>NC_064634.1:495982074-497182074 GCF_023864275.1 Schistocerca cancellata
AAATATGTTGCAGATGCACTTACCCTGAGCACCTGACTATACAGTTTTTTTAGCGACGGGCCTTGGTTTTTGAGAAAATCGATTTTGATGTTTATTGCCTGCTTTGTATACCCGTACATTACTTACATTTCGAGTAAGTCAGTGCAGCGCAGCGGTTAAGGTGCACGGCTACCATGCTGGAGGCACCGTGTTCGAATCCTGCTCGTGTAATTGCCCATATCGTCCCCTCCCCCCGTGAATACCGTTATCCGTAACGGGAACCCCGGCTCCTAGCCCAATGAGGATGCGAGTTGCATTCCTTTACGTTCGCATTTAACTACAGCGACAGTTGCTCGCAAAGCGTCTCTAGTGACGTGTGTTAGAAAAATTCCGTGAAATGGAAGAACCAAGTGTTTCTGCAGCAGTGCAGCCAGAAGAAGATCCACAAGTAGAGGAGTTGAACGAAGAATCGAAAGGCGAAATCACAAATGCCATTAAACACGCCGAAAATATACTCCGCGATTTGAATCTCGTAACGAATACACCGCCTTGCGCGATCTCTTCCATTTCCGTTGCAATTGGCGATGAGATATGTATGGCCATACAGGATCTCTTGGCTGAAAGACAGATCATTATTGATGATGAATTGACAGATTTCAGCGAAGAAGACGAATTGAGAGAATATGATGCGAACCGCAAACGGAATATTTGAAAAAATTAATAACTGAATATATCCTTATAATTTCGCACGCCTTACACTGTTTGTTGATATTCTTTGAAATAAAATTGAAAAATTCGGTCGATTTTGAAAAAAAAAATACACGAGCAGGATTCGAACACCGTACTCCTAGTGCGATAGCCGTGAACCTTTACCATTGTGCTACGCTGACTTGAAAGAAATATACGTAATGTTATTGGTAAACAAATCCCGCAATGAACTTCAAAATCGATTTTCTCAGGAACTATGACACGTCGCTAAAAAAATCGGATAGCCAGGTACTCAGCGTAAGAGCCTCTACAGCATAGTCGAAGCGCATCAAAATCCGTGATTTACAGTATGGAGGGTCCCCTTGTGAGACGTGGGGCCGGTATTGCTTCGTGGGTTCCTAAATTTGTTGCCTCGGTCTAAATATAGCACCAGCTTTTGTAGAGTGGCTGGAAGGCCAGTACCACGCGGACACGGGGCTGGCGCGCGCTGCACCCAAACAGCCGGCCGGCCGCCCCGCGAGGCCTTGCCGTAAGTTTCCGCCCCTCCCCTCCCTCACCTCCCCCTCCTGCCTGCCCACATCTGACGCCCACGCACACGCCGCTGGACACCAGAGGCGTCCGGTGCTGCCGACTCGGGCGTCGTCGCGAGGCCGCTGCAACGACATTCTACATAAATTATCCGCTGTTATCGCGTTAGCTGTATCGCTTTGCTACAACAGCGTTACCATTATCTCTGATCCGCGGCGGACAGCATTTGAATTGTCCGTTCTCTGCCAGAGCTCGCTCTCCTCTGACGATTCGCTGTTTTGTGTAATTTTCCTTTATGCGGGCATCGCCCAGAGTTTGCTGCCGTCGGTTTTCTGCTGTCTGTTAAGGAGGCTGGTATAAACCTACAGCCGGCCGAAGTGGCCGTGCGGTTCTAGGCGCTGCAGTCCGGAACCGCGAGACCGCTACGGTCGCAGGTTCGAATCCTGCCTCGGGCATGGATGTGTGTGATGTCCTTAGGTTAGTTAGGTTTAAGTAGTTCTAAGTTCTAGGGGACTAATGACGTCAGAAGTTGAGTCGCATAATGCTCACAGCCATTTGAACCCTTTTTTTTAAAACCTACAAAAAAAAAAAAAAATGGCTCTGAGCACTATGGGACTCAACTGCTGAGGTCATTAGTCCCCTAGAACTTAGAACTAGTTAAACCTAACTAACCTAAGGACATCACAAACATCCATGCCCGAGGCAGGATTCGAACCTGCGACCGTAGCGGTCTTGCGGTTCCAGACTGCAGCGCCTTTAACCGCACGGCCACTTCGGCCGGCTTTAAACCTACAGATAACTTCCTTACGTTGTGTTGAGATGGCTAGCCCTACGGTAATCTGATACCTCAGTTCTAACTACGCAAAGACACTTATAACCCAAAACAAACAATTATCACCGCTATCCACGCCGTAGTGGAGCTGTGGACACATTTTGGAGTAAGGAAAGTACACCAGCGTGCCCGTATTGGAGCACAAAAAAATGTTCCTGTTTATTTGAAAGATTGATTGAAAGGTGAGGTACCCGTTGCCTCATTCTGCCTCTCCCATCACTTTTAAAAATTTTCCCAAAAACTTTGCATGCGAACATATTCACGCTTTTTTTTAACATGCGACTATCCTCAAACTCCTAAAAGCTCCCGTAACTGCAAATCGCCACTGTATGTTGCTCATACCCATCCACTACCACCTGCGCATTCTCTCTCACTCATTTAGCCCAACTCACTACCGTTATTCCTTTGCGTCTCTCTGTCATTGTCTGCTGTGTCACAGAAACAGTCCCTTTCGTCCTGTCCTACTACTACAGTCTCCTCTCACTGTCAATGTCTGCCTCTTTTACTGCATTCCTTCCTACTGCTACTTTCGCTTCTCGTCGTCACTACCTCGTTGTGATTGTCACATATTCTGACTCTCGTTTTCACTGGCTCTCGCGCACTTCCACTTTCTCTTCATTCCTCCTCCGTCACTGTCTCCTTCACCCTTTTCCTTGAACTGTCAGCTATGTTCCACTGCCGCTGTGTCCCTCTCTTTCTTTCACACTGTCATTGTCCCCTTCGCTCTCTCTATGTGCCGCAACCACTGCCTACCACCTGCCACTATATTTCTTCTCCATCTCTTCGCCACTGCCATTGTATTTTTCTCTCTATCACGATAAAAAAGCGCGAATACGTCTGCGTGCCACAATTTTTGGGAAGTTATTAAAGGTTCTGAGGAGGGTAGAATACGGCAACTGGTACCCCACTTTCCAGTCAGAATCTTTTAAATAAACAGGAATATATTCGTGTATCTTTGCAGGCTTTCGTGGCCGTTGTCACTGAAGTTAAAATCTTCTGGGTTATTAGGTCGCGTCATGTTTCTTCTAAAATGTTCGACGTTTCGACCCCTCTGCTGGGATCTTCCTTAGGATCTTTTGGTGTGCACTACTGTTCCAGCAGTAGTGGACACCAAAAGATCCTAAGGAAGATCCCAGCAGAGGGGTCGAAACGTCGAACATTTTAGAAGAAACATGACGCGGCCTAATAACCCAGAAGATTTTAACTTCAGGAATATATTCGCATGTTTTCTGCTCCGATAGGAGCATTTTTCCGTTTGTTCCTTTCTTTTCCATGCTGAAACCGGGCATGTATCTTATATGAACAGAAATGGTCAATAAAATTTATGTAGTTTACTTACGTAAAGAGACTCATGGGTTCAGCAGTAGAGGGTAGAAGGAGTCAGGGTGGACCAAGAAGAAGGTACCTGGATTCGGTTAAGAATGATTTTGAAGTAACAGGCTTAACATCAGAAGAGGCACCAATGTTTGCACTGAATAGGGGATTATGGAGGAATTTTATGAGGGGGACTATGCTCCAGACTGAAAGCTGAAAGACATAATCAGTTATAAATGATAGTGGTGATGACTTACGTAAAACTAAATAGCGCAAATCTAATTTTATTCCTCAGATGGGATTTTAACTGTATGTGCTTCAGTACTACAACATGGGGGTCCCAGATGATTACGGAGACACTTGACAGCATATTTCTCCGTTCGACATCACTTTATAAACTTCACTTTCGCCTCACACCAGATATTGCGTGCGTACTTGTGCAAGTAGGGTAACTTTGAACCTCTGTATCTCAGAAATGGATAAAGAATCAATAAAATTTTCAATGTTGTTGTCATCTTGATCTTAGGAATATAAAGTAAAAATTTTAGCCATTTTCTGTGCATAGCATTTTCGGACTCCTCGGCTGGGTTTTGGCCCGCTGGTCGCCGAAAATATAGGAAAAAACACTTTTGTGGCGTTTTCCAAGGAACCCCCATGAATTAACGGTGCCTCCATAAGTCCCATCGATCCCACTGTAGACCACATAAATGCAAAAAAAGTCAACCAGTTTGTTCTCTTGTCTACTCAGGAGGAAGTATGTAATATTCATACTTTGACCCTGTAGTGTAGGATAGTGACACGAGTACCATCCTGTTGTTGGTTATACAAATGGTCCCGAGCCCAAGGGTTGTCCAATATTTTTATCATCAAGGTACGTGCGCCGGGAAACTCCCTTTTTATGTGCAGCGTTTTGGAACATATTACGAGGGTAATCCCAAAAATAAGGTCTATTTTTTTTATAAGTACATAGAACTGTTTATTTCTACAATGCTTTACATCAGTTTACAGCTTGAACATTAAGCTATTTTTCGACATAATCACCAATTCTGCCGATGCATTTTTGTAGACGCTATGGCACTTTTTGTGTGCCCATGTCATACTAGCTCGCCGCCATGCTGTTCAGAAAGTTATGAACCACCTCCTTCACCTCGTCGTCGGAGCTGAATCGCTTTCCGGCCAAATGTTCTTTTAACCTAGGGAACAGGTGATAGTCACTGGGCGCCAAGTCAGTACTATAGGGTGTGTGGGTGATTATGTTCCACTGAAACTGTTGCAGGAGAGCAACTGTTAGCCGTGCGATATGTGGGCGAGCCTTGTCATGGAGAATGTGTACGCCCTTGCTCAACATTCTTCTTCTCCGGTTCTGAATTGCCCGTTTGACTTTTTTCAGAGTCTCACAGTATCGGTCAACGGTAATTGTGGTCCCAGCGATTCAGCTCCGACGACGAGATGAAAGAAGAGGTTCATAACTTTCTGAACAGCATGGCGGCGAGCTGGTATGACATGGGCATACAAAAACTGCCACAGCGTCTAGAAAAATGCATCGGCAGAATTGGTGATTATGTCGAAAAACAGCTAAATGGTTAAGCTGTAAACTGATGTAAAGGATTGTAGAAATAAACAGGTCTATGCACTTATAAAAAAAACAGGAGACCTTATTTTTGAGATTACCCTCGTAATATGTTCCAAAACGCTGCACATAAAAAGGGAGTTTGCCGGCGCACGTACCTTGATGATAAAAATATTGGACAACCCTTGGGCTCGGGACCATTTGTATAGCCAACAACAGGATGGTACTCGTGTCACTATCCTACACTACAGGGTCAAAGTATGAATATTACATACTTCCTCCTGAGTAGACAAGAGAACAAACTGGTTGACTTTTTTTTGCATTTATGTGGTCTACAGTGGGATCGATGGGACTTATGGAGGGACCATTAATTCATGGGGGGTTCCTTGGAAAACGCCACAAAAGTGTTTTTTCCTATATTTTCGTCGACCAGCGGGCCAAAACCCAGCCGAGGAGTCCGAAACTGCTATGCACAGAAAATGGCTAAAATTTTTTACTTTATATTCCTAAGATCAAGATGACAAACAACATTGAAAATTTTATTGATTCTTTATCCATTTCTGAGATAGAAATAACAGGTCTATGTACTTATAAAGAAACAGGAGACCTTACTTTTGGGATTACACTCGTAGGTATGCGTTCTGTCGCACGGATACCGAAAGGCGCAGTAGAGAGGAATGGGGAATAATTCTAGTGAAGATCGGACTGCAAGGAAAAATCCGCTGACATGAGCGACTCTGACTGATGGAAAGTTGTTACGGTCCAGGGTCTGGGAACGCGATCCTCTTGAAAACGTGGAAGCTGGCCGGCTGGAAAGACATTGAAGGACGGTGAACCCACGAGTGGGCGACAAGGTGTCCGACGTCCACGTCTCACGACAGAATGCGAAGGTCGCAGGCCTGACCGCTCTGTAAGGCCGTAGAGGCTATTCTGGTGCAGCATAGCGTGGAACTGCGCTCTCAACGTAGTCTCTGTCTGACGTGGTGGCCGTCGGATGGTCTGGAAGCCTCGGGACCCAGCTGTGACTGGCGAGGAGGAATTTGCGCTGACATCCTCTGCTCGTGGCGGTTAACGGACGTGGCCTTCATTACGGGAACTTCCTCGCTTCGAGCGGGACGGAAAATAACAGCGAATTTAATCAGTAAACACTCGTTAAGACTCCGAGTCTTTTACTTCTGCAAGGAGGATACCCGCGGTCCGACTGTGTGGGCCAGTACGCCTAAACGACAGCAGCATCTCCTTCAACACTTCGACTGGTCAAAGATAGAGCCTACATGATTGTGTAATCTGGAATCGTGGCGCGAAAATATTGAGAATGAATGCTACTCTATCGAGATAGATCCAAAATAAAGTATCTGCACTGGTTACGTTGTATTGTGTGAGCAGAGACACATTTCGGTAATTTGTTCCATCTTCAAGTGTTGCGGTATCGACTCCTTCTTCAAAATGGCGTCTGCGACAGTCTTGTTCTGTGTTTGAGTGCAGTCTCCATCTACTTTCGCACTGTGGTGCGGAAAATTGTGGTAATATCGTTGTTAAGAAAAAGACGTGAAACTGAAATTGTGTCTTATCCACCTACGGTTTCAGCGAAACTTGTTGAGGTGTACGCAATTAACGTACTATTTGCAAAATTTTGACGTCACGTAACAAAAACAATACAAAGAGTTCACGATATCATTTGCTAGTCAAAGAGTGCATATACTTCAGCAAAGGCCATGGGTAAGCTATCTAGTGAAAATCCTATGCCATCAGACAGTCCTTCCTTGATATTATTATATGCAAGAAAGTATCTGATAACTTTAGTCGATTCATTGCCAACAGCCGGCCGCGGTGGCCGAGCGGTTCTAGGTGCTTCAGTCCGGAACCGTGCGACTGGTACGGTCTCAGGTTCGAATCCTGCCTGGAGCATGGATGTGTGTGATGTCCTTAGGTTAGTTAGGTTTAAGTAGTTCTAAGTTCTAGGGGACTCATGACTTCAGTTGGTAAGTCCCATAGTGCTCAGAGCCATTACCAACATAGTAGTTCATCAAGATACAAAGGAATTATGACACATAGCTGCTTGTAGGCACTGTTTTACATCAATGCGGAAAGTTGAAAATTTGTGCCGGGTCGGGATTCGAAGCCGCTCCCCTGCCTTGCGTTGGTAGTTTTGATTTTCTGATTTGATATACGGGATGAATACTAAAAAAAAAAACCGACAAATTGCAGGGACGGATTCCTGACTGGAAATGCAGGAAAAACGGTCCTATGAACATGTATCCGGAAAAGCATCGTAGCCACGGTAGATGGCGCTGACGAATGAAAGTTCCTCTGACGTCGTGCAGTGGGTTCCTTGTGTGTTGCAAAAAAAAAAAAAAAAAAAAAAAAAAATGGTTCAAATGGCTCTGAGCACTATGGGACTTAACATCTATGGTCATCAGTCCCCTAGAACTTAGAACTACTTAAACCTAACTAACCTAAGGACAGCACACAACCCCCAGCCATCACGAGGTAGAGAAAATCCCTGACCCCGCCGGGAATCGAACCCGGGAACCCGGGCGTGGGAAGCGAGAACGCTACCGCACGACCACGAGATGCGGGCCTTGTGTGTTGCAGGCTGTGTCGTTGACGCAGCGTACTGCATGCAGCAGAATGGTTCGGTATTCGTGTCGGGAACTAGCCAAGATGGTGTTTCTGTACAACAAAGCAGATGGAAACGGTCGAGAGGCAGTACAGCTATATCAAAACAAGTACTCTCACAGACACCAGCCACATCACCCAATACTTCAAACCTTTTTTGGTAGACTGTGTGATCACACAGTCAGACGCGCGAACGTTCAGGAAGGCGGCGGACTGTGAGTATACCAGATTTTTAGGACTGGGTTCTATAGGATACTGAGACGAACCGAAGTACCATCCTAGCACAACGTGCGAAAGTATGCGACCTGCGAGCGCGTGCACTGCCTTCCATGGAGATCACTCTGAACATTTGTTGTGACGTGGGTGCGATGCAGTTCTGTACAGTGTTCCGGGATGGTTTGTTGTTGCACGCACACCATCCACTTCCGGGCACATAGGACCCTTTTTCCTCCATATCCATTCAGAAACCCGTCCCTCTAGTTTGTCGGTTTCATTAATGTCCACTCCGCATATGTGTAATAGTGAATGCGTTCAGAATATCTATTGCGGAAACATAGGTCTACAGAATCTTGTCGTACGTAGTAGCATGAGCAAATTTACCATAGGATTTCGTGTATCGAA
Organism: Schistocerca cancellata; assembly: GCF_023864275.1. Lineage (NCBI taxonomy): Eukaryota > Metazoa > Arthropoda > Insecta > Orthoptera > Acrididae > Schistocerca > Schistocerca cancellata. Next base: position 495,990,246 of record NC_064634.1, read on the forward strand.
GTTAAGGATGTGGGATGGAAGTTGTTTACATAACTTAAAGATCTAGGTTGAGACAGTAGACTACAATAAATAGAACATCTTTCACTCGCTCTCAGATTTGTGAATTAGAAGAAGTAGGTTATAAAATTATTCGATACTAATGTTTCGGTAACCATGGGTCTCTGTACGTGAACATTCCGCAGATTACACTCACCTCTGCCAACTTTTTCGTCTGAGAGCAGCGCTTACAGCCAGCATCCACAGTTACCTGTCGGATATATTCCGGTTTCTGTCGTAATTTAAAGGTTTGCCCTCTACATCTGTCTGAAGTATCATGGAAGTTTAAATGCGAACATTTCAGGTTAGACTTTACCGTGACTGTTATTCATATCGAATGAAACAACAAGTTCACTGTTACCAGCCACTGATTTGTTTGTATCCACAATGCGTTTCTAAAGTTTCTTCTCCATCATTAGGTGGATTTACATGTGTTAGTGTGACATATGTGCGTGTTGTGTTACGATTTTGGGGTAAGTTGTGGCACTCTCTTTAGTGATTATAGGTTCCTTTCTCTATCGTAACACATCACATGTAAGTCGTATCTTGTAAACAATAATGGTGTCTGGAAGGTGATAGACACCATTTTTGTTTACAAAATATGACAGTTATGTGATGTGTTACGGCAGAGGAAGGAGCCTGTGACCACTAAAGACAGTGCCACAACTTACCCCAAAATCGTAACACAACACGCACACATCTCTTACTAAGACATGTAAATCCACCTAATGATGAAGGTGTAAATCGTCGAAACTCTTTGTGGATGCGAATAAATTAGTGACTGGTAACAGTAAACTTGTTGTTTCATTCGATACCATGGAAGGTACTGCTTGTTGTCTTAACAAATGTCCTATCATCCTGTTCCTGTCAGTGCTTTCCTCATATTTTTATGGTTGAAAATTCTGCGGCAACGTTCGACATCCATCTATAGCACCGTATTTGAAACGTTTTGACATTCCTGTTTCCCAATTTTCCCACAATCCATAAAAGATGTGCTCTAGACATACATTCTTAGAAATTTCTTCTTCAACGTAAGGCCGATGTTTGACACTGTTACATTATTTTTGGGCAGGAAAACCGTCCTAGCCTGTGTTACCCTGCTTTTCATGTCGTTCTTGCTTCGTCTGTTATGTGTTATTTTACTTCTAATGTGGCATAATTGCTTTGTTTGATTCGTGATCTCCAATCCTAATATTAATTTTATTAATAAAATAACACCTGCTACCACCAATCACTCTCGTCTTTCTTTGGTTTCGTCTCAGTTCACAGTGTGTGCTCATTACACTTTATTCCGTTCAGCAGGTGGTGTAACTGTCAAAAATGGTTCAAATGGCTCTGAGCACTATGGGACTTAACATCTGTGGTCATCAGTCCCCTAGAACTTAGAACTACTTAAACCTAACTAACCTAAGGACATCACACACATCCATGCCCGAGGCAGGATTCGAACCTGCGACCGTAGCAGTCGCGCGGTTCCGGACTGAGCGCCTTAACCGCGGACCACCGCGGCCGGCTGGTGTAACTGTCGTTTAATATTCCTGAAGATGAGATTGTCATCAGCGAATATTATCAATTAATCATACCCTTTCACCCTGATCTTTTAATCCTACTTTTGTAGCTTTTTTTCATTTACGTCATCGGTTCTTCGGTATACAGTTTGAACTGTAGGGCAGAAAGACTACATTCTGCCTTATACTTGGTTCTTGATCATCCATTCATATTGTTTTTTCTTGGGTCTTGTATATTGTACATATCTGTTTTTCACTATAGCTTACTCGAATTTCGTGGACATTTGCACCACAAAATCATACGAACGGGTCTCAATTTCTCTTAAGTCTTGCTTCCATTATGAAGCTCAGCGTCAGAATGCCTGCCGTGTCACACGTAAATCACGCGGCCGGCCAGTGATTTGAAGCTAGTAACTTGCGAGCAGGTCTCCAACGGCTTCAGTGGCCAGGTGAATAATGACGCGGACCTCGCTGGAGGCGACTCGTTGCGTACAAATAGGACGGCCTAATGTGCGAGCCGCAGTAGCGGCGGCAACCGCTGCCACGTCCGCTAAGCACGTGTCGCACAGACGCCGGAACACTGGAATCCACGGTAAACAGCGGCAGCGGCCGCCAGGTGTCGTCACCGCCACCGCTGCTGGAATGTTCCTACGGATTTTGCTGCGGACGTCGTTTCGACACCGACTGCTTCAGTGCCCTCAGGCGCCATTCATTGTTTGCGCCTCCAGCGGCTGGTGGTCTTTCAGTGTGCGCTCCCAGCGACAATCGCGGTATACCTCTTCATACATCGATTGCTTTATTTAGTATCGATACCAAGACGGGGAAAGTATCGATATCTCGTTAACACACTGACATCGTGCACTCATAAGCCAAAAAGTTATTTCCACTGCCCTGCGACTTTGGATACCGCCTGGTGGCGACGCGGGCACATAACGCGGTAATAACAGTATGTAAGCGGAGAAGAGACAGGTGGAGGATAACCCTAGCGAAAATAAGCGACTATGACAAAGGGAAGATTATTATTATACAGAGCCTGTGAACGTGGTTTTTATTTATTTATTTATTTATTGTTCCGTGGGACCAAATTAAGGAGAAGCCTTCATGGCCATGGAACGAGTCAATACATGAAATTATAACACGATAGTAGAAACAGATAAAATGAGATATAAGAAACATATTCAGGCGACAATTCGTAAGTTTAAATAAAGAAAATCAACAGTGTAACACTGGAATTTGCATAATTTTTCAGCTCTTCCAGCAACTCCTCGACAGAATAGAACGAGTGAGCCACGAGGAAACTCTTCAGTTTATACTTCAAAGTGTTTGGGCTACTGCTAAGATTTTTGAGTTCTTGTGGTAACTGATTGAAAATGGATGCAGCAGAATACTGCACTCCTTTCTGGACAAGAATCAAGGAAGTGCATTCCACATGCAGATTTGATTTCTGCCTAGTATTAACTGAGTGAAAGCCGCTAACTCTTGGGAATAAGATAATATTGCTAACAACAAACGAGATTACAGAAAATATATACTGTGAGGGCAATGTCAGAATTCCCAGACTATTGAATAGGGGTCGACAAGAGGTTCTCGAACTTATCCCACACACAGCTCGAACAGCCCGTTTTTGAGCCAAAAATACCCTTTTTGAATCAGAAGAATTACCCCAAAAAATAATCCCATATGACATAAGCGTATGAAAATATGCTAAGTAGACTACTTTTCGTGTTGAAGTGTCACTTATTTCAGATACTGTTCTAATGGTAAATAAAGCAGCATTTAGTTTCTGAACAAGATCCTGAACATGGGCTTTCCACAACAGCTTACTATCTATCCGAACGCCTAGGAACTTTAACTGTTATGTCTCGCTTATAATATGCCCATTCTGTCTGATCAAAATATCGGTTCTTGTTGAATTGTGAGTTAGAAACTGTAAAAACTGAGTCTTACTGTGATTTAGCATCAAACCATTTTCCACAAGCCACGAACTTATTTCATGAACTACATTATTTGATGCCGTTTCAGTATTACACACAGAATCCTTCACTACCAAGCTGGTGTCATCAGCAAACAGAAATATTTTTGAATCACCTGTAATACTAGAAGGCATATCATCTATATGAATAAGAAACAGCAGTGGCCCCAGCACCGACCCTTGGGGGAACGTCCCTCTTAACAGTGCCCCATTGTTTACATGTTGATTCAGTGACGACTGCAGTGGGCACGGGCACACGGGCTATAGAACACAGCATCTCCGAGGTAGCGATGAAGTGGGGATTTTCCCGTACGACCAATTCACGACTGTACCGTGAATACCAAGAATCCGGTAAAACATTAAATCTCCAACGTTGCTGCGGCCGGAAAAAGATCTTGTAAGAACAAGACCAGTGACGACTGAAGAGAACCGTTCAACGTGACAGAAGTGCAACCCTTCATCAAATTGCTGCAGATTTCAATGCTGGGCCATCAACAAGTGTCAGCGTGCGAACCATTCAACGGAACATCAACGTTATAGGCTTTCGGAGCGGAATGCCCACTCGTCTACCCTTGATGACTGCACGGAACAAAGCTTTACACCTCACCTGGGCCCGTCAACATCGGGATGAAAACATGTTGCCTGGTCGGACGAGTCTCGTTTCAAATTGTATCACGCGGATGGAAGTGTACGCGTATGGAGACAACCTCATGAATCCATGTCGGGACTGTTCAAGCCGGTGGAGGCTCTGTAATGGTGTGGAACGTGTGTGCGTTGAGTGATATGGGACCCCTGATACGTCTAGACACTACTCTGACAGGTGACACGCACGTAAGCATCCTGTCTGATCACCTGTATCCATTCATGTCCAACGTGCATTATGATGGACTTGGCAATTCCAGCAGGGCTATGCGACACCCCACACTCCCAGAATTGCTAAAAAGTGGCTCCAGGAGCACTCTTCTGAGTGTAAACACTTCCGCTGACCACCAAACTCCCCAGACATGACCATTATTGAGCATATCTGGGATGCCTTGCAACGTGCTGTTCAGAGGAGGCCTCCACAGCTCGTACGGACAGCTCTGCAGGGTTCATGGTGTCACAGACATTAGTCGTGTCCATGCCACATCGTGTTGCGGCACTTCTGCGTGCTCGCAGGGGGCCCTACACGGTATTAGGCAGGTGTACCAGCTTATTTGGTTCTTCAGTGTAGAATCGCTTTGTTGTCCGTCTGTCTATATGGCCGTCCGACTGTTCAGAACTCTTTTTCTCAGGAACCAGAAGACAGGTATAATGTTGATATTTATGTCGCATATTGAACTTTAGGATCCCTTCGCAGTGCAAAAATTGATGGTTCTAAGTGAATGCAATCAAAGGTACGACCATTTGTATCACATGTTTTGATACAATCCCCCTCATCAAAACTTACATGGTACTTTGCGCTGACCTAGAATCATGAAATTTGGAAAGAAGCAAGGTTTCGATCAACAAGTAATGGCAAACAATCCGGAAATCGAATTTTTAAGTACATCACACGAACAAAATATTTGTTTTGTTATTTGTTACCCAACTTGAAATTAGTTCTGAATTCAGTCTGAGTGGATCGCAATGGTAGTCACCCATCAGGCAAGGAATGACTTTATTGCTCACATGACACGTTCCAGAATTTATCCATCATGAGACATCGTGCATATCTGTTGGGTATGGAAGATCACAAAACAGTCTTCTAAATGTATAGAAACGCCATGCTTTTCACACTGCAATACACTTTCAGCTCTTTCCTTCTCGAGTAGCAAACAGTAGGACTTGTTTTTGTGGCGTACCCGTTACCGCTTCATCACTGTAAAGGTGAAGTCCTAGAAGATGTTCTGGAAGTTGTGGAAACAGACGAAATTCGGATGGGACCGTGTTGGCACTTTGTGGAGGACGATCGACGACAGCGAACGCAAGGGCCGGATTGTTGCTGACGTCCCAGCGCTGGTGTGTGGTCTGATATTGTCACGCTGCAGCACAGGGCACTCTCTGCGTGTTACAACTCTTCGGATTCGAAACTCGGTTACGGCACGCTGTTTCTCACGCACCGACATAGTTACGTTACACGCTGCAATTCGGAGTCATCTAGCGGCAGAGGGCTGAAAATATGTAGACACGAAGAATACAGGCGTAGAACGTTAATATCTATTGTTTCGTTTAAAAAGATTTAAATGTTTTCGCAATAAAAACTCTGCGGCATCAGTTTTTACCACGACCTCCTGCATGTACATTATTGGCCATTAAAAATGCTACACTACGAAGATGACGTGCTACAGACGCGAAATTTAACCGACAGGAAGATGATGCTGTGATATGCAAATGATTAGCTTTTCAGAGCATTCACACAAGGTTGGCGCCGGTGGCGACACCTACAACGTGCTGACATGAGGGAAGTTTCCAACCGATTTCTGATACAAAAACAGCTGTTGATCGGCGTTGCCTGGTGAAATGTTGTTCTGATGCCTCGTGTAAGGAGGAGAAATGCGTACCATCACGTTTCCAACTTTGATAAAGGTCGGATTGTAGCCCGTCGCGATTGCGTTTTATCGTTTCGCGACATTGCTGCTCTCGTTGGTCGAGATCCAATGACTGTTAGCAGAATATGGAATCGGTGGGTTCAGAAGGGTAATACGGAACGCCGTGCTGGACCCCAACGGCCTCTTATTACTAGCAGTCGAGATGACAGGCATGTTATCCGCATGGCTGTGATGGATCGTGCAGCGACGTCTCTATCCCTGAATCAACAGATGGGGACGTTTGCCAGACAACAACCATCTGCACCAACAGTTCGACGACGTTTGCAGCAGCATGGACTTCTAGCTCGGAGACCATGGCAGCGGTTACCCTTGACGCTGCATCACAGACAGGAGCGCCTGCGATGGTGTACTCAATGACGAACCTGGGCGCAGGTATGGCAAAACGTCATTTTTTCGGATGAATCCAGATTCTGTTTACTGCATCATAATGGTCGCATCCGTGTTTGGCGAGATGTCGGTGAACGCACAATGAAAGCGTCTATTCGTCATACTGGCGTATCACCCGGCGTGATGGTATGGGGTGCCATTGGTTACACATCTCGGTCACCTCTTGTTCCCGCTGACGGCACTTTGAACCGTGGACGTTACATTTCAGATGGGTTACGATCCCTGCGAAACCTTACATTTCAGCAGGATAATGCACGACCGCATGTTGCAGGTCCTGTATGGGCCTTTCTGGATACAGAAAATGTTCAATTGCTGCTCTGGCCAGCACATTCTCCAGATCTCTCACCAGCTGAAAACGTCTGGTCAATGGTGGCCGAGCAACTGGCTCGTCACAATACGCCAGTCACTACTCTTGATGAACTGTGCTATCGTGTTGAAGCTGCATGGGCAGCTGTACATGTACACGCCATACATGCCCAGGCGTATCAAGGCCATTGTTACGGCGAGAGGTGGTGGTTCTGGTTACTAATTTCTCAGGATCTACGAGGTGCGGCTAGAAAAAAACCGGACTGATGCTGGAAAAAACATTTATTTACAATTATTTACAATTTCATGTTATCTCCTTCAATGTACTCTCCTCCTCGGTCTCTACACCGCTCCATACGAATTTTCCAGTGTTTATAGCAATGCTGCAGATCATTTTCGGTAAGTCCATTCATTACTTCCGTCGCTTTTTCTTTTACTGCTTCAACAGTCTCAAGTCTAGTTCCTTTCAAAGCTGACTTGACTTTAGGGAAAAGAAAAAAGTCACAGGTGGCCAAATCAGGTGAGTAGGGTGGATGATCTAAGATGGGAATGTTGTGTTTTGCCAAAAACGTCTTCAATGACAACGCAGTGTGAGCTGGGGCATTGTCTTGGTGAAGGATCCATGACTTTTTTCTCCACAAATCGTTCCGTTTTCTCCGTACTCGCTGACGTAGGGTAGCCAGGACGCTAATGTAGTAATGCTGATTCACTGTGTGTCCCTCTGGTACCCAATCAATGTGCACAATCCCTTTGATGTCAAAAAAAACAGTCATCATTGCCTTGAATTTCGATTTTGACATTCGTGCTTTTTTTTGTCGTGGAGAACCAGGAGTTTTCCAATGCATCGATTGGCGTTTAGTTTCGGGATCGTAAGTAAAAAACCACGATTCATCGCAAGTAATAACATTTTGTAAGAAGGTGGGATCACTTTCATTGTTTTCCAGGATGTCAGAACAAATCATTCTTCGGCGTTCCTTCTGTTTAATTGTGAGACACTTTGCAACCATTTTTGAACACACTTTGTTCATGTTGAAACTTTTATGAAGAATCTGCCTAACACTTTCCTTGTCAACTCCTGTTAACTCAGACACTGCTCTGATTGTTAAACGGCGATCTTGTCGAACAAGTTTACCGATTTTTTCAATGTTTGCATCAGTTTTTGCTGACAATGGTCTGCCAGTGCGAATGTCATCACTGGTGTCTTCGCGGCCATCTTTAAATCGTTTAAACCACTCAAACACTTGTGTTCGCGATAAACAATCATCGCCGTACACTTGTCGTAACATTACAAACGTTTCACCTGCAGATTTTCCTAGTTTGAAACAAAATTTGATGTTAACACGCTGCTCTTTCTGTACACTCAACATTTTCCGACGCACAGACAAAACGTCAACTACTTAAAACAGACACCACGGGCAGACTGAGTGCAGGAGGCAGATGAAACTCGAGCAGTAGGCGGAGCGAGAGTCACGGGACAGGCCACGCGACTTTCAGCCTTATTGCACTTGTTTTATTGTTTCACCAGTACTAATCCGGTTTTTTTCTAGCCACACCTCGTATGCACGCAAATTGTGTGAAAATGTAATCACATGTCAGTTTTAGTATAATATGTTTGTCCAATGAATACCCGTTTATCATCTGCATTTCGTCTTGGTGTAGCAGGTTTAATGGCCAGTAGTGTATGATGTTATAAGATACGAGTGAGAGAGGTGGGCAGCAGTAATGCTCGATTCGGGCCGCTGCTATAGTACAAAATCGCTGCTCCCACTCCAGGACGCTCGTATCGGTGCCGTCGGAGGACACCGCACAGTCGCGATGTGTGACCAGGGCGACGGTGGGCGGCGGGCGGTACGCTCGCCACAGTCAGTGTCGCTTCTGGGGCCACCCGCCGGAAAACTCCCCCCTTTCTGCGAGGCGAGGCGAGGCTGCACAGCGGCCGAGCTGTTGACCCGGCGCGGACGCCGGCGGCCGGCAGCTGTTTACCCGGCACCGAAAATGGGCGGAAAGTTTCTGTAGTGCGCCGGCGAGGCTGTCGGTTCCGCGCGAGGCCTCGGCCACCTGTGCCGACCGCCAACTCTGGCTGCGGGTTCCGATCTGAGACCTGCGGGTAGCAACGGCGGCTATCGCCGCAGAAACCGCTTTTCGGTTATATCGATTTCTTTCCATGCCGCTTTAACCTGACTTACAACCACTCAATATAGCCAGCCGGTTTGCGAAAGAACCATTTCCGTTTTTTTTGTTCCCATTATTTCCTGCATAAACGTTGAAATCTAATTAAGACTGAAAAATTTTTGTCCCTCCCAGTTTGTTAAAACCACTCACGAGAATCGGTTTATGAAGTAACGGATTTTCAGTTTTTTATTACCATTATTTCAGCTGTAACTTCCCCTTAGAAAAATTTTATACATGACTATGCTTAACCTGACACACAATATTTTTACCGCAACGCAATCTGACTTTCAAAAATCCCTACAAAAGAATAGCCCTGACTAACACTAACCTATACCTTTCACAAATCACTTATCTCACCAAAAATCTTCGTTACTCGAACTACTGCTAAACAGCGAGCGCCACTACTGCCAGCTAAATAAAAGATTCAAACTACGGAAGGCACTAACTACTGATAGGCATAGTTAGCAAATGAAAGATATTAATAGAGAACAAACAATGTATTTACCTTAATAGTGTTGAAAAATCATAATATACATAGCAGTTCATGACATCCAGTATTAGAAATATCAAGTCTCCGCCATTTCTCTCCCCACATCCACCACTGCTGGCGGCTCACCTCCAACTGCGCAACGCTACGCGCTGTTCACATCCAGCTGCCGCTGCCCAACACTACAATGGCAGACAACAATGCAAACTAGCCACAGACTGCACACAGCACAGCCAGTGATTTTCATACAGAGAGCGCTACGTGGCGGCGGCGTTACCAATATAAGAACCTAAACAGCCTACTTACACAGCGAGAGAGGTGGTGCAGTGGTCAGCACACTGGACTCGCATTCGGGAGGACGGCCGTTCAGACTTGTGTCCAGCTATCCTGCTTTAGGTTTTCCGTGATTTTCCTAAATTACTCCAGGAAAGTGTCAAATGGTTCAAATGGCTCTGAGCACTATGGGACTTAACATCTGAGGTCATCAGTCCCCTAGACCTAAAACTACTTAAACCTAACTAACCCAAGGACATCATACATATACATGCCCGAGGCAGGATTCGAACCTGCGACCGTAGTGGTCGCGCGTTTCCAGACTGAAGCGCCTAGAACCGCTCGGCCACACCCGCCGGCAGGAAAATGTCGAGATGGTTCCCGTGAAAAGGCCGGCCGACTTTCTTCCCCGTCCTTCCCTAATCCGATGGGACCGATGGGCTCGTTGTTTGGTCCCCCCCCCCCCCCCCCCCCCCTCCAAATCAACGAACCAACCTGTCATTTTCTGTAATAAACGTAGACAGCGAACAAAGACTGAAAAATACTTGACTCACTCAGTTTCAAGACACACAGAAACAAAATATTAAATTAAAGAGACAAAGAAATAAAAACATAGTCCAGCCACCGTTCGCTGCTATTAATTAAAACTGATAGGTAGTTCAATACTACAAAAAATAGCCAGTATTCTTCTACTGACACTAGTTTTTTTTTGAAACCCTGCTCGAAATCTACGCTGTAGTCGGGGGTCATATCGCTATTTGGGCATTATAAATAATCGGTGCTTAGGGTGAAAACTGAGGTTCAAGAACTATTTTTCGTGTCAATTTATCTGTTTTCAAGAGCTACGAGTTGATAAAGGCATGTTACGTAGACACAGGCAGCCCATGAGCTACTTTATTTTACCCTGTGAATGAATTATTGTTAAGTTTTTAATTTATTACTGTTACCATAATTTTCTTCCTTTTTTATTATTGCATAGAAATGGCGGACTGTTCTTTAATATTTTAAAATAAATGAAGCACTGTACTTCGTTGCTATGGCACTTCGTAAAAACATTTCCAGACCAGGGCTGGTGCCGTTCTGCAAAGCAATGGTTGTCCGGCGACGACGGCGAAAAAACCACCGTACAGATCAGGTGGGGGTAGGTCTAACACATTACACGCACAGGCGTACTTTAAGCAACGACACATGGAAACAGGGACGTTACTGTCTCAGCAATGCTGTACCAATTTTTACGCCCCGTGTTTGTTGCTCGTTTCTGTCCGTATTGTTCTGGAAATAGCACTGATAGTTTTTCAGCCGGCCGCTGTGGCCGAGCGGTTCTGGGCGCTTCAGTCTGGAACCGCGCGACCGCAACGGTCACAGGTTCGAATCCTGCCTCGGGCATGGATGTGTGTGATGTCCATAGGCTAGTTAGGTTTAAGTAGTTCCAAGTTCTAAGGGGCTGATGATCTCAGATGTTAAGTCCCATAGTGCTCAGAGCCATTTGAACCATTTTTGAATTTTTCCTATTTTCTCTAGTAACACACTATTTCAAACCAATACAAATTTTAAGAATAATAAGAATAATAATAATAATAATAATAATAATAATAATAATAATAAAACGGTTTTGCGGCTTACAAGGCCATATTCAGACATTTACACAGCCACTGCTTCGATTATAATGTTAATGTTGCAATGCAGTACCACCACACTCTCAAACTGTAGGTTATTTCTGTTTATCTTATTGATATTGCTTAAGTTCCTTATGTATTCTGTATTTACATTGATAACTGTCTCTTATTTTAATTGGTTGTGTATCACTCTTCATGTTTCATGCCTCCTGATGCAGCCTTGTTTAGTAGTAATTTTATTTTATTTTATTTTATTAGTTTTGTTTATTAATAGAAACTTATGTAGACATGCTATTCCTATTTTGTGCTGAAGGTTTTCCTGTCTACTCCATTGTTATTTATGTACTGTTCAGTTTTTACTTTTTCAATGCAAAGATGTTACTTACTGTATGTTTCTACTTCAGTCTAGATGTGTTACTTCTCTCACAGTGTTGTTTGCTAATATTTAACTTATTTGGTGGTAATACTCAGTAAATGTCTGAAGATGGCCTTGTAAGCCGAAAACCGGTTAACAATAAAAGTAATATTGTAGAACAAAAGCAAACTGGTGCTCTTCATTTATTACAATGTTGTTCTACCAAGAACCGACGGAAGATTCTTTTAATATATAAAAACGTTGATTTAGAAACGAAAAATTTTAGCAGTGGTTCTATGCCTCATTGGAGTTTCAATTTTTTTACTCCCTTATTAGCAAAAAATAGGAAACAAATTTTGTAACCTAGACCAAAGAAATGCCGGACAATACCGGTTATTTAGAACTAAAAGACAGTTATCGGTTTCAACCGGTCGGTTTTTCCCACCCCTATCTGCAGATCGCTAGCTTCATTTCGCGGCTTTTTTTTGTGGTTTTAGGGCGCACAACTTTAATGGTAATTGGCGCCCAGACTACGTTAGGAATGCAACGCCAGGCACAAGTTTAAAACAGCAACTAAAAGGGAAAACACGATAAAAGACAGACAGACAGGCATAGAATTAAAAAAAAAAAACAGCATAATCAAAGGCCCTTAGAGAGGTTGGTCAAGTTGATAAAATGAAGAACGCGAGCAGCTGCTCGTGGGTCATCCGCTAAAATGGCATCTAGACTACATGGCAGGCCAAGATCAAGACGCAGTGTGTTAAAATCCGGGCAGGACGTTAAAATGTGGCGGACCGTCAGCAATTGCCCACATGGGCAGAACGGCGCCGGTGCAGCCGTCAGCAGATGGCGATGGCTGAACCGGCAGTGTCCAATTCGTAACCGGGCCAAAACGACCTCCTCCCGCCGAGAAGGGCGGGAGGAGGACGTCCAAGCCACGGGAAGAGGTTTCAAGGCCCGAAGCTTGTTGTCCGTAAGTGCAGCCCAATCGGCATGCCACAGCGATAAAATGCGCCGACAAATGACCCTGCTACAATCTGACGAAGGGACACAACAAGAAGCTGTCCGAGGATGGAGGACCGCAGCCTTGGCCGCGGCATCTGCAGCTTCCTTCCCAGGGATACCGACATGGCCAGGAACCCACATAAAGCTAACCGGAGAACCGACGGCCACCAGCTGCTGAAGAGAGCGTTGGATCCGGTGCACGAAAGGGTGAACCGGATACGGATGACTGAGGCTCTGGATGGCGCTCAGGGAATCGGAGCAGATGACATAAGCAGAATGTCGGTGGCGGCAATGTAAAGAACAGCCTGGTAGAGGGCAAAGAGCTCAGCTGTGAAGACCGAACAATGGCCAAGGAGCCGGTATTTGAAACTTTGTGCCCCGACAATAAAAGAACACCCGACCCCGTCATTGGTCTTAGAGCCATCTGTATAAATGAAGGTCATATTAATGAACTTCGAACGAAGTTTGACAAAACGGGAGTGGTAGACCGAACCGGGGGTAACCTCCTTTGGGAGCGAGCTGAGGTCAAGGTGAACGCGAACCTGAGCCTGGAGCCAAGGTGGCGTGTGGCTCTCGCCCACTCGAAAGGTTGCAGGGAGTGAAAAATTAAGGTGTTGAAGGAGGCGACGAAAGCGAACTCCAGGGGGTAGCAGGGCAACCCGTATTGACGGTCGAGAGAGTCGTCAAAAAAGGAACGATAAGGCGGGTGGTCGGGCATTGACAGTAGCCGACAGGCATACCGACAAAGCAGTATATCGCGCCGGTAGGTGAGTGGCAATTCACCAGCGTCAGCATGAAGACTCTCGACGGGACTAATATAAAACTCTCCGATCGCAAGACGTAAACCCCGATGTTGTATGGAGTTGAGGCGGCGTAAGATGGATGGCCGTGCAGAGGAGTATACGAAATTTCGTTCGTGAGCACTACAGAGAAAAAAATTTGTAACAACTTGCGCACAAAAATAGCACGTGGAATTAAAAGGCTACGACGCTGCTGCGATATCGTCGAGTGTCGAGAGGAGCGCAGGAAGTATCGGCCACAGCAGAGATGTTGCACAACAAAGAGGTATCATATCGCGAGGCGTCACAGTGAGACGCCAGGAAGGGGCCGTGCCGAGGCATTAGTTACGCACCTCTACCCTGGAGTAGCATCGCGGGAGGCTACGAGGGCAGTTTTGTTCCAGGTGGCATCCTGCCCACTTCCAGGAAGTTCCAGTCGGAGTAACGTTGTTGTGCTGCATATTCGGCGTGACACAGCCCGTATTAACCGTCGGGGAGTGAAGACACTTTCGTCTCCTGTGAACTGTGCCTACGCGCCAACGCTTTCAGAACCGTGTCAACAAACATGGACGCTTTGGAGAGGACGTCCTTCATCGCGCACAAGAGATCCCGATGGCGAGTACTAGAAACATCGACCACAGCATGGGCTCCGGTGTAGCAGATAAGTCAGAGCTCTTTGTCTCCACTGTGTGGGTACTGTTAGGAGGAAGGTTTGAAAGCGATCAGATCTTCAGACAAATTTCACAACCAAACTGTACATTTACCCACATGGGTTCCTTATGAGAACTTCATCTTCAGAGTCCCCTCTACAACAGCTAGAAGCCTGTAATAGTAACTGCGAAACAGCCTGTGTATGGAAATTATGCCTCGTGCGAAGACATACGGTGCGTCATATTCTCCTTGCTCCTGATTAGATGAGCAGCGTTTGAGGAAAGGAGCACAAATTAATTGCGTACATCCTGGTGTTCGACCGCGTCGCTGTTTCCATTTTTTGTACAGTGTTTCGACGACCGACCCAGGTGCTGCGAGTTGAATGTTACGTCTACTCGTCTCACAGGCTCCAGCCAGACTATCAACTGCTTACTGTTCGTCTCGCGCCGCTATTTATAACTTGATTGTGTGTCATCTCGACATCTTGTTAGGAGCGCCAACGTACTGAGAAATCTATTTCCCTCTTGGTGAAGCTCGTTCATCTAGTCTACGTAGTGGAATATTTTCTCCCCGTAGATGGTTTTCTTGGTGTGGCTGATTTTGTGTACTTCCCAGCTTTCAACCAAATTATTTTGATCGACTATCGAAAAATTGTGTATAAGATGGAAACAACAACTCGCCTAAACGCCCGAAAGTACACAATTGATCACAAACTGAGCTATCAGTAAGAAACAGGAAGCTACTAGCGTAATATGTACGCAAATGATAAGTTTTTAATGCTGCACGGAAACAAGGAAACATTCTCTTACGTCTCTTATTATCAACATTGTATGTTGGAAATTTTAACAGTAGAAAATTACAATTTACGATGTATAAATAATCTTTTTGTTGCAAAATTAATGAAAAACGACACAATTGTAAGGTTTTTGCGAGAGCACGTAGGGCACATTTCATCCCTGAATTGTGTGACTTGTAAAAAGAATTTTCCAGTTCGTCGGATTTGAGAAAACTTAAATTGGTTTTATTATTTTTGGGGGGATCTCGTCGCAGGTACTGATGCTATCATTGTGTTTTCGAAGGCGAAATGAAAGACTGAATTCGGGGAACCTGGGAACCACTGTCAGCTTGCAGGTGTATTTGAAGGCACCGACATGGTGCAGAGCAGAACTGGAACAGGCCCCAAGCACAGCAGAGAAAAACCGAATGACTCCTTTGGTTATAATTTCTGAACAAAAAGAGCCTTTACAATTTAAAGAGCACTTTTTTTACTTCTGAAATGGTTAAAAAGACGTTTATTTAAAATAGTATGTGATAAAAGCCTTTTCTACCTATCACTTTGTTTTTCAAGCCCGTTTATCAACAACAAAATTTCGCTTTCTTTCCTTGGCGTTGCTCAACTCAACGTCATGTAATACTACATTTTGTTTACCAGAATTTGCACATATGAGTTGTTCATACAATAACTGTGTAAACGATGCACCTGTACACTTACCCTGAATTTACCCACGCATTTTGCTGTATCGACCTTTAAAACTTCATGTCTACAAGATAATAAATATCAGTCAGGCTTTCGAAAGCACCATAGTACAGCAACTGCATTAATCAAAGTAACTGATGACAAACATGCTATGGACAGACGTGAAGCTACCATCCTAACACTGCTTTACTTTAGCAAGGCTTTTGATACAGTTGACTTTGATATATTACTAATTAAAATGAAACAGCTGAATTTCTCAAACAGCGCTATACACTGGTTCGACAGCTACCTCAAAAACAGAAGTCAACAAGTCATTTGTGGGTCGGAAAAGTCATCATGGAAAAACGTGCGCTCTGGAGTTCCCCAAGGCTCCGTCCTTGGTCCATTACTCTTCTCACTGTACATTAATGATATTTCTTCAGTGATTCACTCCTGCAACTACCATCTATATGCCGACGACATCCAACTGTACATAAGTGCAAGCCCCAAGAACATTGCTGACGCAGTAGCGAGTATGAACGCAGATCTTTGCTCTGTTTCTCGATGGGCACAGAACCTAGGTCTGAAACTAAACCCCAAGAAATCCCAGGTCATACTTATATCTCATCTAAAGTTAATCAGTCGGTACTTTCGCGAAACAGTCCCTCAAATACTCCTCAATGGTACCCAACTACCATACCAAAAAACAGAAAAAGACCTTGGAATAATCTTGGATGAACACCTAAACTGGGAAGAACAAACAGTCACAGCTTGCCGGAAATCGCTCTCCTCCCTACATGCAATTCAAAAATTTAGAAAAATATTTCCAGCCCATGTTAAACAAAAATTAGTCCAAACACTAGTCTTGCCTAATCTTTACTACTGTGATGTAGTTCAACACGGCACAAATAGTGAAAATTCGAGATGCCTCGAGCTAGTGATGAATGCTTGTGTTAGATACGTATGCAATATACGGTTGTATGATCATATCAGTCCTTCATAATCCCAGCTAGGTTGGATACGCCCACATAAGGCACGCGATCTCCACACGATGTGCTTACTTCATCGATTTCTTAGCCACTGGTGCCCCCAATACTTATCTTCTCACATTAAACACCTATCATCATTCCACAACCGCAATACCAGATCGGATACGTGTAGCATCTTGGCTGTACCTTTACATAACACAAAATCTTTCTCTGTGTCATTCTCCATCTCAGCCATACGACTATGGAACGCGCTCCCCTGTGATCTGCGTCTTATCCAGAACCACTTAACATTCAAGAGGGAACTCAAGACTTACATATTAGGGACGGTATAGCCACCATTGTCGTGCCCCTCTCATCTTTTTCTTTCTGCTCTCCATCATAGCTTCGAATTTTACCATTCTATTTCTCTTCCTCTAACCTATCTACCTCTTCTATATCTCTTTCACCCCATTCTATCGTCTTATGTCTCTGCTTGGTGAGAATAACTCACAAGCTGCAAGAATATAACGAGGAAATTCCCAACTAGCAATAGGACTGACATTCATAAAAGAAAAAATATGTTTACTTTCCTATACATAGTCATTACTATTATTATTATTCCTCATTATTATAATTATTTTTTGATTGTTATAATTATCATTGTACTACTTTTATAATCTCTAATTTTTTTCTGTAACATTAATACTGTATAACATGTTGTATGTCCTTAATGTTCTGTAGAAACTGAAATTTGTTGAATCTGAGTATGCCTGGTTAGGTGTAAGAGAGGGCCTGAAGGCCCTAATCTTGCCAGGTAAAATAAATGCATAAATAAATAAATAAAAATAAATAAATAAATAAATAACTGCAAACGCTGGACTAATTTCGTCGTCCGCTATTTTTGTTCTGCTATGAATCAATGAGCTTGTCAGAGTCATCTTCTGTGTGTTATCTTGGTAAGATACTGCAGTCATTCTGCTGTGCAGAACAGATGAGTCTGCACCACATTGTTAGGGAACGTTAATGGCCGGATACTCTGTGTTCCGTCATTGCTTTTGATTCCGTTTTACGCAGTACGTCCCTGAGATATCTGTACCGATTATTTCTTGTATCTGGTGAAATTTTTCTTGCAAACCATACGTCGTATTATTCGGTCATTCGTCCTCTAAAAACGATGCTGTGGTACTGCCCACAGCAGTCGGGCACAGGCCTCCACGATTAATTGGATTTGATGATAGTTTTAATATCTTACGCATTCAACTTCTCGCTGAACTCCGTACGAAGCGTTGACTGATTTTTTGGACTGAGCCGTACGTATTGTGGACGAGCTAGCTTTTTCAACAGTAATCCAGCTGCCATGAAAGCTAAATAGTACAGGTGAAATATCCTCAAACTTAAAGCACAATAACTCGCATTTCAAAGAAGGTAGATGCCAATGGATAGGAATGTTATCGAGCCATCATGGCTGAAAAATAGTAACACGAATTATTTACGGAAGAATGGATAAACTGGTAGAAGATGATCTCGGAAGAGATTGGTTTGGATTACAGAGAAATGTGGAAACACTCGAAGCAATACTTGTCTTAGAAGAAGAGCTGAAGGAAGATAAATCTACATTTATACCTTTGTAGACTAAGAGAAAACTTGCCGATGTTGACTGGAATATACTTTTGAAGTTATGAAAGTAACAGGGATATAAGTAGCAAAAGTTCATCTACAACTTTTACAGAAACAGAATTATAATAGTCGAAGGGCATGAAAGGGAAGCAATGGTTTAGAAGGGGTGACACAGAGTTGTAGCCTATATCCGATGTTATTCAATCCGTACCTTGATTGAGCTATAACGAAAACCAAGGAGAATTTCGGAAAGGAAACGAAAAGTCTGAGAAGAAGAAATTAAAACTTCGGTGTTTGCCGACGATTCTGTACTTTCGTCAGAGACGCCAAATGACGAGGAAGAAGAGCTGAATATACTGAGTAAATGCTGAAAAATGAGATTAGGAAATGAGACACTAAGTGTGATAGATACGTTTCGCTACTTGGGCATCAGAATAACTAATGATGGCCGAAGTACAGGGGAATTGTAAGGGGCGATCAGAAAGTTTCCTTTCGAAGGCCTTCAGTCCATGCTTACATATACGCGTCGGAGTCGCGCTGGGTTGCATATACGCTGCAGCAGCGCTCTCAAGCGGAAACTTTTTGATTGGCTCTTATATAATGCAGACTCGTAATAGCAAGAAAAGCACTTCTCAAAACGAGAAATTTATTAATATCGGGCATGCATTTAAATATTAAGATGTCTTTTCTGAAGGTATTTGTCTGAAATGTAGTCTTGTACGGAAGTGTAACTTGGACAGTGAATAGTTGAAAGCTTTTGAAATGTGGGGCTAGAGAAGAATGCTGAAGTTTAGTTGGTTGGGTCCAGTAAGTATTGTGGAGGTATTGAATGAAATTGAGGAGAAAAGAAAATTATGGTGCAATTTTAAGAAAAATGTGGAATTGGTCCATAGAACACATCTGAGACATCATGGAACCTTCACTTTGTTAATGGGTGGAGATGGGGGGGGTGTGTGTGAAAATTATAGAGGAAGACCGAGTCTTAGCTACAGTAAGCAGGTTTAGAGCGTTGTAGGTCTCAATAGTTGTACAGAGATGAAGAGGTCTGCATAGGATAGAATAGAGTTGCATCAAACCAATCTTCGGACTGAAGACCACAAGAGAAATCGCTGCATCAGCATCCATATTCTGTAAATCATTATTGTGAAACGTTCTTGAATTTCTTCTCGTTCTGTTCTCGTGTAGAACATGCGAACAATGTCGGTATAGACGGCTCAGCGTGTGCCTATTTCGTCCAATGCAGCCTTCGCGGTCCCTACGGAAGCACAGGATAGCATGTTCGTAGATTCTTCACTTGATACTAGTCCTTGAAACTCCGTTGATAGGGATTCATGGTATAGCTCACGTCTGCCTTGATGCGTATGCCAAGTCTGATCCCTCTGTATATCTCTGGTACTCTCCTACTAACTAAGCACACCTGTGACCATTAGTGCTGCTGGTCTTGGTATATGTTCAGTATGCACTGTTAATTGTATTGGGCCCGACACACTTTATCAATATGATGAAGCAGACTAATGCTTTTTAAGCAATCTCTTTTGTAGACTGTTTTCTCACTATCCTATCAACAACAACTTGCTACATCGAAGAATGAGTCATTGCGACTATTAAAGTTCATATTCACACAGACTGTGACATCCAGTTATTTGTGTGAGTTGATTGATTCCAATTGCGACTGACTATTTTTTTTCATAGTTATACCGTACTGTGATTCTCATGTTTTGTGAAGTGTCGGAATTCTGAATTGAATTCTTTATCGGGTTTGCCTATATCTTCAAAAGCCTATTTTCGGCGCACGCTTTTGTGTTGATTTTGCGGACGAAGAAAACGACATTTGTTCCAACATGTCATCATTTTGTTAATATTTTTCAATTATCCTATGCATGCTGATAGAAAATGTATTGAAAATGACTTTGTTGCACGTCCTGTAGGAGGGCTTCGGGAATTCTTGTCGATGACCAATGTTCCGGATGGAAGGGGTTTTTCCAGCTAGTGCGGCGGTTACTGGGAGCGTCCTATGTGGACACAAAAATGATTTCTTAAAAGCTAAGGAGTAAAACTATGTCATCAGATTTAGCATTACTTTTTATTTTAACTGTAAACATGTTGTTGTTGTTGTTGTTGTTGTGGTCTTCAGTCCTGAGTCTGGTTTGATGCAGCTCTCCATGCTACTCTATCCTGTGCAAGCTTCATCTCCCAGTACCTACTGCAACCTACATCCTTCTGAATCTGCTTAGTGTATTCATCTCTTGGTCTCCCCCTAAGATTTTTACCCTCCACGCTGCCCTCCAATACTAAACTGGTGATCCCTTGATGCCTCAGAACATGTCCTACCAACCGATCCCTTCTTCTGGTCAAGTTGTGCAACAAACTTCTCTTCTCTCCAATCCTATTCAATACTTCCTCATTAGTTACGTGATCTACCCATCTAATCTTCAGCAATCTTCTGTAGCACCACATTTCGAAAGCTTCTATTCTCTTCTTGTCCAAACTATTTACCGTCCATGTTTCACTTCCATACATGGCTACACTCCATACAAATACTTTCAGAAATGACTTCCTGACACTTAAATCTATACTCGATGTTAACAAATTTCTCTTCTTCAGAAACGCTTTCCTTGCCATTGCCAGTCTACATTTTATATCCTCTCTACTTCGACCATCATCAGTTATTTTGCTCCCCAAACAGCAAAACTCCTTTACTACTTTAAGTGTCTCATTTCCTAATCTAATTCCCTCAGCATCGCCCGACTTAATTCGACTACATTCCATTATCCTTGTTTTGCTTTTGTTGATGTTCATCTTATATCCTCCTTTCAAGACACTGTCCATTCCATTCAACTGTTCTTCCAAGTCCTTTGCTGTCTCTGACAGAATTACAATGTCATCGGCGAACCTCAAAGTTTTTATTTCTTCTCCATGGATTTTAATACCTACTCCGAAATTTTCTTTTGTTTCCTTTACTGCTTGCTGTAAACATAAATCACGAAAATCAACTATTTTTTATGCGTTCAAATAGGGGTAAATATGTTGTCCTCTGTTCTTGTAGATAGTGACCTTTTATATAACTACAGCAGAAAGGGTCGTCAAAGGAGAAATTGCCTCGGTAGAGCTGGCACTCCGTAATGCGCCACATGACAGTAATCCACTGGCGCTGAAACAAAAGTAGTAACAGCAGCAGGAGATGTTTTCTAAAACCCGAAGGTCGGACTGGCTGAGTGAGAGGAAATTTACCGACAGCGGCGCTCCTGCGGGCGTTTTTGCGCCACCGGCACGCTCTGACGTCTGCAGAACGCGTACCACGGCCAGCCGGTCTCTCCACTTCTTTCGCTGCGGCTGCGGTTTTTTAGCCAGAAGACTGGTTTGCCGCAGCTACTGTATCCTGTGGAAGCTTCTTCATGTCTGCATAACAACTGCAACCCACATCCGCCTGCAGTGTCCTGCTCTCCACAGTTACCTGCATTCCCAAACAGGTGCCTCAGGATGTGAATTCCAATCAGCAACAACTGCCATGATGAGAAACATAGAAATAGGCATCCTCGGAGTAACGAAGCAGCTTAAATCACTTAATAAAGGCAAGACCTCCGGTCCAGATTGTATACCAGTCAGGTTCCTCTCACAGTATTCTGATAAAATAGCTCCATATTTAGCAGTTATATACAACTACTCGCTCACAGAAAGATCCGTACCTAAGGACTGGAAAATTGCTCAAGTCACACCAATACCCAAAATGGGAAATAGGAGTAATCCGCTGAATTACATCTACATCTACATACATACTCTGCAATCCACCATACGGTGCGTGGCGGTGGGTACCTCGTACCACAACTAGCATCTTCTCTCCCTGTTCCACTCCCAAACAGAATGAGGGAAAAATGACGGCCTATATGCCTCTGTACGTGCCCTAATCTCTCTTATCTTTGTGGTCTTTCTGCGAAATGTAAGTTGGCGGCAGTAAAATTGTACCGCAGTCAGCCTCAAATGCAGGTTCTCTAAATTTCCTCAGTAGCGATTCACGAAAAGAACGCCTCCCACCCGAGTTCCTGAAGCATTTCCATAACACTCGCGTGATGATCAAACCTACCAGTAACAAATCTAGCAGCCCGCCTCTGAATTGTTTCTACGTCCTCCCTCAGTCCGACCCGACAGGGATCCCAAACGCTCGAGCAGCACTCAAGAACAGGTCGTATTAGTGTTTTATAAGCGGTCTCCTTTACAGATGAACCACATCTTCCCAAAATTCTACCAATGAACCGAAGACGACTATCGCCTTCCCCACGACTGCCATTACCTGCTTGTCTCACTTCATATCGCTCTGCAATGTTACGCCCAAATATTTAATCGACGTGACTGTGTCAAGCGCTACACTACTAATGTAGCATTCAAACAGTACAAGATTCATTTTCCTATTCATCTGCATTAATTTACATTTATCTATATTTAGAGTTAGCTGCCATTATTTACACCAATCACAAATCCTGTCCAAGTCATCTTGTATCCTCCTACAGTCACTCAAAGAAGACACCTTCCCGTAGACCACAGCATCATCAGCAAACAGCCGCAAATTGCTATCCACCCTATCCAAAAGATCATTTATGTAGATAGAAAACAACAGCGGACCTACCACACTTCCCTGGAGCACTCCAGATGATACCCTCACCTCCGATGAACACTCACCATCGAGGACAACGTACTGGGATCTATTACTTAAGAAGTCTTAGAGCCACTCTAAGCTTTCTAAAGCCGTGCTGATGCGTGGACAGCGACTTCTCTGTCTCAAGGAAATTCATTATATTCGAACTGAGAATATGTTCCAGAATCCTGCAACAAACCGATGTTAAGGATATTGGTCTGTAGTTTTGAGGATCCGTCCTTCTACCCTTCTTACAGGCCTATATCACTAACGTCGATTTGCGGTAGGGGTTTGGAACATATACTGCATTCGAAAATTATGACGTACCCCGAAGAAAACGATTTATTGACACATAGTCAGCACGGATTCAGAATATATCGTTCTTGTGAAACACAACTAGCTCTTTATACACATGAAGTAATAAGTGGTATCGACAGGGGATGTCAAATTGATTCCATATTTTTAGATTTCCAGAAGGATTTCGACATCGTTCCTGGTCAACATCGAGTAAAACAGAAGTAATATCCGGCGTTCCCCAAGGAAGTGTTATAGGCCCTCTGTTGTTCCTGATCTATATTAACGACATAGGAGACATCGCTTGATGCCTCAGAACATGTCCTACCAACCGATCACCTCTTCTAGTCAAGTTCTGCCACAAATTCCTCTTCTCCCCAATTCTATTCAGTACCTCCTCATTAGTTACGTGATCTACCCATCTAATCTTCAGCATTCGACTATAGCACTACATTTCGAAAGCTTCTATTCTCTTACATACATAAGTAGAGAGAAAATGCAGGGTGTGTTTCCTAAGAGTCGCCGTGTTAAGGCAAATATTTTTAATTTTGTTTTCGCCGTGTGTAGCTGAAGTCAGCTCAAACAAACGCTGCTCATAATGGCTTACACTCAACGCCCATTGTAGACGGACAGCGCCGGTTTGTTTCCCATTACAAACATTATGATTCGATATTTCATTTATCGATTTGTTTTAAAAGGAACAGTAAAACAGCAAGAATAACCAGTACTGTTGCCAATACCGGCCCGCGCTACCGCTATGCCGTAGCGCTACTCAGCCGCTATTGGAGTTCTCCTTACTCTTCTCGTTTAACTTTCCCTCTTAATGCGTATCTCTAAGCTGAATGCCGCACTAGACTAATTTGGGACCGCTCAATCAAATCGTCACCTTAAATTTCTCTTTAAAAATCATAATGTTTGTAATTGGAAACAAACCGGAGCTTTCCGTCGACAATGGACGTCGCATGAAAAACGTGAAGAATAATATTTTTTGAGCTGACTCCAGCCACACAGTGCAAAAACAAAATTTCAAATATATGCCGAAATACCAGAGAAGTTGGGCCTGACGACTCTTATGAGAGAGATCTGGTATATATGAGAAGCAAATTGTCTAATGGCGTACATACTTTACTGTCATACTTGACACTGACTGCATGAAAGAAAACGAAACCGCACGCTTTCGCACCATAGCATTATCTTTCTCGCAGTTTAAAAGAAAACCTGTAATCATCCCGTAAATTTATGGCACATGTTCGTACGAATGGTTATTTGTGTATCGTGTAGAAATGGTTCAACAGGCTCTGAGCACTACAGGACTTAACTTCTAAGGTCATCAGTTCCCTAGAACTTAGAACTACTTAAACTTAACTAACCTAAGGACACCATACACATCCATGCCCGAGGCTGGATTCGAACCTGCGTCCACACCGGCCGGCCTATCATGTAGAAGATCGTGGTAAGTCGGTCACGGTCATTTCTTCTATCTATGTTATTTTTCTATTTTTCTATATTTCTTCTAGCTATGTTACGTAATTGTTTGTATTTATACATCAAATATTGTAAACGTAAACATCCTGTGCCGGTCCAGACGTTCATCAGAGTATCATGTAAAAATGTGAAGTACTTTTAGAGGTTTTTGGTGACGACTTGCTTTTACATAGTGGTACAGATTACCGCGTCACGTTATTGCAAAGCCACCAGGAGGCGTTAATTCTCGCAGTGGGCAATGGCCTTAGTGATTTGCTTCATCAGCGTAGGTTTCACAACGTAAGAACGTAGGCTAAGCACATGTGTTCTAAATCCGGAGGGAAATAGTGAGGGAGAGATTCGTGTACGACGTACGTGAAGGAACCACCCCCAGCAGGCAATATTTGAGACAACATGCGTGTGTTGCGATTGGGAACAGCTTCTGTACGAGGACACACTGTGAACGCCGCTTTCATGTGCATTCTTGGGTAACGAAACGACTCAGATGTTTTTTTTTGTCCTTTCGTTTTTCTGTTTTATTTGTGTAGTAACGCTAACGAGGCGCTCCAATTCAGATGTGAAAGGCAGTTTGTCCGTTGGAAAGCCGTTCTTTAGTCGTTCCTTGACTTTACCTCAAGTAAACGAAACGTTGTCTTTATTACTGACAAGAGGACGCCAGTACGTTCGGATCGCGGATTTACTTTAGACTTTGTGCATTTTTAGTAGTTCATTAGGACGACATAATGTGCAAGTAGTAACCTGTCCCGCTTAGAAGATTTCGAGAAAATCGCAAGAGAAGTTTTACACGTCACGAGTTGGCGGCGGCCACGTTGTTAGTGTTCAGGCTCCGCCTCTGGTGGGTCACTGGATCGAGTCCCGGCCATGCTTTTCTTTTTTTCTTTGAATTTATAGTTTTTCAATATTACTCATATTTGATACATATTACATTTGAAAGGTACGATGATGAAAAGACATGCTCTTGCATCAACATTTATTGAATTTCCAATGTTATTTATACCGAGCGAGGTGGCGCAGTGGTAGGACACTGGACTCGCATTCGGGAGGACGACGGTTCAATCCCGCGTCCGGCCATCCTGATTTAGGTTTTCCGTGATTTCTCTAGATCACTCCAGGCAAATGCCGGGATGGTTTCTTTGAAAGGGCACGGCCGACTTCCTTCCCCATCCTTCCCTAATCCGAGCTTGTGCTCCGTCTCTAATGACCTCGTTGTCGACGGGACGTTAAACACCAATGTCCCCCTCCTCCTCCTCCTCCAATGTTATTTGGTTGTTTTCCAATTTTTTGTAGCTCAACAAATATTTGCAGTGATCCACAAGTAAACGACCAAATACTTAACAGTTCTCCTGAAAATGTGTGCGCCGGCCGATGTGGCGGAGCGGTTCTAGGCGCTTCAGTCTGGAACCGCGCGACCGCTACGGTCGCAGGTTCGAATTCTGCCTCGGCCATGGATGTGTGTTATGTCATTAGGTTAGTTAGGTTTAAGTAGTTCTAAGTCTAGGGGACTGATGACCTCAGATGTTAAGTCTCATAGTGCTCCGATCCATTTTAACAATTTTAAAATGTGTGACTCGAGGACGAGGGACAGGGTTGAAAAGCCCAAGTCGAACTTCCATACATGAGGGTGTAACAGCTTTATTCAATAACAGAATGAGTTACAGTATGCCATGATACGAGGTTAAGGTACGAATAATCATCGGATGTGCTTTCGACATTAAACGTTGCGGGATATAGTACCTGTATATACAATTTTTCCACATGCACAAGGACTCTTCAGTGACACTCTAAATAGGCAACGACGCGGATTGAGGCATGTAAATAATTTTTTAAAACTGAGACGACCTTCAATAAACGGTATTTGACAGGTGCACGACAAAAGAACGTAGTAACTGGCTAATGTTATTCTGCGGGCTACAACGTTCCACGAAAGAGGTCCGGAGCGAACGCCAGAGCTGTAGAAACAGCGCACCATTTCTGTGCGTCTGTAGCGTAACAGGGCTGAAACAGCGCCTTTAACACATGGCTCTTTCTGCGAAAGTTTCAGGTCGCACTATTACTTCCAAGGTAACAGAACCTGGAAAGATAACATTATCGGCAGAATGCAGTGAATGAAATGGTATCTACTGAAAGATGGGCACGCTTACGAAATCTTCTACACCAGTGAGACAAATTACCGTATTACGACCAGCGCCCAGCACGAAAGTGGACGCCGCTCGGTGGTGTTTCGAACCCGTGACTGGATAAGAAAAGCAAGCACTGTGTGAAAGCCTTAACGGTTTGATGTCAGATACTCGTGGTCTATGGAGATAGGGGACAAACAGCCTCACATCGGCGTACAAAAGCCATGTAGCGTAAAGTGCAAGCGTGCCGAGAGAGAGTTTTAGTACGACGTGAAACGTCCCCTTTGAACAATATTCATGACTGTGCTTAAACTGACACACAATATTTTTAGCGCAACGCAATCTGACTTTCAAAAATCCCTACAAAAGAATGGCCCTGACTAACATTAACCTATACGTTTCACAAATCACTTACCTCACCAAAAATCTTCCTTACTGTAACTACTGCAATACAGCGAGCGCCACTACTGCCAGCTAAATAAAAGATTCAAACTAGGGAAGGCACTAACTACTGATAGGGATAGTTAGCAAATGAAAAATTTTAATGGAGAACAAACAATGTATTTACCTTAATATCATCAAAAGTCATAATATATGTAATTTCAAAACTCCGCCGTTTCCTTCCACACATCCACCACTGCTGGCGGCTCACCTCCAACTGCGCAACGCTACGCGCTGTTCACATCCAGCTGCCGCTGCCCAACACTACAATGGCAGACAACAATGCAAACTAGCCACAGACTGCACACAGCACAGCCAGTGATTTTCATACAGAGCGCTACGTAACGTCGCCAATAAGAAAACAAACAGCCTACTTACAGACGTCTCTGCCTCTTATCGGCTATCGTTAACATTAGTGAGTTAACATTTCGTGTCGGTGTAAAGAAAGAAGAAAACGCTTTTGAACACGATATGCAAAAACTTATCACGCATCCAGTTCGATCTTTATTTAACCCTTATAGGCACATGATGGAGGAGAATTACCGGCGTCAGCGGCACGAGGGCACTGAAACAACTCAACGGCGACAAGTTAAAGTTTGTGCCGTCCGGGGCTCGAACCCGGATTCCCCACTTTACGCGGTCACTTTAACACTTCGTCTATCCGAGCGCGCTTCCCACCCAGCCCATATTCCCAGCTTGTCGCACACTACTACCTAGTGGCCGCTGTGCCCCATACTCATTGCACACAGCGCTTAGCATAATTCCGCAAGAGGTCAACAACCTAAGGCGCATCCGCAATGCAAAGATCATGAAATGCCGTCTAGACGTATACAGGGTGATCCTTACTGACGTTTAAAAAACCCGGAAGCGACGTATAGATCACGCTGAGACAAGTAATTTACCATAAGACACATGGGGACACAACTGTCGGGAAATACCCCAAAAACGGATCACAAATGTTGAACGTGTGACGTCACCAGACGACGTACCTCGCGGCACGCGCTGCGATTGGCTTCGTCGATCCCACCCTTGCCAGTAAGGCGCAGTGCTGCAAATCGCTTCGCTAGCTTACCATGTTTTTAAACAACTTCTGTAAAAGTTATCTATTGTAAACGTACAGGTTATGCAATTATCGTTCTCGCTGTAACCAAGCAAAAGCAGTTCTAATTTTGTGTTATGTCCTTTTCTTTTTGCAGACTTTGGTTCAAATGGCTCTGAGCACTATGGGACTTAACATCTATGGTCATCAGCCCCCTAGAACTTAGAACTACTTAAACCTAACTAACCTAAGGACAGCACACAACACCCAGCCATCACGAGGCAGAGAAAATCCCTGACCCCGCCGGGAATCGAACCCGGGAACCCGGGCGTGGGAAGCGAGAACGCTACTGCACGACCACGAGGTGCGGGCTTTGCAGAATTTATTTAGTAAAGAATGAGCAGGTCATTCACTGGTAGCGATGCAGTTCGGAACCTTACACTTATTTACTTGTGATACAATAGAACAGGCTTTTGTTGTGCTCTACTCTGCAGTTAACCAGCCGGCCGCTGTGGCCGAGCCGTTCTAGGCGCTTCAGCCCCGAACCGCGATGCCCCAGGCATGTGTGTGATGTTCTTAGGTTAGTTAGGTTTAAGTAGTTTAAGTTCTAGGGGACTGATGACCTCTGATGTTAAGTCCCATAGTGCTCAGAGCCATTTGAACCATTTGAGCAGTTAACCATACGAGACCACGAGACAGGTAAACAAATAATAAATATTTCCTCATTGTAAACACACAATTGTCCAACGCAATGCCAAAAATAACGCGTGCCAGACACAATACTGGAATCCTGAGCCCCACGAACTAAAGCCGCGCGAGCAGGCCCGGAGACACACTGACGTGAGTACTGGACTGGTTTTGCGCCTATCAAGTGCGACAGGCCGACAAGCTCCACTACTGCAGAGGAGAGACGCGAGTTTAACAAAGGGTACATTGTTATGGCCAAATGCCTGGGAACAAGCATATCAGAAACTGAAACGTCCTGGCAGATCAAAACTGTGTGACGGACCGAGACTCGAACTCGGGACCTTTGCCTTCCGCGGGCAAGTGCAATATCTTTTCTTCCAGGAGTGCTAGTTCTGCTAGGTTCGCAGGAGAGCTTCTGTGAAGGTTGGATGATAGGAGACAAAGGACTGGCAGAAGTAAAGGTGTGAGGACGGGTTTGGGTAGCTCGGTTGGTAGAGCACTTGCCCACGAAGGGCAAAGGTCGCGAGTTCGAATCTCGGTCCGGCACTCAGTTTTAATTTGCCAGGAAGTTACATATCAGCGCACGCTCCGCTGCAGAGCGAAAATTTCATTCTGATATCGGAAACTGGTCGGCTGTTCTCGTGCTGCCGGCCGTTGTGGCCGAGCGGTTCTAGGCGCTACAGTCTGGAACCGCGCGACCGCTACGGTCACAGGTTCGAATCCTGCCTCGGGCGTGGATGTGTGTGATATCCTTAGGTTAGTTAGGTTTAGTTCTAGGGGACTGATGGCCTTAGAAGTTAAGTCTAATAGTGCTCACAAGGGAACCTCCCCATCGCACCCCCCTCAGATTTAGTTATAAGTTGGCACAGTGGATGGGCCTTGAAAAACTGAACACAGATCAATCGAGAAAACAGGAAGAAGTTATGTGGAACTATGAAAAAATAAGCAAAATATACAAAATGAGTACTCCATGTTCAAGATAGGCAACATCAAGGACAATGTGAGCGAAGGAGCGCCGTGGTCCCGTGGTTAGCGTGAGTAGCTGCAGAACGAGAGGTCCTTGGTTCAAGTCTTCGCTGGAGTGAAAAGTTTAATACTTCATTTTCAGTTTATGTGACAATTTCTAATGTTTTCATCACTTTTTGGGAGTGATTATCACATCCACAAGAAAACCTAAATCGGGCAAGGTAGAAGAATCTTTTTACCCATTCGCCAGGTGCACAAGTTAGGTGGGACGACAACATATTCCTGTCATGTGACGCACATGCCGCCACCATTGTCGTATAGAACGTATCAGACGTGCTTTCCTGTGGAGGAATCGGTTGACAAATGAACTTGCAATCAAAAGTTTTCGATTCCCATTGGAGAGGCACGTCCTTTCGTCTACTAATCGCACGGTCGCACGCTTTTGCGGAGCGGTCGCAAAGCACAGACACTAAACTTATTACAGTGAACAGAGACGTCAATGAACGAACGGACAGAGCATAACTTTGCGAAAATAAATAAAGTAAAATCTTCACTCGAGGGAAAATTTGAACCAAGTACCTCTCTTTCCGCAGCTGCTCACGCTAACCACGGGACCACTGCGCTCCTAACCTCCCATTATCCTTTATGTTGCCTGTCCTGCACATGGACTACTCAGTTTATATACTTGGCTTATTTTTTCATAGTTCCACACAACTTCTTCCTGTTTTCTCGATTGATCTGTGTCCAGTTTTTCAAGGCCTATCCACTGTGCCAACTTATAACTAAATGTGAAGGGGGTGCGCGATGGGGAGGTTCCCTTGTCAGAGCCATTTGAACCATTTGTTCTCGTGCTGCTGGGCATCTATGGGAAGCGGTTGAAGGACTCTGAAACCAGGAGTACGAGACCAGCTGTCTCACGCCGACGCCTCATCACAGAACGTGAGAGGTCGGAAGCTCGCCCGCTCTGTGAACCAGCTCCGGCGGCTGGGGCAGCGCTGATACAGGCACAAGTGTTTCGGAGCGAACGTGTTTCACAGCAGGCGACCCCTCCTTAGCGACGCACCGATATGGCCAGTTACGGTTGCAGTGGGCACGCGCCACCGAGAATGGGCCGTGGACCGGTGGGAGAGTGCCGGCCGCTCGGATGAATCACGGCCCCTCTTCCAGCCCCGCGACTGGCGCAGCGTTGGTAGGTAGGCCACGCACGGCAGGGCAGGGCGTATGGCTGCTGTCCCAGGCTGACCTCGTGTCCAGCTGCGGCCGGCGTCTGCGTCACTGAACACAAGTGCGGCGGACCTGTTTGCCATTAGCGTGACGTCACCTGATGGAATCGCCGTTTCTCCGCCAGCCTCACTACCTGTCAATAATAGACTCGTTCTCCCAGGCAACCGGCCGCCGTTGCGACACGCAGCGACTGGGAAAACAAGGTGTGCGGGCCTCGAAAAGAAGAGAAAAAGCGCGAAGGTGTCCGGCAGAGTGACGGGGCACGGGAGCGCAACGTGTGGGCGGCCTTCGGGTCTATTTTTACAGCGTTGTAAACACCTGCTCAATCATTATTTCCAGGTACAGGGTGTTTCAAAAATGACCGGTATATTTGAAACGGCAATAAAAACTAAACGAGCAGCGATAGAAATACACCGTTTGTTGCAATATGCTTGGGACAACAGTACATTTTCAGGCGGACAAACTTTCGAAATTACAGTAGTTACAATTTTCAACAACAGATGGCGCTGCAAGTGATGTGAAAGATATAGAAGACAACGCAGTCTGTGGGTGCGCCATGCTGTACGTCGTCTTTCTGCTGTAAGCGTGTGCTGTTCACAACGTGCAAGTGTGCTGTGGACAACATGGTTTATTCCTTAGAACAGAGGATTTTTCTGGTGTTGGAATTCTACCGCCTAGAACACAGTGCTGTTGCAACAAGACGAAGTTTTCAACGGAGGTTTAATGTAACCAAAGGACCGAAAAGCGATACAATAAAGGATCTGTTTGAAAAATTTCAACGGACTGGGAATGTGATGGATGAACGTGCTGAAAAGGTAGGGCGACCGCGTACGGCAACCACAGAGGGCAACGCGCAGCTAGTGCAGCAGGTGATCCAACAGCGGCCTCGGGTTTCCGTTCGCCATGTTGCAGCTGCGGTCCAAATCACGCCAACGTCCACGTATCGTCTCGTGCGCCAGAGTTTACACCTCTATCCGTACAAAATTCAAACGCGGCAACCCCTCAGCGTCGTTACCATTGCTGCACGAGAGACATTCGCTAACGATATAGTGCACAGCATTGATGACGGCGATATGCACGTGGGCAGCATTTGGTTTACTGAAGAAGCTTATTTTTACCTGGACGGCTTCGTCAATAAACAGAACTGGCGCATATGGGGAACCGAAAAGCTCCATGTTGCAGTCCCATCGTCCCTGCATCCTCAAAAAGTACTGGTCTGGGCCGCCATTTCTTCCAAAGGAATCATTGGCCCATTTTTCAGATCCGAAACGATTACTGCATCACGCTATCTGGACATTCTTCGTGAATTTGTGGCGGTACAAACTGCCTTAGACGACACTGCGAACACCTCGTGGTTTATGCAAGATGGTGCCCGGC
Source organism: Schistocerca cancellata (assembly GCF_023864275.1). Taxonomy (NCBI): domain Eukaryota; kingdom Metazoa; phylum Arthropoda; class Insecta; order Orthoptera; family Acrididae; genus Schistocerca; species Schistocerca cancellata. The sequence continues at coordinate 496,022,664 of NC_064634.1, forward strand.
CACATCGCACGGCCGACGTCTTTAATTTCCTGAATGAATATTTCGATGATCGTGTGATTGCTTTGGGATATCCGAAACATACAGGAGGCGGCGTGGATTGGCCTCCCTATTCGCCAGACATGAACCCCTGTGACTTCTTTCTGTGGGGACACTTGAAAGACCAGGTGTACCGCCAGAATCCAGAAGCAATTGAACAGCTGAAGCAGTACATCTCATCTGCATGTGAAGCCATTCCGCCAGACACGTTGTCAAAGGTTTCGGGTAATTTCATTCAGAGACTACGCCATATTATTGCTACGCATGGTGGATATGTGGAAAATATCGTACTATAGAGTTTCCCAGACCGCAGCGCCATCTGTTGTTGACAATTGTAACTACTGTAATTTCGAAAGTTTGTCTGCCTGAAAATGTACTGTTGTCCCAAGCATATTGCAACAAACGGTGTATTTCTATCGCTGCTCGTTTAGTTTTTATTGCCGTTTCAAATATACCGGTCATTTTTGAAACACCCTGTACACATACATGCCACTTGCCGGCCATGGGCGACATGCGCCTAATTACACAAGACAGCATAAGATAAACTATGCTTACTCCTCGATATCACTTAGTTAAAACTCCTCATCAGTTTTTTGTTTTAAATCGTCAGCCTTCACACTGGTGCGATGTGGCCCGCCACGTACGCCTCTTGCGCCAAACTCTTCCTCTCATTGTAGCGCTTGCACCTCACATCTACACTAATAATAAATCTGTGAAAGTGTCGTGACTGTCTGTTCATCTGTTTGAAAACGATAACCTGCAAAAGTACTAGACGAATTGTAATGGGGTTTTCGCAGGTAACTTGAATATACCTTGGGCCACCGTACACACTTCATTTCATGAGAATCGGATCACAGGTAAAAAATACATCGTGATTTAAAGTTTTCGTGTTTGTCTGAAACGCATTTTCACAGTAACAAGGATAGCTTGAAACACCACATAGGCTTTATTTGATCAAAATAGGATCATGAGAAATAAAAGATATAGTAATTGAAAGTTTTATCCATACTAATGTTATAAATGAGAAATAATTCTGTTACATTTTCACGACTAACTCGCTGAGCCGTTTTCGATGAAATGTGGAGACAGCTTGTATGCTGAAGAAGAAAATAGTCTACTTTAGAAATAATATTACGCGAATTAGGGAAAAATCTTTACTCTTTGAAAGAGCTATTTACTCTTTGACTTGGGACCATCATATTTGTTAAATTGCTTTTATTGCTTGATATTTACCATAGGTTCAAACTAATGAATATATAATGCTTATAAAATCTTTAGTGACTGTAATCCATACCTCCACACTACTTGTTGCATCATGTACACATCGTATAATGTAGATGAAGTTCGTGTACTATGAAATACCATTTACTTTTGTTGTTGTATCTTCAAATTGAACTCATTCTCAACTCTCAAACATATTTCCCTCAGTAAAATTTAAAAGGCTTGCCACGAAAAAAGTAGTTTAAAAAGTTGGGCTTTGAGGTTACTATGGAATGGTCGGAAAATATGGAATACACTTCGATGGTCGAATGAAAGCTGTCATATTGCCCATCACAGACGTAAAGCAAATGTTTGGGAAAAAAATTAGGGTGACTGTTCAAAAAGTAGATATCGAGGCTTATAAAACAGCCTAAGGTATTCAGCTTTTTCAGCATGTTGGCTAGAAGAAAAATTTAATGTGTGTCATATTTGTTACTGGAGAATTTGGCACCAATGTCCTCGAATGGATATCAAAGCCTCCGTTTCACAGTGAATATTGATTCAAATTTGGAATCGAACGTCAGTTCTCGAATTTCAGTTCCAACAAAAACGCCTTCTTTCAGGTGAACAGACTTCTCACGAAGATACTCTGAACGTTCTCCGTTTGAGTAAGTGTTTCACCAAGTGCGTGATTAACCCATCGTTTAGTATAGAAATCGCAGGAGAATTGTTTTTCTGATCCAAAAATAGGAGTCAATGAGCTTTTCCTAAGAAATACGAAAAATGCTAACCATTGCAAACACTGCCACCGAAACGTTACCATCAAATAGTTATTGAAATAGTGTATAAAATACATGTAACTAAAAACTCTTAAAACACTAGGTTCACGGGCCTAGCCTCGAGTTGTGTTTTCCAAGCAGCCGCATCTAACACACTGTGCGGACAACCTTATGTAATGCGGAATGTCACGAGTGGCGGTCCCGCCAGTAAAGGAGGCGGGGACTACCGTGTTGTCAGCAGAGAAGCAACAACAGCAGACTGGGTCTGTCAGCACAGCTCAGTGACTTCGAACGGGCTGGTCACTGCATGGCACCTGAACGTTTTCACCAGGGACATTTCAACCCCTCTATAGCAGCCCAAGTCGAGCGTTGGTGATGTGGTTGTGAAGTGGAAACGAAAAGCAACAACCACAGCTAAAGCAACACCACTGACGAACAGGAACTGTCGATGATCGCGCATAAAATCAGCGGAAGGTATTACTTGTGAGTTACAAAGTGCTACTATCAGTTGTAATGGTCGCCTGGTCGTAGATATAGCTAATTGCTATAATCGCACTATTTCACTCCCATTTACGGAGCTTGTTAGCACTTGATGTTAGGTTGGCGCCATTAAAATGCATTGTGTTGTAGTAATCGCTGCTACTTGCTGGATCGCTGCTGTCTCTCGATGCTGATGCTGGCTCTACATCTGGTTGTCTAGGGTTAAAAACATGAGGTCCCGTGTTTTTTATGTGCTTTTGATGATAAAGAACGAGCGAAACCAACAAATATGTAAACTTCAAATATTTATTACTCTGGTGGCCATCTTAATTCCACTGTCCACCAAAGACCATGACTCAACACAAAGTAGTACTTCCGTTACATGTTCTTTGCATTGTTTATCCACCTCAAACAATAACACACAAACACACTTTACCAAAGTGGCATTCCGACTGCCTCTCGACCCTTCTTGCTGCTCGTATTTATAACATTGTCAAAGAACTACTAAAAAGAGATATAGTTTATAAGTCACATGTACATCTGTTATCATAATTTGTGCAGAAAAGTTATTAATTTGCATCGAGTGACATAATTTAACATGTTATTAAAATGACAGACAGATTTGTTGACTTGACAGAATAATTTTCTGTTACAAAAAGGCCGTTTTTAGAAGTCTGTCAATTGACTTCTCTAATTTGCATAAATAAGTAAATAACCTGAATTATTAAGAATTACATTGGTTTTCGTCTAAAATAGGATTGCTTACGTGAATACTGAGTGAAAACGCTCCTAGTGAACAAATAGGTTTCACTGGGTGATTTTTATTTAAGGAGATCCTAAACACCTAAGTTGTCCACTATTTTTCGTACTTCATATTAATTATTTACGATGAACTTAGTGTTTTTACATGATGACATTTGCTGTATCAGTGATCAAGTGATATAAACTTTTGTGTGGGTCAGTTACTCAGTATAATTTAATGGTTTGACTGTTTATGCAGACATGTTATGCAATCATTGTTAACATACACAATAACTTTTCTATAATCATAAATACTCGTTAAACTGGTTGAATTTGGTGGGTATCACATACTTCGGTACAGTAAAGCCTTTAATATGTTCCGTTAAACAGTCTAGGTAGCAAAATGGCAGTGTAGACAATGTAGCACAAGAGTACTACACTGAAGCGCCAAAAGAACTGGTATAGGCAAGCGTTTTCAAATGCAGCGGTATGTAAACAGGCCAAATACGGCGCTGCGGTCGGCAGCGCCTGTATGAGACAATAAGTGTCTGGCGCAGTTGTCCAGTTTGGTTACTGGCAGGTTATCAAGAATTAAGCGAGTTTGAACAGGGTGTTTTAGTCGGCGCATGAGCGAAGGGACACAGCATCTCCGATGTAGCGATGAAATGGGAATTTTCCCGTACGACCATTTTACAAGCGTACCGGGAGTATCACTAATCCGGTAAAACAGCAAATCTCCGACATCGCTGCGGCCGGAAAAAGATCCTGCGAGAACGGGACCAACGACGACTGAAGAGAATCGATCGACGTGACAGAAGTGCAACCCTTCCGCAAATTGTTGCAGATTTCAGTGCTGGGCCATCAACGAACGTCAGCATGAGAACCATTCATTCAACGAAGCATAATCGATACGGACCTGGATGACTGCCCGATACGAAGATTTACGCCTCACCTGGGGCCGTCGACACCGATATTCGACTGTTGAAGTCTGGTTGGACAAGTCTCGTTTCAAATTGTATCGAGCGGATGGACGCGTGTGGGTATGGAGACAACCTCATGAATCCTTGGATCCTGCATATCAACAGGCGACTGCTCAAGCTGGTGGAGGCTCTGTAATGGTGTGGGGCGTGCGCAGTTGCAGTCATATGGGACCCCTGATACGTCTAGATACGGCAGATGGCACTTACGTAAGTATCCCGTCCGATGTGCATTCCGACGGACGTGGGTAGTTCCAGCAGAACAATGCGACACCCACTCGTCCAAAACTGCTACAGAGTGGATCCAGCAACACTGTTCTGAGTTTAAACACTTCCGCTGGCCGCCAAACTCCCCAGACATGAACATTATCGAGCATGTAAGCGTAGGCTTCCGCGGCCGTTGTCATCTTCAATAAAATTCTTCAGGGTATCAGACCGCATCGTCATAATTTAAAATGCGCCAACGTTTCGGCCAGCGTTGCAGCTAGCCTTCCTCAGGGCCTTACGTTAAACTGCTAAATGAAACACACTTGGTTCCTTAAATAGCTGCACGAGAAAACCGTGTCGTTACTTGATTGGCTGTAAAAGGAGGAGGAGGAGGGGTGAAAGGTATGCTTTATTGGTGTTTCCTTTATTATCTGTCATTGGCTGAAATAGCTATTTTCTATTGGTCTTTATATTAATCCACCCCATTGGAGGAGACGGACGAATAGCGAACAGGTGATGGCTGTGACGTCACACTGTTTACATGCTGTCCAGAAGCCGGCTGCGGCGTGCCATTGCTTTGTGTGCTCGCGACCACTATTGCGGCTCTCCGCGTGTCTGCATGGGCCGCTCCGTAGCCCTGCTATAGCAGGCAGCCAAGACCTCTGAAGCTTGTACCCGTCCTCTCTATTCATGTTGGCGGGTCTTTTGGCTATTTCTATCGCCTCTCTAATCTTTCTTTTGAAAGTGAGAGGCTGTTTCGCCAGGACGCGGGCTTCTTGAAAAAATATTGGTTTCCCGCACTCGTCTCGGTGTTCCGCCACTGCTGACTTAGTGTGTTGTTTCAGGCGGATATATCTTTCATGTTCCGAGAGCCTTGTGCTAATCGGACGTCCCGTCTCACCTATGTAGACTAATCCACACGCACAACCAATTTCATACACGCCAGCTGTGTGTAGTTTGTCAACTGCAACGCTGGCCGAAACGTTGGCGCATTTTAAATTATGACGATGCGGTCTGATACCCTGAAGAATTTTATTGAAGATTATTGAGCATGTCTTGGATGCCTTGCAACTTGCCGTTCAGAAGAGATCTCCATCCCCTCGTACTCTTACGGATTTATGGACAGCCCTGCAGGATTCATGGTGTCAGTTCCCTCCAGCACGACTTCAGACATTAGTCGAGTCCATGCCATGTTGTGTCGCGACTTCTACGTGCTAGCGGGGGCCCTACACGATAGTAGGCAGGTGTACCAGTTTCTTTGACTCTTCAGTGTAGATGCAGTGTAGACAATACGATACAACGCTAACACCGTGAATTTTCCAAGCAATTATTACTTCGGGAAATCCTCCAACAACACTCTTAACATACATTTAAATGTACTGAGTTTGACTGAAATGATGGACAATGCGACTTTATTCTTATCATATTAGCATACAGTGATCTAAAAAAAAACTCAGAGGCCACATTCAGAAATTAATCCTCATTAGTCACGTGTGTTATCTCTCTGCATACAGGCAAATGTACGATTCTGACCCTGGAACAGGGCGCAGGTCGGCAACGGAAACGATGAAGCAAATAAAATAAAAGTCAATGTATCTACCACTTGGATCGAACCTTCCCTTGAAGATTGTCAAGTAGGTCAAAACTGCTTGCAGTTTGACACCCACCTGGTACTTTCTCGTCTGTAGTTGTCTAGCCAAGGTCGCGTGATTGCGGGTAATGATAGCATTTCGAGGGACACAGGAAGCGAACCACCTTCGTCTGGATCTCGCTCGAGGCAGCAACGCGGAAACTGCTTCGGCAGTCTCGATGGCCGGCCCGTAACCAGCCACGCACCGGCCTACTTTCGATGGCAGTTTGCGCACTTGCTGCAGAGTCTGCCTGCCGCTCCAAGTGGCGAAGACGATCAGCGCGGGCGCGCTTCGCTCCCCTGCTGTGCCGTGGCCCAGGCGCTCCGGCGCAGGGAGCGCAACTGGGAAAAGGGGAAGCAGCTGTCACGGCTTAAAGTCCGGTCGACGACAGAACGATGAGGGACGGAGCAGCAGCTCGGATAGGGGAAGCAAATCGGCTGTGCACTTTCGTACAAAGTGGCCCGACATTTGTCTTACAAGGGGAGGCCGGCAATTGTGAAATTCAGATTCGATTCATACTGCGCATAATAAAAGCTCATGGCCAGAGGTGTAATGTGGCAAAGCACCAAGATGCACTTCTCAGCCGTTGTCGAGAAAATCGACAGTTAAAAGAAACCGTTGCGGTGAAATACTCTCTACGATTAAAACTTTTCTACAGCGTCGTGGCGCAGCGGTAAGCGCTCGGGTTCGTAATCCGGAGGTCGCCGGATCGAATCTCGAGCCATGCAACATTTTTTAATTATTAGTTTTTTGTAATTCAAATATATATATATATATATATATATATATATATATAAACTATTAATGAATTGCTTATGCATGTTGGTGAAGGCAGATCGCTCTGCAGTTGTACGGCTTCCATTTTCGCGTTTGTTTAACAGGGTGGACCAAAGCTCTCACGTCCGCACTGATTTTCGACGTTGTTATAAGTTGCGCTAGGGACCGCATCTACCTTCTTCCGAAGTTAGCAGGCAACTACGCTGTTATGCGGCGGCTCGTTTCGGCCCATTCAACATCTGTCCTTCAAGTGTAACGAGCGAGTAACGGAGTTTATATTTCATAGCTGCCACAGCAAATTTGTGTTCGTGGGGTTTCTATTCTAATTCGCACGTTTGACTTACGCTATACGTATTCGTTTCGGAATATCGTTTCTACGTCTTCCGTTAACTATACGTGGTTAACATTGTGAAGACAATTAATAACATTTGTGAAATACAACTTTGTTTGCGGAAAACATAATGATGTTCGAAGTCGCCAGTTTTTCCACGACAAACGACTTTCAACTACTTATTATATGCATAATTGTTGCAACTGATTACCGGGAATTTATATATATATATATATATATATATATATATATATATATATATATATATATATGTGTGTGTGTGTGTGTGTGTAAATACACACACATTTGAACTACAAAAAACAAATACTAAAAAAAAAATTAAAAAAAATCTTGCATGCCGCGAGATTCGATCCGGCGACCTACGGATTACGAACCCGAGCGCTTACCGCTGCGCCACGACGCTGTAGAAAATTGTAAATCGTAGAGAGTATTTCACCGCAACGGTTTCTTTTAACTGTCGATTTTCTCGACAATGGCTGAGAAGTGCATCTTGGTGCTTTGCCACATTACAACTCTGGCCAAGAGCTTTTATTATGCGCAGTATGAATTGAATCTGAATTTCACAATTGGCGGCCTCCCCTTGTTAGCCCCTTCGCCCTGGAGACATTTGTAAAGAAAATGGTGAATAGCCGGCCGGAGTGGCATGCGGTTGTAGGCGCTACAGTCTGGAGCCGAGCGACCGCTACGGTCACAGGTTCGAATCTTGCCTCGGGCATGGATGTGTGTGATGTCCTTAGGTGACCTCAGAAGTTAAGTCGCATAGTGCTCAGAGCCATTTGAACCAAAATGGTGAATTAGTACAAATATCAGAATTTTCTAGCATATTCAACAATGAAAAAAAGTAAAAAAAAATATTTGACTAAAAATTTAATGGGAAAAGAACTACCACTATCGTGCGGGGCAACTTTTATTTCTCCTTAATTGTGGTTCTCTGAATTACTGCAACAAATTTGATATTGCACCGGGGTGACAAAAGTGATGGGACACTTTCTAATATCGTGTTGGAGCTGCTTTTGCCCTGGATTGTGCAGCACCTCGACGCGTCATAGACGAAACACGTCATTAGATGTGCTATGCAGAAATATTGACCCATTCTTCCTCTGTAGCCATCCATAATTGCGTAAGTATTGCTGTGCAGCATTTAGCGCTCAAACTGACCTCTGGATTACGTCCCATAGATGTTCGATGGGTTCACGTAAGGTGGTCTGCACGGCCAAATTCACTGGAATTGTCCAGAATGTTCTTCAAACTAACGGTGAGCAGTTGTGGCCTGGTGACATGTTTAGGAACTTGAAGTCCATGAATGGCTGCAAATGGTCTCCAGGTAGCAGAACATAACCATTAACAGTCAATGACAGGTTCACTTGGACCAGAGGACCCAGTCAGTTCCACGTTAGCACAGTCCACACAATTATGGAGCCACCACCAGCTTGCTCAGCGCCTTACTGACAACTTGGGTCCATGGATTCGTGGGGTTTGCACCACACTAACCCTACCATCAGCTCTTACCCGCCGTAATCGGGTCTAATCGGTTTTCCAGGTTTCCAGCCCCGGAGTGGCGCTGCAGGCGAAGTCGTGCTGTTAGCAAAGGCACTCCCGCCGGTCTTCTGCCGCCGTTGCCCCTTAACGGCAAATTTCGCCGCACTCTCATAACGGATACGTTCGTCGTACTTCCCACATTGATTTCTGCGGTTATGTTGCTTGTCTGTTAGCACTGACATCTCTACCCAAACACCGCTGCTCTCGGTCGTTAAGTGAAGGCCGTCGGTGACTTCTTGGTCCGTATTGAGAAGAAATACGTGACATTTGGTATTCTCGACACATGTCTCTGAGCACTATCGGGCTTAACTTCAGAGGTCATCAGTCCCCTAGAACTTAGAACTACTTAAACCTAACTAACCTAGGGACATCAAATACACTCCTGGAAATGGAAAAAGAACACATTGACACCGGTGTGTCAGACCCACCATACTTGCTCCGGACACTGCGAGAGGGCTGTACAAGCAATGATCACACACACGGCACAGCGGACACAGCAGGAACCGCGGTGTTGGCCGTCGAATGGCGCTAGCTGCGCAGCATTTGTACACCGCCGCCGTCAGTGTCAGCCAGTTTGCCGTGGCATACGGAGCTCCATCGCAGTCTTTAACACTGGTAGCATGCCGCGACAGCGTGGACGTGAACCGTATGTGCAGTTGACGGACTTTGAGCGAGGGCGTATAGTGGGCATGCGGGAGGCCGGGTGGACGTACCGCCGAATTGCTCAACACGTGGGGCGTGAGGTCTCCACAGTACATCGATGTTGTCGCCAGTGGTCGGCGGAAGGTGCACGTGCCCGTCGACCTGGGACCGGACCGCAGCGACGCACGGATGCACGCCAAGACCGTAGGATCCTACGCAGTGCCGTAGGGGACCGCACCGCCACTTCCCAGCAAATTAGGGACACTGTTGCTCCTGGGGTATCGGCGAGGACCATTCGCAACCGTCTCCATGAAGCTGGGCTACGGTTCCGCACACCGTTAGGCCGTCTTCCGCTCACGCCCCAACATCGTGCAGCCCGCCTCCAGTGGTGTCGCGACAGGCGTGAATGGAGGGACGAATGGAGACGTGTCGTCTTCAGCGATGAGAGTCGCTTCTGCCTTGGTGCCAATGATGGTCGTATGCGTGTTTGGCGCCGTGCAGGTGAGCGCCACAATCAGGACTGCATACGACCGAGGCACACAGGGCCAACACCCGGCCTCATGGTGTGGGGAGCGATCTCCTACACTGGCCGTACACCACTGGTGATCGTCGAGGGGACACTGAATAGTGCACGGTACATCCAAACCGTCATCGAACCCATCGTTCTACCATTCCTAGACCGGCAAGGGAACTTGCTGTTCCAACAGGACAATGCACGTCCGCATGTATCCCGTGCCACCCAACGTGCTCTAGAAGGTGTAAGTCAACTACCCTGGCCAGCAAGATCTCCGGATCTGTCCCCGATTGAGCATGTTTGGGACTGGATGAAGCGTCGTCTCACGCGGTCTGCACGTCCAGCACGAACGCTGGTCCAACTGAGGCGCCAGGTGGAAATGGCATGGCAAGCCGTTCCACAGGACTACATCCAGCATCTCTACGATCGTCTCCATGGGAGAATAGCAGCCTGCATTGCTGCGAAAGGTGGATATACACTGTACTAGTGCCGACATTGTGCATGCTCTGTTGCCTGTGTCTATGTGCCTGTGGTTCTGTCAGTGTGATCATGTGATGTATCTGACCCCAGGAATGTGTTAATAAAGTTTCCCCTTCCTGGGACAATGAATTCACGGTGTTCTTATTTCAATTTCCAGGAGTGTACATCCATGCCCGAGGCAGGATTCGAACCTGCGAACGTAGTGGTCGCGCGGTTCCAGACTGTAGGGCCGAGAACCACTCGGCCACTCCGGCCGGCTTCTCGACACACTCTTGACGCTGGGGATATCGGAATACTGAATTCGCTAACGTTTTCTGCTACGCAATGTCTCAAGTGTCTAGCTCCAACTACCATTCAGCTTTCAAAGTCTGTTAATTCCCGTCATGCGGCCATAATCACTTCGGAAACCTTTGCACATGAATCGCCTGAGTACGAACGACAGCTGCGCCGATGCACTGCCCTTTTAAATCTTCTCCACGCCACACTTCTACCATCTGTATTTTTGTCTTTCGCCATCCCATGACTTTTGTCACCTCAGTTTATGAGGAAAAATAACGAATAAAACCGTCTACAAATCTCACTTTTTTCTGATAGAAATGCGAGCAAAATGTTACGCAGTTTACAGCTCATATTTTATGGCATAAAATGTAGATACCGAAAAGGAATTGTAACTTTTGTAACACAAAGTTTTGGTGCAGACTGCTTCACTTTTTGTGAAAGAGTGTGAAACAACACTTTACCTTTGAGAAACAGAGATACTGGTTGCATTTTATGCATTGTTTTAGATGCGATACTGCCGTGCTCATATTGACAAGTTCACTGTGATAAGCTGTCAGCCCCTACGTGTTGCCACGTTAATTCAACGACATCGTCGGTTACAGTTTTAATGGGTACTAGATCATCGAGATCTTGGATCAGTGTTAAAATGTCACCTAATAGGATGAATCTCGTTTCTCCTTGCAGCAGGTCGACGGGTTGTGTGCACTTACGCCGGCATCCAGGCGGGTGGCTGCACGGAACTTTAACAGTGTGCCGGTAATCGAACCCACGACGACATCTCTGTGCGTTACTGCGGGCAACCTCCATTCCTTCATGTTTGACGTCCTCAGAGACGGCGATCTTCCATCATGATAACTGTCCATATCGTGAGGGCTGAATCGTGTTACAGTCGTCAGAGTAGAATAATAACCAACTCTAGTTTATGTCTTGGACACCAAATTGGGCTAATCTGAGGTCGCAGCTCCGCGCCCCCAAACCGTCGTCCTGTAATCTACAGGAATCGTGTGACTTTATCATAGAGCTCTGGTACCGCCTGCACGGATCAGCCAAAACTTTATGTCCATCGCCCGCTGCGAGGCTGGATGCCTCCTTGTGGCGTTACGGGCGCGTGATGTAGTAAGAAAGTCCAGCAGACACGGACGGGGGATTACCCTAGCGAAGATACGGGCTGCAAACAGAGAAATCCATTGAGATAAGTGACTTTGGCAAAGGAAAGGTTATTGTTACGCAGAGCTCGTGAACGAGTATCTGGAAGACGGCGAATCTGGTCGAATGTTCACGTGCTACTGTCGTGAGCATATGCGGGAAGTGGTATAGGGGCAGTGGAACTAGCACTAGACACTAAATGGTTGGACGTCCACGACGTGTGGGGTTTGGAGGCTTGTCTGCTCTTTCAATTAGGATGGATGGCGATCTGAGGCACCTCTGGCGAAAGAGCAAAATGCAGGTGGACGCAGAGAGCTCCGCAGCAGACCACCCCTGTGTGTTTATGCGTTGACCCAACGACACCGTCAGTTACAGTTGTAGTTGGTTCGCGATGATCGGGACTGAGGCGTGTCGTGTCACTCGGATGAATCACGCTTTTGCCACACAAGGTTAATGGTCGCCTCCAAAAACTCTGTCATCCAAGCGAACGGCTGCTAGAAACGTGCATCGCGGCGCGGTCGCAGGCTGGTGGGCGCTATATTATGATAAGGGATATATTCTCCTGTGCTTGCATGTGGTACTAATCTATGAGACCGTGTCAGCTGCGGACCACCTGCATCCCTTCATGCTGTACGCCTTCCCTGACGACGATATCTTCCAGCAGTACAATTGTCCGTGTGTCGAAGCCAGAATCATGCTACAGTGGTTCGGGGAGCATGATACAGTGCTATTACAAATGATTGAAGCGATTTCATAAATTCACTGTAGCTCCATTAATTGACATATGGTCACGACACACTACAGATACGTAGAACATCTCAAAGTTTTGTTCGGCTGAAGCCGCACTTCAAGTTTCTGCCGCCAGAGCGCTCGAGAGCGCAGTGAGACAAACTGGCGACAGGAACCGAGAAAGCGTACGTCGTGCTTGAAATGCACTCACATCAGTCAGTCATAACAGTGCAACGACACTTTAGGACGAAGTTCAACAAAGATCCACCAACTGCTAACTCCATTCGGCGATGGCATGTGCAGTTTAAAGCTTCTGGATGCCTCTGTAAGGGGAAATCAACGGGTTGGCCTGCAGTGAGCGAAGAAACGGTTGAACGCGTGCGGGCAAGTTTCACACGTAGCCCGCGGAAGTCGACGAATAAAGCAAGCAGGGAGCTAAACGTACCACAGCCGACGGTTTGGAAAATCTTACGGAAAAGGCTAAAGCAGAAGCCTTACCGTTTACAATTACTAGAAGCCCTGACACCTGATGACAAAGTCAAACGCTTTGAATTTTCGGCGCGGTTGCAACAGCTCATGGAAGAGGATAAGTTCAGTGCGAAACTTGTTTTCAGTGATGAAGCAATATTTTTTCTTAATGGTGAAGCAAACAGACAAAATGTGCGAATCTGGGCGGTAGAGAATCCTCACGCATTCGTGCAGCAAATTCGCAATTCATCAAAAGTTGACGTGTTTTGTGCAATCTCACGGTTTAAAGTTTACGGCCCCTTTTTCTTCTGCGAAAAAAACGTTACAGGACACGTGTATCTGGACATGCCGGAAAATTGGCTCATGCCACAACTGGAGACCGACAGCGCCGGCTTCATCTTTCAACAGGATGGTGCTCCACCACACTTCCATCATGATGTTCGGCATTTGTTAAACAGGAGATTGGAAAACCGATGGATCGATCGTGGTGGAGATCATGATCAGCAATTCATGTCACGGCCTCCACGCTCTCCCGACTTGCCCCATGCGATTTCTTTCTGTGGGGTTATGTGAAAGATTCAGTGTTTAAACCTCCTCTACCAAGAAACGTGCCAGAACTGCGAGCTCGCATCAACGATGCTTTCGAACTCATTGATGGGGACATGCTGCGCCGAATGTGGGAGGAACTTTATTATCGACTTGATGTCTGCCGAATCACTAAAGGGGCACATATCGAACCTTTGTGAATGCCTAAAAAAACTTTTTGAGTTTTTGTATGTGTGTGTGAAGAATTGTGAAAATATCTCAAATAATAAAGTTATTGTAGAGCTGTGAAATCCCTTCAATCATTTGTAATAACCCTGTAGTGAAATCACTTTTCTGTGTCCCCCATCCGGGTCGCTATCGAGCGCCGTCACCGAGTGCACAAATCAGCGGTCAGTTATTTACGGGAATTTAGTGACCTGTGCGTAGATACCTTGCGCCGCATAGCTCCAGAAATCCACCAACGACCTGTAGAATCGATGTCACGCAGAATCGGCGATGTACTGCGTTACAAAGGTGGCCCAAGTAGGTGGTCACAGTGGTTTGGCTCCTCAGTGTCTTTCCAGTAAACCGTCAAGAGTTTTGTCTAATTTAGCCGTCGGGATTACTGCTGTATTTCCTTCCCGAGGTGGAAAGACACGCCGTTAACCGTACGGTCAGCACGTTTTGGATCTTCAGTTGTAGATAGCAGGAGGCGTTGATAATCACTGGCAGAAGGAAAGTATGTTTAACGCTCCGTCACTAGGTCGCTAGAGACGGAACATGAGTTGGAACGATACTAGTACGGGAAAGCACATCCGCCGTGCCGTTTTCGAAAACACTGTCGCGACGTCGCCTCATGCTGTTTAGAGGAATCACGGGAAACCTACATGTAGAAGGCCGAACGGCGATTTGAAGCGATGACCTCCTGAATTCTGCTCTGCAATGTACGTCAGTTGTGCTTATAGTTAGCTGTACATGTTCAGGGGAAGTTTGACGACCTATAAAAAGCTCTAACATGCACCTATCTACACTGTGATAAGTGCCATTGCATTCCAGAGTCTCTGTTTCACGGGCTAACGCGGTAGGTTCTAGTGTAATTGCCGCTGAGAATATACCAACTTAGGGAATTCCATTATTGGGCGTTCTTTCCGACGGTTGTCTGAAATTCCATAGTTTGCTTACTACAGTCAAGGTGGGAATAGCCTCGTGGGAAGGTGCTGAGACCACCCTGGAACAGCTTTTATGTAACGTCGTTACGCGACGATGATATCAGCTCCCATGGACACAGCATTTATTGCTGGAACTTGTTTTATGAAGCTAATGACGCAACAGGGTAATATAAGCAGTGTTCCAGCTCATCAAACAGACCAACAAAACTAAGGAAAGAAATAAGTTTAAGAACCGACGTGCCTGAAGGTTGGGTGGATGACAGAGTAAGATTAGACTTAAGTGTCCCGTCGGTATCGATGTCATTAGGAACTTCGCGCTACCTTAGTAGATCTAGGATGAAACGGTCGGATAACGGTTTCAGCGAGGAGTCAGAATGGCATTCCTGCGATACGATTTAGGGAAATTAAGGAAAACGAAAGTCACTCCGGTATTCGAAATTAGTTGTCTCAGTGTAGCAGAGAGTTATGTTGGACAACCACGCAGCAACTAAGTTGCCGTATGCAGTCGACCTTACTATCGATCATTTGGACTGTACGATGGAAGACGGACGACGTGGCCTTCATTCATTTCTACTCATTTTTTTTGTGGACGCTAAAAATACTGATTGATATTGTTATATCGTCGCTTCTTTGACGTTGAAAGCGTTAATATCCTTAAAAAGAAATTGAATACATCGTTACTACGCATTTCATCTTGTATTCATCATTTTATTCAATGTCCGATTTTTAGATTCGTATAGCAGACTTGAAAAATATCTGTTGTAGATATGTCTAGAAGTGCAGTTTGGATTTTTCTTTTTTTATAATCAGAAACGGCTCGTCGAAACTGTTCATGAGTGACGATAGATAAAGTTAGCTCCTGTCATATTTGCTACCGAGCCACCAGAAGAGTCATCAATACTGCTGGACTGGTCGCCGATTATGCTGTTGTCAACAAGAGAGATACCAACTGCAGGACGATCACTCACTCGCCACTGCCTTTACTTAGTGTACGGAACGGCAACTCTCCGCAAACGTGAGGAAATGTAACCATAGTACGCTAGAAGAAAATAAGGAACCCTATGTTTAAACAAATGAGAATATTGCTCACACATCGGAATACTGGGATCCTGTGAGCAGGGAAGCATTTGAAATTAGACTGCATGATAACAGCTTTAATAGATTTTTTTAACATGGCTGTCAATCAGCGACTGTTGTATAAAACAAAATTTTGAAAAACACAGTCCTCAGTCGCGAACACAATTTGTGACCTAGGTGTCGGTGTCACAAGGGACACCTTCTTCGGGCAAAATTAAAACTAAATGTTACAGCATAACGTGCCAAAAAATACGAAAGCTGCGGTCACACCTGACAGCGTCAGATAGTCAGAATTAAACTAAAATGCAACAGAGGTGCGAGCCACTAGTGGCTGCCATGTGTCCTCTGCTACAATCACATGAGTTTTGTGTTGACTGTAGCAGAGGACACATGGCAGCCCCTAGTGGCTTGTACCTCCGTTGCATTTTATTTTAATTCTGACTGACGCTGTCAGGAATGACCACAGCCTTCGTGTTTTTTTGGCACGTTATGCTGTAACATGTAGTTTCAATTTTGTCGGAAGAAGGTGTCCCTTGTGACACCGACACCTAGGTCACAAATTAATTGTGTTCGCGACTGAGGACTGTGTTTTTCAAAATTTTGTAGCTTTAATAGAGACACAGGCTGTGCGCTTAGCATAGACTTCTCACAATTTAGCGCCTGATTTGAATGTACAGGGTGACAATTGTTGAACTGTATGAAAAAAAGCGTAAATTAGCTACCAACTGCGGCGTGCACACACACTATTCAACATGTAAACGTCGCTGCAGATATTCGGATTTAGGTTATGACATGTTCGATATGCATGAAATCTTTGGCGATGATGTGGCGCAGACGAATAATAGCGAAATTCTGTTGACCCACCGAAGTGTCGGAACATCGATGCTGTCGATGACCTCATAAATGGCCGTTTTCAGCTCAGCGATGGTTTTGGCGCTATTGCTCTACACCTTGCCGTTAATAGAACTCAACAAAAGGTAGTCGCATGTGTTCAGATCCGGAGAATATGGCGGCCAATCGAGGCCCATGCCAGCGACCTCTGGGTACCCCAGAGACAGAATGCGGTTCCCAAACTGCTTCTCCAGGACATCCCTCTCCTGCTACGTTGGGGTCGAGCTCCGTCTTGCATGAACCACATCTGAACGAAACCATGGTCACTTTGGATAATGGGGATGAAATCATCTTCCAAAACCTTCACGTACCCTGCGGTAGTCACCGTGCCATCAAGGAATATCGCACCGATTATTCCGTGACTGGACACTGCACCCCACACAGTCACCATCTGAGGATGAAGAGACTTCTCGATAGCGAAATGTGGATTCTCAGTCCCCCAAATGTGCCAATCTTTCTTATTGACGAACCCAAATGAAACTGGGCTTCATTGCTAATCCAAACAACAATGCGCAAACTAATTCGCATCATGCCCCGCGGCCAACCGTGCACTTTGAACCTCCTAACGCAAATCATTCAGAAGTTATGGCGATTTTATTTCACAGTTCAATAACTGTCACCCTGTATGTAATCTATGCACAAAGAGGGCTCCATCTCATCATGTGCCATATCCGTGGCGCAATGCAGCCACAGAGACGTTTTCTCTGAGCACAACCGGAGGAGGCTCGCTAGTTGCGCGATGGTCAGACATAGCCGCTGACCACGACGATGGTGGCAGTCGTCGAAAACTTGGGATTTTATCTGAATGTGACGCGGCTAGTCAGCCGAGAGCTTTTTGTGCAAGCACTCCGTCGAGAAGAACTCCATACACATCCTTAACTGTGCTTCCGTAATAACGAACTGTCTTCTCACAAGTCTGAGATAATGACAAAGTATTTTAGTCGAGGGGGACTTCCAAGTGTGCTTTGAGACAAGTCTGAAGTAACCAAGGAACATCTAAACCGTGTTACTCAGACGTGTGGTATATGACAAGTTACCGTCTGGATTGAAACTGGTACCTTTCACCGAAATCACTGAGAATATTATCTTGTCACTGATAAATATGATAATTTTTGAATATCTCCCTGGGATGGCCATTGTTATAACTCATTTTTCCAGGTGTAATATTACCACAGTAATTCTGAAGCTTCGTTATCAAAAAAATGGTTCAAATGGCTCTGAGCACTATGGGACAACATCTTAGCTCATAAGTCCCCTAGAACTTAGAACTACTTAAACCTAACTAACCTAATGACATCACACACACCCATGCCCGAGGCAGGATTCGAACCTATGACCGTAGCAGTCCCGCGGTTCCGGACTGCAGCGCCAGAACCACACGGCCACCGCGGCCGGCTCTTCGTTATCTGTGAAATTTTTTAACTGTGTTGTACGGGGCATCCCAAAAGTACCTATTTGAAACGGAAGTAAAATATACTAATTATAAACGTTTAGTTTGCGGCTGATTGTTTCTATGACCTTTGAGATTAATCATGGACAGGTGGGGTAATGAAAAACGAGCTGCCATAGCTGAAATGTGCTTTATACGTGGACAAAGCGTTGTGCAAGCCCAGTGGGGGTACAAAAAAAAATGTTCATACTGCATCATTAAAACACGTCATAAGAAGTTGCCGATACAGTAGTTGTAGGACGACCAAGCTTCATCTCCCAGTACCTACTGCAGCCTACATCCTTCTGAATCTGGTTAGTGTATTCATCTCTTGGTCTCCCTCTACCATTTTTACCCTCCACGCTGCCCTCCAATACTAAATTGGTGATCCCTCGATGCCTCAGAACATGTCCTACCAACCGATCCCTTCTTCTAGTCAAGTTGTACCACAAACTTTTCTCCCCAATCTTATTCAATACCTCCTCATTAGTTATATGATCTACTCATCTAATCTTCAGCATTCTTCTGCAGCACCATATTTCGAAAGCTTCTATTCTCTTCTTATCCAAACTAGTTATCGTCCATGTTTCACTTCCATACGCTCCATATACATACTTTCAGAAACGACTTCCTGACACTTAAATCAATACTCGATGTTAAATAATTTCTCTTCTTCAGAAACGCTTTCCTTGCCGTTGCCAGTCTACATTTGTTATCCTCTCTACTTCGACCATCAGTTATTTTGCTCCCCAAATAGCAGAAGTCCTTTACTACTTTAAGTGTCTCATTTCCTAATCTAATTCCTCAGCATAACCCGACTTAATTCGACTACATTCCATTATCTTCGTTTTGCTTTTGTTGATGTTCATCTCTTACCCTCCTTTCAAGACACCATCCATTCCGTTCAGCTGCTCTTCCAAGTCCTTTGCTGTCTGACAGAATTACGTCATCGGCGAACCTCGAAGTTTTCATTTCTTCTCCATGGATTTTAATAACTACTCCGAATTTTTCTTTTGTTTCCTTCGCTGCTTGCTCAGTATACAGATTGAATAACATCGGGGATAGGCTAAAACCCCGTCTCACTCCCTTCCCAGTCACTGCTTCCCTTTCGTGTCCCTCGACTCTTATAACTGCCATCTGGTTTCTGTACAAATTGTAAATAGCCTTTCGCTCCCTGTATTTTACCCCTGCCACCTTCAGAATTTGAAAGAGAGTATTCCAGTCAACATTGTGAAACGCTTTCTCTAAGTCTACAAATGCTAGAAACGTAGGTTTGCCTTTCCTTAATCTTTCTTCTAAGATAAGTCGTAAGGTCAGTATTGCCTCACGTGTTCCAGTATTTCTACGGAATCCAAACTGATCTTCCCCGAGGTCGGCTTCTACCAGTTTTTCCATTCGTCTGTAAAGAATTGGCGTTAGTATTTTGCAGCTGTGACTTATTAAACTGATAGTTCGGTAATTTTCACATCTGTCAACACCTGCTTTCTTTGGGATTGGAATTATTATATTCTTCTTGAAGTCTGAGGGTATTTCGCCTGTCTCGTACATCTTGCTCACCAGATGGTAGAGTTTTGTCAGGACTGGCTCTCCCAAGGCCGTCAGTAGTTGTAATGGAATGTTGTCTACTCCCGGGGCCTTGTTTCGACTCAGGTCTTTCAGTGCTCTGTCAAACTCTTCACGCAGTATCATATCTCCCTTTTCATCTTCATCTACATCCTCTTCCATTTCCATAATATTGTCCTCAAGTACATCGCCCCAGTATAGACCCTCTATATACACCTTCCACCTTTCTGCTTTCCCTTCTATACTTAGAACTGGGTTTCCATCTGAGCTCTTGATATTCAT
Source organism: Schistocerca cancellata (assembly GCF_023864275.1). Taxonomy (NCBI): domain Eukaryota; kingdom Metazoa; phylum Arthropoda; class Insecta; order Orthoptera; family Acrididae; genus Schistocerca; species Schistocerca cancellata. Next base: position 496,042,577 of record NC_064634.1, read on the forward strand.
ACAAGTGGTTCTCTTTTCTCCAAAGGTCTCTTTAATTTTCCTGTAGGCAGTATCTATCTTACCCCTCGTGGGAAAAGCCTCTACATCCTCACATTTGTCCTCTGATCAGTGTAGGTTGTAAATGTGAACATTTGAGTTGTAACGCCGCTAGTAATCACGTGTTGACTCTGCCGAGGTGCAGTGATACTCCTGTAATTCCCAGAGCACTCTGGTAGATGGAGGTCTCTTAATACGAGCTAGTGTGGTGTTCCGTGACACACGACTAAGATCGACCAGAGTGTGCTACACGCTCCTGCCTGGGCCCCACTTATGCCGGAAACCGGAGGAAGAGGCTAGGGCCGGACGAGAGCGTACGTGAGGCGCGGTCCCCTTCGGCCGTGTTGCGTCCGTCTGCGGGTCAGGTGGGGGAGCCGCGGGCGAGGCGCCGGTGTCGTCTCGGCTGCTGGGGGACGGGCGACGGCAGCGGAGAGCGAAAGCGGCCGCAGGCTGCCCGCTGCCGGCCAAGGGCGGCGCTTTCTCCCGCGCCGGGGCAGGCCGGGCAGCTGCAGCCGCGGGCGATGGAGATTCTGGCAGGCTCCCGCCCACTGTGCGCGGGGGCTCCGTCGCCCTGGCGTTACGCAACCTCTGATAGGCCATAACGTCACCACCACTGTCCACCGCGAGACTGAACGTCGCCTGCTTGCTCTGCTGAGCGGAAGAGAGAGTCATTCCAGCGACTGTACTGGCTCCAAATATCTACATCTACATCCATACTCCGCAAGCCACCTGACGGTGTGTGGCGGAGGGTACCTTGAGTACCTCTATCGGTTCTCCCGTCTATTCCAGTCTCGTATTGTTCGTGGAAAGAAGGATTGTCGGTATGCCTTGAAACGTCCCCTTTGAAAAATTTATACAGGGCTGTGCTTAAACTGACACACAATATTTTTTAGCGCAACGCAATCTGACTTTCAACAATCCCTACAAAAGAATGGCCCTGACTAATATTAACCTGTACCTTTCACAAATCGCTTACTTCACGAAAATCTTGGTTACTCGAACTACTGCAATACAGCGAGCGCCACTACTGCCGCTAAATAAAAGATTCAAACTACGGAAGGCACTAACTACTGACTCGCATAGTTAGCAAATGAAAGGTTTTAATACAGAACAAACACTGTATTTACCTTAATAGTGTTGAAAAAGCATAATATACATAGCAGTTCATAATATCCATTCTGTACTCAAAAATCCGCCATCTCATTTCCCACATCCACCACTGGTGGCGGCTCACCTCCAACCGCGCAACGCTACGCGCTGTTCACATCCAGCTGCCCAACACTACAATGGCAGACAACAATGCAAACTAGCCACAGAGTGCACACAGCACAGCCAGTGATTTTCATACAGAGAGCGCTACGTGGCGGCGGCGTTACCAATATAAGAACCTAAACAGCCTACTTACAGCCTCTGTGTGGGCTCTAATCTCTCTGATTTTATCCTCATGGTCTCTTCGGGAGATATACGTAGGAGAGAGCAATATACTGCTTGACTCCTCGGTGAAGGTATGTTGTCGAAACTTAAACAAAAGCCCGCACCGAGCTACTGAGCGTCTCTCCTGCAGAGTCTTCCACTGGAGTTTATCTATCATCTCCGTAACGCTTTCGCGATTACTAAATGGTCCTGTAACGAAGCGCGCTGCTCTCCGTTGGATCTTCTCTATCTCTTCTATCAACCCTATCTGGTACGGATCCCACACTGCTGAGCAGTATTCAAGCAGTGGGCGAACAAGCGTACTGTAACCTACTTCCTTTGTTTTCGGATTGCATTTCCTTAGGATTCTTCCAATGAATCTCAGTCTGGCATCTGCTTTACCGACAATCAACATTATATGATCATTCCATTTTAAATCACTCCTAATGCGTACTCCCAGATAATTTATGGAATTAACTGCTTCCAGTTGCTAACCTGCTATATTGTAGCTAAATGATAAAGGATCTATCTTTCTGTGTATTCGCAGCACATTACACTTGTCTACATTGAGATTCAATTGCCATTCCGTGCACCATGCGTCAATTCGCTGCAGATCCTCAGGCATTTCAGTACAATTTTCCATTGTTACAACCTCTCGATATACCACAGCATCATCCGCAAAAAGTCTCAGTGAACTTCCGATGTCATCCAAAAGGTCATTTATGTATACTGTGAATAGCAACGGTCCTACGACACTCCCCTGCGGCACACCTGAAATCACTCTTACTTCGGAAGACTTCTCTCCATTGAGAGTGACACGCTGACGAGATGGAGTGTGACGAAGGGCGGCGCCTGGGAACGGATCTCTGCGGGAGGCCCAAACTCGTGGGCTGTCCTCGCGGTACGCAAGTGGGCGTCTCTGCAAAGGGGTTGAAGGGCAGTGAGGCCACGGGCAGGCGACAAGAGGCTCGTTCCAACGGCTACTAGTGGACTCACGCGCATACGCAGAACTGAGATCTGGTGTATCCAGTGCCCTCTCCCGCTTCTGCTTCCTAGGGATAGCTAAAACAGACCGTTTAATACTGATACCGTTGTTTTAGTTCCGAATAACTGGTAATTTTTTGCCATTTATTCGGTCTCGGTTATAACAGGCGATTATTTTTTATTCATAAACGGGTATGTATGTGTGTGTGAAGTATTATGGGACTGAGCTGCTAAGGTCATCAGTCCCTAAGTTTACAGACTACTTAACCTAAATTACCCTAAGGACAAACACACACACCCATGCCCGAGGGAGGACTCGAACCTCCGCCGGCATCAGCCGCACAGTCCATGACTGCAGCGCCCTAGACCGCTCGGCTAATCCCGCGCGGCATAAACGAGTAAAAAACCGAAAATCAATTAGCTATAGCGGCAATGCTGAATTTTTTCTTTTAATTAAGCGTATTTTTACGGAGGGCGTACTTTTTATTCGTTTCTTAACTGCGTCATTAGATAAAATAGGAGTAGCGATCAGTGGTATTTTTATAACAATGCGAACAGAAGCGAGCAGCAAACACGTGGCATCAGCATTGGTACAGCATTGCTGACATATTAAAGTGGCTGTTGCCGTGTGTCGTGGCTTAAGGTACGTACAGGGTGTTTCAAAAATGACCGGTATATTTGAAACGGCAATAAAAACTAAACGAGCAGCGATAGAAATACACCGCTTGTTGCAATATGCTTGGGACAACAGTACATTTTCAGGCAGACAAACTTTCGAAATTACAGTAGTTACAATTTTCAACAACAGATGGCGCTCCGGTCTGGGAAACTCTATAGTACGATATTTTCCACATATCCACCATGCGTAGCAATAATATGGCGTAGTCTCTGAATGAAATTACCCGAAACCTTTGACAACGTGTCTGGCGGAATGGCTTCACATGCAGATGAGATGTACTGCTTCAGCTGTTCAATTGTTTCTGGATTCTGGCGGTACACCTGGTCTTTCACGTGTCCCCACAGAAAGAAGTCACAGGGGTTCATGTCTGGCGAATAGGGAGGCCAATCCACGCCGCCTCCTGTATGTTTCGGATAGCCCAAAGCAATCACACGATCATCGAAATATTCATTCAGGAAATTAAAGACGTCGGCCGTGCGATGTGTTCGCAGTGTCGTCTAAGGCAGTTTGTACCGCCGCAAATTCACGAAGAATGTCCAGATAGCGTGATGCAGTAATCGTTTCGGATCTGAAAAATGGGCCAATGATTCCTTTGGAAGAAATGGCGGCCCAGACCAGTACTTTTTGAGGATGCAGGGACGATGGGACTGCAACATGGGGCTTTTCGGTTCCCCATATGCGCCAGTTCTGTTTATTGACGAAGCCGTCCAGGTAAAAATAAGCGTCAGTAAACCAAATGCTGCCCACATCCATATCGCCGTCATCAATCCTGTGCACTATATCGTTAGCGAATGTCTCTCGTGCAGCAATGGTAGTGGCGCTCAGGTGTTGCCGCGTTTGAATTTTGTATGGCGCATGAGACGATACGTGGACGTTGGCGTCATTTGGACCGCAGTTGCAACATGGCGAACGGAAACCCGAGGCCGCTGTCGGATCACCTGCTGCACTAGCTGCGCGTTGCCCTCTGTGGTTGCCGTACGCGGTCGCCCTACCTTTCCAGCACGTTCATCCGTCACGTTCCCAGTCCGTTGAAATTTTTCAAACAGATCCTTTATTGTATCGCTTTTCGGTCCTTTGGTTACATTAAACCTCCGTTGAAAACTTCGTCTTGTTGCAACAACACTGTGTTCTAGGCGGTGGAATTCCAACACCAGAAAAATCCTCTGTTCTAAGGAATAAATCATGTTGTCTACAGCACACTTGCACGTTGTGAACAGCACACGCTTACAGCAGAAAGACGACGTACAGAATGGCGCACCCACAGACTGCGTTGTCTTCTATATCTTTCACATTACTTGCAGCGCCGTCTGTTGTTGACAATTGTAACTACTGTAATTTCGAAAGTTTGTCCGCCTGAAAATGTACTGTTGTCCCAAGCATATTGCAACAAACGGTGTATTTCTATCGCTGCTCGTTTAGTTTTTATTGCCGTTTCAAATATACCGGTCATTTTTGAAACACCCTGTATGTACGTGCAGCGTGTAACACTTGCCGCCGCCTTCTCTATTGCGGTCGTTTTTCGATATCGTCGCCGGATATCCATTGTACTGCAGAATCGAACCACTCGCAGTCTGGAAATATTTTTACGAAGTCACATAGCACTGAAGTACAATGCTTTGTAAATTTTTTTTTCTTTATAGATGCAGTCACATTCTTCTGTCAGAGTCATAACTGGGTTCGGCCATACAATGACCATATTTAGATTCTAAACACAGGTTCATGCGTTTTCTTTTTTTTTTTTTTTTGTTAACGCATGAACCTGTGTTCAGTGTATGCCGCCTTTAGAATCTGAAGGTGGTCATTGAATCGCCAAAACCGGTTATGACTGTCACAAGAATGTGATTGCGTCTATAAATAAACAAAAAATTTTTACGAAATAATCTTGTCACTCACTCCATTGACAAAATGTCGTTTTTTTTAAAAGTACAATGCTTCGTTTATTTTAAAAGACTGAAGATGTGTCTGCTATTTCTATGAAATAATAAAGGAGGAAGGAATCATCGTAATAGTGATAAATTAAAAACTTAGCAAACATTCACAGTATACAATAAAAATAGCTGATGTGCTGCCTGTGTCTACATAATACGCATTTATCTGCTTGTAGCCCTTGGAAACGGACAAATTAACACGAAAAACAGTGCTCTGCTACCTCACTTTTCACACTTTCGCACCTATTCGTAATGCCCATGTAGTTCAAAAATGGCTCTAACACTATGGGACTTAACATCTGAGGTCATCAGTCCACTAGACTTAGAACTACTTAAAGCTAACTAACCTAAGGACATCACACACATCCATGCCCGAGGCAGGATTCGAGCCTGCGACCGTAGCAGCAGCTCGGTTCCGGACTGAAGCTCCTAGAACCACTCGGTCACAGCGCCGGCGCACATGTTGTGGTATGATCCGAAATTAAAACAATTTTTGAGCTGAGTTTTAGACAGATTGAATAGAAGAATACCAGAGATTTTTTGTGATATTCAACTACTTATGATTTTTCGAGAAAAGTGGCAATCAGTTGACGGGCTAAGTTTTGTTTTATTTGCCTATTTAATCTAATAATTTGACTTACGTATTTAGACAATAAGAGAAACAAAATTTTTCAATTTTAGTTGGAATTATACATTTATTATAGGGAATAGTAGGAATAAAGAAACCAAAAATCGTTTGAGAAACTAATTATTTTGAACGGTTTTAACAGTGCGGTTAACTAGCAGGGAAAGGAACCGGTGTATCCAAAAACCAGTCGTTTCAGCGATAACCGCCATCGCTACAGATTTCTTGGAGCGTGGCTTTTTGCTGTCTAAACAGTAAAAGCAAGCAGCCGTACTCTGCCCAGAGAAAGTTTTCTGGCGCTCACAAGCTGGAGGCAGAGCTGTCTTGAGTCTGAGTGGCGGTAGCCTCCAGGCAACTCGTGTTTTGTTTGTGGCGGGTTCTTCAGTCTTTTGTAGCCTGTTGCAGTTCGTGTTCGACTATTTCATGAATGAGATTTTCACTCTACAGCGGAGTGTGCGCTGATATGAAACTTCCTGGCAGATTAAAACTGTGTGCCGGACCGAGACTCGAACTCGGGACCTTTGCCTTTCGCGGGCAAGTGCTCTACAAACTGAGCTACCCAAGCAGGACTCACGCCCCCGAGTCTCGGTCCGGCACACAGGTTTAATCGACTATTTCATGTTTATACTTCATCGTTAAGTGTCAAGTAGACATTTTACTTGTTCCTACAAAATTGCCAGTAATTGTGAAAGCGCAAAAGAATTGCAATTGCTTGAAACACGAAACTCATAACTGCCATTTATTCCGGACGTCCAGTGAATCGGAATCAGAGTGACGAGTAGTTGGAAGTGTTACACCGTACGAAAAAAAAAACTAAAATTATTTCGAGAATCTGGTCCCGTAGTATATTGTCACTAAATTTATCGGAGTTTTTCGTGTGCGGCAGCGGGGTGAAGTGAAAAATTCAGAGACGCTAGAACTCGGCAGCGGAAGCGGAAACGGGAAGCCGCTTCCTCTACGGCACGTCTGATTTTCTGCGGGTCGCTGGCCACGAAGCGGCAAGCTCTAGAGACGTGACAGACAGATTTAACATCGGTACTGGTAAGTTTCAGGTTTCAAGCAATTGCAATTCTTTTGCGCTGTATTGGTCACGAAGTAGATGGGGTTAAGGAATTCTGCTACCTAGGCAGCAACATAACCAGTGACCGACGGACCAAGGAGGACGTCAAAAGCAGACTAACACTGGCAAGAAGGGCATTCCTGGTCAAGAGAAGTCTGCTAGTATGGAATATAGGCCTTAATTTGAGGAAGAAATTTTTGAGAATGTTTGTTTGGGGCACAGCATTGTGTGGTAATGAAACATGGACTGTGGGGGAAAAGCGGAACATAAGAGAATCCAAGCATTCGATATGTTGTGGTACAGACGAAATTTGAACATTAGGTGAACTGATACGGTAAGGAATGAGGAGATTCTGCGCAGAATCGGAGAGGAAAGGAATATGTGAAAAACACTGACAAGGAGAAGGGACAGGATGACAGGACATCTGTAAAGACACCAGGGAGTGACTTCCATGGTACTAGAGGGAGTTTTACAGGGCAAAAACTGTAGAGGAAGATTGGAGTAAAACCAGCAAATAATTGTGGACGTAGGTTGCAAGTGCTACTCTGAGATGAAGACGTTGGCACAAGAGAGGAATTCGTGGTGGGCCGCATCAAATCAGTCAGAAGCTGGTGACAGACACACACACACACACACACACACACACACACACACACACACAAATGTTTCTTTGCACCATGATACAAAAAGAGTGAATTACTTCGTTAGTGGTTTAGGAGACTACGTTATAAAGTGGCCATCTGCCGAGCTATGTTCGCGAACCTTCCGACACTTCTTCCCCACACAGCAGCCGGCCGGAGTGGCCGTGCGCTTCTAGGCGCTACAGTCTGGAACAGAGCGACCGCTACGGTTGCAGGTTCGAATCCTGCCTCGGGCATGGATGTGTGTGATGTCCTTAGGTTTAATTAGTTCTAAGTTCTAGGCGACTGATGACCTCAGAAGTTAAGTCGCATAGTGCTCAGAGCCATTTGAACCAACCCACACAGCATGCGGTTGCTACTGCAACACGACTGGGATATGTTGTATTAGATTCACCAGACCAATAATAACAAAATAAGTGGGAATCGTGCTTTAACCTCGTACAGTTTTGCGATGGCTGCATATTAGCGAAGTTGCTAAATTTCAGGCAAAATCTTTTATTTGCCGTTACTCCGTAACTAAACATTTGCGGACCTATGTTTATATGAACTTTAGTTTTGTAAAGAAATACTAAAATATTTGCATAACTTCGTGAATCACGCTGTATATCGAGAGCTTTTGGAGAGGAAATGTTTCAGATATAGTTATAGAATGCAATGAATAATATTTTCTTGATAGTATTATTTCATTGCACTGAGAAACTACTATCAAGAAAATGAAAACTTATAAAAAGCTTTCTGAACATATCGTGCATGAAGGCTATGCTAAATGACGCATATCAAATCAACGAAACCACAAGGTGGTGACAGCTAATACCACAAGAGCGTAATAAGGGACAGGGGTTTGCCATTTCCGCTGTTTCTTTATCCTTTCTTTTTAGCAGAGAACAATACGACTGGAAATAACAAGAATAGCGAACGCGAGGAGTGCTATCTAATTCCATCTTGTTTTGTTACATAACGGTAGCGACAGCTCTGACGTCAGAACGAAAACTAACGCCCTGCGAGTATCCAGTCTTCTGAAGGAGCGGAATCTCTGGTTCCCACATGTGCTGTAAGCTGAACTGCTCGACGTATAATAGTCACTTGCATTTCACGCTACAGGTATGAGCGCTGTCGTTAAGTATAGGGGAAGGTCGAGTGATATACCGACACACACGTCTTTTTTTAAATTATAAATATTTAATGAAGGGTCTGTTGGAACATTATTCACGCTAAAAATTGCTATGGTACGTTACTTGATAGCGTTATAAAACTCGACATCATTACAATATGCGTTCGTTGATATTTTTTAAAAAAAATTTCCCTCTTTGTATTTTGGTTGCTTGAATTTGTGGAGGATTGTGTTGGACATTAAATTGAAATGTATAAAAGAGTCATTGTTGTTTCAATAAATTCTTTAATTTCATCGTAAATGGTTATAAATTTGAATTTGTCCAACAACTCAGCGCCGACCCGGTGTGGCTGAGCGGTTCTAGGCGCTTCAGTCTAGAACCGCGCGACCACTACGGTCGCAGGTTCGAATCCTGCCTCGGGCATGGATGTGTGTGATGTCCTTAGGTTAGTTAGGTTTAATTAGTCTAAGTTCTAGGGGACTGATGACCTCAGATGTTAAGTCCCATAGTGCTCAGAGCCATTTGAATCAGCAACTCAGCTAGTCTGTCAAAGAATCTGTAATGTTGTGTATTTGCTGCAGCCGACTGCCCTCTACAACCTAGTGGATTCCACTTAAGTCTTCATGTCTCTATAAAATCATAATACGACTCCTCGCCCGCTTTTATTTTTCTCTTATTAAACCCATGCTTCACTTCCTGTTGCTTCGGACATTTATGCACTAGACTGAAGAACTCGTTTTTACTCAAAGACAGAAACTGACAATCTACATTTTTAACGTGACAGTAGAACACTGTTTTCTGCTCATTACTGAGTGTTCTCGGTAGGGAACATTACTTCCTAGCCGGCCGGTGTGGCCGAGCGGTTATAGGCGCTTCAGTCCGGAACCGCGCGACCGCTACGGTCGCAGGTTCGAATCCTGCCCCGTTCATGGATGTGCGCGATGTCCTCAGATGTTAAGCCCCATAGTGCTCAGAGTCATTTGAGCCATTACTTCCTAAACAGATTTCATGGCCATTTCTTTGTTTTCCCGTAAAACAAAGTCTGTCACGTAGAGTACCTCTAGCAACTGAACTTTTCCCATTGGCTTCCCTGTCCCTGCCTGTCATTACAAGGTGCCTGAGTTCTTGTACGGCTTCCTTCGTCTTATTTTCATCCCATTATGTTCTGTCTTCTGCCTAGTCGCCTATCAAAGAGAAAAAACCGTACAAATTCAAGTTATTATGCTGCTTTAACAGTACACCTCGAAATTGCTTTGTCCACTGCAACCGTTGTGCTAGCTTAATATTCCCATTGTATTTGCTTGAGCTGGACTTTGTCACAGCCTGCAGTATAGACAATAATGACCGCTATAACTGAAGACACAACAGGACAGTAACATTGCTTGCAGAGGAAACAGCACTCTAAACTTCGTGCACCGATAAAATCATTAGGAACTGATAACTTGTTGGCATTTCGAAAGGCTCTGTTGTTTTGATTCAAAATGAGCGGTCCTGTTCCTCCATAGTTCACACTGTAACGGCGTGACTGGCGCCACAGCTTAGAAACAGCTCTCGTCCGACACTACCCGATTTTCCCCCCATAATATCGGTCGGACCTTGGCTCTGAGTTCACGGTAGTTCTGCCTTCCCAGCTGGTCCCTCGAATCAGTGGAAGACGGCACTGTCTTAGCACCTACGGCGCAGCTGCGCTGGTTGAACCAGCCACGGTTTACTGGGTGCTGTAGTTCACTTGGTCGGGTTCTCTAAACGGCAACCACCGAGCAAGTGTGGGGAGCCGCCCGACAGAACCGAGTGCAGGCCCGCCTGGATTCCCGCGGGCGGAAAAACACTCCCGGGCGCCGCTGCCGACTGGACCTGATGTGGTCTTCAGATAACTTAAGGTGAGGAGCGGGGATACAGCTCCCAGGCGAGCAAGTCGACTCCAGCAGCGCTCTGTGTTTCCATTTGCAAACTGCAGTGACGTGCTCCGTACTTTGCGGTAACAGGACACAGTAATATGTACAACTGAAACACGTATGTTGTGTGGCGGCGATGGTGAGGCATTGCACAATCTCTGACCAGAGAGCATAGAGTTCAGTACAGTTGCGAGAGAGTAATAGCGCGCGAGAGTTCAGTTTGTTGCGAGGCAGTAGTTAGTAGCGAGCCGCGAGAGTATGCAGTCGGTTGCGAGTTTACAGTGCAGTTGTATGTAAGCAGTCAGTGATAGTAGCGCGCGAGAGACAGTCGGGTTGTGTGTGAGGAGTTGGCGGGCGCCGACATGGCTCTGGTCAAGATTCAGGACGAGGTATATTGTTAAATAAGGTAATGAAGCAGCTTTGCGCACAGCTAATAATGTAATGGATCTTAAGCGTATTTAATTTGTTCAAGAATCGCCCCAATAATAATTTTGTTTTTAAACCAAGCATTTTAACAAACAATCCTTTTTGAAATAACATTTGCCTTCGATTTCCTTAAAGAAAAGTTTTACTTAATTTCAAAGAATTTTTACGAAGCATTTCCTCCAAGCTATGGCGAAAAAAAAAAAAAAAGAGCAGATGCAGTATTACTGAGGTAAGAACAGGGCCTAAAGATCGACATTTCGGTCTATTTGCGTTTTCATTGTCATTGAGATTTCATTCATTTCTTATTGAGTTGACTTTCATTTTGGGGAGATTACACTTAGCACGATTATAACTGTCATTTCAAATTATTGCCATTATAAGAAAGTTTCTCTGGGAGGTTATACTATTGTCATTTTTCTCTTACATTTTTGCGGGGAGGTTACACAACTGCTGTATATGTATAATGACATTTCGTAAGTTTTGTAGTTTATACATCTTATATAACCGAATTATCCTTGAGACATGGGAATCTCAACGTTATATACAACAATGATGGCAGCTGAAGAAACAAATGAAAATTTGTGCCACTGCCGGGACTTAAACACCGGCCTCCTGCCTACATGGCAGATGTGTTAGTGATTACACCACCGTAGCAGTATAGGTAACACAGCTGCATGGAACTACACTAGTCCAATGTCTTCCCTGCCACAAACTCAGTCACCCCTTCAGCCTGTTTTCCCCTATTTAGATCGTTAATTTTGCTGAGGCTCTCCGCTATTGGAATAGCATCCCACCTATGTTCGCAATGCAGAGATCCTGCCTGTACTTGAGTAGATGGTCTATATATATTACATAAATAAATTTTCCTTGAGAAGTATCAGTTCAACTTCATTTATTATAATGATAGAAGCTGAAGACATGATGGTAAACATTTTTTGGAATACAGTGATCAATAGATTATATTTTGACTGAAGTTCAGCGGTCTCATCAGTTATTCAGACATACATAATGCGGAACGTACTCTTGGCTGCTACCCTACTGCTATGAAGAATATTACTATGAAAACTACAGTTAAAGTAAGACGATTCTGCAACATCCAACAAAGATGCAATTGTGATGTAGGCGACTCGGTATAATCGATATATACCACAACTCCAAGGACTTTCACATCTTTGATGTAACCGACACTGTAATAGTATTAAGGTTGCCCATAGAGGGCACAACTATTACACATCATAGTTTACCGTTTTTATCTAAAATATAAATAAGCTGTACACACATCTGTTAATCAGACATTTCAAATGAATCAATTTTATGTTATTAGTGTATTTCCTACTTTTATACTTTGACGATGGCGTCATATTATGAACGCTGATTGGCAGTTGTGAAGTAGTGTGACAGGAAGTAGGCGGAGCCTCTGCATATTTAAGCTCGTGCTCAGCACTCATAACCATCAGTTGACTTCGTAGCAGCTGAGGAGAGCTCCGCCTACCATCCTAAGGGAGCCATGGGTATAATTAATTTTATTTTATCTTGTTAAAATTTTCATTTTATTTAAAGATTGGTTTCTAGTATTTCCTAAAATTAATCCACAGGTCTGATGATGGTTATGTAAAAATAATCGAAACCGGTTACCTATGTCATTGAAACATAAATGGTGTGATCAAGACTGAACTTTAGTCAAAATATACTGAAGAAATGAATTAAGATTTGTTCCACAGCAAACACTTGAACCCGGGTCTCTTGTTTACCAGGTAGATAACAGGAAAAATATCTCAAGGCGCGAATTGCAATTTGTGTTAGAGAGGGCACTGTACTTTGGTGGTCTGTGCAGCTGTGTTGCCGCTACTGCTATGATGGTGTAATAGCTGCCACATCAGCGGAGTAACCAGGAGACACGGTTTCAAGTCCCGGCCGTCACACGAATTTTAATTCATTTCGTCAGCTTCTATCATTTTGTAGTTTATTTTTGGTATTCAAGAAAAGTGATGTAATCTCTATTTTCATTCAATATACTGGATATTTTTTTTTCAATCACTAGTTTTCGATACTCGACGTGTTATGTCACAGAGTTTCTGAGTACAAGCACTGTGATCTTTAGTTGCAAGTAGCATTGCCGTTGCAGTAAGTAATCTAAGAGCAGTTAGGGAGACAGTCGGGATGTTGGCTATGCTACTAAATGAGTGGAAATTGCTTGCAGGGCGCAGAGATAAAGGTACAGAGAAAGATGAATTGTGAATTATGATTCAGTAAAGATTAATTCGACAAGTGAAGATTAATTCGACAAGTGAAGATTTTGAGATAAAATGTTCATGCATTGCTTGCTTGCGGGTAATTATGATGTGTGTGAATAAAGAAACTCTTAGTGGATTGTTTTTATTGGTTAAGGTCTGTTGATTCATTGTTCAGACTAGAATAAGTAAAGTTTTCTTTTAGATGGCTTCCGCTTTAATGCTTCTTTACCATTTTTCAGAAATTACTTGTCAGACACACATTACTAATTTTTTTGCGTAAAGATGATTGTAATAGACAAAGACTTTCAGTTTTTGCAATATAATCTTTTAAAGGTCAGTTACTTTCAATCATTTAGCAAGATCAAATTCCACTAACGTCTCCTCGGGGAAGTGTGTAATTTTTTGGTTATTTACGTTGCCGCACTGTACTTTGATTGGAGCATGAGCTGCTTAGAATAGCTGCAAGTCATTGCACTGCACCACGCAAGGGTGTCCTCTCCTTTTAGACTACACGCTACTGCGCTGCTTAGTTTGCGTTCATCGCTTCGAGCAGTACGAAGTTTTCGCTGCCGCAGGTAAGCCACATATGAAAATTGTTAGTTTTACAGTACAGTTAGATCATTCAGTTAGCTTTGATTTTCAAAATTCGTTATCAGAATCAGTTTAGGTAAAACTTATTTCACTTTCCATTTCACATGCAGACCGTTTTATTTTTGGCAGTACAGTGTTATATTTGCTTGTGTATTATTCTGTGTCTGCAAGTTCCCCAGTGAGAGTGGTTACGCAAGTTAAGAGGGCGTTTTTAGAGAAACATTTCGATGATTCATCTTTTCAAAATCCAGTTAGCAATTTTAGGCAGTTTTTCATCCCGTTAGCTTTGTATGTTGGAATCACAAGTCACGTATGGTTACGTCATGCGTCGTTGCACTGCTCACTCCTGTACAATACTTAACTGCACTGAACAGCTCATTCACTTTACGATTTTGGTTTCCTAATTACTTTGTTAATTAAAAACAGTCATACAGTTCAATTTTGGTGGCTCATTAATTACACAACTTGTATTGTTTGGAACAACAATACAGATACACGAGTATAATGAATAGTGGTTCAGTTTACTCCAGTTCACTGTTCACAAGAATACCAAGTAGAAAAGTTACAACTTCCTAATGCCACTTAAAATTTGGGAGTGAAAAGCCGAGAAGAAACGTGGGCCAACAACTCCGGAGACTGAATTGGAAGTTTTCAGAAGATTGGCGTACAGCACGCACGATAGTAGACCGCATAGAAGTGACAGTATTGGAGGAAAACGAAAGCTCTTCGCAGAATCAGCACGCTACGGAAAACCATCTTCCGCCAGGGCTGCTGCAGCCGGCTGAGGCGAGAAAGTATCTCTACACCTTCATAATACTCCGCAAGCCACTATACGATGCCGGCCGCTGTGACCGAGTGGTTCTAGGCGCTTCAGTCCGGCACCGCGCTGCTGCTACGGTCGCAGGTTCGAATCCCGCCTCGGGCATAGATGTGTGTGTGATGTCCTTAGGTTAGTTAGGATTTAGTAGTTCTAAGTCTAGGGGACTGATGACCTCAGATGTTAAGTCCCATAGGGCCTAGAGCCATTTGAACTACCATACGACGCGTGGAAGAGAGTACCTTATACTGATAACAATCATTTCCTTTCCTCTTCCACTGGCAAATAAAGAGAGGGAAAAACGACAGTGTATTTGCCTCCGCGAGTGCCCTAATTTCTCTTATCTTCGTGGGCCTTACGTGAAATATACGTTGGAATCGTACTGTAGTCAGCTTCAAATGCCGGTACTCTAAATTTTCTCAATAGTGTTTCTCGAAAAGGACGTTGCTTCGCTCCAGAGATTCCCATTTGAATTTCCGAAGCATCTTCGTAGTACTTACGTGTCGACTGAATCTACCGGTAACAAATCTAGCAGACCGGCTTTGAATTGCTTCGATGACTTCCTTTAAGAATGGGAGTTACCAAAACAAAGACGGGCAGCAATGCCTGGTAATTAACATTCTTTCCATTTTAATTTATTGTCCTGTAGCCTATTGTAATTAGGCTATTGTAACAAGTAGGTACGTCTAGAAATGTTGTTATTGTTGTGGTCTTCAGTCCAAAGACTGGTTTGATACAATTCTCCATGCTACTCAATCCTATGCAAACCCCTGCGTCTCCGAATAGCTTCTGAAACCTACATCCTTCTGGAAATACCTACTGTATTCCTCTCTTGGTCTTCCTCTACGATGTTTGCCCTCCACGCTTCCCTCTAGCACTAAATTGGTGATCCCTTGATGTCTCTAAGATGTCTCATACCAACCAATCCCTTCTTCTAGTCAAGTTGTGCCACGAATATACAAATGAAACTTGATAATACCGCCATACGTTTTGTTAGGGTAGCGAAATTTAGATAGAATAAAAAAAGCTGCAACCAAAGGAGTATTGAGGGCTAGACTTGGTGAGAAGTGACAACAGCTGAGAAAATGTGAGGTTATTTACGGGAAATGAAAAAAGCAGGGGTTAGTACTATGGCATCAGTACCGTTTACGAATGCAATATGGCTGCTGTATACCAACCTGAGCGACAAAGAAGCGTTGCTCGATCGAGGCATAGGTGAATCACTGGGTCCGGTTAGGCAACGATGCCTAAAAACTAACAGGTGTTACAGACACGAGTAAGTGCAACTAGAACAGATCGAAACTTTATTTAGAAGTGTGCCGATATGCCACACAGGCAAAAGGGATACAGCTTCATTATCGTCAGGTACGTCATTGCGAAGGCTCCATATGCAACTAATATGGCTTCCAAAACCATCTGGAGTTTCGACGTAAGAAGTTGTTCAAAAAGTAACGACAATTTCATAACTTCGCATGTTGTATTAGTCGGAATCACGCGAATTTCTCTTTGTTGTCTTGCTAACATGTCTGAAAAGTATCTATGCAGTTTTGTATTGGATGTTTAGTATGCAGTGAGCTGTCAGACAGGTTACATATATTGTGGTAGTATCGGCGATTATTTATTTCGTATAACAATCTGTCAGAGGATTTATATTAAATTTCGTTACAAGACTGCATGGACTGCAGTAAAGCTTCATAAATCAGGGAAGTCTGTGTTGATGCAGGTCATCAACTGGCTTATGTCATGAAATTTTTCCAGTTGTTTTTGGTAAGGAACATGTGATAGGAAAATGTTTTCCAAAACCATTGATTCTCGTATAAAAATAGCGTCGAACCCACGTTGCTCAGGAGTCGCTAGATAAATTATAAATGTTGCGGAACTACTGAAACGAGTCATAACACGCGACGAAACAAGGATATACTGATGTGATTTCAAACTACGGCTCAATCGTCTGATTCGCTAAGATCGGGAAAATGACACGTGCGCTCAGATTCACCGCTAATGCTCACTGTGTTCTAAACGCCCATTATTTTTTGTACGCACGTTGCACAAAAGAACCACCTCTGGTTCTTATTTCCAGTTATGTGGACAGCAGTCCTTCAGTCCTTACATTGGTGACCGATGATTGTGGTCAATCATCAAGGTTTCCGTGACTATCTCTGAAAATATAATCCAATACAGCACTGTGTGCGTATTCTTCTGACCTACCTCTGCCTTCGAACACAATGAGTTCAGTTGTTGCCTTGACCAACACATCTTTCTCGCTTCGAAAATAGTTGGTCAGGAGATTCCGAGAGATCCCTCCTGAGCCACTATGATAAACTCTGACAGAGCTGAAGCACTGTAACGACTACAAGTATCTGTAAAACAAGCTGAGTTCGACTCGATAGGTAGTCGGATGGGTGCCATCATAGCTGGCAGTTCTATATTGAAGTTTTGCACCCTGTATTCTTCGCACTGCTCTGTATATACACATCATAAGTGAACTTCCGCTCTTTGCTATCCATCCTGGAGTTACCATTTTAATGGGCAGCTGTTTATTTACTAAGTGGCGGTGACAGTGCGAAGTCCTCATGGAAGTAAAGAACTAAGGCTAAGATGGAAAAAAAATTGCTTTCTATAGCATGGATTTATTTAGTAGGTAGATAAATAAAGTGTTATGTTTATGTAAATAAAGAATTGAAGGAAGATAGTGTTTGACGGCTAGATTACGCAGGAGACTTCAATGCTCGGTAAGTAAACGAACACAAATATCTGAGGCTGTGTAATGTAGAGGAGAGTCTTTATTGAAAGGTATCTGATTTGATGGGGATGACTCCAAACAGGCTTCGAAAGGCCCAACGGTAACGACCGACCGCCGCGTCATCCTCAGCCGAGAGGCGTCACTGATTCCGGATATGGGCGGCATTTGGTAAGCACATCTTTGTCCCGGCCGTTGTCAGTTTTCGTGACCGGAACAGCTACTTCTCAGTCAAGTAGTTCCTTAATTAGCCTCATAAGGGCTGAGTGCACCCCGGTTGGCAACAGCGCTCTACAGACCCGGAGGGTCACCGATCCACGTGCTAGTCAAGCCCGACAGTGCCTAACTTCGGTGATGCGAAAAGTGATGGCTGCTGTGTTTTTTTGATTCAGATGGTCTATTGGTTGTGGATATCACGCCACATGAGACCGCTATCAGTTCTGACGCTTATGTGGCAACGCTTAAAAAATTTCATGCTCGGACCTATCGCTTTCAACACTGGCGGAAACGCAATGTTTTGCAGTTGAATGATAACACCCATCCACACGCCAGTGAGAAAACCACCACCGAGATGAAAAGATTTGGTTGGACGACACTCAACCACCCACCCTAAGGCCATGGTCTGGCACCATACGATAACCACCTCTTTGGTAAAAAGAAGGAAATGCGGAAAGAGATTTTAAGATAACTGCGCCCTTATGACGGCTGCTAAACGACGACTTAAACGTGCCAGTACTGACTTCTATTGTGCAGGAGTGCAGCCCATAGTTCCACGCCATGGCAGCACCAGACTCTTCGCGCCTAGATACCTCGCGATTCGATAGGCGACTCTCCTTGCTAAGTGAACAACTGTGAACTTCTCAGACAGGTCTCACTAAGCGCCTAGTGTCTAGTGTCTAAGGCAGTCGCTTCGCGTGTCGCTAGACGAACAGTCGTGTTGGTTCTACCTGTCTGTCGCCTAGTTGCTTCGAAGATTATACTACATGATAAACGCTGCTGATAGCGAGATTTCGTTTGTTTCTTCTCTACCATTGATGACGAAGCAGCAATATCGACTCCTTTCAAACACTGATACACTATTTCAGCTGGCGCAGGAAGAACAACAATCGATTTAACCACTTCACAAGACAACGCTACTTCGAATGGAGTTGTGTTGTCGCAGCCTCTCATACAATTCCCCAAATATGTGTAGCATTATGTCAGTTTTCCTTATGCTGTCATCGATCCCATGGAAAAGTAAATTAAGTTTTAGAAATTTTCTTTATAGTAAATCATTTTGTGACATGCATTCATGCCGCAACTCTTTCTTTTAACGAATGTATTGCGTTTGTATTTGCCGACTTTAATGTTACCGATACGCACCCCTCAGGAAATACAGGGTTACTACAAATGATTGAAGCGATTTCACAGCTCTACAATAACTTTATTATTTGAGATATTTTCAAAATGCTTTGCACACACATACAAAAACTCAGTTTTTTTAGGCATTCACAAATGTTCGATATGTGCCCCTTTAGTGATTCGGCAGACATCAAGCCGATAATCAAGTTCCTCCCACACTCGGCGCAGCATGTCCCCACCAATGAGTTCGAAAGCATTGTTGATGCGAGCTCGCAGTTCTGGCACGTTTATTGGTAGAGGAGGTTTAAACACTGAATCTTTCACATAACCCCACAGAAAGAAATCGCATGGGGTTAAGTCGGGAGAGCGTGGAGGCCATGACATGAATTGCTGATCGTGATCTCCACCACGACCGATCCATCGGTTTTCCAATCTCCTGTTTAAGAAATGCCGAACATCATGATGGAAGTGCAGTGGAGCACCATCCTGTTGAAAGACGAAGTCGGCGCTGTCGGTCTACAGTTGTGGCATGAGCCAATTTTCCGCGGGCTACGCGTGAAACTTGCCCGCACGCGTTCAACCGCTTCTTCGCTCACTGTAGGCCGACCCGTTGATTTCCCCTTACAGAGGCATCCAGAAGCTTTAAACTGCGCATACCATCGCCGAATGGAGTTAGCAGTTGGTGGATCTTTGTTGAACTTCGTCCTGAAGTGTCGTTGCACTGTTATGACTGACTGATGTGAGTGCATTTCAAGCACGACATACGCTTTCTCGGCTCCTGTCGCCATTTTATCTCACTGCGCTCTCGAGCGCTCTGACAGCAGAAACCTGAAGCGCGGCTTCAGCCGAACCAAACTTTATGAGTTTTTCTACGTATCTGTAGTGTGTCGTGACCATATGTCAATGAATGGAGCTACAGTGAATTTATGAAATCGCTTCAATCATTTGTAATAGCCCTGTATACTAGCTCAATAACAATAGTTTATTGTTGTAGTTTTTCTGTAACTGCCGTGAGAACGATGTATAGCGATTTTACATTCATTCGTAAATAACTGAAAAATTTGTCTTGAAACCTCCCAAAGTTGTTTGTACAAAATGTTGAATTCACCATATTCACTTCCATCACAATGCTATGTACCCAGCGTGATGGTAGTTTGCGCAACAGCTCGTATTAAAAAAACTCCCAGTAGTATTTTCTTACTCAGCACTGGAAGAGGTATTTGACACTGTGAGCGGACAATGCGCCTACAGCTTCGGTGGTCCGGTGTGGCCACCAGGCATCCGAGCGCTTGGCGCGAAGCGAGTCGCGAGGTGCCTGGGAGCCGAGCGAGGCGTGGCTGGCGTGGCCGCAGCCTGAGGCAGTTGAAAGGGACTGAAGCTTTTTGGAAAAATGATGTTTTGTCTGTCAAGAATGTATCAGTATACTGCAAAGGTCTGGAAAATAAACTGGATGTTTAAGAAAACACTGCACATTTCTTTTGGCATGACCGTGGTATTCTGAAGGGGATAACGTTGATGTAGACAAGTACACTGATCAGCCACAACATTATGACTACCGACCTGCTATCAATATAAACCTGTTCAGCCGTTGGAGCGTCACTGGCGCCGAATGACTGCTAGTCAGACACACGCATGGTGCAAAAAATGGTTAAATGGCTCTGAGCACTATGGGACTTAACATCTGAGGTTACCAGTTCCCTTGAACTTAAAACTACTTAAACCTAACTAACCTAAGGACATCGGACACATCCATGCCCGAGGCAGTGTAATTTTTTCTTCCTATCTACGTAATTCTGTAGCTCTCAATTCGTTCGAGCAATCAATCATTCATGATAGGAAACACAGTCATACCTCAGTCACAAAAATGATTCTGAAATTTTACTTGTTAGAATGAAATCAGGCGATGATTCTTCTTCTCTGCAGGCTCGTGCTTTGCGGCAGTCTGCTAATCTGTACAAATAAAATGCCTCGTAATTTTGGGAGCGTTGTATAATCAGTCGGGAAACCTCAGATCAAGCGGATATTTGGCTTTGATGAAGTTTAACCTTCCGAAGAAGTAATGGAGCTCTTGGATTATTAAATGCAGGTTCGTATCCAGTCTTTCGGAAGTCCCTTCTGATTAACAACTACGCAATATATCGATAAATATCATTAATTCCCAAATGTCACATACACACCTTTTATTTGAAGGAGCCATCTATATATTTTTCCTTTTAATCGTACAGTTCGTATCAGTTATCTTCTGTGATAAATCTCAATAATCAGATTACAGTTCTTCCAAACCAAGCTCAGGCTAATCAGCACGAAGACAATCTCGGAAGCTCCCTTTCCTTTTTTTCTAACAACCACCAGAGAGAGTACTACAAGGAATACTTATGCGCTCATGGCATAGCTATTGTATGAAACTATTTTGCGCATGGATTCTGCGAGTATGAAGATAGAAAATTTGTAAACGTCATTCAAGGGTATAATTGTATCAGAATAATTCATCGAATATAAAGAGATATTACAGCAGGATTCCAACATGCGACCGTAGCGGTCGCGCGGTTCCAGACAGAAGCGCCTAGAACCCCTCGGCCACACCGGCCGGCACGCACGGTGCCTTTAATGTCAGTGAGCATAGTGTCCGTGGGTATAATGGAGAAGGCGCGCAGTTTATCTGACGGAGGGTGGCTTGTGATGGTCTGCAGCCTCGGCTCGTACATTTCGGAAAGTGTACGGATTGTCGGGTCTTCGAGGAGTGTCCGTGGTAAGTTTCCTCGACACGGTGATGAACCAAGGTGAACCTATTTCCAGACGTCGTGGGGTGGGCGGCCACATCTCATTACACATATAGGACGTCGTAGGTTGGACTGGTGAAAGAGGACAGACGACAAGCTGTGGCGGAACTAACATCAGACTTTAAAGCTGGGCAGAGTGCGAGAGTGTCTGAACACGCAGTGCACCGAACTGATGTGTTGGCAGATGTGCCAACACCTTGTAGTTAGGAGGAGGCCGAAATGCACGCTATAATCTAACGCAGACTGGCGTGAGGTCTGGAACAGGATACGTAATGAATGCTATAAAGAAAAGTACGTAGCTGCTGTAATACTTAAGTTTAATCCATCATTGTGGTACATCGCTCTTGACGATACAAATGAGACTCTTTAAATACAAGTACTGTAAGGCTAATGGCGCCTTGCTAGGTTGTAGCCGTTGACTTAGCTGAAGGCTATTCTAACTGTCTCTCGGCAAATGAGAGAAAGGCTTCGTCAGTGTAGTGGCTAGCAAAGTCGTCGTACAACTGGGGGCGAGTGCTAGTACGTCTCTCTAGACCTGCCGTGTGGTGGTGCTCGGTCTACAATTACTGACAGTGGCGACACGCGGGTCCGACATGTACTAATGGACCGCGGCCGATTTAAAGCTACCACCTAGCAAGTGTGGTGTCTGGCTGTGACACCACACGAACACTCCTAACGAAGGACCTCAGTAGCCGCCGACCCATTGCATGGGGGCTTAATTAAAATAAAATGCAAATATTTTTTAGTGGCTGTAGGCCCGATTACGCAAGTCTCGTAAAGGGCTGGCCCTGACTGGTTTTAGTACGCAATCTGACTGCATAGAACAACAACAAAGAATGAAATGAAAATTTCAGTTAATACAATTAATTAATTAAGTCCCCAGCAACTATAAAACCTACGAAGCCAACAAAGCACAAGTGTAGCTGTTCTGTGTGTGGAAGTGTGACTCAACGTACACATCTGGCACGGTTCTTCTTCAACAAGACAAGAATTTTTTAAATACCAATTATATTGACGTGATAAAAGAAAATTAGAAATACTATAATTGTGCAAGAAAACCAAAATTACACTCTCATACAAGAACACAAGCCAGATGCTTTGTTGACTGAACCTGTAATGATGCATTATTTGAGACACGCAAATAATAAAAGAACATAGCGTTTTATTACCTTCATATATATTGACGAAATGCACTCTGATCATTACAATATCTCCATTAGAATAACATCTGCTATCTCTCCCATCAAATAACTGCATAAAACATGGAACAAACACTCCCTACTACCACATATCCACTCCGACTTCACGACAAGCAGTGTCCACCACAACTTCTCGGCAAGAACAGCCTACCGCTACTTCTCAATAATCACTGCCAGTGGAGGCGGCGGAACAATACTCTCTGGCGCGATCTCTGGCGCTGTGGCTCAGTGTAGCCACCTTTCACCGTGCATGTGCCAATGTTAACACCACGACATCGGCAAATACGACTAAAATGGGCCTGTGGCTATCGGCACTGGACGTTGGCGCAGTGGCAGAGCGTTGCACGGTCTGATGAGTCCCGGTACCACCTCCATCACGCCGATGGGAGGCTGAGGATCCGTCGTCTTCCAGGGGAGCAGCTCCTCGACACCTGTACTGCGGCAGCGGCTCCATTGTGCTCTGGGGAACATTCACGTGGGCACCCACGGGTCCAGTGGAGCTCGTACAAGACACCATGACGGCCAAGGAACAGCTTACACTAGTTGTACACCCTTTCATAACGATCATGTTTCCCGACGGCAGTGGCATTTTTCAACAAGTTATTGTGCCATGTGACAAGGCCAGGAGCGTGAGAGTGGTTCGAGGAATACAGTGGCGAGTTCCAATTGATGTGCTGGCCCCCCAACTCGTCAGATCTGAACCCGATCGAACATATCTGGAGTATTACAGAGCGGATGTACGGGAATTTTTTTTACTTGTGTGTGGGGATGTGGTGCCAACTCTCTTCAGCGACCTTGCAAGGCCCCATTGCTTCCATGCCACGACGCGTCGCCGCTGTTATCCGTCCCAAAGGTGGACGTACCACCTATTCGGAAGGTGGTCATAATGTTGTGTCCGATCAGTGTAAATATTTATTTTTCGAAAAATTAAAAACTGCCGTCAGTTTCTGAATGTATGTCTTACAAACGGTTACGGTACGTGCACACCTTCCGTGCTGCCCTCGCCGTGTATTAACCAGTCGGCGCCCAGGTGGACTATTCGAGCCGGCTTCCGCGTCGCTGCAAGGACAGTTTGCAAAACGGTCGGCAGCCGGTATCTGGAGGCAAACGGGCGGACGCGGACGCCTAGCTGGGGTGCTACGCTTGACACAGTTGTCCGCGGGCGGCACGCGAGGTCGCCGGCAGAGCGCTGCGCCGGCCAGTGGCCACCGTGCCGCTCTCCCAGGAAGGCACTAGAGATGGGTAGTTCGCGAACGAACGGGTGCAAAGGAACGGTTCACCAAGATGAACGAGAGGACCGAGGAACGAATTCCAAGGAACGATCGGTTCATAGCTCACTTCGGTCGCGGCGGTCTACTTATAGTTCCCGGGAACGAGGAACGATCGGTTCATAGTTCACTAGTTCACTTCGGTCGCGGCGGTCTCTTCGGCTTCGTTCCAGCCTCGGTCGCGTGCTCGTCTCAGTCTGTCTCCCTCGGCCGCACTCGTCGTTCTTCGCATGACCACCTGTCTCACTTCCACTGCCGACTGCTCCTAGTTAGTTCAGTATCCAGTTGTTCGTTTTGTTCACTGCGCTCGCCTATTTTACATGTGTTCCAATCTGTTCTTGCACTCGGTTATGGCTATTCAGAGCCCAAAAGTATTTTATAGTTACGTAAATTACATAAAAATTACGTTGTATGTAATACGTACGTCTTTTCAGTTAACAAAAGGGCATATCAGCTCACTTCATTATATCGATGAACAGTAGAAGAATAGTCTTATAACAACGCAAGTTTTATTTGCTATTCATATATTTTTTTGTTTCATCGGCTTGATTTAGCAGCTAACTTTCAATAATTCGCTTAATTTTTAGTGTAAGAAAATTCATATAAAACGATTTTCGTGTATCTTTCATATACAACACATTACATTTAGGAAGGCTCTAACTAGTTTCAAGTTTGGTTGTTTCCAATTTGCATTACCTTCCAGTTTGGTTTCTTTGGAAAAAAAAGTGGGTTGTGGGTCATTTTGGCTCAGTAGGAAAAGCGGTGCCTCTCCATTTGAAAAGACAGATTGCCATAGAATGGTATTTACTTATTACCTCAAAAACATTTGTTCAGAAGGAGCTTTCAAACCAAAAACTTCATTACTGCGAACTTAATTATTATTATTATTATTATTATTATTATTGCATTAATTTTAATAATGCAACATAAAAAACCTAATTTTTAATAAACGTGTGACGCAAGTATGAGAAAACCACATTTTATTTTATGCTTCCATAAAGTCTCTAGTTCACCTACGAACTCAGAGACAACGTGAAGTATATATAGGGTGTAAACGATTACTGTTCACAACGTAGCATAGCTATGAAGTGGAAGTCGAAACGAAGAATTTTATACACGACACTTGTGGTCTATTAAGTTGGGAAACAGCCACCAACAGGTTTACAAGACTACATGAGTTATAGCCCATGCGCGTCGCGTGAGATTTTCATGTTCTCTTCTCCAGCGCTCTACACACTGTCCTCGATTGTTTCGCAATTGTTGCTTGCATTAGCTTGTTATTCCTTCACTGCCTAATTATTACATGTTTGTCTGTTTGTTGTATCTGCTCGCCAATTACGGACGACGTGTTGCCCGTTACGAGCAGTGTGTCCTCAGGGCCAGTTTCCCGTGCGCCACCCTATATTATTTCCCTGCGATCAGCTACACAAGGCTATAGTTGGCTGAACGAGAGGTTCTGCAGAATCACAGAAATTACTTCTAAAAGTGTGTAAGAATTCTGTAATGTTATTGATTGGCGACTCCATGTTGTCTTGTGACCTACGACCAGATAACAGGTATACTTGAAAAAAGAGACAGCATTGGTCGTATATTTTTTACTATCGCAAAATCGATTTTCTGTCACTGAGTGTCCATCTTCAGTGCTATATTGTATAACTTAAATTAGGATGCACTGTTGTCACTAAGCTTACGGCAATCACATAGACTCTATTGCCGTAAGCTTAGTGACAACAGTGCATCCTAATTTAAGTGATACAATATAGCACTGAAGATGGACACTCAGTGACAGAAAATCGATTTTGCGATAGTAAAAAATATACGACCAATGCACTCCAGGGGGGAGACAAGTGCCACCTCTTGGTGCCCTCCATGCTTCAGTCACCTACACTACTAGTTTTCAGTTTTTCACAAGAACCATATAACAAGCACAAATGAACGGTGAACGAGTGAGAATGAACGGTTCCCAAAAAAAAGAACGATCAGCAGTGAACTAGTTCCCAAGGATGACCGAGTTTGCCCATCTCTAGATGGCACCCGGCGCGGGCGGCCTGACACTACAGGGAAGCGGAGGCACGCGAGTACAGGCCGCCGCGGCCATCTCCTCTGGTTCCGGCACTGCCTGTCATATATCTCTATACGCCCGCCGCTAAACGGCTAAACTGGTGCATAGTTACAGTTGCAGTTGCCAATCTTTCTGCTTCCCGGGAAAACAGAAATTGTATTATTTCACATAATTTGCTGACCTAATTTAAAAATTCAAAATGCTGTTACAGTATACTCATCAAGGAGTACCTTTAAGTTTAAAATAATAAATCAAGTGTTGTCGGTAAAAATGGAGTACATGTCTTGAGGTACAGTACCTCGAGGTGCTCAAATCACCCACACTATACTCATCTAATATTTAAGAATGGGTGCACTTAGCGTCTTCCGACAAACATTACAAATAATTTCGCGCCTTTTCCAATTTTTCTTCTCGCTCGCCCTATAGATTAGTGAAAGGATAAAAGTTTTTTCCCTGCCATATTTCCACTGTTATGCAGTAAAACTTCAGCTCCAGGTATGACGTTTCAGTTTATTCCTTCCTCACTGCTGACTATTAGCAATACATTTTGCAGATTGTGTCCACATATACCACTTGACGCACCAGCAAAATTACATCATTGCTCGACACACAGTTCAGCAGATGAGACATCACAATCGTTGACAAGCGTGGAAAACCAGCTTTTCTTAAACCGCAGCGCTAGTTATCCGGATTACTCATCCAGTGAATAATACGAAACTAATAAAACCAACACAATTACAATTCTGCACCTTCATTCATAATGATTTTACACACTTAACGTCAAATATTTAACATACCAACTCGTTTATAAACTGAACAGACATGGAGCCGTTTATTATTACGGGGACTGGAATGTAAAGTCGTTTTCCTGCACTAAAACACATGAAATGTTAACAATTATTTGTTTTCGATCCATGATGTAGTCAGCCTCGTTGTCAACAACCTTTTACTATCAAGTGTGCAAATTTTCAATGCAGGATCGATGAAAATAAATTGGCTTTTGAGGAAAATATCTGCAGATGGCATTTTGGATGTCGTCCATATTTTCAATTTTTTTTGCCACTTTGAAAATTTTGCAGCGATCGGAAGAAACGGAAATCCAATGGTGAAATATCGGAGGAGAATGTTGCGTGAGGCAACATCTCCCAACACAGTTCATTAGTTTTTTCCATGCTTCGTCTTCAGCAAAGTGGTCTTCCATTCTAATGCTGGAGAATAACGCGTATTTTTGTTGACAATCACTGGGCACTTTTCAATTAAAGACTGATTAACTCGATTCTGCAGCCCACTGTCTGTCCACTTTTCAGCACTTCAAAAGGAACGACCCAGTGCGTTCTGCGTTTTGGACTATCACAGAGGAGCAATTTTTCATCTCCATTGAGCAGGCGAACAAGGAACACTTCTGTATTCTGTCGATGAAGTAATAAGTTGCATGTAGTGGATCGTTTAGCTTTATTTGTCTTTAACGATCTGCTGCAAATGTTCTTGGATGGTCGGCCGAGTTTGGTTAAGAGTATCTGACGGTTTCTCGATTGTATGACACGCAGGCCCTCCCTTAACGTGTCATTGTCTGAAGTTGCTCGTCGTCTTGATCGATACGAGTCGGAAAGTTCAAATTTACCGGATTTGAACTTAGAAAATCACGTTTAGCATTTACGAACGTCTAATGCACTTGGATAAACACCATTAATATTTTTGGCAGCTACTATTGCGTTACTACTCTTAACAAAGACAGAAAGCACACTATGCCGGATGTGCTCCTCTTGTGGTATTTTGGCTGCGCATTACAACTGAAAAAAGTTATTTACGTGTAAACATGTCACTAACCTTAAAAAATCTTTGGTACACTTTTGAAGTGCACAATAAGCTGACAATTGACAAACCAATATCGATATGCACAGAAATGAGATTACTTTATAGTCCCCCTAATTCAAGGGAATCGATCGTAGGGGCTGCTAGTATTTATCTGACATAGCGCCATGCATCCAGAAACCGTCATTTCCTTCGCTGGTAACAATGGTATATGTATTACAAGGATATCAAAGTAATTAAAGTTCACAGCAAATTCCAACCGGATTTCCTACTGCTCGAAAAAATGGTTTACAGAATGGCGGGTCAAAATAAATTTGCACCTTTTATGCAATTAAAACACAGCATTTACAAATTCTGCTGTTATTGAGTGGGTTGAATCCGCCAAATGTACTAGAGTTCCCTTGGATGAACACTCATCTTCAAGGAAGATATAACAGACATAGCGAACAAAGCAAAGACTTTCTTAGCTGCCTTATTCCCTTAATGAACATAAGAGTCTGTAAATACTTTACAGATCGATAGCAAAACTAACAATGTTGTATGCTTTCCCCAGATTAGGCATGTTGCCTCTACGCGTGTTAACAAACTTCAGGTGTGTCCGACAATGATTTAAAAATTAAAATAATTTCAGAGGACATCCACTCCATTTCTCAAACCTTATGCAGCAAACTTCCTCACTCAGCTACCACACTAATTCGTCAGTTACCAAGGTATGACGTACATGAGCAAAGAAATGGTTCAAATGGCTCTGAGCACTGGGCGTTAACATCTGAGGTCATCAGTCCCCTAGAACTTAGAACTACTTAAACCTAAATAACCTATGGACATCATAAACATCCATGCTCGAGGCAGGATTCGAACCTGCGACCGTAGCGGTCGCACGGTTCCAGACTCAAGTGCCTAGAACCGCTCGGTCACACCGGCCGGCGTACATGAGCAACACGAACATAAACGTTCAATGTTATGATTGCACGTCACTTATACAAAATGAGGGGTGACACAACACCGTAAACATTGTAATAAGATATTCATGTATGTTACAGGCGAAACAACTGTAAGTAATATCTTTCTTTTTTTTTAACATAAGTGATGCTTGACAATGTAGTTTTCCTCAACAATACCGATTTTTTTCCGTCGAAAAGTACAGTGATATGGAAGGGAAGAGACGTCCTAGTGACAACCACGGTGTGATGGCGACCACTTGAAACTTAATTCGTATCTTCACAGCCACAAAAGCTGCTGGTGCACAACGCTGAAAAAAGGTTAGCTCTAGGCACAAATAATAGAGACTAGGTGTGTGAGTTTGAAGATATCGTGAACTTTGCTCATAAACGTTTTAATATATGTGAATATGCAGGTTGTTCCAGAAAAGCACCGACAAACTTTAGTGACAGGTTCCTTACACGGAAATAAGTAAAAAATGTGTAGTAAACATGGGCTCTAAAATGCATACATTAAGAGGTATCAGCAATTGTTCATCTTCGCTGGTATGAAACATCTCTTCAAATGAACCAACGCTCATATCTCTTAAAGGTAGGAATTTCAGAGGCGTTGTTTACTAGACTATTTTTTTCTGTTTTTGGTGTATACTAGCTCCTCCCACAATATCAAAAGGAAGGAGTTAGCAGTAGATTCGGTGTGTTTCAAAGTATTGAAGATGAACAAGTGTTCATATCTCTTAAAGTATGCGTTTTGAGCCTTTGTTTACTAGACATTTTTTCTTGTTTCGGTGTAATGAACCAGTCCCTAAAGATGATGATTATTAGTGGTTTAGGGCGCACAACAACGAGGTTATCAGCGCCCGTTCCCAAAAGTTCAATTCAGAGCCGAATTGTGAGAGAATGGGTATTGTTCAAATTGCAAGATTGGACACAGCACATCAAAACAGGGAGATAAAACTAAAAATAAAATAGCAGTACAAACAGGTAAAAATAATTAACGGTGGCTGAGTGACCACTTACAAATAATGGGTGACCAAATCACTGGACAGCACATTAAGACTTCAGTCCCAATATTTTGGGAAGAAGGCCAGACATCACACAAAAACGTAAAACTCTAGCGACACTCGCCTCATTATTAGTTAAAAGAGAGGGTAGGTCTGGTGGGAAACTGAAATCTTCCCTCAAACCCGCATATAAAACACACCCAGTTAAAATATGTCGTATCGACAGCTGTGTCCCACATGTCTGACACGTTGGTGGCTCCTCACGACGTAACAGGAAACCATGCGTCAAAGGACAATGTCCTATTCTAAGCCGTGTAAGGGCTACTTCCTCAGCGCGTCGTTGTCGGAAGGAGGTGAGCCACGGTCGGATAGAATCCTTCACCGCTCGCAACTTATTATCCCTCACGTCCAGCCACTGAGCCTCCCACCAACGCATGACCTTCCGAGTCACGAAAGACGTAATGGCCTGCAGGGGGACGGAACAGCGAGCAGGAGGTGGGATGGAGCAAGCCTCCTTGGCAGCCGCATCTGCAAGTTCATTTCCAGGAATCCCTATGTGCCCTGGAACCCAGCAGAAAATTACATCCTTACCCTGCTGTCGCAAGACCTGTCCCTAAAGTTTTTCGGTGGTTTTTGTTTTGGGACACTCTGTATATATATCGTATATTTGTTTAGTAGAAAGGAAAGACCGGTGTATCGATCAGTGAGGGGGCAAGGACGACGCTAACTTCCTCGGATTACACCATCACGCGCTGGATCGATGGAGAAAGGCCGACGCCTGTACAAGAGTTCAGTGAATTTACAGTGTAATAATTTTATTATTTTCGTACTGAGACGTCTCTACGATCCACTGTCCTTAAGAACGATCTGCAGTAATAATTCATGTCTTTAGCAAACAGTCATCTGCATAAGCATTTTCCTTTATGTCAGGAAATTACGTTTCCACGACATTTATAAGTTTCTAGAAAAACCTTCGAAAACACAAACGTTGGGAATCGTATTGGCGCGAGGTCGGATTTCGGGTATAGACCGATGCATATTTCTGAAAATTCATCAGTGTTTCCACTGATTCGATGTCAGAGCAGCTTCATTTATTTCCATTCTGTGGAAGTGTTTTAGCTATTGTATGCTAGCGATGATAAACGCTCTTAATAAGCGGTAAAATATCTTCTGAGTCACCTTGTTCTGTATTTTTGGAAACATCTCACCAGAACGAATATGCTTATTCCTGGCTACAGACTAGACTCCAGCGAATATTGGCCGACCATCCTTGGAAGTGCGTATTTATGTGCGCCGAGAGTTATGTCTTCTTTTTTGAATCACACGACACAAATAAAAACTGCCACAACTGATTTTTAACCATTTGGCTTACGTAACTCGTTACGTATCACCACGGTGCCCTGGAATATCGGGTAGCTGCGTTACGTGGTCCCTGTCGCAACACGCCGCCCTCTGCCTTCGATCTGAAAAGCGACGCTGACTTTTCAGAGTCGGCCCGAAACATACAGTGTCAAAATGCTACCATCCGCAGAAATTCAAGGAGCAACGACCACATAAATCTGATCATGAGGAAGGACGTTGCCGTGTCGATTGTGAGTTTCGTTAAAGAATTGTAATGAAACGCAATTCATTATTCATGAATGACGACAGTCCCGCAGCTGTCGTACGATCTGTTCTGGAGTGTTATTCAGCGTTCTAAGACTTTATTTTTAACAAGGCAGGCTAGGTTACGATATAGAGAAGAGATGCATGATCCATAGCAGTCTTGTTTATCAGTGGATTTCCTAGCAGGTGGAAGTTAACGGTACGAAATCGACCGATGTAAAGGTAACTTCGGGGATAGCCATACGGAAAGCTATGGAACCCTTACTGTTTATACTGTATGTAAATTATGTAATGGATGACGTAGGAAGCTACGTGAGGACACTGTCGTCTGTACGAAGGCCGCAGCGCTAGAAAACTACAGCGGAAAGAAAGAAGCATTACAGAGGACCGTCAACTTGTGCAGTGTCTGCCAGCCGACCCTGAACGTGAATAAATGTGAGGTACAGTGCATAAGTAAGAGGGCCGTTACTGACAGCGCAGTTTCCAGCGGCGACATTCATGAAGAAATGCTTCACGGAGTTCTTGCCGCCCCAGATTTATATTCAGTGTCAAGCTTTCGACGAATTTCTCAGTCGCCAGGACTTTACTGTAGACCACTTGGTACTTTATTTAGTTGGACGAGTTATGTAATGGAGACGTCACAAAGTCAGGGAATTTAGTGACGTATGCGAGACTCAATTCGGCCAGGCAGAGAAAGAACCTAAAGCTCGAGACGACGACGACGAAGGAGGAAGTCGTAGTAACCTTGAGACTTAAAGTAAATACGACGCGCCAAGAACTCCGTGAAGCATTTCTCCATGATTCATCAGCAGAGAATCTAAATAGTTGATGTAAATTAGGAACAGTAGCGGGTGTATAGCACTTCCTTCGGGAACCGCAAGTATCACTTCGCGTCATTCGGTGACTTTCCGTCAGTTACTTGAAACTGTGACTTTTCGGACTGGAAATTGCAAATCCAGTTGCATAACAGACGATACTCTGTAGACACGCAGTTTTATTAGAAGCCGATTGTGAGGGATGGTGTCAGAAGCCTTATGGGAATCTAGAAATATGGAATTAATCTGAGAGCCTCTGTCGATAGTATAGATGTTGATGTCGGTGATTTAAGGAGGACAGCGTCCAGTAGGAGACGATACAGGACACGTGCTTCCGTCACTTAAGGCTCACTCGTAACATTATGGGAGCGAACGATCAAAGGCAACTCCAGTGTATGTCACACAGCGGTAAAAACAGGGAAAGCTCTTCATCAGCGAACAGTTACTAACGCACGACCCTCATAGGCGTTAAATGGGGCAACGAATGTTCGGTTCCACAGGGAACAAAGATTACAGGACTAAACTGCGCCTAGACTGGAGTTGCTCATGTATCTAACGGACAGACAAGAGAATGGAAGAAAAACGTTGGAAAAATAAAAATGTCGCCACTGTTTACAAAAAAAAGGGGAAACACAAATAGTAAAACGGCTGGCGTTACCTGTTGACGGTATTCTTTGACAACTTTGGATTGAAATCGTGGTTAAGGTCGGTGGCAGACTTCGATTCGTTGGTAGGATACTAGAGAATTGCAGTCAGTCTACAAAGGAGATTGCTTACAAAACATTCGAGCGCCCCATGTTAAAACGTTGCTCAAATAGGACCCTAGCAAATAGGATGGAGATGGGATATTGAATTCTTTGGACCATGGGAAAGAGTCACGGAGACACTACAGGAACTGAACTGGCAGGCACCTGGAGACAGGTGTTAACTCTCCTGTAAAAGTCTACTCGAGTATTAGTATCGAGTGGATAATCTAGCAGTGTACTACGGACCGTTACGCATCGCTCCTACAAGGATCGTGAGGACAAGATCAGACTGTCCGCAGTACGCCCAAAGGATTTAAAAAAAAAAATGGTTCAAATGGCTCTGAGCACTATGCGACTTCTGAGGTCATCAGTCGCCTAGAACTTAGAACTAATTAAACCTAACTAACCTAAGGACATCACACACATTCATGCCCGAGGCAGGATTCGAACCTGCGACCGTAGCTGTCGCTCGGTTCCAGACTGTAGCGCCTAGAACCGCACGACCACTCCGGCTGGAAAAAGGATTTTAAAAATCAGTCTTCCTGCGTTCCAATGCAGGGTACGATGCGAACTATCCCCCGCCATGCAGTTCAGAGTGGTTTACATGTGCGGATGTAAAAGAAGAAGTCATCTCTGGCAGCATTCAAATTCACCGAGTGAAGCATTATTTTTTGCAAGTCATTCGACACGTTGCATGCCACAGCGAGATGTCACTCTTCAGGAGATTCAGTCAGCGCTAACACTAGCTCACAGTGACGGCAAAGTGTTAACAATTTACCCCCATCCTGTCGTGATGCTCGATAGCAAGCTATTCACGGCTATTACATCATATGCTGCATTGTGTACAAGGACGCCCTACTTGTCCACTGGGAAGTTTTGGACACCTCCGTCGTGACTTAAACGGCTGCTACATTTTTCTGATACATCGATTGTTCAACGGGGCAAGTGGGGGGGATCTTGCAAATGAGGCGGCGGGTGGTTGAGTGGTTACATGTCAACCGGTCTTCTCGGCTGTGTCATACGATAGTTTTTTCGCCGCGGAACCTTCAGCGACATTCACGCGTGGAACACTGGCTGCGTTTCGGTGTTAAGGTCGCCCTGAAGCCGCGAGGTGAACCGGACGGGTCCCGAAAGTCAGCAAAGTCTGAAACCAAACTCCCTCGCTGTGTTTTGAACGCTGTACTTCTAAGGTCCATCTTTTTGGTTGACATACTGTATATGACTTTAAAATACGTCGGACATCAATACGTCAATAACATTACTCCGCAAGGCACCTAATATTGTATGTGGAGGAGTGTGTATGTTATATTGTACGAGATCCAACAACCTCCCCACTCGAATAGCACGCAAAGAGAATGACTGTTGTTGCTACTGCTGTTGTCGTTTTGTTGTTGTATTGCAGTCGAACATGCAGCTCTCACGTTAGCCTATCATGTGCAAGCCTCTTCATCTGCAGCCTCTATCTATTTGTACCAGCTTTCTGTGGTTGAGCCTTGGTTTGGCTCTGCAATTTTTATCATCCATACTTGTCTTATCAAACTGATGATTCCTTGACGATTCTCTGAGTTTCCTATCTGCCGACATCTTCCTTCGGTCAAGTTGTTCCGTAAATATCTTTCTTTCCCATTTCGATTATGTACTTCCCTATCAGTTATACGGTCTACCCTTCTAATCTTCAGCATCCTTCTGTAACATTACATTTCAAAAGCTTCTACTCTACTTTTATCTCAACTGTTTTTCGTCCGCCTTTCACTTCCGTAAAAGGCTACACTGCAAACACCTCTTAAATTTATATTTGAGGTTAACAAATTTCCTTTCAGAAACGCTGTCCTTGCTACAACCAGACTGCATTTTATATCTTCTCTATTTCGGCCATGATCAGTTATTTTGGTGCAGAAATAGCAAATCTCGTCTACCGAACTACTTTGAGTCTTTGATCCCGACATTAATTCCCTCAGCGTGCTTTATTTACTTCGACTTTATTCCATTATCCTCGCTTTACTTTTGTTCATGGTCATCTACTAACGCCTTTGCCAGACACTATCCATTCTGTTCAGTTAATTTCCAAGTCCTTTACCGTCCCCTACTGCGTTACAGTGTCATCGGCGAACCTCTAAGTACTTGTTTCTTCTCGCTGAACTTAATTTCTGTTTAGTTTTCTTTATTGTGTGCTAAAAGTACAGCTTGAATGACATCAGGCAGAGCCTACCACCCTGTCTCATTACGTTTCCGACTACTGCTTCCCTTTTACGTACTTCGACTCTTAGAACTACAGTCTGGTTTGTGTACATTTTGTAGATAACCTTTCACTCTCCGTATTTTATCGCTGCTACTTTCAGTATTTCAAAAATTGTGTCCCAGTTAACACTGTCAAAATATTTATCAAAATCTTCAAATGTAAATGCACTATGTGATCAAATGTCCAGATATTTATTACACTTGACATTAATATGAGGTACGTCCACCCTTCGCCTTTATGACGGCTAGAGCTCTGGTATGCACACTTTCAGTGAGGTGTTTGAATGTCTGTGGAGGAATGGCAGCTATTCTTCCTCAGGAACCGAAACTAGAGAATAATGTGCGCCGAGATCTGGAGCGAAGTCGACGTACTAACACACAGCAACAGTGTTCCATTGGATTCGCGTGGGCACTCTAGATAGGCAAGTACATTTCAGGAATGTTATTGTCCATAAACTACTGCCCCAGATGCTGCTTTATGACAAGATGCATTGCCACTCTGAAAAAAAATCCATCCTCTCCCAGCTGCTCCTCTAGTATATACACTACACAATGCTGTATAATATGGTGGTATCCTTCCGCATTTAGCGTTTTCTTAGGTGCAATAAGCAGAAAACACTCTGGGCTGAAATGTTGCCTATGGACCTTTTACTCTGGTGACCTCCAGTGACTGCTCCGCTTTCGAAGTCAAAGAGCTCTCCTAAGCGACCCTCCGACAGCACAGTGCTCGCCGCCTGCTGATCGACTCGGCATCGTATGGCATCGGGCTACTTTTGATCAGGCAGCGTGTGTCACGCGAAATCCGTTGCGCCACTCGTGACATCACTCTGGTGTGCGAAAAGCTTCTACCCACGGAGCTGCTCACTAACTGAAGCTGGAGCCTGACGAGGGCTTTGACAGAGCGATTCAAGATCGTGTTACGAGGGCACTTCCAGTAATGGGAAACGCCTCGGAACGCAGCCACTGAATCACTGGCGCTGTGTATTCTTGCATTTTCCAGCGTGAAATATTCGCTCTGTTCCACTATGTTTTTCACATTTGTGTCTGAGGTAGTTTGTGCTTTCATCCAGAAAGATCGGTCGGACTCTACACTCTTGTTTTCACGCCATGCAGAGGCGCTCTTCATGTAAGCGATAAGTATTTTTAGAACTTCAGGATCGACCGTTCTGCTAGTAACCTAATCGGTCAGTCGATGCAGTACGTTTACTCTGTAAGGTTTCAGTAGAGTTTGAGCAGACCAGCTTCGTGGAGGGACGCTACTGAGAGGCCAGTTTGTAGCGATAAATTCAGTATGCAGCCAGAGACTGCCGAGTTGCTTTCTCGTTTCGAAATCTCATTTGACTGCTGACTATTCGTGCGACGTTCGCATTATGCCTCGCGTGAGAGGGATCAGGATTCCACAGTGGCAGAGTCGCGGTTTATGGAAACGCATATTATCGTTTTGCGACATTGCTCCTCCCTTTTGTTAGGATCTCACGACTGTC
Source organism: Schistocerca cancellata (assembly GCF_023864275.1). Classification (NCBI taxonomy): domain Eukaryota; kingdom Metazoa; phylum Arthropoda; class Insecta; order Orthoptera; family Acrididae; genus Schistocerca; species Schistocerca cancellata. The sequence goes on from NC_064634.1 coordinate 496,079,053, forward strand.
ATGGGAATACATTTTTGACGTCATAAGGCCGGTGGCTGCGACCTATCTTTGAGGTCTCTGTGACGACGTTACCTTTCAACAGGACCCCATACTGCCTGAGATGCCGCGACCTACTCCCACATAGAGGGTGTTCGCCTGCCTAACTACGCAGCGGATTCTCCACCCACTGAAAATATGTAGACGAGTATTGCCGATAGACTGGCACCGCCACTGATGAACTCTGGCACAGAGTTGAAGCAGCGCGGAATGAAGTAACCGTTCACCGAAGCGCAGTTAGACTCCTTGTCTGTGTCATGAATTTCGCACCCGGCATACCCACAAAATGCCTGAAAGATTGATGATGACTTCTTCAGATTCTACTGTGTGTAAACAATAAGTAAAATTTCTGTTATCAGCTATCCTTCCCACTGTTGCAGTTTTAATGGTCGGCGGCGAATTTACCATGGCGGCACTTTACATCGAACACTTCCCGGAAATAAAGAAACAAGTGTAAGATTGCAAAAAGTACTGTCTAGGCAGTGGATTTAGTTATGAATATATGTTACATCAACTAGGATGGCGTGTACCATGCTTTGTATCAGTAAAAAAGGATTGAGGAAGAAGTTATATGCCAGCAGTAACAGGAGATTTCGACGATCGGTGAGGAAACGAACTCACGTTTTTAACACACTAAAAGTCAAGGCTGGGGACTGTAACACCTGACCTGGTGGGTGAGAGCACCCGTACGTACCCTACTTTCACGGCATCTGCACGCCACATAGATCAGTGTAGAGACGAGCATGAAGAAGATTGAAAGTTCAAAAACTCTCTCAAAAAAAGTTCTCTTGCTCACCCTTAACTTACAGTAGAGAGCCAGAAACTAGTCACAGATATTGCAACATGCAGAAATCTAAAGTAAAAAGAGGCACAGTTCTAATGAAGTTTTTAAAATGTGGCACATTTCGAATGTCTAATCAATAAAGTAATATAGAGTAAGATTGAGCACTTAAAGTTTGATTGAAGATGTGATGAAGTAAATTTAACGAACTGCAGTAAATATTTCGTATGGCATTTTGTCTGACTTATGGCTATAATACATATTGCAGTGTCTGAAGGGGATGTATAAAATTTAGAGAATAATTCGTATGAGTGTCAATGAAAACATGAGATAACGGTGCGTTTCTAGTGCGATAAGGTTTGGCATTATTCCTAAAATGAAAAATAAATCATTTTTTCTTTTTCATTTAATTCTGAGTATACAGTTGTATAACGTAATTAGTTTTTCAGCATGCATTTTCACTTAATGAACAGTTCTGATGCTCATGGACAAGACAAAAATACACAAAATCCTGCGAAAATACTCTAATCAGAGGAAATGCTACTTAATGATTATAAATGAAGCAGGGTTCACGTCAACACTCTTTGCACTTTAGGCATTAAATTCAGTCTGATGGAGGATAATTGTACTTTCATGAATGAAAAACACGATACTTCTACAATATTTTTTTAAAATTATTTAACTTACCGGTTTTCGGCTGCTAGGCCATCGTCAGGTCGCCGAAATCGGTTTGTAAAATAGTAAATATTGTAGAATATTAGACAAGTGTCGTGTGTTTTCCATTCATAATGTGTAAAAGATTCTACCAGCAACCACTGAAACAGTCAAGTACCGCTTTGTACTTTTCATTGCAGTTGAACAATGAAAAGTTTGTAGATTTACTGCCTTTTTGTTTGTTTGGTCAGAATTAAATAGTTTTCTGATTTGTTCATTCTTTTTTTTTCTCTTAACTGCGATTAGAGATTTGAGTTAGTTTTTTGTACTGGCCCCTGAATACCATTTCTGACTTTTGCTCTCTCTTCTGTTGCTTTTGGTGATATTATATTCTTGCCAAAGGAATTGGAAACCAAGGTACCTGGTGTCGCTGGGGTTCAGTTGTAAATGGCTGTTGAATTTTACTCTAGAGAGGTTTATATTCAACTGTGATTTAAACACTGAGCAGCTTTGCCCTTTCTGCAATGAGTACTACGCGACTGCAGTTTTTGTATGCACAAGAAAACGGCTTGTAGGAATGCCAACGTTTGGATATGTCACAAGAATGACAATATGTTATAGTATATGATGTATGACATTAAGGTTCCTAAGCTCATAACTGCCTGAGCGATAGCTTATTTTGGCAATATGAAAAGTTATAAGAAAATAACTTAACAACGTTCTTACCGCACTGAACAGCAGTTAACGACGGGACAACAAAGGACCTACGCAACTAAGTCAGCCACAGAAAGCTGTTACTTGTCCCACAGAACAGTCAGCTGCTGGATTACTGAAACTGAGGTACGGGCTTTGCGTAGCCTTACTTGCTACGACTAATTGTTCTAGTCTGTTACTGTTGACGCCATTTTCCGAAATTACATTTTTAAATTTGCACGTCTAGCTTCAAACAATTGACATAAAATTTTTACGAATATAGCATCCAAAGGAAATAACATCGTCTACACTGGTAACTTGAGTTGAAACAACAAGTGTTGTATACGCTGACAGTCTGATGTATGTTGCCAGATTACACATATTCCAGAAAAACCTGTTAGTACTAATAACTTTCTTGTAAGTATTGTATTCAAAATGTCAAGGCTATCTTAAGTGAAGCAGAAAACGTTGTGAAATTGCAGTGAACAGTCGACAACGTTTCAGCAGTGTTTAAATATGTAAGCAATATTTGCAAGAAAAGCTTTAAGATCAAATTAAACGCACATGGAAAAACTACTTAAAAGAAAGTTCATTGCTTATTTGGATGGATTTATGTAGTGCTGCTACAGGAAGGTGGATTTACGAAATCAGATGAAACAATGACAGTGTGTATGGCTCTTTTTCTCTCACAATTAAGGGCCGACTGGAAATGGAAAAAAAACGCCATATTTTCACTACATGTAGCCATCTAAAGGTTAGATCGCTGGTAACAGAAACAAAAATAAGGAAAAATAGTTTGACATACACTGGAAATTTAGTTCAATATTCAAAACCGAAAAAGAAATATGTTATCAGACACATTCGCAAGCAAATAGAAGTAACAGCAGAAATATATGAACAAAACAGAAACGGCACTACCATATACAAAGTAGGCCTACACACAAAAAGAATAGTGACTGGTACTGAATACTGATAAGACTAATGGAAGTATTCTCTCTTTCATTCTGTTAATGTCTTCATTGCCATTACTGTGTTTTGCAACGTCATCTCGAAAACGCCATTTCTGTCACGTAGAGCCTTTGTTTAATCGTTTTTGACTGGTCTACACTTCTGCGAAGTGTAGCGCAGTGCTTTTATAAAAACTGTTGCGGAGGCGCTTCTCAGTAGCTTTGGACATTCTGTCGTCCTGTAATACTGGATGTGCTGAAGTGAACTGATTTTCACTGCCTTCAGATGGCTTTCGGTACACAAAAGTTGGCTGAGGGAAGGCAGATGGCGGCTGATACTATCCAGTGTCCAGCGGATTGGTCTCAGACGTATACCGTATGCTGGGTGTTTCTACCTTCCCATTATAAAATTGCAGGATACACACTTGGTGCTAGATAAAACCTTAAATAAAAACCCACTTTCGATATGTACATTAATCCACTGTATATCTGCGGAAATTATTAAATTTGTATTAACTCACGTGGCGAGAATTTCCCAACAATGCTGTGCTCATAATTGTGGAATGCGATGTGGACGACGAGTGGTAATACAGAGAGCGTGTGACCTAAAACATTAGCCTCGGTGTGAACATAAAGACGTTAGCGAGCTGGTTTCAAATTCAGTATTTACGACAAATCACTATTTAGCTACAAAATTTCCCTGAGAAGTGGGATGGTTCAAATGGCTCTGAGCACTACGGGATTTAACTTCTGACGTCACCAGTCGCCTAGAACTTTGAACTAATTAAACCTAACTAACCTAAGGACATCACACACATCCATGCCCGAGGCAGGATTCGAACCTGCGACCGTAGCGGTCACTCGACCCCAGACTGTAGCGTCTAGAAGAGGAACATACTGTGTCACGTGTGTTCCGCTGTAGCTCTGCACAAACTCTTCGTTTTCGAATGTTCACCTAGAGGTTCATTTGAAAATCAGTATCTGCCCCATGCCTGTTTCATATCCTAGGAATGTGTAGAACGTAAATATTGGGTGAACACTAATAAAACCGACAAAATGCAGGGACGGATTCCTGACTGGAAATTGAGGAAGAAAGCTCCTATGAACATGTGTCCGGTAAAGAATCTTTCGCACGGCGGATGGCGCTGACGAGCGACAGTTCCTCTGACCAAGTGCCGCGTGTTCCTTGTGTGTTGCAGGCAGTGATGTTGACGCAGCGTACTGTAAGGAGCAGAGTGGTACGGTATTTGGGCCGGCTGGTGTGGCCGTGCGGTTCTAGGCGCTTCAGTCTGGAACCGCGTGACGGCTACGGTCGCAGGTTCGAATCCTGCCTCGGGCATGGATGTGTGTGATGTCCTTAGGTTAGTTAGGTTTAAGTAGTCCTAAGTTCTAGGGGACTGATGACGTCAGATGTTAAGTCCCATAGTGCTCAGAGCCATTTGAACCATTTTTGATGAATGATTACGTGGATTAGCTGGAAGAGAGGATGAACTCACCGAGAGCTTCGAGACAACGTGGAGTGGCCGAACGCATGACGATATTATTTGCTGTGGGAAAGCCGTACGCGTGTGTGAAATTAGCGAGACTCGCTTAGCAAGCACGCTTTATGTCTTTGATCCCAGAAATCTACGAGACAGAACAGACGCAAAAGCGTGTTCAGCACGACCAGGTCGTGTTGAGCGGACTTAGTCGGCGGGCAAATCGCAACAGGTGGTGCGCACAGTGTATTCAGTGTTTGAATCGCGCACGAGACCTACGCGCTTCCCTATATTCCGCGACTGCGGCAGCTCTACGGGACATTGTCTTACGCAAGAGCGCGGCCTTGTCGCCGTGACTGAGTGCCGCGCAGCTAATGTCCTCGCTGTCCACTGCGGGCACAACAGCGTCCAGTGAATGTCCCGCGGCGGACTTCTCGGCATACACAGAGCTCGATGCATGCAAACTGCCGCGCACGTCTCCGCTGGCGAGGTTGCTGGGAATGAAGTGAGCTGTACGACGGAAATACAAACAAACAAACTTTTCAGTGTAGTATACACGCAGATGAAAGAGACGCTCTCAAATGGCTCTGAGCACTATGAGACTCAACTGCTGAGGTCATAAGTCCCCTAGAACTTAGAACTATGTAAACCTAACTAACCTAAGGACATCACACACATCCATGCCCGAGGCAGGATTCGAACCTGCGACCGTAGCGGTCACGCGGTTCCAGACTGTAGCGCCTAGAAACGCACGACCACTCCGGCCGGCCGAGGCGCTCACTAGATCACTCCTACTAGCGCGTCGCAGGCTGCGATGGGCCAGTAGACAGGCATAAGGTCCAACCACCCACCGAGTGACTGTGGTAGTGGTAGTGGTGGTGGTGGTGGTGGTGGTGGTGTGGCGCTAAAGGCGTGGCGTCAGTTACCGTTACACTACAGTTCAGGGACGACCAGAAATCCCGCCAGAGACCACAGGTGCGCCTCGAGGTCAAGTTTTAGCACTTACTGCGGAATGCATGTTTATCTGCGAAATTGGGCACTCCTGTAGCACACACGGAACCTTGAGTCCTCCTTCCGGGGAAGCAGACACAGACGCAGGCACTGCTGACAAGGACGACGACGCCGCGATAAGCGTGGAGTCCTCTCACCGTCGCCAAGGAGGACCGGTCTCCAGTCTTACACAATTTGGCCGCGCCGCTATGGGAACGTCTGGAGAAGGATGATAAAGTTCTGAAGCTGGACAGTCATTCAGACTTCTTGTTTTTTTACAGCTATGTACGAGTATTTTAGCCCGCCAGGCGTTGGTCCGTGATTTCGTCTTATTTACATTATTTTCGGTTATTTTAACGGTGTAAGATGCAGTGAATATTGTTGTATTTAATCAATGAGTTTCGATCAGTACTTAATTTATTTTATATGTGCACAAATGTCGCTATAGACTGCCACATATGTACACTACTGGCCATTAAAATTGCTACACCACGGAGATGACGTGCTAAAGACGCGAAATGTAACCGACAGGAAGAATATGCTGTGATATGCAAATGATTACCTTTTAAGAGCATTCACAGAAGGTTGGCGCCGGTGGCGACACATACAACGTACTGACATGAGGAAAGTTTCCAACCGATTTCTCATACACAAACAGCAGTTGACCGGCGTTGCCCGGTGAAACGTTGTTGTGATGCCTCGTGTAAGGAGGAGAAATGCGTACCATCACGTTTCCGACTTTGATAAAGGAGCGGAGTGTAGCCCATCGCGATTGCGGTTTATCGTATGGCGACATTGCTGCTCGCATTTGTCGAGATCCAATGACTGTTAGGAGAATATGGAATCGTTGGGTTCTGGAGGGTAACACGGAACACCGTGCTGGATCCCAACGGCCTCGTATCACTAGCAGTCGAGATGACAGGCATCTTATCTGCATGGCTGTAACGCATCGTGCAGCCACGTCTCGATCCCTGAGGCAACAGATGGGGACGTTTGCAATACAACAACCATTTGCACGAACAGTTCGACGACATTTGCAGCAGCACGGACTATCAGCTGGGAGACCGTGGCTGTGGTTACCCTTGACACTGCATCACAGTTAGGTCCACCTGCGATAGTGTACTCAAAGACGAACTTGGGTGCACGAATGGCGAAACGTCATTTTTTCGGATGAATCCAGGTTCTGTTTACAGCATCATGATGGTCGCATCCGTGCGTGTTTGGCGACATCGCGGTGAACGCACATTGGAAGCGTGTATTCGTCATCGCCATACTGGCGTATCACCCGGCGTGATGGTATGGGGTGCCATTGGTTACACGTCTCTGTTACCTCTTGTTTGCATTGATGGCACTTTGAACAGTGGACGTTACATTTCAGATGTGTTGCGACCTGTGGCTCTACCCTTCATTCGATCTCTGCGAAACCCTACATTTCAGCAGGATAATGAACGACCGCACGTTGCAGGTCCTGTACGGGCCTTTCTGGATACAGAAAATGTTCGACTGCTGCCCTGGCAAGCACATTCTCCAGATCTCTCACCAATTGAAAACGTCTGGCCAATTATGGCCGAGCAACTGGCTCGTCATAATACGCCAGTCACTACTCTTGATGAACTGTGGTATCGTGTTGAAGCTGCACCGGCAGCTGTACCTGTACATGCCATCCAAGCTCTGACTCAATGCCCAGGAGTATCAAGGCCGTTATTACGCCCAGAGGTGGTTGTTCTTGGTACTGATTTCTCAGGATCTATGCACCCAAATTGCGTGAAAATGTGATCACATGTCAGTTCTAGTATAATATATTTGTCCAATGAAGACCCGTTTATCATCTGCATTTCCTCTTGGTGCAGCAATTTTAAAGGCCAGTATTGTATTTGACAAGAAAGGGTAATGTTTGTTGAAAGTTGACATTGCGTCCCAAGCACAAAACAGTGTTATTGTTTAGATTTGTATTACTGTATTGATGACTGGTTTTCGGAGAATTATGGCATCTACAGCTCTGAAGTAGAGCATGAATGTTAATGAAACCGACAAACTGTAGGAACGAACCCTGGCTTTACGGGAGGAAAAAAAAAAAGCTTGAAGACGTGTCTCGAAATGCATCGTTGCCACGATTGGTGTCGTTGACAAATGACAGTTCCTCTGACCACGTGCCGTGTGTTCCTTGTGTGTTCCAGACTGTGTGATTGACGCAGCGTACTGTACGCAGCAGAATGGTCCGGCATCTATCTCTGAAAGAAGCCGAGATGGTGTTTGCGTAGAGCCAAGTAGACGGAAACGGTCGAGAGGCTACACAAAAACAAGTATCAACCACGTCACACAACATTTCAATCCTTTCTTTAGGAGTTTGTGTGTTCATGAGCCCTTTCAGACGGACGAACGTGCAGGGAGGTGGGGGACCGTGCGTACATCAGAAAACTTGGGTATTTGTAGTAAGTTCCAATGGGACCGAACTGATGAAGTTATCGGTCCCTGCGCTTGCACACTGCTTAATCAAACTTAAACTAAGGACAACACACACACCCATACCCGAAGGAGGACCGCGACAAGGCGCTCCAGACCGCGCATACACCAGATTTACGGGACCGGGTTGTACAGGATACTGAGACGCACCCTAGGACAGGCTCCAGGTTAAGTGGTCTGCCAAGATGGTGTAAGCCAAAGCACGATTGTGTATATCCTGCACGACAACCGCTACTATCCCCGTCAACTGCAATCCCAGGGGGCCACTCTGTACATCTGTTGTGACGTGAATGCGACGCAGCACTGTACAGTGTTTCGGGACGATTTGTTGTTGTTGCGCAAACATTTCCATTTCCGGACACATGTTCATAGGACCCTTTCTCCTCCATCTGCAGCCAGGACCCTGCGGTTTGTCGGTTTTATTAAAGTTCATTCTATACTGAGAGGGTCCGTCACTCGTGGTCTCACGGTAGCGTTCTCGCTTCCCGAGCACGGGGTCCCGGGTTCGATTCCCGGCGGGTCTGGAATTTTCACCTGCCTCGAGGTGACTGGGTGTTGTGTCGTCTTCATCATCAATCCCCATTACGGTCGGAGGAAGGCAAACCACGTCTATTAATACCTTGCCTAGTACGGCGGTGCGCGTCTCCCGCATCGTTCCCCTACGCTCTGTAAAGAAGCATGGGACTTCATTTCCATTTTCCATATTGAGAGGGTGATAGCTGGCGCTTTTGTCACACACTCCTCCTCGTCAAAACGATCACGTAGGTGCCTGCCGTCCTCTCTGTACGTCACATCTGAAAATTACTGTCTCCGACCGAAGCAATAATGTCTTCTTCGAAACTACACTCCTGGAAATGGAAAAAAGAACACATTGACACGGGTGTGTCAGACCCACCATACTTGCTCCGGACACTGCGAGAGGGCTGTACAAGCAATGATCACACGCACGGCACAGCGGACACACCAGGAACCGCGGTGTTGGCCGTCGAATGGCGCTAGCTGCGCAGCATTTGTGCACCGCCGCCGTCAGTGTCAGCCAGTTTGCCGTGGCATACGGAGCTCCATCGCAGTCTTTAACACTGGTAGCATGCCGCGACAGCGTGGACGTGAACCGTATGTGCAGTTGACGGACTTTGAGCGAGGGCGTATAGTGGGCATGCGGGAGGCCGGGTGGACGTACCGCCGAATTGCTCAACACGTGGGGCGTGAGGTCTCCACAGTACATCGATGTTGTCGCCAGTGGTCGGCGGAAGGTGCACGTACCCGTCGACCTGGGACCGGACCGCAGCGACGCACGGACGCACGCCAAGACCGTAGGATCCTACGCAGTGCCGTAGGGGACCGCACCGCCACTTCCCAGCAAATTAGGGACACTGTTGCTCCTGAGGTATCGGCGAGGACCATTCGCAACCGTCTCCATGAAGCTGGGCTACGGTCCCGCACACCGTTAGGCCGTCTTCCGCTCACGCCCCAACATCGTGCAGCCCGCCTCCGTGGTGTCGCGACAGGCGTGAATGGAGGGACGAATGGAGACGTGTCGTTTTCAGCGATGAGAGTCGCTTCTGCCTTGGTGCCAATGATGGTCGTATGCGTGTTTGGCGCCGTGCAGGTGAGCGCCACAATCAGGACTGCATACGACCGAGGCACACAGGGCCAACACCCGGCATCATGGTGTGGGGAGCGATCTCCTACACTGGCCGTACACCACTGGTGATCGTCGAGGGGACACTGAATAGTGCACGGTACATCCAAACCGTCATCGAACCCATCGTTCTACCATTCCTAGACCGGCAAGGGAACTTGCTGTTTCAACAGGACAATGCACGTCCGCATGTATCCCGTGCCACCCAACGTGCTCTAGAAGGTGTAAGTCAACTACCCTGGCCAGCAAGATCTCCGGATCTGTCCCCCATTGAGCATGTTTGAGACTGGATGAAGCGTCGTCTCACGCGGTCTGCACGTCCAGCACGAACGCTGGTCCAACTGAGGCGGCAGGTGGAAATGGCATGGCAAGCCGTTCCACAGGATTACATCCGACATCTCTACGATCGTCTCCATGGGAGAATAGCAGCCTGCATTGCTGCGAAAGGTGGATATACACAGTACTAGTGCCGACATTGTGCATGCTCTGTTGCCTGTGTCTATGTGCCTGTGGTTCTGTCAGTGTGATCATGTGATGTATCTGACCCCAGGAATGTGTCAATAAAGTTTCCCCTTCCTGGGACAATGAATTCACGGTGTTCTTATTTCAATTTCCAGGAGTGTAGTTTCTAAACACAAATAGAAAATGTGTGGATGGAAGATACGAATGAGTGGAAGTGATTTAGATTCATAATCATATTAGATTTTTCACACACACACACACACACACACACACACACACACACACACACACACACACACACACACAAAGTGCGCACGCGCTCGCGGTTCCAAATAAAGAGACTGTACCTTTCGTGACGAGGTAAGGTAAAACTAGGTTTCGTGCGGCAGTCCTCTTCCAGTTACGGCAACTGAGCAAGTACCGGATCGGCTCCAATTACAACTGCACACCGTCGTTTTCACCTACGTCGTTTGCTCAATTGGAGCTACACAGAATCCAAAAAGAAGGTTAGGAGAAACTATTTATTTCGACTAGTATGACTTTTTCCGTTCATTCGATGGAAGGGCGTCGTCTTCATGCGGGTGTTACTCAGGCAGTGAATTACTGTGTTCAAAAATGGCTCTGACCACTATGGGACTTAACTGCTGAGGCCATCAGTCCCCTAGAACTTAGAACTACTTAAACCTAACTAACCTAAGGACATCACACACATCCATACCCGAGGCAGGATTCGAACTTGCGACCTTAGCGGTCGCGCGGTTCCAAACTAGCGCCTAGAACCGCTCGGCCACACTGGCCGGCAATTACTGTGTTTGAAAACAATTTCAGTCGATTTCTGCTAGAAGTTGTAGATTTGGCTGATAAATTGAAGTCATCAAATGTAATGTTTCATAGTCATTCGTAAACACTATGTAAATTTGACCTACATGTTGCCCGTTTTTGTATTATTTCTATATACAAACGTAGTTACTATAATGTGTTTTGATCCCGTCCCATATTGATTGGCGACTCCATGGAGTGTTCTGTGCACCACGACCAAATATTGGATAGAATTGGAAGGAGAATCAGCATTTGTCGTATTTTTTTGTTTTATTATCCGCAAAATCGATTTGCGGTCACTTAGTGACCATCGTAAGTGCTGTAATACACAATTATTGGTAGGCACTGGTATCAACAAGCTTGCTGATACCAGTGCCTACCAATTGTAATTGTATATTACAGCACTGAGGATGGTCACTAAGTGACCGAAAATCGATTTTGCGGATAATAAAACAAAAAATACAGCCAATGCTGATTCTCCTTCCAATTCTACCGTCCTATATTGTTACGGAATTGCTTAGCTTTTAAAGGCAATTTCACGCCTCTGTCCTGGAAGCGATGGAAAATATCGGTGGCCTCTCTCTGCTCACAGACGTCAAGTAGGAGGCCCGTGGGCTCCCCGGAGACGAGAGTCGGAGTTACTTCAGTGGAGGTGCGGTGCTTACACCGTCGGAGGCGGGGAACAGCTTTCGCCGGAGCGGCGCCTTTGCGGAAGCGCGTTATGTCACGAGGGCCCAGCGGGGGAGAAACCTGGCCCCGTTGCGTCAGCGAGGCTCCGCTCCGCACGTGGAGGTCTGGACTGGACGCTGGAGAGGCGGAGGATGCTAAGTTCACCGGTCTTGGATACGATGTGACGTCGTTGTGACATACACGCTACATCGAAAACGATAGAAACCGTATATCGACTATTCGACTTTTGTGAACTTTCGAGAGGTTGTGACAAGGTAGCGCTGTACTCTGCGCCATTCGTTTAAATGTGTTTTGCGTTCCTTGCGTTTAAATCGTGTATTGTACTGTGTTTGTGTCCTGTGCGTTGTTTCTCGTTTGCTCGTCTCTAATTATGTGTTCAGCATTCGAGAGACAAATGAGAGAAAAGCTGAAAGAGTTCAGCATCGATGACGACGGGCAACTGCGTGGTTATTGTGGATCTCAGGCAGAAATTGTTGTACTTCTGACCCAGCTGAAGTGCGACGGTTATTCGTACTCGGCGAGAAGAAGCACTCGGCAGCCAAAATCTTTATATGCGTCAACGGTCGACGATTTTTCTTCAAAAATGCCTCATTTTTCTTTTTAAGTTCGAAATTCAATCATTCTACACACCAGTCATTACTGGACACTAAGGTACCTGTCTCTGCAGTCCGAGTGTAAAATTACTTGGAATTATGGTTGATAAAAGACTATCTTGGGATGGACATATAAATTACTTAGCTAACAAACTTGCACGAGTTCTCTTTCAGCTATATAAATTAAAAAAAAGTCAGCAAGAGTATGCTGCTACAATCTAATATGTACTGACAAGACCAATTGTATGAAACGATACTAAAATATTGATAATAAATAAATATTTTTGGCGTAAGCGTTCAATACAATAATCACACAATCTAATCTGGTCGGGACATAAGAAGACTTCACTTTTTTACGAAACGTGTTGTCCGTGGTGTTTTCAAGGCTACGGTCAGGAATATTTCTATTAATATCCAGCTCTTTTACTTTTATTTTGGCGAAATACATATACGCTGCCACACTGAGCCAGAATCGCACGTGTCAAAACAAACCACTATCTGACGACAGTTTAGAATCTCGAACGTTCGTAAAAGTCGATAGGTGTGTTAATCGACTAACGCGTATATACGTCATTGACGTCACATCATATCCAGGTTGGGTGAATTTAGCATCCTCCTGGAGAGGCGGGCGGCCGCGACCCGGGACATCGGGCAGAGTCCAGGCCGGCCGTCGGGTCACGCGGGCTGCGACATCTGACAGCTAGTCTGGGGACCTCGCAGTGCAGCATTGGCGAGCTCTGCAACCTCAGTATGCACCTGCATCTGCGTGGACAGTCCGCTGGCCAGCGTACAGTTCCTGGCAGAGGGTACCTTGCACCACTTGTACTGAGGCCCATTCTCACACGTAAAAGTACTGTGAGAGCAACAACGCTTCGGTTTCTACCTGCGAGTTTGACGTTCTAGGATAGTGGTCGTCCAAAGTTTTTGCTCACGAACCAGTACTGACATTGGGGGCCGGTACTTTGCGCCACATATGTAACGATATTATTGATTGCCGGTCATTGTGGCCGAGCGGTTCTAGGCGCTTCATTCTGGAACCGCGCGACCGCTACGGTCGCAGGTTCGAATCCTGCCTCGGGTTTGGATGTGTGTGATGTCCTTAGGTTAGTTAGGTTTAAGTAGTTCTAAGTTCTATAGGGGACTGATGACCTAGAATGTTAAGTCCCATAGTGCTCAGAGCCATTTGAACCATTTTGTTGATGTTGTTGATTGGTAACGTACACGACCTGCTATATTAAGAGTGCAGTAACTTGACCGTCAGTCCCAAAGTACTACTAATCGTTCGGAGTCGGCACCATTCGTGTCGACTGTTCTCTGTCTCAGATTGCTGCCACCCTCAGTGACCCCAAAATTGGGGCAATGTTCAAATGGTTCAAATGGCTCTGAGCACTATGGGACTTAACTACTGTGGTCATCAGTCCCCTAGAACTTAGAACTACTTAAACCTAACTAACCTAAGGACATCACACACATCCATGCCCGAGGCAGGATTCGAACCTGCGGCCGTAGCGATCCCACAGTTCCAGACTGTAGCGCCTAGAACCGCACGACCACTCCGGTCGGCCATAATGAATAAGATGGTCGAGCTAGCAGTGTATATGTATTTGAGATACGATAAAGAGAGAAAGCACGTCCTGACGTGCCTACATTGTGTAGTAACGACGCAGCAGACAATATTAGTAGCAACCTCAAAGCCGGCCGCTGTGGCCGAGCGGTTCTAGGCGCTTCGGTCTGGAACCGCTCTACCGCTACGGTCGCAGGTTCAAATCCTGCCTCGGTCATGGATGTGTGTGATGTCCTTAGGTTAGTTAGGTTTAAGTAGTTGTAAGTTCTAGGGGACTAATGACCTCAGATGTTACGTCCCATAGTGCTCAGAGCCACTTAAGCAACCTCAAACTTTTTCATGATTCACATTTCTATAATAAATAGTAGCAGAAAACAACTTCTCAAGTATTCAGTCAGAACCTGATGAGATTTCAATGTGCGGCAAAGAACAGCAGCTTGTTTTGAATGTTCAGAAATGTAAAATAGCACACTCCACAAATTGGAAAAACGTACTCTCGTATCAATGAGGCACAGATGGAATCATTTAATTTATACAGCTACCATGTTGTAACATCACATCAGGATAAAATTCCAAGCTTTCGATGATATCCGCTATTATCTCCGTCAGGGACTAATACTTTTTCGGAATTTGACGCTGCAAGTGAAACGAGAAACTTTTATACGAGGACTTCGTCGCGAAAACTTCGTAGACACCATGTTGTAACTACTTGTGGTGATATGTGGCGGAGTGATCACAAGGCGAGCGTATGAGCACTGCCGTTTGAATTTTAGCTACATTCCTGTTTATTTATTGTGCAGAAATTTTGCATTAGCTCCTCTACGCTCATTTCTTCAGTTTCAGTGCACATTTTTTGTCACAAATTATCTCGACACCATCATCATATGGATTACTCTTTCAATTACAGTCTAAAACTCTGTTATAACTAATATAAACATATGTTGGAGAGAGAGAGAGAGAGAGAGAGAGAGAGAGAGAGAGAGAGAGAGAGAGAGAGAGAGAGGGGGGGGGGCGACAGATGAAAGTAAATGATTTACTGGAGCACAGTTATGTGTACGGCGTGTCTTATGTACAACTACTCGGCGTCCTCCGCGTCATTTACGCATGGTATATGGTGCTGTCTGCTGAGTCCTAAATGTAAGACAGGAAGCTAAACGTGTCAGCGAGCATCAGATCACAATAGGGCGTGATCTAGCGGCCAGAACACAGCGGGGCTACCAAGAGAAAACCTGTCTGTCATTTCACAATTCCTATTCTTTGCAGCAGGCGTTGGAACTGGAGGTGTCCCAGCTACATATTGTTACGCCTGTGGGTGGACATTTGTACGAGGGTGCGCTAAAAAGTAATGCCTCCGAATTTTTTATGTTAAAACTCTTTAAGCTTTTTAAATAAAACAAACATTATTAACATTCCACATTTTTGTTCTTCATGTCTATATATTTATTTTTCAACAGTCACCTTGGCGACGAACACATTTCTTCCAACGACAGACCGATTTGAAATTTCCTGGCAGATTAAAACTGTGCCGGACCGAGACTCGAACTCGGCACCTTTGCCTTTTGCAGGCAAGTGTTCTACCAACTGAGCTACCCAAGCACGACTAACGGCCCTTCCTCGCAGCTCTGATTCCGCCAGTGCCTCGTCTCCTACCTTCCAAACTTCTCAGAAGCTCTCCTGCATACTTTGCAGAACTAGCGCTCCTGGAAGAGAGGATATTGGGGAGACATGACTTAGCCACAGCCTGGGGGATGTTTCCAGACTGAAATTTCCACTCTGCAGCGGAGTGTGCGCTGATATGAAACATCTTGGCAAATTTTCATTCTGACAGACCGATTTGTTGATACCGTCGCTGTAGGATCCTTGAGCCATAACCTCACTTCTGCATGCACCGTTTAATCACTATCAGAGTGAAGTCCTCGAAAGCTTTAAGTTTTGGAAACAGACCAATGTCGCATGGGGCCAAGTCGGGAGTCTGTGGGGGATGATCGATGACAGCGAGCCGGCCGGTGTGGCCGTGCGGTTCTAGGCGCTTCAGTGTGGAAGCGCGTGACCACTACGGTCGCAAGTTCGAATCCTGCCTCCGGTACGGATGTGTGTGATGTCCTTAGGTTAGTTAGGTTTAAGTAGTTCTAAGTTCTAGGGGACTGATGACCACAGATGTTAAGTCCCATAGTGCTCAGAGCCATTTGAAGACAGCGAAGCCAAGGCGTCGGATTGTTGAAGGTATCGCAGCGGTCGTGGATTTTCCGGTATTGTTATCTTGAAGAAGAGGCTGCTCCATGTGTGGACCAACTCTTCGAATTTAAAACTCGATCACAGCACACTGTTTCTCACGCCCCGAGAGTTACGTTACACACTGCCACGTTACACGCTACAATTCCGAGCTCTCTAGCGACTGAAGGTTGTACGTATGTAGTCGTGAAGAGCAAAGATACAGAATGTTAATAATGTTCGTTTTTTTGATTGGCGACTCCATGTTGTCTTGTGCACTACGACCAGATAACAGGTTTACTTGAAAAAAAGAGACAGCATTGGTCGTATATTTTTTACTATCGCAAAATCGATTTTCTGTCACTGAGTGACCATGTTCAGTGCTATATTGTATAACTTAAATTAGTGACAACAGTGCATCCTAATTTAAGTTATACAATATAGCACTGAAGATGGTCACTCAGTGACAGAAAATTGATTTTGCGATAGTAAAAAATATAAGACCAATGCTGACTCTTTTTTCAAGTATAACGTTCGTTTTATTTAAAAAGCTTCAAGAGTTTTCACACATAAAATTACTTTTCAACACTCCCTCTTACATCGTTGCCCTGATGGTGAGCTGCAGCAGGAATGGCCGAAACCTGAGAACTTCCGCATTACGATGCAGACACCGTGGACGCTGTAACGGGATGGATGAATAATTATTGCAATTATCACATCTGACATAATGCTGTGAAAGAAACAGAGGGGAGTGGTGGAGACAATAAGAAATGTGAAGGGGACAGATGCATGGTGGGATGTGGATATGTGATGGACGGTAGAGAAAAGAAGGGGGAAGAGGGATGGGAGGAGAGAGGTGAAGAGCGCTGTGGTGGGGGAAGGGCAGAGGGAGAGGGGAGTGGAAAGATGGGTGCGGGAGGTGGGGGGGAGAGGGGGAGAGGGAAAGGGGAGCAGGAATAAGGGGGGGGGGGGAAAGAGAGGTAGGAATCCCGATAAGCGGTGTTGACCGTGTTGTGCCGAGCATTGCCGACGTTGCAGACGCCCTTACTTATATGCCCGAGCTTTTCAGAGTTGGGGCAGATGTCTAGGGGGACGTGACACTAAAAAAAATCCAAATACGCCTCTACAGAGCATCGCAAGTCGACAGTCTGATGCAAAGATTGTCAGTAACTATAAACGTGAAGAAATATAAAACCATCGCGTCAGTATTTGCAAATGTGTTGCCCGTGGTCCACATCATTAAGGATTCCTTGTTGGAATGATTCATAAAACATACCAATATTTGAAAGCAGCAACGCGTGGGAAAATGATGATGACTGATCATACAGGTTCATCTCTGAGTAATAGAAATGGTAAGATTGGGAAACTGTAGCTTGTCAGCAAATGAAGCTTTTGTCCGGCCTGTATGGCAGTAATTTTCAAATAGGTGGGATGTACATCATAGTGTCCTGACAAGGGAATCGTGCGTATAAAGTGGTCAGTTCGATGGTCTCATTAGCGCGAAGTCACAGAAGTGGTGAAACCAGTCAGCACTTGTGGAAGGATGTTTCTCACGAAGAATTGTTTCGAAAATCTTAAAATTGTCTTTTCGCTGTTTTATTTACGAATATTCCTTAGGCCGGCCGGAGTGGCCGTGCGGTTAAAGGCGCTGCAGTCTGGAACCGCAAGACCGCTACGGTCGCAGGTTCGAATCCTGCCTCGGGCATGGATGTTTGTGATGTCCTTAGGTTAGTTAGGTTTAACTAGTTCTAAGTTCTAGGGGACTAATGACCTCAGCAGTTGAGTCCCATAGTGCTCAGAGCCATTTTTGAACCAATATTCCTTAGCTGTTTGCATACGCTACTCTTATCCGAAATAAAGCTCGTGCTACGGTGCATGAATAGCCTGCCATAGGCCGGTCATCAGAAGAGGGGAAGACATGTTACAAACTGGTGCAGTAAAATGTACTGTCTGCCGCCCACCTTACAATGGTAAGTAGAATACGGCTTTGGCTGGAGATGGAAGTAAAAGAAGAGGGTAAAAGAGAAAGAGAGAGACAGACAGAGAGAGAAAGGGTGGTAATAAACTGACAATCATTATTTGGTAAAAGACACTCCTGTGTTCTACTTAATATCGCGGGAGCCCTTTTCATGTTTTGTCATGTGTTAAGTCACCGGCTGTCACGTCTGTCGTGTGTCATTTTCCTTATGTACCAGCGTTTCACTATTTGATGGTCGTAGAGCTGGGACACTTAATAACATTCCTCCCACCATTACTCACATATTTTCTGTTGTTGAAATCAACAGCTTATTTTTTTCGATTAGTTGTTTCGTTCCCCGTCCTATCAATATTTCTTCGTCTTCCATTCTGTTGTGTCACGTATTTTCAAATGCACTGGTTAGAAAGTAACCTATGTCTGGTATTTTTATTTTGTTTGGTGTTGTTGACGCGAGTGATTTCCTTTATTTTGCAGAAAGGCTCATTGTAAAAACATTGATCGTAGTTTTCTGCATCACTGTAAGTAGTTTCCTGCATTTTCTTTCTTTTTTTCCTTTCTTTAAAATAATGTATCCGTCTAAGCATCGGCCAAGACGAACTTATCTGTACATTTTTTTTCAACGTAAAAAAAATTAAGCTATACTCGCCTTATTTATCAAAAATGTCGAAGAAGAGTCTCTTGCCACAAAAGACTGCAACTTTCATATCTGGATGTTATAAGAAAATTTTTCATCAGACTCAAAATATAGAAAACGATCTAAGGAAAATAGACAATAGTGCTCTGGGATCTGGCAGAATCCGACCTAGCGAACACGAATCCGTCAAATAGTGCGTGTGAGTCACTACGTTGCTGTTAAACACCTCGTGTCAGATTCTGCGCAAGCAACTTTTCCCAACGTGACTGCCTTTATTCGATCAGAGGATAACGTTTTACGTTTTACAGTCTTTTGCGACTACTTTGCTAGTTTGGATATATTTTGACTCATGTGGACGTGTAATTGGAAAGGCTTCCTGCGAAGCCGACCCACATGTACCCTCCAGCATCGCCATTTGAATTTCAATGTGAGTTGCACATCTTACTAACAAGTAGCGCTCTCAGCTCGTAAGACACGTCACAGCCTTGTAAATTGCCTCCGTCCATTTGTAACGACCTGCGCTGACGAAACTGCACAAAGCGGTTGCTCGGCGCAGCAAGGTTCCGCTTCTGCCTCATCTCCGTCGTCTGTTTCTTAAGTCTGCCTGCGAGAGCTTTCACCCCGGGTGACGTCTTCAGACTCGTTTGCCGAGTTCAAGAGTCCTCCGGGTACCGAGGCGACCCGGCTGGAAAATACGCGCAATCGCTGATCCACCTCGTTTCCAGTCTGCCGGCTCTAAGAGGACAATCCAGTCCTGCCAACTTTGCGCAACGTAAGGACAGTAGTCGGGAACTGGCGACCCGCATTAACAGGCCAGAGATACCAGAGAGAAAGAAAAAAACAATAACCGCGAGCCCTACAAATTACTCAATTCAAACTCTGCCGTTCCAAGATGGATGCAGACAGGTTATCTGTGCAGAAAAAGGAACTAGTCCAACAGTATTCCGTCTTACGTAAAACGCTCAATGTGAAATGAACAACTCGCCCCACTCCATTTTTTTCAGAGTTACAGCACTTTTTTCTTTTCTTTCTTCTGTTTAAGGCACTCCAATAAAATCGCCTTAGAATCTTGCAAAAATTTCCATCCGCCGTTAATTATGAAACATTTCAAAGTATTTAACAACATTTCCGGTAGGTAAGTGAATGCTAGTTCGCTTCTTGCTAGCAGTAACTTTTGTTTCTACTTTTATTTAAATTCTGCATTATTACCAATCACACGAAACAAACAGATTTGACAAGGACATAACGAAATGCCTTATCGTCAAACGAAAAAAATTAATATCATAACTACTGTTCAATATTCAGAAACAAAAAAATCTATTTTAAATGTCATTTTTGTACCAAATTTTAATTCATTGTGAACTCTAGAATTTGATTGCAATAAGTAATTAAAAATGGAAAGATGTTATTTCTCTGAGAATTGCGTCGTGCAGCTTTAGGACGTTGATAACTTGGCACTCGCCTCGAAATCCTGTAAGTATGGAGAGAATCGAAGCTCCTCTTTGTGGATGAATCTGTATTTGAGAAGTTAATCCTCACAGAGAACGGATAACACGATACAACAACAAAATTATGTATCTCCAACCAATCGGCATGACTTAACAAAAAAAAAAAAACTTCAGTTCATACAACGACCAAAGTCACAGACAAATGGATTCAGGGGCTGGTACACACCGCCATACCTTAAACACATACAAAATGAACAAGTAGCTTTACATACGAAATTATTAAAAGGTGTGAGCAGACTCTCCAAGGCAATTTGGAAAAAGAAGTGTGGTTATAGGAATCACCACCCAGGTAGCAGTATCAGATCGATGTTACACAAAATCGAGTCAGAGGAAAGAAGAACTGACTGTAGGGTCTATACTACTTTTTAATTATTGGAAATATGCAAAAGTTATTTTCTCATGGCGGAGTCCTTATGAAATACACCTGACTGCTCTTCAAGCTAGTGAGCAAAGCAAGAAATGTGGCCGAAAGAACCATGCTCCGCTTTAATGTGGCGTTAATGGTTCAACGCGAAGTGTTACAAAAAAAAAAAAAATAGCTCTGAGCGCTATGGCACTTAACTTCTGAGGTCATCAGTCCCCTAGAACTTAGAACTACTTAGACCTAACTAACCTAAAGACGTAACACACACCCATGCCCGAGGCAGGATTCGAACCTGCGACCGCAGCAGTCGCGCGGTTCCAGACTGTAGTGCCTAGAACCGCTCGGCCACCCGGGGCCGGCGAAGTGTTACAGATTCGTACACTTTCTGCATACCGATAAACCGATAAACCATTGAGGCTATGAAAGCAAAACACGGACAATGAAACAGTTGCTAGATATAACACACAAAAAAAAAATTCTTACAAATCGTGTTACGACAGTCGTGTCTAAGTACGCAGTATTATGAAAAATTGTTTTAAATTGTATACTCTGTCATCCTGGAGATTTCTTGAATTGTAAAGTTCTGTATGCCGAAACTACAAAAAAACATGAGATACGTATTGTTATTGTTGAAGTGTAGCTGATTAATCGACCTCTGGTACATGAGGAAAGATGAACAGCGAAGGTTATTACAAGTTGGCTTATTGCCTGTAATTATCAACATTAACGGTTCTTAATTGGACTGAAATATGCTCTTACGTAAGTAAGTCCTTCACTGCTCCGTAACTCTAACTTGAAGATGATGAAGAAAAAATTGAAACTTTTCATCCACGTTACGTAATAGAATAGCTCGTTCCGGCAACAATGAACGCGAGGACTCCCAAGTAACACGCGAGTCGGTTCACAGATCGGTCGTACGCATTTCTGCGTGTTCTCAGACAGGAAAATGTTAAACACAGTGGTATATTGTATCGCGCTTATCAGACTGGTCACAACTTTTCTTCACAAAATTTCTGTACGTGACGCGCCGCGTCTCAGTTGCTGGCGATGTCGTCATGACATTTTAAAGGTGGTTGTGATGAGCAACTCAATGAAAAATTTTTAACGTAGACATTGGTGTTTCACTTAATTTTTTTTCTGAAACTTCTTCATCGGCTAAGTATTGCACTTCTACACTCATACTGAGCACAGCTGCCTCGGAAACTACTTTTCTTGGTACAATACACTATTTACACTGATTAACACCGCAAAACACAGCACACATTTCCACATCGAATATCCTTAATCTGTTTCATTTAGACGTGCAGGGGGGTCATAAAGTGGTGAGCAAAGAGTTTCCGTAACTTTGTCTAACCACTGAAGTAAACACATCAACTTTTCTTTTTCAATCAGAACTGAAGTTTCGGCTGCAGAATAGTACATGTCCGTGAAACAAAATCAATGACGGGGTATTTCGTACGCCTGACGAAAAACGACCTATTTGCGATATGTGTTGATTGTGGGGCAAGTTCTATGAAGAACCGCTTGGAAGTTTATGCCACTCTGAAAGTAGTTATCCGTCCACCAGATCTGAAGTATCTGATCACAAGTGTTCTAATTTCCATATAGATAATGCAGGAGGGGAATTTTTCGTGAATAAATGACTGGAAACGCTTGTGGAAAAATTTAAGATGCGTTGTTTCCCTATCGTACAAGTGCACTTTTAAGTTAACATTGAAATGACCTGTTGAAGTGCACAACCATTATATAGTGATCCAGTTTGTCTTAGATGGTGATGGAAAAATGGTTCGAGAAAGATTGTAACACCGTGCTTTCTGAGATGATTCCTGACCAAGACATGACAGTTCGATGAGTTACAGCTGCCCTACAATAAAGTAATCTGAGAATCAAAGTGATTATTCGTTAACCCCGACATTTGAGACGAGTTACCCATCTACAGAGCCAGGGACACACAGCTGTCCGTGCATAGTGTGACAAGACTTTTTCACATATAGAAATCACCATCAGATGTGAAAAAAAGCGATAAGTGACAGAAAGAGATCCAATGACCGACCGTGGATTCGGAGGTTTAGGTCCGTAGTACGAAACTTTGCCACTTAGCCACAAAGCCGCACTGGCAGTTTGCTAGAAGAACCGAAAGCGAGAACGCCTGTAACTATTATACCAACAAATAAATGTCTTCCAGTCGCCTTGCCCGATACTGATTTTTACTTGTTGATTTCGCGGCACTTCTTCGATTAGCCACAAATATTTATACGATGTGACGTGCTCAAAATACTGACCACGAATCTTGAGATACTGAACAGTTCTTTGTTACAGGCATTACTTTACATTTCTCAGCATTTAAAGAGAGTGCGTTTCATTACCACACGCGGATATGTCCGAATCTTTCTGAAATACCTCAAAATTGTCCATCGACAGCGAAAGATATTACAGCGCTGCTGATCCTGTGTAATAAATCATCCACGTACAGGGCTAAACAAACGACGTATACAAAATGTGAGAGTGTTTAGGGAAGACAAAGAGGAACATTTTTTTATGTGACACCAACGTTACAGGTGCACCGTTGCATGAAAGGTTGCGCACTGGACTTCACCTGGGCCAAGGTTCCCAGTTGTTTTGACCGTTTCGTAAGTAACATGTTGGTATACTCTGATCAGCAACATCTTACGGCTAAAAGGGCAAGTTTTCGTTATTAGCGGTCTCCACGTTCCTGGATAAAGAGTTACATTGTTCTTAACGTTGTGATGCGTTTACACGAAAGTTTCTACTCACGTTTACAGTTTCTTGATGGCTGGTTACACTCTGATTCGAGTTAGCTGCCATAAGCGTCATTTATGGAGATTTAACGCAAGCAAACATTTAGACAACTTTTCCGCAAGTAGGTGAGTTGGGAGGGGTTTGTCAGCGTCGTGGGCGTCGCTTTCTCAGGACTTATGAATTTCCTTTTGCGGGGAAGAGATGAATCGTTTGGTGTACGAGACACCTACGGACACTGCAGGAGATCAGGTTGACAGTTCGGCTATTGCTCCAGCCATTATTTGTGAAATTCCTGGCTGTTTTGAGCGCGTTAGAAAGTCATTAGTACGCAGATGCCGGTTGTGTATTAACGTGAACGGACAACATTTTCACCAACGTATTAGGGACACGTATTCATCACACGGTAGTTTCAACACCGTCTCTTACGAACATTGTCGCAAGCTTGAAGGAGCCCTAGTGCGGAAATGGTGCGACTGTGTGATTTCCGTCAAATAGAAAGTGTTTCTTTTTGTCTCCCCCACCCACACTAGATTAGTTTTTTGCACCCTACATAAGTGGTTTGAATATTATAGGTACAAAAGAAAGGAACGCGTAGAGGAGAACGCAAAAAGCAAATAATCCTAATAATCATAGATCCATGACCCAATGGTTTCCTCCTCTCGACTCATTTGTGCTAACAACATGAGTGTCTTATAACAGAGTCCACGAGGATCCACGGAAACACATTACAACAGGCTTCAACAGGTTTCTTCATCGATTCCCATGCCTGTTCAGAAATGCCAGACGCGTTACCAAATTAGTGGCAACCATTCACAAAGCGTTTTTGGACTTCATCGACACTACCAAGAGCGTTGGTGTACACTAAAGCTTTTAAATATGGCCTAAAAGATCCAACTTGTTCAAGTTGGACAACCTGGGAGGCCACGGCGTTGGCGAGGCACGATCGAAACACTTATTGTCGAAGATGCGTGCCACATGAAGCTGTCCTGGTGCATCATCGCGCTTGTATTACTGGGTGGTTGTAACCAAGAACTAGAAACCTGCTCGCGGAGGTTCAGGGTGGGCTGTAACCATAGCACGGTAGCGAAAGTTGTTAATGAGGAACCAATGTATGCTGAAAAAAATTTGTTCAAATTTCGGCCACCAGACGCAAATTTGGCGCTGTACACCATCTCTTAGACGTCTCTGGTGCTGATATTGAACAAACTGTTAAGTGGTGATTACGTGCGCTTTCCCGGCATAATAAGTCTTGAACGTCTCTTGGAATTTGCTGCCGAATCCTAAAATCAACTTTATATTTCGGCGATCCAACTGTTCGCCATTTTCAGGAAAATGCTGCCTCTCCTCTGCTCATCAGCACAGGCAGCATTTTCCTGAAAATGGCGAACAGTTGGATCGCCGAAACATCGAGTCAAGTTGATTTTAGGATCCGGCAGCAAACGCTAAGAGACTTTCATGTGTAAGTGGTGATTAAAAATAGGATCATCATTATGCCTCACGCGCTCTTCTCATCTTTCCTGTTCCCGTCCCAATTCTAGTCTGTTACACATCATGTTACTTAAAATCAGTCTTGATTGCAAATTTTTTTTTTTTTATTATTCATATGACCGGTTTCGGTTCATTCAGAACCATCTTCAGATCTGATATATCAGTTACAGGAGTAACCCGTCCAAATCCAGCAACTTTCACATGCTACGTCACATCTTCTGTTCAATATTTAGAAACAAAAAATATCTATTTTAAATGTCATTTTTGTACCAAATTTTAATTCATTGTGAACTCTCGAATTTGATTGCAATAACTAATTAAAAATGGAAATATGTTATTTCTCTGAGAACTGCGTCGTGCAGCTTTAGGGTAGATGCTACGTCACATCTTCGCTGTTCATTTTTCCTCATGTACCAGAGGTCGATTTTTTTTACGTAGCATGTGAAAGTTGCTGGATTTGGACGGGTTACTCCTGTAACTGAAATATCAGATCTGAAGATGGTTCTGAATGAACCGAAACCGGTCATATGAATAATAAAAAAAAATTTGCAATCAAGACGGATTTTAAGTAACATTATAAAATCACTGATTGCTGTTATCCCATAAGACATTATGTCTGTTTTTGCAAAGTGTTACACCAATCATTTCTATACCTCTTGAATTCATAGAGCCAGATTTGTACCTGGTGGCCAAAACTGGAACTGATTTTTTTCGAGTGCGTTAGAATACCTACCAAGTTTAGCTACTATACAATAATTACAGCCACAATGGAACTCTCTGGATAGCTGAACTTTAATTTTAACTATCCAGTATGACCAGTATGACACAGACATCCCTTCAGCATAAGGAAGATCATCAAAAACACGGTAACAGTGATGTAACACTGGGACGAATGCACTTGTGCATATGTCGTATCGGGGAAACCACTCGTTTCCTGAGCTTCGTTTATTATGATTATTTGCTTGTTCCGTTATCGTCTAAGGGCCCCTTTCGTTTGTAGCTGTGACTATCAAACACGCACTATATGGTTAACATAAGAGTCTTTGTTGTGGCACACGCGACGGTACTTTCGTTTCCGTGGTACATTCGCCGTCCATAGTCACCTCCTAGGCGAATACTGAGCGAATCGATCACACATGAGCGAAGAGGGCGTCGCGCGTCGAGGCTGCGGACTTACGCCTGCGGTGGAGCCGGCGCTGGTAGTCGGGGTCGCGGAAGGCCCTGTTGACGACGACGCCGGGCTTGGAGCCGCGGCGGCCCAGCTTGGCGGCGGCATCGCAGGTGCTGGTGCCCTCCTGCTGGGCCTTCTGCAGCTCCTGCTGCTTGTCGGCGGCGTCCGCTTCGGTCTTGGACGAGCTGACCACGCGGTACGACTTGGCCACGAAGCCGAAGAGGCTGAGGAAGTCCTTCATGGCGGCGGCTGCCTGGAGCTACTAGTGTGCGAGGCGAGTCGCGGACAGCGCGGCACTGGAGCGGCTGGCGGGCGGCCGTCACTGCACTGG
This sequence comes from Schistocerca cancellata, assembly GCF_023864275.1. Classification (NCBI taxonomy): domain Eukaryota; kingdom Metazoa; phylum Arthropoda; class Insecta; order Orthoptera; family Acrididae; genus Schistocerca; species Schistocerca cancellata. Next base: position 496,105,310 of record NC_064634.1, read on the forward strand.
GGGAGGGAGGCGGACACTGTGTGTAGACCGGAGCGCGCGCGGGGTCCAGCGGAGAGTGGCGGCGCGCCGCGCGGCTGCCGCAATATCAGACGCGGCCGGCCGGCTCCGGGAAAACCGAAGCCCGCTGCCGGGGGCGGGGGGCGGGGGGCGGCGAGGAGGCTCGCCTCCCCCACCAGCGGCCGGCGGCGGAGGCGCCTCCTGAGCTGAGCTGTCGCGTGGTGTGGTAGGCCGGGCGGCGGGGCAGACCACGCAACGTCCAGCGTCCAGTCCTGGCGTGTGGAGCGCAGCCACACTCTCCTACCGTCCCCCGACCCCCGACAAGAAAGGAAAATATAGCTTACCATTATACCAATTTTTAATGCGCCAGAGAAGCCTGCTTCTTCTTCTTGCGTCCCTTATTTCCATGACTCTCGTTCTATGCCGTCTTGTACGAAGATACCATATTGCAGTAGAATTTCTATAATCCATACATACACTACTGGCCACTAAAATTGCTACACCACGAAGATGACGTGCTACAGGCGCGAAATTTACCCGACAGGAAGAAGATGCTGTGATATGCAAATGATTAGCTTCTCAGAGCATTCACATGAGGTTGGCGCCGGCGGCGACACCTACAACGTGCTGACCTGAGGAAAGTTTCCAACCGATTTCTCATACACAAACAGCAGTTGACCGGCGTTGCCTGGTGAAACGTTGTTGTGATGCCTCGTGTAAAGAGGAGAAATGCGTACCATCACGTTTCCGACTTTGATAAAGGTCGGACTGTAGCCTATCGCGGTTTATCGTATCGCGACATTGCTGCTCGCGTTGGTCGAGATCCAATGACTGTTAGGAGAATATGGAATCGGTGGGTTCAGGAGGGTAATACGGAACACTGTGCTGGATCCCAACGGCCTAATATCACTAGCAGTCGAGATGACAGGCATCGTATCCGCATAACTAACGCATCGTGCAGCCACCTCTCGATCCCTGAGGCAACAGATGGGGACGTTTGCAAGACAACAACCATTTGCACGAACAGTTCGACGACGTTTGCAGCAGCATGGACTATCAGCTGGGAGACCGTGGCTGCGGTTACCCTTGACGCTGCATCACAGTTAGGTGCACCTGCAATAGTGTATTCAACGACGAACTTGGGTGCACGAATGGCGAAACGTCATTTTTTCGGATGAATCCAGGTTCTGTTTACAGCATCATGATGGTCGCATCCGTGCGTGTTTGGCGACATGTCGGTGAACGCACATTGGAAGCGTGTATTCGTCATCGCCATACTGGCTTATCATCTGGCGTGATGGTATGGGGTGCCATTGGTTACACCTCTGTCACCTCTTGTTCGCACTGACGGCACTTTGAACAATGGACGTTACATTTCAGATGTGTTGTGACCCGTGGCTCTACCCTTCATTCGATTCCTGCAAAACCCTACATTTCAGCAGGATAACGCACGACCGCATGTTGCAGGTCCTGTACGGGCCTTTCTGGTACAGAGAATGTCCTACTGCTGCCTTGGCCAGCACATTCTCCAGATCTCTCACCAAATGAAAACGTCTGTTCAATGGTGGCCGAGCAACTGGCTCGTCATAATACGCCACTGATGAACTGTGGTATCGTGTTGAAGCTGCATGGACAGATGTACTTGTACATGCCATCGAAGTTGTCTGACTCAATGCCCAGGCGTATCAAGGCCGTTGTTACGGCCAGAGGTGGTTGTTCTGGGTACTGATTTCTCAGGACCATGCACCCAAATTGCGTGAAAATGTGATCACATGTCATTTCTAGTACAATATATTTGTCCAATGAATACCTGTTTTACCTGTTTATTATCTGCATTTATCTTGGTGTAGCAATTTTCATGACCAGTAGTGTATTATGAAAATGGGTGTATGCACACCCATCAGCCAGTACATTGTGACCACCTACCTAATAGCCGGCATTGGAAAGCGCCGTTGCATGGAAGCAATAAGGGCTTGGTAGGTAAGGGTGGGGGTGGGGGGGGGGGGACCCGCCAGGTTAGCCGAGAGTGCTAATGCGCTGCTTCCCAGACTTGACTAGGTGCGCTGGCCCCGGATCGAGTCTGTCCGGCGGATTGACGACGACGGCCAGTGTGCTGGCGAGCCTGGATGTGGTTTTTAGGCGGTTTTCCACATCTTACTAGATGAATGCCATGCTGGTCCCCACACCCCACCTCAGTTACACGACTCGCAGACATTTGAAACACATTCACACTATTTCTACATCTACATCCATACTCAGCAAGCCACCTAACGGCGTGTGGTGGAGGTTACCTTCAGTACCTCTATCGGTTCTCCCTTCTATTCCAGTCTCTTATTGTCCGTGGAAAGAAAGGTTGTCGGTATGCCTCTGTGTGGGCTCTAATCTCTCCGATTTTATCCTCATGGTCTCTTCGCGACATATACATAGGAGGGAGCACTATACTGCTTGACTCCTCGGTAAAGGTATGTTCTCGAAAATTCAACAAAAGCCCGTACCGAGCTACTGAGCGTCTCTCTTGCAGAGTCTTCCACTGGAGTTTATCATCTCCGTAACGCTTTCGCGATTACTAAATGATCCTGTAACGAAGGGCGCTGCTCTTCAATAGATATTCTCTATCTCTTCTATCAACCCTATCAGGTACGGATCCCACACCGGTGTGCAGTATTCAAGCAGTGGACGAACAAGTGTACCGTAACCTACTTCCTTTGTTTTCAGATTGCATTTCCTTAGGATTCTTCCAATGAATCTCAGTCTGGCGTCTGCTTTACCGACGATTAATTTTATATAGTCGTTCCATTTTAAATCACTCCTAATACCTAATCCTAGATAATTTATGGAATTAACTGCTTCCAGTTGCTGACCTGCTACATTGTAGCTAAATGATAAAGGATCTTTATTTCTGTGTATTCGCAGCACATTACACTTGTCTACATTGAGATTCAAATGCCATTCCCTCTACCATGCGTCAATTCGTTGCAGATCCTCCAGCATTTCAGTACAATTTTCCATTGTTACAACCTCTCGATGTACTACAGCATCATCCGCAAAAAGCCTCAATGAACTTACGATGTTATCCACAAGGTCATTTATGTATATTGAGAATAGCAACGGTCCTACGACACTCCCCTGCGGCACACCTGAAATCACACTAACTTCGGAAGACTTCTCTCCATTGAGAACGACATGCTGCGTTCTGTTATCTAGGAACTCTTCAATACAAGCACACAATTGGTCTGATAGTCAATATGCTCTTACTTTGTTCATTAAACGACTGTGGGAAACTGTATCAAACGCCTTGCGGAAGCCAAGAAACACGGCATCTACCTGGGAACCCGTGTCTATGGCCCTCTGAGTCTCGTGGACGAATAGCGCGAGCTGGGTTTCACACGATCGTCTTTTTCAAAACCCATGCTGATTCCTACATAGAAGATTTCTAGTCCCGAGAAAAGTCATTATACTCTAACATAATCCATACATATTATGAAAATGGGTGTACGTATCAGCCAGTATATTGTGACCACCTACCTAATAGCTGGCATTGGAAAGCGTCGTTGCATGTAATCAATAAGGCCTTGGTAGGTAGCGGGTGGGGGGGGGGAGGATGTCATCACATCTGTACACAGGTCACCTAATTGCCGTAAATTCCGGGGAGAGGGGCGATGAGCTCGGACGTCACGTTCAACTACGTCCCAGATGTGCTCGACTGGGTCCAGATCTGGCGAGTTGGGGGAGCCAGCACATCAGCTGGAACTTGCCACTGTCTTTCTCGAACCACTCCATCACACTCCTGGCCTTGCCACATGGTGCATTATCTTGCTGAAAAATGTCACTGCTTTTGAGAAATATGATGGTCATGAAGAGGTGCACGTGGTTTGCAACCAGTGGACGATATCCCTCGGCCGTCATGATGCCTTGCTGGTCATGGAAGGTGTACGTGGTTTGCAACCAGTGTACGATATTCCTTGGCCGCCATGATGCCTTGCACGAGCTACACTGGAGCCATGGATGCCAAATGATTGTTCGACAGATCATAATGGAGCCACCGCCAGCTTATCTCCGTTCTGTGGTACAGATGTCAACGAGCTGTTCCCATGAAAGACGCTCCTTTGCTCCTCCCCCCCCCCCCCCCTCCAATCGGCGTGATGAAGAAGGTATCGGTATTCGTCAGACCGTGCAACGTCCACGTGCCGGTGTTACCCATAGTTGCCAATGTCGTGATGTTACATTGTCACACGCATGGGTCGCCGACTGTGGAGGCCCATCGATAGGAGTGTTTGGTACATTTCGTGTTTCAGACACAGTTATGGTATGCCCACCATTTGAGTCTGATGTTAGTTTCGCCCAGATCGCCACCTGTCCTGTCCGTGATGTTGGGTGACCGCCCAACCCTACGACGTCCAGACGAGTTTTCACCCTGACTTCGCCTCGTGTTAAAGACACCACAGCACTCCTCGAACACCCGACACGTCGTGCAGTTTCCAAAATGCTCGTGATAAGCCTCTGAGTGGTCGCAATCTGCGCTCGGTCGAAGTCAGATAGATCGCAGCTTCCCTCCCCATTCTACACGACGTATTTCGACATATCCTCCTAAACCACTCGACTGACATCACCAAAACTTGGTACGTATATTACTTTCCCGGCTCTCGAATACCCTTACTTCATGCATTCAGTATCTGCGAATGAGAGCACGTAGACACTTGCAACGAACTTTATACCTCATTTAAAACCTTGGCGAAACTCTGTCTGACGACCCCCATAAAATCTGGGAAGAAAGAAAGCTTATTGCTTACTATATTTTCGCCGTTCGTGCAGTAAAATTGCCGCATGAAGCATCGCGTTTTAATTTATTACTTCTTTACAACTACCTACATTCACTACACATTCTGCAGACACTGTTCATATGTGTCAGTGAATGTACCATAAAAATTGTAAATCACATAATTCAGGCAATATGGCATGATAAACACTGGCGTGTGAAAAACTGCAGCATCATCCATGACGTCTTAATGTACGACTAGTTTATCACTAGTTATATTCGCAACATATTTCGCAGATAGTATCCGTATGTGTTACTGAGTGAACCTGGGTGATAGGAGGAGATGGAGAGAGGGACGAATTGGAGGGACAGAGGGTGCAGCAAGGCATGGCCAGAGGAACGAGGAGATAGACGGACAGAAGATTGGAAGTAATACATACCCGGACAATGCACGTTTTCAGCTTGTTTTTTGGATTTATGGTACTTGACGTTCTGGATATAAAAAATCAATAATCCGAAGCATTACGATGTAACTCTAAAAATTCTCCGAAAAATCGACTTTCAAGTTTTCTTAGCGTTTCTAATACCCTAAACTAAGCTTGACTTATCGAAAGGTAGCGCAGCTCTGCGTTAGAGTGCTTGCCTGCCATTTCGGCAGCGTGAGTTCGATTCCTGTCTGATGCAAACCTTTAAACAATGGTGCATGCTCTATGAGCATTTCCGTCAAGCGTAAAATACATAAAGATGGAAAAAAATCGGTAGCGCTTGTGATTAGTAATCGCTGGTTCGAGTCTACTTTCACTCATTGTTACTTTCCCTTTTTTCCATTCAGTCCGAATATCTACTACATTTAAATATAAAATTCGTCAAATATATGCTAATTAACACATACGTAATTGTCATTTTTATGAGAAATGCGTCTCTTATCACACACAGAACACCAGGTTTCATTGCAAATAGAAATACTTCATTACTGAAGATTTATGGAAGATTGTTAATATTGATTGTTATGAGCCCCCCTGCTATACCCACAGGTCAGGACAGATAGTTTAATTTGTAGAAAGGGGCCAAAATGAGTGGCTGCCAGTTGCATTCGAACACACTACTTTATTCATTTGACGAACATTACAAGAGTAGAGAAAACATTAAAAACAGAGCAGGCCAAAGATTAATTTTAGAACTTAATTCCCGGCTAAATGAGCCATTCAGTCTCACGCCTCAGGGAACAACTTTAATTTAAAACCGGCTGAAGGACAATCTCTTAAGACTTAAAAAACGAGAATTTCATTTGAATTTTAAAAGGGAGAAGGCCTCATCTTAAAACATTTCTCTAAATTGGGCTGAGGGGCTAAAGAACCTCACATCTTAAGGGAAAAAACTTAAATTTAAAATCGGCTGACGGCCAATAACTTAAGGATCAAAACAGGAATTTGAATTTCAAAAGGCAAAAGGCGTCATCCTAAAATTTCTTTAAATCCCAAAGAAATGGTTCAAATGGCTCTGAGCACTATGGGACTTAACATCTATGGTCATCAGTCCCCTAGAACTTAGAACTACTTAAACCTAACTAACCTAAGGACATCACACAACACCCAGTCATCACGAGGCAGAGAAAATCCCTGACCCCGCCGGGAATCGATCCCGGGAACACGGGCGTGGGAAGCGAGACCACGAGCTGCGGACAATCCCAAACAATCTCACGCCTTAAGGGCAAAACAACTTTATTTTAAAATCGGGTAGAAGCCATACAAAAAAATAACAAGGACAAATAATAAAAGGCAGCACATCAAACGGCGCTCAGAAGTTTCCAAGGGTTGGCCTGGAATTCAAACACTAACGCTCACTTAGGTGAGACAGGCAGTCGGCCCAACATTCTCAATCCGATGGCAACCCAACGGGCAGAAAGTCAACAGACCAAGCGACAGGATAACTTCCACTTCACCCGACCAGCACACAACAGGGAGTTCTATGGAACAACGAAGAAGGTATCGGCGCCCACAATGAATTACACATTCAGCTATCAGACTACACGCCCTGCTGGACTGCCACAACACGACGAGGAAAATACACTGCCTGAATTTACGTCAACGGCCAGGGCAGGTAACCGGAACGTTAACGGCCACAAGGCAGAAGATTCCACTGGTGCACTTCAATTCAAAAATAATCAAGTCAAGATAAACTTGACAGGAGGGCGGCTAGAATTTCGCCAACTTGAAAACACTCGTTATTTGTGGGAATGTCCCAACATCCCACAACGAAATTGGCTGGTAAACTCAACTTTCGTGTTCGAACCGGTGAGCCACAGACCTCGCAGCAATGTGGACAGCCCCTCTCACTCTGACCGCGCGTGGACGCCGCCAGTGGGCCCGGCCAGACACGCGCCACGAAGACTTCCTCGCTCCTCCACACCAACCAACCAACTGCACATTCCCGGAAACGGTGAAAGGACCAAGTACAGGGCTATTACAAATGATTGAAGCGATTTCATAAATTCACTGTAGCTCCATTCATTGACATATGGTCACGACACACTACAGATACGTAGAAAAACTCATAAAGTTTTGTTCGGCTGAAGCTGCACTTCAGGCTTCTGCCGTCAGAGCGCTCGAGAGCGCAGTGAGACAAAATGGCGACAGGAGCCGAGAGAGCGTGTGTCGTGCTTGAAACGCACTGACATCAGTCAGTCATAAGAGTGCAACGACACTTCAGGACGAAGTTCAACAAAGATCCACCAACTGCTAACTCCATTCGGCGATGGTATGCGCAGTTTAAAGCTTCTGGATGCCTCTGTAAGGGGAAATCAACGGGTCGGCCTGCAGTGAGCGAAGAAACGGTTGAACGCGTGCGGGCAAGTTTCACGCGTAGCCCGCGGAAAATTGGCTCATGCCACAACTGGAGACCGACAGCGCCGACTTCATCTTTCAACAGGATGCTGCTCCACCGCAATTCCATCATGATGTTCGGCATTTCTTAAACAGGAGATTGGAAAACCGATGGATCGGTCGTGGTGGAGATCACGATCAGCAATTCATGTCATGGCCTCCACGCTCTGCCGACTTAACCCCATGCGATTTCTTTCTGTGGGGTTGTGTGAAAGATTCAGTGTTTAAACCTCCTCTACCAAGAAACGTACCATGGCTGCGAGGTCGCATCAACGATGCTTTCGAACTCATTGATGGCGACATGCTGCGCCGAGTGTGGGAGGAACTTGATTATCGGCTTGATGTCTGCCGAATCACTAAAAGGGCATATATCGAACATTTGTGAATGCCTAAAAAAACTTTTTGAGTTTTTGTATGTGAGTGCAAAGCATTTTGAAAATATCTCAAATAATAAAGTTATTGTAGAGCTGTGAAATCGCTTCAATCATTTGTAATAACCCTGTATACGTAGGCCGATGAGACGACCAACCGAAAGACCAACCAACAGTCGTCTCGCTCCAATCTCCCTCGGTCGGACAGTCCACGTGGGTCGCCAACAGTCGGCGAGCATTGCCTGTCCCCGACTTCACTGCTGCTGCGTCCCGACTGCACTGCTGGTGCGTCTCCAGCTGACTACCAGACACACTACGACCCGGAAATACTGTCGGTCGCCCCAGAGATGGTACAACAGTGCAGTTAATCGATACGCGCTGCTGCTGCCGCTGACGGGCAAGTAAGTCTAGAAGTTAGTGACGCCAGTAAATGGAACTAGAAAACGAGGCGGCTGAACCGTAATAGAAGATGACAATAAATGGCATGAACATGTGGCGTGCACGGCTCAATTTACATTTAAAAAATTACTAATAATTTCAAAAAAATTCAAATAACTCTGTTTTACTCTTCACTGAAATGGTCATTTCTACGAGCACCTCCCTTGAAAACTTTCCAATGGATAGAATCGAACCAATGAGCGCCCACGTAGCAAGCCAGAACTCTGCCACAGAGTTACACTGGTCATCGAGTAATTGATCGTACTTTAAGGTGCTAAAGACGCTCAGAAAATTCCAAAGTAGAGAACTTTGGAGAGTTGCATCCAGCTGCTGGGTTAAGACTTGTATTTGAGATCTGAAGTTCACGTCACATAAATTTAAAAAAATACAGAAGTAAAACTGACGGGTGGTTTACTCGTCGGTCTTGTTACCCTGATCTGAACTTATTCGCGTCATTTCAGCCTTTACTCCCATCAAAGAAGCAGAGAATATACAGGGTGTCCCTGAGAAATGGTCACTATTCAGCGATACGACAAGAACAATCATTTGACCCAAAAAATGCAGTAAACATGTTGAACCGTGGTACCACTCAATTATGTGAAAAATAAAAAAAATACCATCTCACCAAAGTTATTTAACGGAAGCAGGAAGCCCGGGCTCACTGGTGATGGACAACTTGTGATGGTTTTACAATTTTAAATTGACTCTAACAGACTTTATTGTAAACTTCAATTCGGACATTTGCCCTCTTACTGATGCGATATCCAAATCTTCACTTAACTGAATTACGTAAACACGAATAAGAATCATATTTAGCGTCCGCAATCAAAATCATAGATAGTAGGCACGATGAATAATCAATCATAAACAATAGTTCTTGTTTAATCATCTCTCAAGAGACTAGTAACACTATACACTTCCAACGCAGAGTTACACAGCCACATAATACCACAACTTCATTAAAAAACAAAGATCTTAAAGCTTAATAAAACTGAATTGCCCACACAAAGGTCCACAGTGAAACATGCTTATACTAAAAATGCAAAGTGGGCCAACCAAGGTCGCAAAACGGGCACACAGGAAAAATAAGAATATCATTAAAGATACACAAATGATTAACATAAGTGTCAAATATGAATGGATAATAATAACTCAACCAGTAAAATAACTTACAGAAACGCTAATATTAACAAAGTGGCCTCACTTAACTTTAGAGAAGAGCGTTAAGGCCCATAGCAGTATCTGGAAGCAATGACGCTACGGCAGTCCCCACGGCTTGTTCACAGGCTCACTAGCAGGCGGTATACACAGGGTGATTCAAAAAGAATACCACAACTTTAAAAATGTGTATTTAATGAAAGAAACATAATATAACGTTCTGTTATACATCATTACAAAGAGTATTTAAAAAGGTTTTTTTTCACTCAAAAACAAGTTCAGAGATGTTCAATATGGCCCCCTCCAGACACTCGAGCAATATCAACCCCATACTCCAACTCGTTCCACACTCTCTGTAGCATATCAGGCGTAACAGTTTGGATAGCTGCTGTTACTTCTCGTTCCAAATCATCAATGGTGGCTGGGAGAGGTGGCCGAAACACCATATCCTTAACATACCCCCATAAGAAAAAATCGCAGGGGATAAGATCAGGGCTTCTTGGAGGCCAGTGATGAAGTGCTCTGTAACGGGCTGAATGGCGGCCGATCCATCGCCTCGGGTAGTTGACGTTCAGGTTTCATAACTAACCTTTTTCGTAGGACTCTCCATACAGGTGATTGTGGAATTTGCAGCTCTCTGCTAGCTCTGCGAGTCGATTTTCCTGGGCTGCGAACAAATGCTTGCTGGATGCGTGCTACATTTTCATCACTCGTTCTCGGCCGTCCAGAACTTTTCCCTTTGCACAAACACCCATTCTCTGTAAACTGTTTATACCAACGTTTAATACACCACCTATCAGGAGGTTTAACACCATACTTCGTTCGAAATGCACGCTGAACAACTGTTGTCGATTCACTTCTGCCGTAATCAATAACACAAAAAGCTTTCTGTTGAGCGGTCGCCATCTTAGCATCAACTGACGCTGACGCCTAGTCAACAGCGCCTCAAGCGAACAAATGTACAACTAAATGAAACTTTATAGCTCCCTTAATTCGCCGACAGATAGTGCTTAGCTCTGCCTTTTGTCGTTGCAGAGTTTTAAATTCCCAAAGTTGTGGTATTCTTTTTGAATCACCCTGTATATTTATGTATAGTCCGACTGGCCTCACAGTGAGCGGTCCTGACAAGAGTCCATAACCGCACCGACGCCAGGAAACGAGCAGACTTAACAAACGGCCTGCAGCACAAAGAGATTTCAATGAAAACAAGGTCAAATCACAGCCACACTGGAATATATAATAAGCATGCCCCCCACCAAATTCTTATGGAGCAATACTCCAACATTACCCGTCTCCCGGTAAGTTAGCAGGAAACTTAGAGATCACTTCCAGTTGCCTTAAGCCACTTTCAGCATTAAATAAACATACCAAATCCTGCCGTGACAAATGATTAAACCGTTAACTCTACGGCTGCCGGGCGCGTACACAACGGCAACCAGTCTCCAAGCGGTAAATATATCCAAAAACAAGTTAAAACTTGCACGAAAACCACTTAAAACACACACTCCACAGATGATGAGAAACGAAATGAGGAACAGAACCATCTCCGGCAGCTACCCATGCCACAATAAGTTTCAACAATCTTCTTAGTTAAAAACAGAATAAAAGTCATACGTCACTTGGAGCTTGAAAATTACGAGCTGGGAAGCTGTTCAGCGTGAGACGACGAGCTCACCACAATTTTGCACGTCAAGGCGCCCAATGATCGGCACAGTACGTCCGGCGCGACAAAAGACAAGGGCGGCGAGCACGGCGATGCCCATGCACCACGGTTAGCGACGCGGGCTTGTTTTCAACATAAGCTGGCTCGTTGAACACCGACCGGAGACTCTCTCGTCACACGTTCACCCGGAAAACCGTAGGTGGGAGCAGTCGAAGATAGCAAGACAGCCGAATATCGATATCAGCGATGCAAGTAGAACACCCTACCGCCAGTCGCCACGGCTCACATGTGTTCTAAATTGCATATCTTATGAGCTATGAGCACTTCTTCAGTAGAAAAGATGTGATACACAGTAGCGAAGATGAATACGGTATGCAGCGTAAGGTATGCACAGAGGTATGCCAGAGGCCGCGGGTGTTATTTTCTTGTTTTGGCCCAGGCTACTACCTCTCAAAATGTGGTAAGCAAAGAGCTTGCAGTATAAGAAATTTGTTTCACAGTATCAAAGATGAACATTTGCTCATAGCCCTTAAGGTATGCATTATATAGCCTGATCATCTAGCCATTAGTGTTTATTAGTGACAGGCAGGACCGTAATTACCCCCGACTGTTGTGGACGAACACGTGCTGTCCATCGCCTTTCAGCATCAGCAGTGACTGTAACGTATAGGTAGGATTATTGTGGCCCCAGACGTTCGGCTGCGTGACTCTCACAACGAGTAGACACTGTCCTGGTGTGGTTTAATTAATACATCCTTTGCTGTAGATAAGACATACCCGACACGGAAACACTGTAAAATCTGTAGGCGACGTGCGTAATCCAGAAGTTAGGAAGAACAGAGATTTTAGAGAGAAACGTACTAGCAAAAAATTTACCTTATTTACATTGTTTGTGGTAAATTAATGTTTGAATTTTAAACAAACTGTCTGTGTTATGGGTCTGGCTCACAGATGAAGAACAATACGATGTAACCCACACAGTCAGTCGAATGTACAACGAAATTGTTCGCTGATACTAAGTATATGAAATTAATAGCTAAGGCACTACCTGGATAGTGGCCGAGCGGTTCTAGGCGCTGCAGTCTGGAACCACGCGGCTGCTGCGGTCGCAGGTTCGAATCCTACCTCGAGCATGGCTGCGTGTGATGTCCTTAGGTTAGTTACGTTTAAGTAGTTCTAAGCCTGGGGGACTGATGACCTCAGATGTTAAGTCCCATAGGGCTTAGAGCCATCTGAACCATCTGAGCTACCTGGATATTTTTGTTTTTCGCCTGAATCAGTTTATGGTCTTTTCATTATATGGAATCAGATTTAAATGTGTTTATAAAAAAAATCTTCTTCTACCAGTCACGATTTTTCTTTATTTACTTTTCGCATGACGCATTTCGGGAAATGGTTCCATTTTCAAGTGCGTTTGTTGTGTGTATTAAGCCATTTCTACTGATGTTGTCAATGTTTCGTTGACTTTTTCTGCAATACATAAGAAACACGCGATTATTTTGTTGGTTATCGATTCTTTTGGTGAAGTTAGTGGCGAAATTTAGAAGAATTTCTATTTACAGTTTTGTAATGGTCCATTTGTGCATAGTCTCACACACACTAAAACATCACACGCAACTTGTTGTACACTCTACACATCGAAAATATCTTATATAAACAAAACAAAGATTATAATGGATCAAATCAGAGGAATCAGATTTTGCAAAATAATTAGCCAGGTGCAAAAAGATACCAAGATTGCTTCACGGAGTAATTTGTACTTCGTACTTTTTACCTTGCTTTCGAAGGACTCCTACTCTAATTCGATGATGTAATTTAAAATTAGTAACTGTCTATTCACAAGATATTACAGACTTTCCTGCCTGGAATCCACATTTTCTAATGTGAAAGCATACTTCATTGAAAATGTAACAGGAAACAGGAAGAACAGTTATTGTAGTAAAGCCTACTGCAATCGTCAGCAACTTAATAACACTCCTACAAGAGAGCCATAGTTCGCCATAGGTTTCCAACCAGCAACAATGTTATGGCAAGTCTGCAGGCTTTCGTGCTATTGTCACTGAAGTTAAAATCTTCTGGGTTATTAGGCCGCGTCATGTTTCTTCAAAAATGTTCGACGTTTCGACCCCTCTGCTGAGATCTTCTTCAGGATCTTCTGGTGTCCACTGCTGCTATGAGCGGTACTGGACACCAGAAGATCCTGGGGAAGATCCCAGCAGAGGGGTCGAAACTTCGATCATTTTAGAAGAAACATGACGCGACCTAATAACCCAGAAGATTTTAACTTCAGCAACAATGTTGTTAGTCACAACAAAATGTTTGGATCTTCTTTCCCCTAAGGTATCAGAAATGTTGCAAAATATACTGCAAACGTTTGTCCAGATTTCTTTATCGTCACAAAATGCTGGAAGTATATGTAGGTTAAGGTATGTGGCAAGGAATTGGATGGAACAAGCTTTGTTACACAAGTAAACAAATACATCAATGTACACAAAATTCAGCTCAGTTGCATAAGTAGAACTACGTACAGGAGTCTTAGATCTTCTCTTCGGATATGTACGCTCATTTATACCCTGGACACACGACAGGCACGATTCCGAAAAGAAATTCAGCGGTTGTGTAGCTTATAAAAGAAAACACCGACTCTGTCGCTTGGCTTAATTCTAGCTCAGGGGAAACACCAGTCACGATGCGGTGGTTTTTCTCTTCTGATCGTAAGTCGGTGACGCCTCAGTTTTGCGCAGGCAGCGAGAGGCAAGATAATAGGCGGTGCCTTGTCACAAATATTTCACTTATTTTCGAACATGTCCCGAATTGTGTGAGGTTACGGTGAGGTTGGAAAATAGCGCAACACGAGCAGCAATTAAATTTATTATCTTGGTTGTCACAGGTATTTGACTGCTTTTTCGTCGAATATTTCAGGAATTACGAGGATGTGGTATTTTGAGGTGAGAGTGCCACAAAATCTCTTCGTCTCTTACTTCGGAACACGCGTCCGTCCGCTGCACCCTCATAGCTACGTACAATCAGCAGCCGACTCGCCTCTTTCGTTGCCGTCATTTGCCACGGCGAGCGCTGACAAAATTGCCACAGACTCTGGTGTAGACTTTTACCCTCTCGCTTTCATAACGACAGCACAACGGCCACGTAAAATATAGAGGCTAGCAGTACGCGAGCGTTACAAAACGTGTCACAGCCTCCAGAGGTAATTTCGATTCTGCCTGTCACTAATAAACGCTAATGGCTGGATGTTACTTTGTAGTTACGTGACACATTATGTGACACTATCCCACAAAGGGTCCATTTGTTCTGACAACATAAAACGTGGCGGAGAGTTGTTCAGCTTGCATCACTGTCGTCGCTGCGTTACCTCACTGACGTACTCACCCTTTGATTCCCGCTGTTTTCAGGTGGAGCTTTAGGGTCCTAATTTTGGTGTCACACCTTTCATACCCAAAATATTCGAAAAATTCCATGGCATGAGCCAGTTCATATGCCAACGTCGTCAGCTACTCCTCTACTTGCTGTTCGACGACCATTGACACCATTTATTGCACTTTTTCGACGATTTCATCGGTTGATGATGTGCTGGGGCGCCTAGGGCACTTGTCATCTTCAACTTCTTCACGGCGTTCTTCTAAGTGCTTACACCACTCGTAGACAATTATTTTACCCATTGCAGGTTCATAAAAACAATATTTAACATGAATAAAATTTTGCTGCAATTTATTCCGTTCTTGTAGCAAAATTTAATACAAATTCTTTCATTTACACACATCAAAAAAAGTTTTGTATCGTCCTTGTTTCCAGAACTCCGGAAGTTAGACTTTGACTGTGGATATTGTATCACAATATAAACAACCATTCATGAGCAGCGCCTATTAGATGGAGGGGGTCCGACAGCCGATCAGTTCCAGTGAATTCACTAGGTACACGGCTCGTGTTGTCTGTAGTTCAACCATGGATATAGGGTCAATATCGCTTTTCGATCGCGTCCGCATTGTTACTTTGTACCAGGAAGAGCTCTCAACAAGGGAAGCGTCCAGGCGATGTTGTGCGGACACTGAGGAGACACAGAGCGACAGGAACTGTCGATGACATGCGTCGCTCAGGCCGCCCAAGGGCTACTACTGCAGTGGATGACCGCTGCCTACGGATTATGGCTCGGAGGAACCCTGACAGCAACGCCACCATGTTGAATAAAGCCTTCCGTGTAGCTGCAGGACGTCGTGTTACGACTCAAACTGTGCGCAATAGCCTGCATGGTGCGCAACGTCACTCCCGACGTCCATGGCGAGGTCCATATTTGCAACAACGACACCATGCAGCGAGGTAGAGATGGACCCAACAACATGCCGAATGGACTGCTCAGGAGTGGCATCACGTTCTCTTCACCGATGAGTGTCGCTTATGCCTTCAAAAAAATGGCTCTGAGCACTATGGGACTTAACTTCTGAGGTCATCAGTCCCCTAGAACTTAGAACTACTTAAACCTAACTAACCTAAGCACATCACACACATCCATGTCCGAGGCAGGATTCGAACCTGCGACCGTAGCGATCGCGCGGTTCCAGACTGTAGCGCCTAGAACCGCTTATGCCTTCAACCAGACAATCGTCTGAGATGTGTTTGGAGGCAACCCCGTCAGGCAGAGCGCCTTATACACACTGTCCAGCGAGTGCAGCAAGGTGGTGGTTCCCTGATGTTTTGGGGTGTCATTAGCTGGGGACGACGTACGCCGCTGATCGTCGTGGAAGGAGCTGTAACGGTTGTAGGATACGTGAATGCCATCCTCCGACCGATAGTGCAACCATATCGGCAGCATATTGGCGTGGCATTCGTCTTCACAGACGGCAATTCGCACCCCCATCGTGCACATCCTGTGAATGACTTCCTTCAGGATAACAACATCGATCGACTAGAGTGGCCAGCATGTTCTCCAGACATGAACCCTATCAAACGTACCTGGGATAGACTGAAAAGGGCTGTGTATGGACGACGTGACCCACCAACCACTCTGAAGGATCTAAGCCGAATCTCCGTTGAGGAATGGGACAATCTGGACCTACAGTGCCATGATGAATTTGTGGATCGTAGGCCACGACGAATACAGGTATGCATCAATGCATGAGGACGTACTACTGGGTGTTAGAGGCACCAGTGTGTACAGCTATCTGGACCACCATCTCTGAAGGTCTCGTTGTATGGTGGTAGAACTTGCAATGTCTGGTTTTCATGAGCAATAAAAAGGGCGGAAATGATGTTTATGTTGATCTCTATTCCAATTTTCTGTACAGGTTCCGGAACTCTGGGAACCTAGGTGATGCAAAACTTTTTTTGGTGTGTGTATTTTTATATATAACAAAACAGTAAAACAGTCGTCTCAGTCTACTTGAACACGCTAATCTCCGAAGTTACTAAACAAACTTTTATTAGGTTTTCAACGTTAACTTGACTGTAGCTTGGGGCAACGTATAGGCTTCGTTTTATCAAAACCGCATCGCGAAAAAAGATATCGTAATTTAAATTTTTGTCTAAAATCGTCTGCTCAGCTTAGTAGTTCAGAAGTTTAATGATCACGGAGCAGTATTTCAAAGAAACAATAGCTATTATTTTCTTTAAACTCAAAAGGAACCCCTTGGTTCGCGAAAGGCCAATAGTGTTTACCGTTTTCGACATTCCTCGTATTGTCAATCACGCAACCACAATATGGGCTGCTAATGGGAACAAAGGGTGACACTGGAGATCTCCGATGGTAGGCACAGCATGAGGCTATGGAACGTAGTTGAACCGCTTAATCGAAGAGTAACTCACAACAATGGTACAGTGCTAGCAGTGTTGTTATAGAGCATGGCAGTGCAACGATAAACAAAACAGACATTGCGTTATATATATAACAGTTCCCGAACTTGACATTGTGTCAGAAAGGAACCCAAGGAATTCTGCAGATTGAGATAGAAGTGACAGATGAAATACTAGCGTTTCTGCAAGATGAGTCAGCGGAATGTCACGAGTTTCCGGTTTTATTTGTTCCTGTACATTGTTATTTCTTGCTGTGTCACTATTAAATCTGTGTGGTGTTTCAGAATACTTTTAAGTGTATTTTGTCAGTCCCATTTCTTTTTGTCAGTCCCATGGCTTTTCATGGCTTGCACCCCTTGTTGTTTTGAGTGGCGCTAGCACAGCAGAGGCCTACATCGATGTTTTAACACCTTCTTGGTTCCCACCGTTGAAGAGCTATTCCGGGATGGCGACTGCATCTTTCAACACACCGTCAGGTGGCTTGCGGAGTATGGAAAAAAAAGCACGGCCCTTAGCGAAGTGGTTTCACGATAATAACATCCCTGTAATGGACTGGCCTGCACAGAGTCCGGACCTGAATCCTATAGGATGTTTTAGAACTTTAGCTTCATGCCAGACCTCACCGACCGACGTCGATACCTCTCCTCGGTGAAGAATGGGCTGCCATTCCCCAAGAAACCTTCCAGCACCTGATTGAACGTATGCCTGCGAGAGTGGAAGCTGTCATGAAGGCTGAGGGAGGGCCAACACCATATTGAATTCCAGCATTACCGATGGAGGGCGCCACGGGCTTTTAAGTCATTTTCAGCCAGGTGTCCGGAAGGTTATGATCACATAGTGTATGACTTATTAGTCGTCCGCAGCTCGTGGTCGTGCGGTAGCGTTCTCGCTTCCCGCGTCCGGGTTTCCAGGTTCGATTCCCGGCGGGTTCAGGGTTTTTCTCTGCCTCGTGATGACTGGGTGTTGTGTGATGTCCTTAGGTTAGTTAGGTTTAAGTAGTTCTAAGTTCTAGGGGACAGATGACCATAGATGTTAAGCCCCATAGTGCTCAGAGCCATTTGAATCAACTTATTAGTCTCATGCGAAGGGGCTTCAAAAATACCGTACGTTACACATGTCGTCCCACACTATGACAATTGCGCAACATAAGTAGCTCACTGTCCTGAGGGAGTACGTGGCCGGATTTCCTGCACTTCCTAGACGTTTCCAAAGAGGTATACGCAAGATAAAAGAGGAAGCGATGCGGTGCAGCAGAAATGCTGTTAAGTGAGAGAGATGTGACTGGCACCTTTTTTTGTTAGTTCGGCAAAAAAGAGGAGTATGTCCTGTGTCTTGATGAAGAGAGGACGCGAACATTTCATCGCTCTTCATATTGTAACAGTTTTGTTAATAATATTGGATTTTGAGTAAGTATAAATAACATCAAGTAAAATACAGTGCCTGTCTATTTATTTCACAAACAGTTTATTTGAAACTTCCTGGCAGATTAAAACTGTGTGCCCGACCGAGACTCGGACTCGGGACCTTTGCCTTTCGCGGGCAAGCGCTCTACCATTTTTTTTTTTTTTTTAAATCTCATTTTGTTCGTTGCATCTGCTCGTGGCGGACGTCGTAAGACATCCGTTTAAGTTCGTTGTTGATCGATTAGCTCAGTTTTTTTATTACAGAGGGTTGCTAACCCTCTGACCGAACACGCTGAGCTAACGTGCCGGCTGTCATCTGAGCTACCGAAGCACGACTCACGCCCGGTACTCATAGCTTTACTTCTGCCAGTATCTCGTCTCATACCTTCCAAACTTTACAGAAGCTCTCCTGCGAACCTGCAGAACTAGCACTCCTGAAAGAAAGGATATAGCGGAGACATGGCTTAGCCACAGCCTGGGGGATGTTTCCAGAATGAGATTTTCACTCTGCAGCGGAGTGTGCGCTGATATGAAACTTCCTGGCAGATTAAAACTGTGTGCCGGACCGAGTCTCGGTCGGGCACACAGTTTTAATCTGCCAGGAAGTTTCATATCAGCGCACACTCCGCTGCAGAGTGAAAATCTCATTCTGGAAACAGTTTATTTGACAGCATCAAAATCTGAGGTTTCTTTCATTAGGCGACACGGTCGACAATTAGCAACTTCTGCGGCGGCGGCATTTGAGACGACTACCGCGAGCAGAAGAGGTAAAGTTTCGCATTGAGAATAAAATACAACTAATAACGTTTACTATGAAATTTCCTAGAAAGTTTATTTCAGGCATGTCTGATGGTGTCTGTCAAGATCAAAATCAGTGCTTATAAATACTTTGTTGAATTTCATTTTTGTCTTTTGGTGTTGATACTGAGGCCCATATTACTACTGTATTCTCCCACTGCAATAAGAAGTTATTGTAGGTCGTTCATGTTATCACCAATTAAGACTGTGTCATCCGCATATCTTCTGTTGTTAATGCATAGCCCATTTACTTTGATACCTGTATCACGGTCTTCAACGCCTCCTAGAATATATGTTCTGAGATTGAAGAGGAGTGTTGAGGGCACACATCCTTGTATAGCTCTTCTGCAGATTCTTGTGCTTCTGACTGTCAATTTGAACCTCAGCTGTTTGATTACAATAAAGATTTTCTATGCAGCGAATATCTTTTCCGTCTATGTCAAGTATTCACAAAATTAAGTTATACTCTGTTCAAAATTCTTCCAGGCGGCGTCCTCTCTCATTCTTTATCCTGAAGTCTATGTTCTATTTTTCTTATATTGCATGTGCTAATATTAATTCCAGCATTAATTTTTGCCTCAATATTTTTTTTATCTCATCACATATTCTTGAATACAGCAAGTAGATTCAAATGGACGTACGCTGCAGTACTCATGCAGACCTGGAGAGACTCGCCCAGCGTAGACCAGAGTACAGACTCACCCACGTGCTCGCTTTGCGGAGTGGGCAGCACGTGTTAAACTCGTGGCCTCACTTTCTAATTTCCGCAGCCTCTTTGGTCACTGGCGCCCAGTTGCCTGAAGAGTGGGCTCCAGTCAGTGTCTTCCGAAGTAAGGTCATTGGCTTTTATTTATTTACTAGTTGACAAACGCGGCATTACCCGGGTACCCATTTTGACATTTTTCTGTTAGGAACGAAAACAAAAAAAGAATTCTTTTTGTAATGTAATATCGAAAAAATTTCAGTTCCGTGCATCGTGAAAACACATTTCAAATTATGAAACATTTGTACAAAGGAATAGGCATAATATTAAAATGCATAACTTCAGTATCCAAATTAAGAAGCGTAATACGCAGTATGAAAATTCTCCGTAATGTTTATTTCTTTACGCTGGGCTCAGCTGCTTCGAGTGCCTACAACGCTATTTTGTAAATGTCTGTATGGTTCCAATGGCTCTGAGCACTATGGGACTTAACAGCTATGGTCATCAGTCCCCTAGAACTTAGAACTACTTAAAACTAACTAACCTAAGGACATCACACAACACCCAGTCATCACGAGGCAGAGAAAATCCCTGATCCCGCCGGGAATCGAACCCGGGAACCCGTGCGTGGGAAGCGAGAACGCTACCGCACGACCACGAGCTGCGGACAAATGTCTGTATGGCAACGCCTCTTCGTACCTTTACAGATCAGGGTTTCTGGAGCTATGTTTCTTGGAGCAGTGGGGTTCTCCGGGAACTGAATAAGTTCTGAGCGGAAAACTATTAACAACATGGCGTTTGTACCGACATTTTGACTATACTAATTGTTTTTTTAATTTTATTGTGATTTATGTGTTATTAGATATTTGCTGATTGATATAATCATTTTTTAAAAAAAATTATTAACCTCAAAAATAAACAAGATGTTCCACCAAAGCAACAGGATTCTCAAAGTTTTCTATCAGACGAAAAGTTTGGGAACCCGTGCAATAGACGACTATTGCTCTCGCCCACAGGCATTTGCGCTTCGCAGTTGAAAGCTGTCAATAGCGCTGCCAGGTATCGGAGATTTCCTTATTTTGCCTCCACTGTGGGACTGTAGAAGTGTCTTAGAAGTAAGGAATAAATGGATTAAAACTTTATGCATGATTCCGAATTTTTTCACGAATTTCAGTGTTTATGACGTCATATCTCTTGAACTATGTGTCGCGCATATATATACACTCCTGGAAATTGAAATAAGAACACCGAGAATTCATTGTCCCAGGAAGGGGAAACTTTATTGACACATTCCTGGGGTCAGATACATCACATGAGCACACTGACAGAACCACAGGCACATAGACACAGGCAACAGAGCATGCACAATGTCGGCACTAGTACAGTGTATATCCACCTTTCGCAGCAATGCAGGCTGATATTCTCCCATGGAGACGATCGTAGAGATGCTGGATGTAGTCCTGTGGAACGGCTTGCCATGCCATTTCCACCTGACGCCTCAGTTGGACCAGCGTTCGTGCTGGACGTGCAGTCCGCGTGAGACGACGCTTCATCCAGTCCCAAACATGCTCAATCGGGGACAGATCCGGAGATCTTGCTGGCCAGGGTAGTTGACTTACACCTTCTAGAGCACGTTGGGTGGCACGGGATACATGCGGACGTGCATTGTCCTGTTGGAACAGCAAGTTCCCTTGCCGGTCTAGGAATGGTAGAACGATGGGTTCGATGACGGTTTGGATGTACCGAGCACTATTCAGTGTCCCCTCGACGATCACCAGTGGTATACGGCCAGTGTAGGAGATCGCTCCCCACACCATGATGCCGGGTGTTGGCCCTGTGTGCCTTGGTCGTATGCAGTCCTGATTGTGGCGCTCACCTGCACGGCGCCAAACACGCATACGACCATCATTAGCACCAAGGCAGAAGCGACTCTCATCGCTGAAGACGACACGTCTCCATTCGTCCCTCCATTCACGCCTGTCGCGACACCACTGGAGGCGGGCTGCACGATGTTGGGGCGTGAGCGGAAGACGGCCTAACGGTGTGCGGGACCGTAGCCCAGCTTCATGGAGACGGTTGCGAATGGTCCTCGCCGATACCCCAGGAGCAACAGTGTCCCTAATTTGCTGGGAAGTGGCGGTGCGGTCCCCTACGGCACTGCGTAGGATCCTACGGTCTTGGCGTGCATCCGTGCGTCGCTGCGGTCCGGTCCCAGGTCGACGGGCACGTGCAGCTTCCGCCGACCACTGGCGACAACATCGATGTACTGTGGAGACCTCACGCCCCACGTGTTGAGCAATTCGGCGATACGTCCACCCGGCCTCCCGCATGCCCACTATACGCCCTCGCTCAAAGTCCGTCAACGGCACATACGGTACACGTCCACGCTGTCGCGGCATGCTACCAGTGTTAAAGACTGCGATGGAGCTCCGTATGCCACGGCAAACTGGCTGACACTGACGGCGGCGGTGCACAAATGCTGCGCAGCTAGCGCCATTCGACGGCCAACACCGCGGTTCCTGGTGTGTCCGCTGTGCCGTGCGTGTGATCATTGCTTGTACAGCCCTCTCGCAGTGTCCGGAGCAAGTATGGTGGGTCTGACACACCGGTGTCAATGTGTTCTTTTTTCCATTTCCAGGAGTGTATATTTGTGTAGGTACATTCAGTGCCATATGTGAATACTGTCTACGACATATGTTGCGAATAGAGTTAGTAGCAAAGAAGCAATAAATTTAAAAGTCATGCATGATTCCGCAATTATGTTTATGCATTTTAGTGTGTATGACGTCACTTCTCATGGACTGTGATAGACAGGTGGTTCTTAACGCCACAGCGATTGTTGCCTGACGCACACACACACACACACACACATTCGTATCTACATCCATTTTTGTAATATGTGTGGATTTATTTAATTTTATGGGTTTTATGGGCGTTTTTCGGGAAAATACAGCTATAACAGTTTTAGTACAAAGCTATTTTGTACATATATAAATTCCAAAATTCTTTATTTGTTACGTCTGAGCACTGTATCCGCTCGTTGTACGTAACTCACGTTTCAACCGTTAATTTTGATGGTGCATTAGCATTAGATTAATGGTTGTCAGCAAGGGGAACTTCATTTTTGTGATTTTTTCCCACAGTTTATTTTGGGGTGAAGCATATTTAGCATGTCACAAAATGATATGGTTGAGATTTCCTTCATATTTTGGATGTTCGCTGCTTGTGTGAGAGTCCGTCACTCCAGTGCTATAGATACGTGCAGGGAAGCATGCCTGTTTCTACCTTACTGAAATAATGTGTGTCACGTACCTACTCGGGAGAGTGTTCTTGCTGTACCGCGTTTTTGTTAGTACAGTGCGCTGAACTGAAGCGCATGAACTCTTCCTGCTGCGATAATTGCCACCGCTGTTTCCACTGATCGCATGTCTGTTTTCTTGAAATGTGCAGAAAGTCATAATATGGGGTCTTTGGCTTACTCATTATGCTGTGACTGGCAACAACAATGTTTCTGTGCTTGCTGTAAAAGTGGTGTTCGGTACAGCGCAGCGGGCTCTACGACATCTGCTGCAAGTGTGTGATTCCGTTCCTTCAAAGACAGCCGATGCTTTCCAGACAATAATGGTTGTGATCCAGAGGTCGAATTTCCATAGAGGACCAACTTATTTCTTCTACTGATCGTCTTAGCTATCTCTGACAGTCTTCGAATGACGTTACGACGATGCTGGCGTTGTACCAATATGAACAAACAGTTGAATTGTTGCTGTTGCCTCTACCGGTGAAGAGTTCCGGTGTACTCGCTTTTCGAAGTAGTCAGTACTGGAGATTCGAAATACGTACTCCTGTAGCTTCTGATGACGTGTCACTGAGCAGCGGACGAAGAGCTACGCAGGAAACTACATCTACATCTACATCTACATCCATACTCCGCAAGCCACCTGACGGTGTGTGGCGGAGGGTACCTTGAGTACCTCTATCGGCTCTCCCTTCTATTCCAGTCTCGTATTGTTCGTGAAAAGAAGGATTGTCGGTATGCCTCTGTGTGGGCTCTAATCTCTCTGATTTTATCCTCGTGGTCTCTTCGCGAGATATACGTTGGAGGGAGCAATATACTGCTTGACTCTTCGGTGAAGGTATCTTCTCGAAACTTCGACAAAAGCCCGTACCGAGCTACTGAGCGTCTCTCCTGCAGAGTCTTCCACTGGAGTTTATCTATCATCTCCGTAACGCTTTCGCGATCACTAAATGATCCTGTAACGAAGCGCGCTGCTCTCCTTTGGATCTTCTCTATATCTTCTATCAACCCTATCTGGTACGGATCCCATCCTGCTGAGCAGTATTCAAGCAGTGGGCGAACAAGCGTACTGTAACCTACTTCCTTTGTTTTCGGATTGCATTTCCTTAGGATTCTTCCAATGAATCTCAGTCTGGCATCTGCTTTACCGACGATCAACATTATATGATCATTCCATTTTAAATCACTCCTAATGCGTACTCCCAGATAATTTATGGTATTAACTGCTTCCAGTTGCTGACCTGCTATTTTGTAGCTAAATGATAAAGGATCTATCTTTCTGTGTTGAAGATCTCACGTTATTACCAAAATCTATCTATCAAAAATAGCTCTGAGCACTATGGGACTTAACATCTGAGGTCATCAGTCGCCTAGAACTTAGAAATACTTAAACCTAACTAACCTAAGGGCATCACACACATCCATGCCCGAGGCAGGATTCGAACCTGCGACCGTAGCGGTCGCGCGGTTCCAGACTGCAGCGCCTAGAGCCGCTCGGCCAATCTATCTATCACTATGTGGTGTTAAATAAGAGTGCTGAAGATTGTACAGATAGATCCAATAAGAGATGAGGAGGTAATGAAACGAACTGACGAAAAAAGAAATTTATGGCATAATCTGACTAAAAGATCTCGTTTGTTTGATAGAATACACCTATGGCATCAAAGAATCGTCCGGTGCAGAAGGAAGAGTAGGTGGTGAGAAATGAAGAAGACTGAGGCATGAATGCAGTAAGCAGGTTCAAATGAATGTAGCCTGCAGAAGCTATTTGGAGATGAAGAGACGTGGAAAGGGTAGAGTAGTCTCTCCTAACGGAACTATTAGTCCTGTCACGGGAAAAGCCAAGTACCGAACCTCCTATTTTCGTTTCTTGAAATATTACTACTAAAAGGAAGCAATAGCAGAACAAAAGGGTTTTGAAGCAACATTCTGTTAGTTATAAGTAAACAGAATTTACGTATAAGGAAATGTTCACCAGCCTAATTAGGCAAAGTTGTAACAAGTACTAGCAATGTTCATAAAGAAAGTTAGATATTGGGACTGATATTACTTGATTCTGAAGATCTGTTTAGTAAATAACATACAAGGTAATAGCGCAATTTAGCAACAATGTAACAGTGTTTTTGGCGTGACCGGAGAAGTAATATGTTTTGGCAACAATTGTCTTTCAATAACATTTACTATCTGTGTACTGTAGTGATCATTACAGGTATATGGCTATAAATGGATGATCGATACTAACTTGGAGAAGAGGTTCTTTTATCCGCTTAATTAATGGAAAATACAGTCATTGAAATGTTTTTCAAGTAATTATATTCTCTATTCTGATTACTATTTATTTTCTCAAGGAGCATTCTGTTGTGGTTGGCAAGAGAGCCAACACCGTTTTACTAAAGGAGGCCGAAATGCACGCGTTTTAGCTCACGCAGGCTAGCGTGAGGTCTGGAACATGACAGGGAAATTAGAATTTAGAAAAACGGACGTAGCTGGTGGAATACTTAACTTTAATCCATTAATGATGAACGTCGCTCTTGACGGTACATGATTCACAATATCAATAGTAACTGAATATGGCGCCTTGCTAGGTCGTAGCAAATGACGTAGCTGAAGGCTATGCTAAACTATCGTCTCGGCAAATGAGAGCGTATTTTGTCAGTGAACCATCGCTAGCAAAGTCGGTTGTACAACTGGGGCGAGTGCTAGGAAGTCTCTCAAGACCTGCCGTGTGGCGGCGCTCGGTCTGCAATCACTGATAGTGGCGACACGCGGGTCCGACGTATAGTAACGGACCGCGGCCGATTTAAAGGCTACCACCTAGCAAGTGTGGTGTCTGGCGGTGACACCACACATTCACTTCTTTATACTTTACAGTTCAGATGAAATGTGGAGTCCGTAGGTCTGTTACAGTTTGAACAGTGATAGCCAGTTACTTATTACAGCAGACACAAGTTATAAGAGTGGAAGCTGCACTTCCTTAGAACTGTTATTGTAATATATACTGACAAACTGGCTCAACAATGGCGTGGCGACCTGGAAACTATTTTATAAACTGATTGAGATGAAAACTGAACATTCTAGATAACACACACTATGAGAAGCACCTTTTGACAACTTAGACATTAAAATATAAACACTATTACAACCCTGTACAGTAATTGTTATAGTGCTGATCCTTCTTTACTAGCCAGTAACTATTCTGAATTATCCCAGTCTTATTCAGATAATTTTAATACTGTACTGGGATTTCAGTTGGAATAACGTTTAAGCAAAACAAATTAGATCATCTCTTTGCAGTTGTACTTTAGAGAAAGTATCTTTTTATGAAAATCCAGGTGGAGTACTTCAAACACTGGGCACACTGAATAATTAAGAAATTTACGGCTCCACAGAAGTCATTAAATTTTGTTATAGAAATAATTACTTTTCAGTTCAATGAAATAGGATACTCGGAAACAATGCAGCACTTGGAAAAGGACCCTGCCTCGGTAAATGACAAGGGATTAAATATGGGTCTTCAACACGAAATTTGAACAGAATAACGATATTATTTTGATAAGAAACCAAATTACTGGTCCACACTGATATACATTATTCAGCTGATAGTTTGAGACGAAAGTGGTGGCTGTGGCGATATCATGCGGCTGCTCAAAAAGGCAGCGAAAGTACCCAAGGCTGTGCTCTATAACAGATTCTGAAAATTCTCTTCTTAGCGTCGGATTTTGGTAGCGCAGAGCTAACCAATGCATGTCATGAATAATAATCCAAACTGCTTGCGCATCCGAGGCTATATTATATAATTTTGCCGCTCTTCTTGCGTCATTCGCACACAAGTTGCGAACTCTTTGCATGGTAGCCACCAACTGACTCTTGCCACGAAGGAGCCTCGCAGTTCGACCACCAAATCCACCTTCTCCATTCCCGCCAGGGCGGTTCCGTTGCGGAAGGACTTCGCCACAGCTTCTACATGATTACAAATCTAGGTAGGCTATGTGTGAACCAGTATTAGGTGCAAAGTTTTAAAATTTCCATTCCTTTTTAGGGACATTAATTTCAAATTACCTCCACAGATTAATTACAACGACATTAAAGGACATAATAAAACATTTATATAGATGTTACATTGGAGGCCATGATAATAGAGAAGTTATATTAAACATAAGCGGCCGGCCACTGTGGCCGAGCGGTTCTAGGCGCTTCAGTTCGGAACCGCGCTGATGCTGCGGTCGCAGGTTCGAATCCTACGTCGGGCATGGATGTATGTGATGTCCTTAGGTTAGTTAGGTTTAAGGGGCTCCGGAAAGGCTCAAAATCATGAAAAGTTCAATTTTTACTTTTTTGCGTTTTCTGAATCTGCAGACTATTACCTTTTAATAGATATATAATTTATTCAATTCCGAAGACTACAACTATTTTTAAATTTTTTTTTGAAATGTGTTCTACATGGGCGTGACCCACTGTGGCGCTGTTAAACTGCTGTCAAATGGTGTTATTATTAACGTCCGTGTTCATCAGGTACATTTTAGTGATGTGAGATAAAGTATGTGTTGTGGCTAACCTATTTTCAGAGACTTAGCAGCACCTGAACTGTTGAAAAAGTGTATTCACGGAAAAACTCAAAACCCCAATGAAAGTGTAAATAGTGTTATATGGTCGAGAATCGCCAAGACTGTATTTGTTGGAATAGAAACACTTTGGTGTGTATGATGCTGTTGCGACTTTCAATGATGACAACATTGTAAGGTGCAAGGTATTTAGAAATATGGGAATGAAGATAGGTTCTAACATGGTACGAGCGATGCTTGCTTTAGACAAGGAACGCCTTCGGGCTGCAGACAGGGCTGTAAAGAGTCTAGAAACACAAGCAAGAGGAAACAGGAGGAGGAACAAGAGGAAGCTGGAGGAGGAGTTTGCAGAGGCTGAAGATAATCCATCCTATGGACCTGGAATGCACTAAAAAGTTAATCCAATCTTTGTCGCTCGATTCCCAAAACTTTTATTTTCTCATACTAATTACATGTTTTCTAAGGATGTTCCAAACATATTTGTTTCAAACTTTCAGTAAGTGTTACACAGCACATTCTGCATAATTTAACACAGCCTTTTTCCAAAAAACTGTATATTTTTGAATATATAAATAAAAAAATTGCAAAAAAATGTTGTGAATTTTCATTACAATTGAAAAAAAATCATCTTTAATAACTGAACTAAAATTTTGTAAAATCCCTGTGTTAAGTTGTAGCCCATATTCCAATAAATAATCTGTAAAAAGATCAACTTCCTACCTCAAATACTTTGTGAGGAAAGATGTAATTTATAAGCGTTATTTTAACATTGCAAGTATAGGGCGTTCCGGAGCCCCCTAAGTAGTTTTAAGTCTAGGGGACTGATGACCTCAGATGTTAAGTCCCATAGTGCTCAGAGCCATTCAAACATAAGAAAACAAAAAAATTAGATAAGAAAAGTTAATATCGATAATGGTGTTAGGGAGTGTGTAGAGCTACAACAAGCAGGTCGTCGGAGTGAAGACTGCAACAACATGTATCACCAACAAATGTAATACACTGAAGAGCCAAAGAAGCTGGTACACCTATCTGTAATATCGTGTAGGGCCCCCGCGAGCACGCAGAAGTGCCGCAACACGACGTGGCTTGGCCTCGACTGAAGTAGTGCTGGAGTGAACTGACACCATGAATCCTGCATGGCTGTCCATAAATTCCTAAGAGTACCAGGCGGTAGAGATCTCTTCTGAACAGCATCCCAGATATGCTCAATAATGTTCATGTCTAAGTTGGTGGCCATCGGAAGTGTTTAAACTCAGAAGAGTCTTCCTGGAGCCACTCTGCAGCAATTCTGGATGTGTGGGGTGCCGCATTGTCCTGTTGGAACTGCCCCAAAAAAATGGCTCTGAGCACTATGGGACTTAACATCTATGGTCATCAGTCCCCTAGCACTTAGATCTACTTAAACCTAACTAACCTAAGGACATCACACAACACCCAGCCATCACGAGGCAGAGAAAATCCCTGACCCCGCCGGGAATCGAACCCGGGAACCCGGGCGCGGGAAGCGAGATCGCTACCGCACGACCACG
Organism: Schistocerca cancellata; assembly: GCF_023864275.1. Lineage (NCBI taxonomy): Eukaryota > Metazoa > Arthropoda > Insecta > Orthoptera > Acrididae > Schistocerca > Schistocerca cancellata. Next base: position 496,134,667 of record NC_064634.1, read on the forward strand.
AGCTGCGGGCGGGAACTGCCCAAGTCCGTTGGAATGCACACCAGACACGTGACCGGACGGGATTCTGGCGTACGTGTCACCTGTCAGAGTCGTATCTAGACGTATCAGGGGTCCCATATCACTACAACTGCACACGCCACACACCATTACAGAGCCTCCACTAGCTTGAACAGTAGCCTGCTGACATGCAGGATCCATGGATTTATGAGGCTGTCTCCATACCCATACACGTCCATTCGCCCGACACGATTTGAAACGAGACTCGTCCGACCAGGCAACATGTTTCCAGTCATCAACAGTCCCATGTCGGTGTTGATGGGTCCAGGCGAGGCGTAAATACTCCCAGCTAGGTTGGATACGCCCACATAAGGCACGCGATCTCCACACGATGTGCTTACTTCATCGATTTCTTAGCCACTGGTGCCCCCAATACCTATCTTCTCACATTAAACACCTATCATCATTCCACAACCGCAATACCAGATCGGATACGTCTAGCATCTTGGCTGTACCTTTACATAACACAAAATCTTTCTCCGTGTCATTCTCCATCTCAGCCATACGACTATGGAACGCGCTCCCCTGTGATCTGCGTCTTATCCAGAACCACTCAACATTCAAGAGGGAACTCAAGACTTACATATTAGGGACGGTATAGCCACCATTGTTGTGCCCCTCTCATCTTTTTCTTTCTCCTCTCCATCATAGCTTCGAATTTTACCATTCTATTTCTCTTCCTCTAACCTATCTACCTCTTCTATATCTCTTTCACCCCATTCTATCGTCTTATGTCTCTGCTTGATGAGAATAACTCACAAGCTGCAAGAATATAACGAGAAAATTCCCAACTAGCAATAGGACTGATAATCATAAAAGAAAAATATGTTTACTTTCATATACATAGTCATTATTATTATTATTATTATTATTATTATTATTCATTGTTATAATTATTTTTTGATTGTTATAATTATCATTGTACTACTTTTATAATCTCTACTTTTTTCTTTAACATTAATACTGTATAACATGTTATATGTCCTTAATGTTCTGTAGAAACTGAAATTTGTTGAATCTCAGTATGCCTGGTTAGGTGTAAGAGAGGGCCTGAAGGCCCTAATCTTGCCAGGTAAAATAAATGCATAAATAAATAAATAAATAAATCTTTGTGTCGTGCAGTCATGAAGGGTACACGAGTGGGCCTTCGGCTTCGATAGCCCATATAAATGATGTTTCGTTGAATTGTTCGCACGCTGACACTTGTTGATGGCCCAGCATTGAAATCTGGGCCGGCCGTTGTGGCAGGGCGGTTCTAGGCGCTACAGTCTGGAACCGCGCGACCGCTACGGTCGCAGGTTCGAATTGTGCGTCGGGCCTGGATGTGTGTGATGTCCTTAAGTTAGTTAGGTTCAAGTAGTTCTAAGTCCTAGGGAACTGATTACCTCAGTAAGTCCCATAGTGCTCAGAGCCATTTGAACATTTTTTGAAATCTGCAGCAATTTACGGAAGGATTGCACTTCAGTCACGTTGAAAAAGTCTCTTGAGTTGTCTTTAGTTCCGTTCTTGCAGGATCTTATTCCGGCTACAGCGATGTCGGAGATTAGATGTTTCACCGGATTCCAATTCACGGTACACTCGAGAAATCCCCACTTCACCACTACCTCGGAGATGCTGTATCCCATCGCTCCTCCGCCGACTATAGCACCACGTACAAACTCATTTAAATCTTGATAACCTGCCACTGTAGCAGCAGTAGCCGATCTAAAAACTGCACCAGACACTTGTTGTCTTATATAGGCGTTGCCGACCGCAGCGCCTGTTTACGTGTCTCTGTATTTGAATATGCATGCCTATACCAGTTTCCTTGGCGCTTCAGTGTACTGTGTTCGAGTGCACTGCCGTTGCTGTCCTCACTACACTGTTGCGGAGATTCATCTACATCTACATCTACATTTATACTCCGCAAGCCACCCAACGGTGTGTGGCGGAGGGCACTTTACGTGCCACTGTCATTACCTCCCTTTCCTGTTCCAGTCGCGTATGGTTCGCGGGAAGAACGACTGTCTGAAAGCCTCTGTGCGCGCTATAATCTCTCTAATTTTACATTCGTGATCTCCTCGGGAGGTATAAGTAGGGGGAAGCAATATATTCGATAGCTCATCCAGAAACGCACCCTCTCGAAACCTGGCGAGCAAGCTACACCGCGATGCAGAGCGCCTCTCTTGCAGAGTCTGCCACTTGAGTTTGTTAAACATCTCCGTAACGCTATCACGGTTACCAAATAACCCTGTGACGAAACGCGCCGCTCTTCTTTGGATCTTCTCTATCTCCTCCGTCAACCCGATCTGGTACGGATCCCACACTGATGAGCAATACTCAAGTATAGGTCGAACGAGTGTTTTGTAAGCGACCTCCTTTGTTGATGGACTACATTTTCTAAGGACTCTCCCAATGAATCTCAACCTGGTACCCGCCTTACCAACAATTAATTTTATATGATCATTCCACTTCAGATCGTTCCGCACGCATACTCCCAGATATTTTACAGAAGTAACTGCTACCAGTGTTTGTTCCGCTATCATATAATCATACAATAAAGGATCCTTCTTTCTATGTATTCGCAATACATTACATTTGTCTATGTTAAGGGTCAGTTGCCACTCCGTGCACCAAGTGCCTATCCGCTGCAGATCTTCCTGCATTTCGCTACAATTTTCTAATGCTGCAACTTCTCTGTATACTACAGCATCATCCGCGAAAAGCCGCATGGAACTTCCGACACTATCTACTAGGTCATTTATATATATTGTGAAAAGCAATGGTCCCATAACACTCCCCTGTGGCACGCCAGAAGTTACTTTAACGTCTGTAGACGTCTCTCCGTTGATAACAACATGCTGTGTTCTGTTTGCTAAAAGCTCTTCAATCCAGCCACACAGCTGGTCTGATATTCTGTAGGCTCTTACTTTGTTTATCAGGCGACAGTGCGGAACTGTATCGAACGCCTTCCGGAAGTCAAGAAAAATAGCATCTACCTGGGAGCCTGAATCTAATATTTTCTGGGTCTCATGAACAAATAGAGCGAGTTGGGTCTCACACGATCGCTGTTTCCGGAATCCATGTTGATTCCTACATAGTAGATTCTGAGTTGTTTACACACTGTCCGCAACAGTGTAGTGAGGATAGCAGCGGCAGTCACGTGCGCGGACTTCACCTCTTCGTTCAGTGATGTGATGGGTAATTCCGCTGAGAAATGAATGAGGCGCCACTGCTGCGCGTAACCGCGAATGGCCTCATTCGCGGAAGGGAGTGCGTCAGTCGGCGTTACGTTGCGGGCGCCGGGGAAACGGCCAGCGGAAGGCAGCTGTTTCCCGGGCCCCGCGCGTCCTTGCCGGAAGCCCGCGGTCGGGACGTGTCAACATACCTGCGATAATAATAAAAAAGTAAAAAAAAAAAAGGAATCTGGAGCGAAACTGAGTTTCCCTCCGTGCGGGATTGTTTGTGCAGCACGCGCATTACGTGATATCTGACAAGGGAACCTCCCCATCGCACCCCCCTCAGATTTAGTTATAAGTTGGCACAGTGGATAGGCCTTGAAAAACTGAACACAGATCAATCGAGAAAACAGGAACAAGTTGTGTGGAACTATGAAAAAAATAAGCAAAATATACAAACTGAGTAGTCCATGCGCAGGATAGGCAACATCAAGGATAATGTGAGCTCCGGAGCGTCGTGGTCCCGTGGTTAGCGTGAACACCTGCGGAACGAGAGGTCCTTGGTTCAAATCTTCCCTCGAGTGAAAAGTTTAATTTTTTGTTTTCAGACAATTATCGAAGTTCAGGTACTCACACATAATCAACTTCGCTCTCCAAAATACCAGGACATGTTCAGATTTGCTTGGACATATGCAGGATTTGACGGTCTACACAAGGAACAATTAAAAAACGTTAAAAACATATGTTTTGACAGAGCACAGGTAAAACTGTGCGACTGTGAAACTGTTGCATTCATTTGTTGCAGTTTATGTGACAAACTCTTATGTTTTCATCACTTTTTTGGGAGTGATTATCACATCCACAAGAAAACCTAAATCGGGCAAGGTAGAAGAATCTTTTTACCCATTCGCCAAGTGTATAAGTTAGGTAGGTCGACAACATATTCCTGTCATGTGAAGCACATGCCGTCACCAGTGTCGTATAGAATATATCAGACGTGTTTTCCTGTGGAGGAATCGGTTGACCTATGACCTTGAGATCAAATGTTTTCGGTTCCCATTGGAGAGGCACGTCCTTTCGTCTACTAATCGCACAGTTTTGCGGTGCGGTCGCAAAACACAGACACTAAACTTATTACAGTGAACAGAGATGTCAATGAACAAACGGACAGAGAATAAATTTGCGAAAATAAAGAAATTAAAATTTTCACTCTAGGGAAGACTTGAACCAAGGTCCTCTCGCTTCCCAGGTGCTCACGCTAACCACGTACCACGGCGCTCCTCTGCTCACTTTATCCTATATATTGCTGATCTCGGGCATGGACTACTCAGTTTGTATATATTGTTTTTTTTTCATAGTTCCACACAACTTCTTCCTGTTTTCTCGATTGATCTGTGTTCATTTTTTCAAGATCTATCCACTGTGCCAACTTATAACTCAATCTGAGGGGGGTGCGATGGGGAGGTTCCCTTGTGAGGAGCTTACCACCATAGTGATATCAGTGTTGAATGTACTACGATTGAATAACCGTGCGTTTTTACCAGATTGAACGTGTGGTGATTCTTGAAAGTTGGTTCAAACTGCAATTTTCTTAGAATGTAAGGAAGTCTTTACAGTAACATTTCGTGAAACGAAGGTGTCCAGCAAATCAACGATTTCACGCACAGTCGTTCGTTTCAGAAAAACTGGTAGTGTGAATGAATGTCAAGTTTGTGGTCGACGTTCAGTTGATGCCTCACTGGAAAATATTCGCGTATGCTTGTTATTTTCATCAAGATAGTCCACACGAAATCTGTGTCAGCAAACTGGACAGAGTAGTCACAGAGTCACAAAGAAGCTCAAACTCCTTCTGTATCACATTCACATTGTACATGAGCGTCGAGAACCTGATACAGGAGAATAATTACATCACTGTCAACGGTGACTGTGTTTTATAGTTGCAACAGTATTCACGTGTTGAATAATGTTTCCTACTCTGATGAAGCATGGTTTCATCTAAGTTCAAAAAATGGCTCTGAGCATCTGTGGTCATCAGTCCCCTAGAACTGTTCCAGACTGAAGCGCCTAGAACCGCACGGCCACACCGGTTCATCTAAGTGCCTATGCGAACATTCAAAACGATAGAGTTCAGAAAACCCTCCGTTTTTCACGGGACTCCATTATATTCACAGAAGGTTAGAGACTGGAGAGCAATTTCGCATAAACGAATTGTAGTCTCAATTTTTTTCTCCGGATACGATAACAGGTAAACATTAGCCGGACATCATCGTGGAATTCGTATCATTGTTACAGGCTGACGAAGGAAACCACTGGCTGCAGCAAGATTGTGTAACAGCGCACACGGCGAATAGCCGTGTGGTATTGTTGCCTGAATTCTCTGGTAGACAGATCATTTCACGTGACCTATGGTTGAATAGATCTCTAGAATTATCTCTCCCCAACTTCTTTCTTTGCAGAGATCTATAGCACCACATCTATTAGAAGAATCTTCTATAACCGTTTTTTATGAAGAACAATATATCAGGCTTATTTTTACATAGGGGAGAGGTGATCGATAAAATCGGCAGTAGGCTAATTAATAGTATTGAAAAAGTTTTAATTAAAATTATAGATATATAATCTTTCATCAGAACAACGCCAGCAGCAAAGTAGCGCCTCAGGGAAATCAAAGAGGGTTTAACGGGGCTACTTTTGTTTCTAAATTTTACTACATGAACCATGCGCGCGTATTGATAGTTCTCTTGCCGTTTTCTGCGCTCTGAATAAGTCTACGTAGCTGCGTCGTGCCTCATCACATTTCCGTGTGATATACTATGAATGCGATCAGGGCACTTTTGTTAATTTGCCGTAAGGTTACAGACTAAGAATATCTGAGGAATTGTGTGCGCGGGAAAAAAGTAGCGCTCAGTATTAAATTCTAGTACACGCCAAATAACTTATAACTGGATCTGTGGACTATACGAAGGGACGGTAAATTGAATATAAGAACGGGGCTGGACACTTAGCTTTGTGAAAATAAAAGCATACACAGTTGAATGACCGTACAAGTACAGTAATGGACCACAGTCCTAGCAATAATATCTCTGAGTGACGAACTATAAAAATCACGGACATTTTAGTTGCCATAATTGCTGAGAATAACTGTAGGATCGACCCTCCTTTTCCCTCTATACAAAACGCAATCATTCTACATCTACATCTACATCTACATTTATACTCCGCAAGCCACCCAACGGTGTGTGGCGGAGGGCACTTTACGTGCCACTGTCATTATCTCCCTTTCCTGTTCCAGTCGCGTATGGTTCGCGGGAAGAACGACTGTCTGAAAGCCTCTGTGCGCGCTCTAATCTCTCTAATTTTACATTCGTGATCTCCTCGGGAGGTATAAGTAGGGGGAAGCAATATATTCGATACCTCATCCAGAAACGCACCCTCTCGAAACCTGGCGAGCAAGCTACACCGCGATGCAGAGCGCCTCTCTTGCAGAGTCTGCCACTTGAGTTTGTTAAACATCTCCGTAACGCTATCACGGTTACCAAATAACCCTGTGACGAAACGCGCCGCTCTTCTTTGGATCTTCTCTATCTCCTCCGTCAACCCGGTCTGGTACGGATCCCACACTGATGAGCAATACTCAAGTATAGGTCGAACGAGTGTTTTGTAAGCCACCTCCTTTGTTGATGGACTACATTTTCTAAGGACTCTCCCAATGAATCTCAACCTGGTACCCGCCTTACCAACAATTAATTTTATATGATCATTCCACTTCAAATCGTTCCGCACGCATACTCCCAGATATTTTACAGAAGTAACTGCTACCAGTGTTTGTTCCGCTATCATATAATCATACAATAAAGGATCCTTCTTTCTATGTATTCGCAATACATTACATTTGTCTATGTTAAGGGTCAGTTGCCACTCCCTGCACCAAGTGCCTATCCGCTGCAGATCTTCCTGCATTTCGCTACAATTTTCTAATGCTGCAACTTCTCTGTATACTACAGCATCATCCGCGAAAAGCCGCATGGAACTTCCGACACTATCTACTAGGTCATTTATATATATTGTGAAAAGCAATGGTCCCATAACACTCCCCTGTGGCACGCCAGAGGTTACTTTAACGTCTGTAGATGTCTCTCCATTGAGAACAACATGCTGTGTTCTGTTTGCTAAAAACTCTTCAATCCAGCCACACAGCTGGTCTGATATTCCGTAGGCTCTTACTTTGTTTATCAGACGACAGTGCGGAACTGTATCGAACGCCTTCCGGAAGTCAAGGAAAATGGCATCTACCTGGGAGCCTGTATCTAATATTTTCTGGGTTTCATGAACAAATAAAGCGAGTTGGGTTTCACACGATCGCTGTTTCCGGAATCCATGTTGATTCCTACATAGTAGATTCTGAGTTTCCAAAAACGACATGATACTCGAGCAAAAGACATGTTCTAAAATTCTACAACAGATCGACGTCAGAGAGATAGGTCTATAGTTTTGCGCATCTGCTCGACGACCCTTCTTGAAGACTGGGACTACCTGTGCTCTTTTCCAATCATTTGGAACCTTCTGTTCCTCTAGAGACTTGCGGTACACGGCTGTTAGAAGGGGGGCAAGTTCTTTCGCGTACTCTGTGTAGAATCGAATTGGTATCCCGTCAGGTCCAGTGGACTTTCCTCTGCTGAGTGATTCCAGTTGCTTTTCTATTCCTTGGACACTTATTTCAATGTCAGCCATTTTTTCGTTGGTGCGAGGATTTAGAGAAGGAACTGCAGTGCGGTCTTCCTCTGTGAAACAGCTTTGGAAAAAGGTGTTTAGTATTTCAGCTTTACGCTTGTCATCCTCTGTTTCAATGCCATCATCATCCCAGAGTGTCTGGACATGATGTTTCGAGCCACTTACTGATTTAACGTAAGACCAGAACTTCCTAGGATTTTCTGTCAAGTCGGTACCTAGTATTTTACTTTCGAATTCACTGAACGCTTCACGCATAGCCCTCCTTACGCTAAGTCATTTAATTATTACTGTTTGTTGTTAATAAAAAAACTGAAGTGATTCCCGTAATTACATGTTATTACTAACTAATAAGTAACATCCAAAGACGTTATTAACTATCGTGTCGTGGGTAACGCAGAAAGAAATGAAAGGTGATCGACTAATCAAAAAGGTAACATTAATCATCATGAAAACTACTAGTCGCCGTTAGAGTGAAGTGTTTGTGGGTGGTCCATCTGAGTTACGGATATAACGAACAGTGAAGCATATACTGTGGATAACAACATAAATACCGTACGTCAGAGAGGTCACCGGCAACAGGTCGACGGAGGGCGGGTACACAATTGACCAACTGAAGCACAACATCGAAGACGGAATATCTTCTGGTAAACCTTCCGGGATGTAAGGTCGTGGTCCATGAAACTCTTCAGCTCCTAACGTTTCGTCCAGAGCTGTGCTGGACATCTTCAGAGGGGTGTTTCTCCTCCGGTGAGTCTTGCCGGTCGGCAAGTCTTAGAAGAAAGATTAAGGAAAGGCAAACCTACGTTTCTAGCATTTGTAGACTTAGAGAAAGCTTTAGACGATGTTGACTGGAAAACTCTCTTTCAAATTCTAAAGGTAGCAGGGGTAAAATAGAGGGAGCGAAAGGCTATTTACAATTTGTACAGAAACCGGATGGCAGTTATAAGAGTCGAGAGGCATGAAAGGGAAGCAGTGGTTGGGAAGGGAGTGAGATAGGGTTGTAGCCTCTCCTCGATGTTATTCAATCTGTATATTGAGCAAGCAGTAAAGGAAACAAAAGAAAAAATCGGAGTAGGTATTAAAATCGATGGAGAAGAAATAAAAACTTTGAGGTTCGCCGATGACATTGTAATTCTGTCAGAGACAGCAAAGGACTTGGAAGAGCAGTTGAACGGAATGGACAGTGTCTTGAAAGGAGGATATAAGATGAACATCAACAAAAGCAAAACGAGGATAATGGAATGTAGTCTAATTAAGTCGGGTGATGCTGAGGGAATTAGATTAGGAAATGAGACACTTAAAGTAGTAAAGGAGTTTTGCTATTTGGGGAGCAAAATAACTGACGATGGTCAACGTAGAGAAGATATAAAATGTAGACTGGCAATGGCAAGGAAAGCGTTTCTGAAGAAGAGAAATTTGTTAACATCGAGTATACATTTAAGTGTAAGGAAGTCGTTTCTGATAGTATTTGTATGGAGGGTAGCCATGTATGGAAGTGAAACATGGACGATAAATAGTTTGGACAAGAAGACAATAGAAGGTTTTGAAATGTGGTACTACAGAAGAATGCTGAAGATTAGATGGGTAGATCAGATAACTAATGAGGGGGTATTGAATAGAATTGGGGAGGAGTTTGTGGCACAACTTGACTAGAAGAAGGGACCGGTTGGTAGGACATATTCTGAGGCATTTAGGGAGCCACAAATCTAGCATTGGAGGGCAGCGTGGAGGGTAAAAATCGTAGAGGGAGACCAAGAGATGAATACATTAAGCAGATTCAGAAGGATGTAGGTTGCAGTAAGTACTGGGAGATGAAGAAGCTTGCACAGGATAGAGTAGCATAGAGAGCTGCATCAAACCAGTCTCAGGACTGAAGACCACAACAACAATGTGGGTGAGCACCGCGCACTGGGTTCGAACCTGGGTGCTGCTGCGTGCCGTCCTTGGTGGCGGCTGCTGGCTGCCGGCCAGAACTGGTGAGTCGCCTCGCGTCTTCCCCTGATCTCGCATTCCTCCTCGGCGGCCGCTGACTCACTTCACACTGCGATGCTTCGGCGGCGGGGGCACCCGTCCACGGCGGGGAACTCTCTGGCCAGTCTGCTCCATCAGCTCCACCTCCTGCACTGATCAGTCATTACATTAATTCCACCGCCCGACACGAGGCTAAATGCCACGGTGAATGGGGAATAGCTCTAGCTAAGGTGTTGTTGTTGTTTTCAGTCCTCAGACTGGTTTGATGCAGCTCTCCATGCTACTCTATCCTGTTCAAGCTTCTTCATCTCCCAGTACTTACTGCAACCTACATCCTTCTGAATCTGCTTAGTGTAGTCATCTCTTGGTCTCCCCCTACGATTTTTACCCTCCACGCTGCCCTCCAATACTAAATTGGTGATCCCTTGATGCCTCAGAACATGTCCTACCAACCGATCCCTTCTTCTGGTCAAATTGTGCCACAAACTTCTCTTCTCCCCAATCCTATTCAATACTTCCTCATTAGTTATGTGATCTACCCATCTAATCTTCAGTATTCTTCTGTAGCACCACATTTCCAAAGCTTCTATTCTCTTCTTGTCCAAACTATTTACCGTCCATGTTTCACTTCCATACATGGCTACACTCCATACAAATACTTTCAGAAATGACTTCCTGACACTTAAATCGATAGTCGATGTTAACAAATTTCTCTTCTTCAGAAACGCTTTCCTTGCCGTTGCCAGTCTACATTTTATATCCTCTCTACTTCGACCATCATCAGTTATTTAGCTCCCCAAATAGCAAAACTCCTGTACTACTTTCAGTGTCTCATTTCCTAATCGAATACCCTCAACATCACCCGACTTAATTCGACTACATTCCATTATCCTCGTTTTGCTTTTGTTGATTTTCATCTTATATCCTCCCTTCAAGACACCATCCATTCCGTTTAACTGCTCTTCCAAGTCCTTTGCTGTCTCTGACAGAATTACAATGTCATCGGCGAACCTCAAAGTTTTTATTTCTTCTCCATGCATTTTAATACCTACTCCGAATTTTTCTTTTGTTTCCTTTACTGCTTGCTCAATATACAGATTGTATAACATCGGGGAGAGGCTACAACCCTGTCTTATTCCCTTCCCAACCGCTGCTTCCCTTTCGTGTCCCTCGACTCTTATAACTGCCATCTGGTTTCTGTACAAATTGTAAATAGCCTTTCGCTCCCTGTATTTTACCCCTGCCACATTTAGAATTTGAAAGAGAGTATTCCAGTCAACACTGTCAAAAGCTTTCTCTAAGTCTATAAATGCTAGAAACGTAGGTTTGCCTTTCAAGGCACGCAAATGGGCCAAATTCACTGAGACTGGAGACTCTGACAAAAGGCGGACGGCCCAGCACCGGTGAACGAGCGCTCGGAATCGACCGAGCTGGTCGGCCGTTGGTGTGCTGCTGTCGATTGCAGCTGTGGGAGGTGGCCGAAGGACGGTGTAACCGCGGATAGGTGCCAGACAGCGCGCTGGGCGTCGTCATCACAGAAAGTGGGGGTGGGAAGTTTGCCCGCCCAGTAAAACCCGCTAGGTGGCGATGTGTGGGAAGTCTATCTGACACCTGAGGACAATCCTGGTGTAGGCACAGGCGTGTCGGAGCACATCGTTCAGCGCGCTTTGCCGAACGTGGCACGGCGTAACTGACGACCATCACAATTTGCACAATTCGACAGAGATGGGTTCTTTTAACTGTCATATCAGCGACTTCTGGATGCCGCACAATCCTCGCATCCCATTCGAACACGACCACCCACATGTACTGAATGTACGGTCAGTAATATCGGCGAATGACGTTATCGGACCGTACCTCCTGTCATCGAGTTTGAGCGGAGTGAGATCCAAAATCCTCACCGAACAGCTTCTACCTGCACTGTTACAGGATGTGCCACTTAAGATCTGTCGTCAGATGTGGGTGCGGCTAAAAGGAGAAGTTGCTCACTTTTCTATGCAAGCACGTGACGCACCGATTGCCGGACATCCCAGGCCCTGGATCGGAAGGGAAGGTCCATTTGCACGGCCACATCGCTCACCATGTGACGCCCCTCGACTGTTACTTGTGGAGGGGGGTCGTCAAGGGCCTCGTGTACGTGACACTTTCCGACTTCTATATTTGCAGCACCTGACGAGGTTCGTGCGCTGCCCCTGGCACAGTGGGTCAGAATTTTCTACGAAGGTATTAGTTACGTCCTGAATGCGGTGTTCGCTATTTTTCACACCTTTTGCAGTGCCCAGCATGGATGTGTAAGCAGTAGAGTCTCTTTGCTGAACTTGGGACGCGTGTGCAATGATTGTCTGTTGTTCTCGCATTCTAAAGCTTTCACTGGCTCAAGATCATTTCCAGGACGATAAGTTCGTTATTGTACTTCATCTCCTCTAAGAACTTCTTCAGTTTTAGCGCAGTCTTTTGAATAATCCTGTGTAAGACAAAACCCTTAGCTTCCATCTATCCTGCAGCCACGTTAAATGAAGAGAACAACTGACAACACACAATATGAGACACACAATCCATACACAGTCGTAAGCGTTTGGTAGGGCGAGAAGACAGTGGGTAATTTGAAACTTCCTGATAGATTAAAACTGTGTGCCGGACCGAAACTCGAACTCAGACCTTTGCCTTTTGCGGGAAAGTGCTCTAACGACTGAGCTACCCAAGCAAGACTCACGCCCAGTCCTCACAGCTTCAATTCTGCCAGTATCTCGTCTCCTACCTTCCAGATTTCACAGAAACTACACTCCTGGAAATTGAAATAAGAACACCGTGAATTCATTGTCCCAGGAAGGGGAAACTTTATTGACACATTCCTGGGGTCAGATACATCACACGATCACACTGACAGAACCACAGGCACATAGACACAGGCAACAGAGCATGCACAATGTCGGCACTAGTACAGTGTATATCCACCTTTCGCAGCAATGCAGGCTGCTATTCTCCCATGGAGACGATCGTAGAGATGCTGGATGTAGTCCTGTGGAACGGCTTGCCATGCCATTTCCACCTGGCGCCTCAGTTGGACCAGCGTTCGTGCTGGACGTGCAGACCGCGTGAGACGACGCTTCATCCAGTCCCAAACATGCTCAATGGGGGACAGATCCGGAGATCTTGCTGGCCAGGGTAGTTGACTTACACCTTCTAGAGCACGTTGGGTGGCACGGGATACATGCGGACGTGCATTGTCCTGTTGGAACAGCAAGTTCCCTTGCCGGTCTAGGAATGGTAGAACGATGGGTTCGATGACGGTTTGGATGTACCGTGCACTATTCAGTGTCCCCTCGACGATCACCAGTGGTGTACCGCCAGTGTAGGAGATCGCTCCCCACACCATGATGCCGGGTGTTGGCACTGTGTGCCTCGGTCGTATGCAGTCCTGATTGTGGCGCTCACCTGCACGGCGCCAAACACGCATACGACCATCATTGGCACCAAGGCAGAAGCGACTCTCATCGCTGAAGACGACACGTCTCCATTCGTCCCTCCATTCACGCCTGTCGCGACGCCACTGGAGGCGGGCTGCACGATGTTGGGGCGTGAGCGGAAGACGGCCTAACGGTGTGCAGGACCGTAGCCCAGCTTCATGGAGACGGTTGCGAATGGTCCTCGCCGATACCCCAGGAGCAACAGTGTCCCTAATTTGCTGGGAAGTGGCGGTGCGGTCCCCTACGGCACTGCGTAGGATCCTACGGTCTTGGCGTGCATCCGTGCGTCGCTGCGGTCCGGTCCCAGGTCGACGGGCACGTGCACCTTCCGCCGACCACTGGCGACAACATCGATGTACTGTGGAGACCTCACGCCCCACGTGTTGAGCAATTCGGCGGTACGTCCACCCGGCCTCCCGCATACCCACTATACGCCCTCGCTCAAAGTCCGTCAACTGCACATACGGTTCACGCCCACGCTGTCGCGGCATGCTACCAGTGTTAAAGACTGCGTTGGAGCTCCGTATGCCACGGCAAACTGGCTGACACTGACGGCGGCGGTGCACAAATGCTACGCAGCTAGCGCCATTCGACGGCCAACACCGCGGTTCCTGGTGTGTCCGCTGTGCCGTGCGTGTGATCATTGCTTGTACAGCCCTCTCGCAGTGTCCGGAGCAAGTATGGTGGGTCTGACACACCGGTGTCAATGTGTTCTTTTTCCATTTCCAGGAGTGTATCTTGCGAACCTGCACTCCTGAAGAAACCATATTGCGGAGATATGGCTCAGCCACAGCCTGGGAGACGGTTCCCGAATGCAGGTTTCACTCTGCAGCGGAGTGTGCACTGATATGGATATCAGCGCACACTCCGCTGCAGAGTGAAAATTTCGTTCTGCGGTGGGTAATTTCATTACGGCAGGCGTCCACGTAATGCGGCATGCCTGGCCCACGTACTGGTTTCTGTGAGTCGCGGAAAAGTGAACCTGTTACGTTGGGTCAGCTGACAGGCAACTGAGGGCCGGCTGTTGTTTCTGGTAGGACTGGTTTGCACGCTCACACGGAAGCGGTGAGGTCGTCACACGTCAGCTGCGTCTCGTTTCCACCGCGACTCGCTGAGTCATTTTTGCAGAAATACAGGAATAAAATCTGCTTTCAATGTATATACTACTTGCCAAAAATCTGATTTCTTTTGAGAAAAACCGCCCCAAAAAGTTATATATTTATTAATAATGCACAATATATTCCGTGAAAACATATATGTATTTTTGCATGATGTTCTATTAAAAACTTGAGTCATTGTCAACTGTGATCGTAATCTTGGGTCCTTTGGGTAAAATAACGAATTTTATTTCAGGTGCCGGCCGCGGTGGCCGAGCGGCTCTAGGCGCTTCAGTCTGGAACCGCGCGGCTGCTACGGTAGCAGGTTCGAATCCTGCCTCGGGCATGGATGTGTGTGATGTCCTTAGGTTAGATAGGTTTAAGTAGTTCTAAGTTCTAGGGGACTGATGACCTCAGATGTTAAGTCCCATAGTGCTCAGAGCCATTTGAACCATTTATTTCAGGTACCTATATGACGTCATGTCTTGGTGAAATAAAGATTGGTCCAGTAATTCTCACTGCACGAACTGCATACCACGCTGCTGCTGGCATGTCGTGCTGACGCTCTTGAAAGAGGTACAGGAGTAGGATTCATATTCACTGGTCGACTTGACTGTAAGGGGCGTGCCTGTGATAGCTGTAGGGGTCTCGTACATAAGAGGCAGTGGCTATGGAGAACCCACGGCATTACACCCATTCCCCTAAACAACAAGTGCTGCCTTGCGCTGAAACAACTGAGCCACATACCGTGTCTGAGGAAAGCAGTTTGCAAACCGTAGTGATCTGTCAAATGTAATGTTCGAATTTGCTGGGAGTTATGGTACCTCTTAGGAAAACTGCAGCAAGGGATGCGGAGAATCACGTAGTGCGCTCTGTACGTCTTGTTTTCAGAACTGACCTTGCCTACCTGGATCTGAGTCGAATGAATGGTCTGAACCAGAGACTCTGTGAAAAGCTAGGCTGCAACTTCCAAGAGCACAGGGTTGACAATTAGAAATCAGGTGCTGCTACCCAGGTATCTGACTGTGTGTGGGATGCCAATAAGAGTACATTCGAGGAAACGTCAACTCTGAGATACAGCGCCTCTTACTTGTTGGTAAAGCACTTTCCCGCGAAAGGCAGAGGTCCTGAGTTCTAGTCTCGGTCCGGCACTCGTATTTAATCTACCAGGTAGTTTCATATGAGGGCACACTCTGCTGCGGGATGAAAATTTCATTCTGGAAACATCCCCCAGGCTGTGGCTAAGTCATGTCTCCCCAATATCCTTTCTTCCAGGAGTGCTAGTTCTGCAAGTTTCGCAGGAGAGCTTCTGTGAAGCTTAGAAGCTAGGAGACGAGGTACTTATGGAATTGAAGCTGTTGTGGGTCGTGGGTCGTGCTTGGATAGCCCGTTGGTAGAACATTTGCCCGTGATAGGAAAAGGTTTCGAGATCGAATCTCGATGCGGCACACAGTTTTAAACTGCCAGGAAGTTTCAGCGCTTCTTACTGTTTTCGATAAATGGAACCCTTTTTAATGTCCACTTGTACTGTAGCATCCCTGGTTTACTTCTTTAGTATATTTTTACGCAACATTTTGTAAATAAAGTATTTGTAACAAACATGATAATTATTTCAAATAATGTATATTTGCCTCAAAACAGACCCAAAATTTCCTACAGTTATTTGACCTTAAAGTAAAATAACCAATCAGAACTTTAAGTTTTAAATTTGAATGAGAAGTGAGCTACTGGCTCTCATTTTCACAGATATCTTTACTTCTCAGTACAGTTTCGGCATGAAGTCTGTTCGGGTATTTATCTTTCGTTCACGTATGAGCTAAGAACCTGTTTCGCATATACAGGGTGAGTCACCTAACATTACCGCTGGATAGATTTCGTAATCCACATCAAATACTGACGAATCGATTCCACAGACTGAACGTGAAGAGAGGGGCTAGTGTAATTGGTTAATACAAACCATAAAAAAATTCACGGAAGTATGTTTTTTAACACAAACCTACGTTTTTTTAAACGGAACCCCGTTAGTTTTGTTAGCACATCTGAACATATAAACAAATACGTAATCAGTGCCGTTTGTTGCATTGTAAAATGTTAATTACATGCGGAGATATTGTAACCTAAAGTTGACGCTTGAGTACCACTCCTCCGCTGTTCGATCGTGTGTTTCGGAGAGCACCGAATTACGTAGGGATCCAAAGGGAACGGTGATGGCCTGACATGTCGGGACACACTCTATTCCACTCCGTAATTGAAAACGGAAACCACGTGTGTACGTGTACCTCACCCCTCATGCTAATGTACATGTGCGTCAGTGAAAAAGACCAATAAAAAGGTGTTAGCATGTGGACGTGATGTGCTGTTCCAGTCTCTTCTGTATCTAAGGTCCATCACCGTTCCCTTTGGATCCCTACGTGATTCGGTGCTCTCCGATACACACGATCGAACAGCGGAGGAGTGGTACTCAAGCGTCAACTTTAGGTTACAATATCTCCGCATGTAATTAACATTTTACAATGCAACAAACGGCACTGATTACGTTTTTGTTTATATGTTCAGATGTGCTAACAAAAGTAACGGGGTTCCATTTAAAAAAAAGTAGGTTTGTGTTAAAAAAAACATACTTCCGTGCATTTTTTTATGGTTTGTATTAACCAATTACACTAGCCCCTCTCCCCACGTTCGGTCTGTGGAATCGATTCGTCAGTATTTGATGTGGTTTACGAAATATATCCAGCGGTAACGTTAGGTGACTCACCCCGTATATGTTATTTCAAATATGTAAAAGTACCATCACAGCTTCCTTGTAACTAATGAGGTTATTTATCTTTTAAATTACACTAGAATGCCAGTACTGGCGTTAATAAACTTTTTTTCTTCAGCGATGACTTAGTTGTCAGATGAATGAAAAATGCACAAATGGTCTCAGTTCCTAAGGGACCAAACTGCTGAGGTCATCGGTCCCTAGACTTACACACTACTTAAACTGACTTAAACTAACTTATGCTAAGAACAACACACAAACACCCACGCCCAAGGGAGGACTCGAACCTCCGGCGGGAGAGGCCGCACAACCTCTGACATGGGGTATCTAACCGCGGGGCGGTGAATGCAAGCTTCGTCGTCTGTTGACGTGTTCGAAGGACGTGCGTTGGCAATGAATGAATTTCTAATCAGCAATGATTTCTGGTAATAATGTGATATTCGTTTGGGAAACGCTGCTAAAAAAGTTCACTGAAAGTTTTCAGATTTCCTAGAGGCGTTAAATTTTATTGTTTATTAAATTACTTTCTTGAATGTTACGAAAAAATGCACTTAACTTTCGTGGAACAATTGAAGAATGTCCACGGAAACACAAAAAAAGAGTTTACCCGTTCTCCTGTCGTTCAACAACTGGTTGGAATAATTAGTGTTTTAAGTACCAGACATTCTGCAAAAAAGCAATAAGTGCCTTCCCTGGAAACTACCTACAAGAGTTACTTTGGAAATCCTACCATAAAGGAAAAATATTAGAGCTAATGGCAAGAAACGGGCGTGACTTCTTCGGGGGTGCCCATATTGCAGTAGTTTATTGCAGGTCGCTGGAGCACCGAAGGGTACCCAACGACTGGCAGCTCATTCCCGTTTCCAGGGAGGGCTGTCGGACAGATGCCGGTAATTGTAGGCCTATCTCGCTGACGTCGATCTGCTGTAGAATTACGGATTGTGTTTTATTCTCACGTATTATGATGGTTTTGGAGAAAGAAAATCTCCTCTACAAATATTAACATGGATTCCGGAAATGGAGATCTCGCGAAACTTAGTTCGCTCTGTTCGTCATGACACAGTACTGTAGACGATGGCGCTCAAGTTGATGTCTTGCTCGACTTCAGAAAGGCATCTGACACCGTCTTCACCGCCGTTTAGTGGGGGAAAAAATACGAGCTTACCGAGTATCGCATCAGATTTACGACTGGATTCAAAACTGCCCTGCAGACAGAACTCGTCCCTCTTAACGGATTACCCCAGGGAAGTGTGATAGGATCGTGACTGTTTAAGATGTATATGCACGGTCCAGTGGAAAGCGTCGGACGCTCTTTGACTCTGTTCGCAGACGATGCGGTGTCTACAAGAAAGTAGCAACGTCAGAAGACAGTAGCGACTGGAAACCCACAGAGGGTTGATGAATGGTGCAGTCTCTGGCAGTTGACTTTGAAAGCAAATAAATGATGTGAGGCTCTTAATTCTGCGGTTATCAGAGTCCGAACAAGTTCCCGATATTTGCACTGTCCAATCTCTCCAGTTTCCCGAATGATGATGGAATGATAAGGACAACACAAACATCCAGTCCCCGGGCGGAGAAAATGCCCGACCCGGCCGGGAATCAAACCCGGGACGCCGTGATCCAGAGGCAGAAACGCTAGCCACTAGACCACGAGCTGCGGACCAGACATGGGAAAACTAATCCACTACTGCACAACTACTCAACTGACGACGAATTGCTGGGAAGAGTATTTACCGTGAAATATCTTGAAGTAACCATCCAGAGCGACCTTTAGTGGAATGACCACATACGAGGTGCATTCAAGTTCTAAGGCCTCCGATTTTTTTTCTAATTAACTACTCACCCGAAATCGATGAAACTGGCGATACTTCTCGACGTAATTGCCCTGCAGACGTACACATTTTTCACAACGCTGACGCCATGATTCCATGGCAGCGGCGAAGGCTTCTTTAGGAGTCTGTTCTGACCACTGGAAAATCGCTGAGGCAATAGCAGCACGGCTGGTGAATGTGCGGCCACGGAGAGTGTCTTTCAATGTTGGAAAAAGCCGAAAGTCACTAGGAGCCAGGTCAGGTGAGTAGGGAGCATGAGGAATCACTTCAAAGTTGTTATCACGAAGAAACTGTTGCGTAACGTTAGCTCGATGTGCGGGTGCGTTGCCTTGGTGAAGCAGCACACGCGCAGCCCTTCCCGGACGTTTTTGTTGCAGTGCAGGAAGTAATTTGTTCATCAAAACATTTTAGTAGGATGCACCTGTTACCGTAGTGCCCTTTGGAACGCAATGGGTAAGGATTACGCCCTCGCTGTCCCAGAACATGGACACCGTCATTTTTTCAGCACTGGCGGTTACCCGAAATTTTTTGGTGGTGGTGAATCTGTGTGCTTCCATTGAGCTGACTGGCGCTTTGTTTCTGGATTGAAAAATGTCATCCACGTCGCATCCATTGTCACAACCGACGAAAAGAAAGTCCCATTCATGCTGTCGTTGCGCGTCAACATTGCTCGGCAACATGCCACACGGGCAGCCATGTGGTCGTCCGTCAGCATTCGTGGCACCCACCTGGATGACACTTTTGACATTATCAGGTCGTCATGCAGGATTGTGTGCACAGAACCCACAGAAATGTCAACTCTGGAGGCAATCTGTTCAACAGTCATTCGGCGATCCCCCAAAACAATTCTCTCCACATTCTCGATCACGTCGTCAGACCGGCTTGTGCGAGCCTGAGGTTGTTTCGGTTTGTTGTCACACGATGTTCTGCCTTCATTAAACTGTCGCACCCACGAACGCACTTTCGACACATCCATAACTCCATCACCACATGTCTCCTTCAACTATCGATGAATTTCAATTGGTTTCACACCACGCAAATTCAGAAAACGAATGATTGCACGCTGTTCAAGTAAGGAAAACGTCGCCATTTTAAGTATTTAAAACAGTTCTCATTCTCGCCACTGGCGGTAAAATTCCATCTGCCGTACGGTGCAGCCATCTCTGGGACGTATTGATAATGAACGCGGCCTCATTTTAAAACAATGCGCATGTTTCTATCTCTTTCCAGTCCGGAGAAAAAAAATCGGAGGCCTTAGAACTTGAATGCACCTCGTAAAGCAAAAATTAGGAAACGTAGATGCCAAACTATCATACGGAGAAACTTAAGGAAATGTAACTCATAAAGTGACTTGCAAAACAGACGCTCCACTGATTTTTGGGTATTGTTCATCAATCTGGGACTCTCATTCGGTATGGCTAATGGCAACAGAGAGGATCCGACGAAGAGCTTACTCGGATCAAGCATCAGGGAGTGGTTTACTGTTGAAATTTCGAGACAGTATTTTCCGTGAAGAATCAGACAATGTATTACATTCTCCCACATACATCTCGCGAATGATCGCGACGAGAAAATACAACTGACACAGAGGTCTACCGATAATCATCCTTCCCACGCGCTGTTCACCAACGGAATAGGGACAGGAGGATGGGGCAGTTAGTGGTACCAGCGCTACCCTCCGTCACACACAGTCAGATGGCTTGCGGAGTATTGATGTAGATGTAGATGACACTGGTATCAGGGACCATGAGGCAGTTCTAGCAGCAACTAACGAATAAAACGCAGCTTACAGAAATAGGAAGTTTTATATGTCCAGTAAACCAGACGAAAAGGTTGAGGTATGGTATCGTAAATGAGGAACTTGAACCACTCAACTTCGGATAGGAGAATGCGGAAGCACTGTGGCTCATGTTAAAAAAAAAAAAAAAAAGAAAATTTGATAATGCACTGCACAGATATGAAGCTAGTCGCACTATTCATGGTGGGAGGGCCACTCCATTGTATGCAGTCGTCGCAAAGAGTCTTCTAAAGAAACAGCGACTGCTACATAATAGGTGTCAAACAAAGCATAGGACTGTAGGTCGAGAGATACAAAGAAGATGATTTTGACTGACGAAAAGGTAGTTGTGTAGCTTTCAGCGACTACTGAGGCAGAATAGTATCGCAAGGATTCTCATACAACTAAAAAAATTATGAAACTTCCTGGCAGATTAAAACAGTGTGCCGGACCGAGACTCGAACTCTGGACCTTTGCTTTTCGCGGGCAAGTGCTGTACCAACTGAGCTACCCAAGCACGACTCACGCCCCGTCCTCACAGCTTCATTGCTGCCAGTATCTCGTCTCCTACCTTCCAAACTTACTGGCAGAAGTAAAACTGTGAGGACGGGGCGTGATTCGTGCTTGGGTAGCTCAGTGGGTAGAGCACTTGCCCGCGAAATGCAAAGATCCCGAGTTCGAGTCTCGGTCCGGCACACAGTTTTAATCTGCCAGGAAGTTTCATATCAGCACACAGCTGCAGAGTGAAAATCTCATTCTCAAAGAAACAACACTTGAACACTTGTGGATGACATAGGCACTGATAGTGGGAGTAGGAGTGCAAAAACAGAAATGTCCCTGCAACGGGAAACCCAGACGAACTGCCTCAGTTTAATTCTCGCACCACTGCAAAGGTGAGAAAAATAGATACTGGTTTGAGTGGTGTTGAGAGAAGAGTAAAATCGATAAAAGTGAAAAAAACTCCATTCCAGGCGAAAATCAAGTCATATTTATTGTGACTGAGTTAGCCCGTCTTTTGATCATAATATACCGGAGATCACTGGAAAAAAATAAAAAATACACTCTGTCCCATAGTTGCAAGAAAGGAAGCGCAGGTCACATCCGTCTAGAAAACTGATAGTGGAAGTGACCCACAAAACTACCGGCTATGGTCTTTGGACATCCACCTGTTGCAGAATTTAGAAGATGGTCTGAGCTCAAAGTTAGTGAGGTATCTCGAGCAGAATGATTGCCTCCGTTCCAACCAGCACGGATTTCGCCAACATCGCTCATGCGAAACTCAGCTCACACTTTTCTCACATAACATACTGAAAACTACAGGTCAGGGCAGTCAGGTAAATGCAATGTTTCGTTGCTGTATCGCAAATCGCAACTATTCAACGCTCAAATGTTTCAAATGGCTCTGAGCACTATGCGACTTAACTTCTGAGGCCATCAGTCGCCTACAACTTAGAACTAATTAAACCTAACTAACCTAAGGACATCACACAGATCCATGCCCGAGGCAGAATTCGAACCTACGACCGTAGCGGTAGCTCGGTTCCAGACTGTAGCGCCTAGAACCGCACGGCGACTCCGGACGGCTATTCAACGCTCAGTTGACTGCATAACCGATGGAGTCGTCCTCTCAAACGATCTGACTAGATTTCCTAAGAAATTTTGTTTTATGTAATGTCACTAACCGGATAAAAATCATCTATTCAGTGGCTCAGTCAACGTACTGCCACCGAAACAGAAGGTGAAGGATTCGAGGCCGAAATGCTGAATTCGGTCTTCGGAAATTGTTTCACCGCTGAAGACTGCCGCTTTCAGTGTCAGGTCGAAAACCGAGATTGCAAACAGTGAGATAAGTGATGGCGATACATGAAATCAAAACTGCTCGATGAGACACCTGTGAGATTCTCCACAGCTTATGCGAAAGAACTTGCACTGCTTGTAGCAGTACTTTATCGTAGGCAGTTGGGGCAGGGAAGGGTCTCTAGCGATTGGGAAAAAAAGCACAGGTCGTTCCCGTTTTCCAGAAAGGCCATCGGACAGATGCGCCTGTATACGGATCAACAGCCGTAATACTCCCTTGCGGTAGTTCCGAAATTAATAAATCTCCTGATTCTGTTTCTTTAAGAACGACGTGTTCAACTCTGCCTGGCGCCAGGTGCTGAATACGGTCACAAATCTGGTTCGACACTCTGTAACTGGTTCTACCGACACTCTAGTCCATGGTACAGTTTATTTTGTTTATAAATGTCATTTGTTTAATAGAAAAAGGTTGTATGCTTCTTACTAAGGCTTTGACAATAGCCTTGCCTCGGTGAATACACCGGTTCTCGTCAGATGCCTAAAGTTAAAGCGACGTCGGACGTGGCCAGTACTAGGACAGGCAATCGCCAGGGTTCGTCAGGCGTTGTTGGCAAAGGGGAGGAAGCATGGTGACCTAAAGTTCCTGATCACCAGCATCTGCACCAACGTTCTGGATTCAGTTTCAAACCTTACAGTAGAGCAGCCTATCATGAGGCCATGTAACAACACTGTTGGTGGTGATCCGTCCGTTGGTGGGGGACGTTTTTAAGCTTGGTGGCCCCCTTCGTGCTGTTCCATAGGAGTGGGCTGTTTTCTGGCAGCGCGTTGTACCCTCTCCCCTCTCTTCCCCGCGAACATCACATTAGAATCAGCTACACTTAAGATCCACTTAGTCCGCAGCTCGTGGTCGTGCGGTAGCGTTCTCGCTTCCCGCGCCCGGGTTCCCGCATTCGATTCCCGGCGGGGTCAGGGATTTTCTCTGCCTCGTGATGACTGGGTGTTGTGTGCTGTCCTTAGGTTATTAGTTAGGTTTAAGTAGTGCTAAGTTCTAGGGGACTGATGACCACAGATGTTAAGTCCCATAGTGCTCAGAGCCATTTGAACCATATTTTTTCTTTTTTTTTTTTTAAGATCCACTTAAATACTCAACTATCACACGACGCGACGGAAACGTGCCGGTGTGCGCGAAGGATGGGAAAAACCTTTCCAATTAAACGACTAAACTTGCCGGTCCGGGTATTTCAGCTAGCCATGGAATACGACTTCGATTTTTAACTAAAACGTTTAGAGGCACTATTCTAATGTGTGTGTCAATAAACGCCACCTAAAGGTCACAGGATATTTTACTTACGGCAGCTTACTAAACAGTAGCGGTAGCTCATGGTACTGTTTTAGACTGGAATTTTTGACGAGATACTTAAAGTCGATGTCCTCTTAATACCGTGTGTCTCGCTTGCAATCAAGAGCGAGTGTTACGTTGTCTAGCGCAGTTATGATCGCACACTTCATTTGACTGTTTTGTCATTCATCGACATGTACTCTATCATGGCCTATTTCTGTGAAAGCTGTATGGTAGATGATACTTTTGACCCACCGTCTATGTTGCTCCACAACGGGCAGTCTTGAAATGTCTTCTCTTCCAGTTGGAGCGTTCATGTTTCTGTGAGGAGCTGTCAAATGAGAACGAGACAGGTGGAAAAAAAGCAAGTAAACTGTTTACTTTTTAAGTCTTTCTTCAAGGCTTCAAAAGTATGGAAATCACATGGCGAGAGATCGACTCTGTGTGGAGGATGTTTAAGGGCTTGCTAGCGAAGCTTCTGCAGCATAGTGGAAACAACCTCGCCAACATGTTGTGGTGGTCACTAACGGTTACTGCTGAGTAGAGGTGATCTTCCAATCAGCGTCCCACACGAGCAAAGGTGCTGCGTCTTTACCTGCGGTTACTCTTATCTTAGGAACATGGGTTATGCATGTCTCTGTTTAAAAACACTAGCTCGAGCTAGTCACAGAGTCGAACTGGCTGCTTTCATGCCCTGCAGCTAAATCGCTGCAAACAATAAGCTACACTCCTGAAAATGGAAAAAAGAACACATTGACACCGGTGTGCCAGGCCCACCATACTTGCTCCGGACACTGCGAGAGGGCTGTACAAGCAATGATCACACGCACGGCACAGCGGACACACCAGGAACCGCGGTGTTGGCCGTCGAATGGCGCTAGCTGCGCAGCATTTGTGCACCGCCGCCGTCAGTGTCAGCCAGTTTGCCGTGGCATACGGAGCTCCATCGCAGTCTTTAACACTGGTAGCATGCCGCGACAGCGTGGACGTGAACCGTATGTGCAGTTGACGGACTTTGAGCGAGGGCGTATAGTGGGCATGCGGGAGGCCGGGTGGACGTACCGCCGAATTGCTCAACACGTGGGGCGTGAGGTCTTCACAGTACATCGATGTTATCGCCAGTGGTCGGCGGAAGGTGCACGTGCCCGTCGACCTGGGACCGGACCGCAGCGACGCACGGATGCACGCCAAGACCGTAGGATCCTACGCAGTGCCGTAGGGGACCGCACCGCCACTTCCCAGCAAATTAGGGACACTGTTGCTCCTGGGGTATCGGCGAGGACCATTCGCAACCGTCTCCATGAAGCTGGGCTACGGTCCCGCACACCGTTAGGCCGTCTTCCGCTCACGCCCCAACATCGTGCAGCCCGCCTCCAGTGGTGTCGCGACAGGCGTGAATGGAGGGACGAATAGAGACGTGTCGTCTTCAGCGATGAGAGTCGCTTCTGCCTTGGTGCCAATGATGGTCGTATGCGTGTTTGGCGCCGTGCAGGTGAGCGCCACAATCAGGACTGCATACGACCGAGGCACACAGGGCCAACACCCGGCATTATGGTGTGGGGAGCGATCTCCTACACTGGCCGTACACCACTGGTGATCGTCGAGGGGACACTGAATAGTGCACGGTACATCCAAACCGTCATCGAACCCATCGTTCTACCATTCCTAGACCGGCAAGGGAACTTGCTGTTCCAACAGGACAATGCACGTCCGCATGTATCCCGTGCCACCCAACGTGCTCTAGAAGGTGTAAGTCAACTACCCTGGCCAGCAAGATCTCCGGATCTGTCCCCCATTGAGCATGTTTGGGACTGGATGAAGCGTCGTCTCACGCGGTCTGCACGTCCAGCACGAACGCTGGTCCAACTGAGGCGGCAGGTGGAAATGGCATGGCAAGCCGTTCCACAGGACTACATCCAGCATCTGTACGATCGTCTCCATGGGAGAATAGCAGCCTGCATTGCTGCGAAAGGTGGATATACACTGTACTAGTGCCGACATTGTGCATGCTCTGTTGCCTGTGTCTATGTGCCTGTGGTTCTGTCAGTGTGATCATGTGATGTATCTGACCCCAGGAATGTGTCAATAAAGTTTCCCCTTCCTGGGACAATGAATTCACGGTGTTCTTATTTCAATTTCCAGGAGTGTATAATTATGAGGCTGCAGTCAAATAGTTTATGCATTGGCTAGAATTGCGAGACAAAAATCAGATATACAAAATGAAAGTTAAATGAATAATTTAATAATAACGGTTCTATTCTAACGTCTGTAATTGATGTAGACGACAGAGAATTATTTTGAATAATTTAAAAAAAGATGTTTCAAATAAATGGGCAGTTGTTCAATGCTATTCAATTAAAGTACATACAAAAAAATACCTTTATCGAATACAGTTAAGTTACGCTGAGAGCGATGCAAGAATGGCGGCAAAATCCCCAGAATAAATAGTCATCAAAGATACACGAAAACTATCTCCATTTGGCGGTCACAACATATGAAGTATTCAGCAGCTAAAAATACTTCACAGTTCAGCCTGGCGATTCAAAAATTAATGCACATGATACAAAGAGTACTCACTCATATTCTGTCTGTCCTCAGTCCCGAAACACAAGAGGGAAAAGTTAGAGCCCTGCTCTGGAGCACATTCAGACTTCTCGAAATATAAAGTCCCTTCAGAAGTTACAGCATCGTAGCGGCCGTTCACCTTCGAGAATCTATCACCCATTTCATCCAAAACCACACAGTACTACAGTACGAACATCCAGGTGTCCTCCAAGAAATAACCAAAAAGTGCCCTTCTAAGTTATAGTCTCATAGTGGCTGTTCATCGCTCAGAATCTATCACCTATACGTCCAAATGATGCACATTACCACAGGCAGTTCTGCCTTTTTCCAGCACAAACCTAAAAGTGTCCAGAATCGCTCCCTTGAGTTCTTCAGTCGAAAAGTCCCAGACTCCTCTTGAATCCCGCAACGTTCCGCTACTGTTTTTCCATTGGCTGAAGGCCGTCCCCCACCAAAAATACATCGCTCTCAAGGTCCTCACACCCAATATGAGTTCTTTCCGTACTAAACTAATATATTACAACAATATTTAAATGAGGAAATGTTATAAATATTCGGTAACATTCAGTTCATTGACAGTAATTGCAAATATAGGTTTTTACTCAAATCAATAAGCTAATGTTTTTGCACAAACACACTGATTTTAAATGAGAACGATTTGTCGTTATTTTTTATTCCTAGAATTATTTATGCCTTTTTGACAGAAGCACCTTTTGGTGCTCTTTACAATTGTGGTGCCCGCTGACACATGCACCGTTTTTTAATATAAAATGCAGTCAACATTTGAAGAAAGTTACTGGCAAAATAGTCAACTGTTCGTTAAATAAATACACAAGTATCGCAAAATATGAGGTGTTCATGGTGCATTCGTTGTCATGTAATTGCGGAGTCTATGATGGTCTGACAAATATTTGTATAATGAAACAGACATAAAAGGCATCATAAATCAGTACATAAAATAGATTCAGATATGTAGCTTTCAGGAATGATAGCTATTGTAAAATGCTGAGATATCGTATGTTGAAATCGCGTGTAGCGTTTAAAAGTTGTTAATTCAGAGGTTAGCCGGCCGGGGTGGCCGAGCGGTTGTAGGCGCTACAGTCTGGACCCGCGCTACCACTACGGTCGCAGGTTCGAATCCTGCTTCGAGCAATGTACTTAGGTTAGTTAGGTTTAAGTAGTTCTAAGTTATAGGGGACTGATGACCTCAGAAGTTAAGTCCCATAGTGCTCAGAGCCATTTGAACCAATTCAGAGGTTCATTGCGAAAATGTTCAGCTGCTGGGAAATATTAACTTCGGCAGTTTTAAAAATATTGCAAATACTGTTGTGTCACTGGATACACCTCATTTTACTGACATCGCAGTTGTATTCAGATTCTCATTAGTATTTGCCTGAGAGTAATCGTCGAATCTCCGAGAGCTGTAAGAAGCCATCTTTCAGCTTGTCTGACACTCCGCCACTTATTGCAGCACTGTCTCCAGCAGAAACGGCATACGAGCCGCAGCCGCCCAGATTGCCAGCTTTGGGATTTACTCATTCCCCGCGACGCTGCTCGTCTCTGCAGCTGTCTGGCCGGTACCGGACGCGACGCCTCCACGGCCCAGGGGCCGCGCACCAACTCTCCGACGCACGAGAAAGTTCACCTCCCCTCAGTAACAGACCAATATGTCGCCCACATGCTCATTACAAAGTGAACCGCCCACATCTGGGACCGTCGGTTTGCTTGGGTACAATCACTGTTCTGTAGGCAACTGCAAACATTTCTCCATGACAGCACTGACCCTCTTGTCTCACAGTGAGATAAGTACATTCACAGTTACGGTGATTACTTTTGGGATAATAAACAGTTTACTTCCTTTTTTTTGCATTTGTCTCGTTCTCATTTGACCGCCCCTTATATAACGATGAATTGTATCATTTCCAGAAATAATCTACCGAAAATTTCGAGAGCATTACTGCTCTGTGAAACCAGGAAATAGGTAGCTTTCCCTACATTTCCTCCCGCTCGCTTCCAGCAGCAATTTCGTGGCATTACTCCGCGGCAGAAATTGCCTACAGTAGTCTAACGGCGCCTGACAGTCGTGTGAAAATCCTGTCGGCGTGTCCCCGAGAAGTGTGCGCCAAGGTTGCATGTGACACATGCCGACCCACAAGCCTAGAAAACAGAACTGCGCATACAGTGGCTTGCGGAGGCTGCGGAACCTCCACGAATTTATGTGCAAGTACTTAGCTGTAACTTTGTTTTCATCCTGTTCTCTTCGAGTTAGCAGCAGTTTTAAGAAACTGATGTAGTCCATGGTCTGGCGTCAGTAAACAGGACAGAACGCTTCAAATTTTTGGGTGCACATAGTGACGAAAATATGAAATGAAAGAAGCACTTTACTGATCTTCTCAAACAATTAAAGTCAGCTAATTTTGTTCTTCATATAATTGCTAATCTTGGAAACAAACGAATCAACCTCACGACATATTTTGCATATTTCTACTGGATAATATTTTATGGAATAATTTCCTTAACTAACTCATCACTTAAAAAGAAAGGACTGATTACACAAAAGCGACCAGTAAAAATAAATGTGGGTTCATCCTATTAATCAAATTCGACATAAATAATCCAGTACAGTTTGAGAAGAATAGTGATGTAGAGGGGAAAATGATCTTTATTACTCATTAACGATTTTAATTGCTGCCTTAAAAATTTAAATTATTTGCCCAGTAACATAAAATGCCTCCAGGTTGTGAAGAAAGTTTTACATCTAACTTAAAATCATTTCTTCAGGATAGCTTCTATTCCTTTGACGAACTTCTACTTAAAAAGTAATAACTAGTAAAAAAAGGAAAAAAAACCTTGTTTTCACGGTGAGCGTAGTTGCACGAGTAAGACCAAGAATTAATTTGTTCATTAACGTTAATACTAATCACAAATACCTATTCTGTAAACTGATTTTTTCCACATCATTTTTACAAAAGAACAGTTGAAATGATCTATGGAACATATAACTAACTACCTAACTACATAACTAACTAAAAACACTCTACTGTTTTTCAGCTCCTGTATTACACCACAAAACGTACCATTAAAATTGCAACATCTTTAAGATGGCGTGAAACAAACATCACATGCTTGGATGTGCAAACGATGGGCATTTTAGCACAACAGTGCAAGGAAAGGAGGTGTACTCTATCTGAATTCTGTGTATAAGAAAATATTGTGTAGCAGGTTTGTCATTTAAAAGTTGTTTGTTTGTCACAGCATGACGTTATGACTTGTATAAGAAGCAGAAACATCCACCACCACGTATCAGAATTCGGCAGCAGCAGCATTGTGGCGAGTCAAGACTGCAGTTGATCGTTGACACTACTGCTCATTTTGGTCGTAATCCACGACCATCACGCCCATATGGAACTGATGGGCCCAGGAAGGACGTACTCAATGTCATGCCCAAGTAACTATCACTCGAGAGGACATATTACTTCTTTCAGTTATTCTATTCTTTTTTAACAGGACTTGATTTAAAGGAGGAAAGTTTATTTGATTAAATAAAGTTATTATATTAGAAAACAAACTATGGAGAAAATCATATGAACAGTGATATTTAACGTATTTACATTATAATTCCTTATTGTAAGTAAGTTTAATTTACTATTTTTGGTTTGGGAGACCATTATGTGCTTTCAGTTACTTGATGTTTGAGATGTAGTAATTTTTAGTTATTTCAAATTGACACCATAATGTCATTTTAATTAACTTCTTGAATTATCTGACACAATCATGTCATAAAAATATATACTGAAGTCCTTCCAGTTAAAATTGCTCCACAAATACCTGGACCTCGAGCAAAGAATAATAGTGTAAATGTCCCTGGATTTAATTGTCCAGATGTAGCATCAGTTTAACTCCCAATGAAATTACTGCACAAGAATGTAAAACATCTAATGGTCTAGTTCAGATTCAACTATATTTATAGGTATGACTGTTTGGTTATCTACATGTTAATCGAAACACATCAATTCGTAGATCCCTGTCTAGTGTTACATACATACTGAATTCAACATCTACAAAATCTGAGTTTTCATATCTTCATTATTACTGTCATTCAGTGGTTTTGATTGTGATTATTGAATGTACTGAGTCATCTAAAAAATATAGTTTACACAGTGGTGATTACTGCAATGGAATTTAGAGTACTAGATGGCAGGGCTATTCAAATAATTTCAATTGAATGTCCACAGAGTAAATTTCGAATTGTGTAAGCGATAACTAGTCTATAGCTAAGGGAATACATTATAGTTACCGTAATTAATAGTAGTTCAGCTGAAGATATTCATGAAGGAATGATAATAACTGCACCATTAATGGTGAAGCTTCATCTTGCAATGATAAATTTGGTATTGTTGCTATTAATTTTCTAATAAACAGTCAAACATTTATGTGAATATGTTAAATCTATTGCACTAATTTGCCGTATTAGAATTTATAAATGAATGGTAATTATGAATAGCTACAACAAGTTTGTTTGCATGGCCATCCTCCGCAGCAAGCACAGAAATACTTGATATGCATCTTCATGTTTTCACGAAGCAAACACTGTTCCATAAAATTTCGGGCGTGCAGCCGCATAAATTCAGCATACCCAGTGGGTCGGTCCTTGAATTTAAAAGGATGGAGCAAGTGCTGGAGCGTTAGTCACCTCGGCTCACTCTGGAGATGGCTGGACAGTATTCAGCCGAAATATTAGAAGAAGAAGCTGGATTTATGCGGCTGCACGCCCGAAATGTTATGGAACAGAAATACTTGTTTTGTAAATAAAACTGCCTTTTCTTGCTGCAACTTAATTTATTTTTCCCAGACGCGTTCGGCTTTTTCTTGCTCTAAGGCGTCTTCAGTGGGACCTGTAAGAATAGAACTTTGTTAGTTTTAGATTTTCAAACAGTTCACGTCACGTCTTTTTTAGGTTAGTAAGTAATTACTTGAGAGGAATCACGAATCACACCAAACTGTAAATAATTTCTTATTTACATAAGAAACACAGCATGATCTATTTGATAATCTACATATAATAAAACTGTATCGTTATAGATCCCACTGAAGATGTCTTAGAGCAAGAAAAAGGCGAAACACGTCATGGAAAAATAAAATAAGTTGCAGCACGAAAAGGCAGATTTATTTAAAAAAAAGTATGAATAAATACGTTCTGCAGAAGGACTATTTTCAAATCATTCAGTTAATTTGCTTATATTAGCCCTAAATCTAATTGTTTGGCTTGTAACCATTTTTCTCATATAATAATTACAAATATATTGATTCCAACAATTGAAATAGTAGGTTCAATACTTGACAGTATAAAATATTTGATAAGGTGAACATTCGAAAGTGAGGAACAGATCTATAGAATAAAAATTCCCTCCAGTTGCCAGTAATTTCCTAATTTATTGTAATAAATTACGGAATTACTGGCAACTGTAGTGGATTATAATCAATTGATACTATATTTCATGGTTTGTAAGTATTGGGGTAACCTGATTATCGTCATGACATACCTGGCAACGCTAACAAATATGAGGAAAGAATATTAATTTACTTCAGTCAATATAATTGCAAAGTGAATTTGTAAATATGTATTACTCTTGGTTTGTCCTGTCAATAAAGGGTATCAGGGAACAATCTCTTATAACAGCTAATATTGATCCCACAGATAGTACATAGTTGGAAGGGTACAACAAAATATTTTCATGTAGAACAATTTCAAAAGATGAATTTGTTAATACTAACTTTGTTAATCCCACAGTTGTGAAAGGAAAAATGAATCAAAGTCCTCATACTTCTGGTGGATTAATCTTGACTTTATTCCATAAAATGTTACTAATCATCTAAATGCATTAATTCCTGTTTGTACAGCTTCATAAATAAATAGGATTAACTTCTAAGATCAGTGCAGCAATACTAATTTATTTGTCCAGGGCTCATATTTTAGAATGATGTTAGACCCATCATGTTTATATGGTTTTGAACAATACATGCAATTTTTTTACAAAATACTCAAAAGAAAACAATTTTTTAAGAGATAATTACTGATTTTATGCAGATAAGCACAAGTAATGGCATCAAAACATACAGTGCTACAGATATGATATATACAAAAATTATGCAGGTTTACTATACTACAGAAACACTAAGAATTATTTCTATGTAAAACGGGAACACTATTTCTTAAGTGAATGACCAAAAACACACAGCACCACTACAGTGTCAAAATGGCGTCAGTCAGTAAGAATGTAGTTCATTCAGCTCCGATAAAAAGTAGAATTTTATTAAACATTAAGTGTGTGAAATGCAAGAAAATTATGCGAAACGGCATCCTTTGTGATAAATGTGATCTGTGGAACCATTTTAAATGTGCCAACGTCGACGAACAGAGCCTGCCCGAAGATAATACCGAGTGGTTCTGTCCTCCATGCTGCAACGACGCTAGCCGGGACAATGCTGCAACAAAAGATACGATTCATCTGATGCTATTCTTCAGCAATTAAAAGAAGAAAACGAATTACTGTGTGAAGAAATTAGACGACTCAAAGAATGCTGTGAGCAGAGCGACCAGGAACTGTGTAAGAGGTTGGTTAATAGTGAGTCATTAGAAATAGGTTATAGGCCTAATATCGACGCCAACTGGCCGCCGCTTAGAAACAGGCCTGATACTAGGTAGAACAGTGGAATATTGTACCTTTAAAAACAGCACAAAATCTGTTAATAACCAGAGAAACCCGAAACGTGATCTAACCCTTTCAAATAAGTATGGTATTTTGGAAGCTATCGATGGGGCAGAGAGCATAACCTCAGTCTGCATCCAAACCAATACAAGATCTAACCGACAATTGAAGCCAACAACAAAGACTACTAAACAAGTCCCCAGAAAGTTTGTACCTAAGCCTAGAAGATCCGTAAACATTCAGATTCACGCTGATAGTCAAGGTAGAAATGTGTTTGCTGGAATAAGGGAGAAAAGCAATTTCAATGTTACTAGTTTTGTGAGACCAGGGGCATGCTTCAAGGAAGACACCCAAAGTGCTGCAGGAAGTATCAAGTCAGACCGCGACGTTACTGTACTACCGGCGGGAACAAACGATGTGGCGAGAAATGAAAGGCAAACTCGTATCTCCTCACTGAAAGACAGGCTGCAAGTTCTTCGGAGTGCTGAACTTATCTACCTGTATGGTCAGCCATCAATCAAGAGGTGAAGAAGGCTAACCAGGAAATGTTTAAGATGTGTAAACGCTTTAGGAAAGTCACTTTCTTTGCCCTCAGCAACGTTGGTAGGAGATTTCATACATCTTATGGTTTTCACCTAAATAGGTTAGGTAATAGATTTGTCTCAGATGTTATTGTAGACATAGTAGAAAAATTTTGTTTGAATTAAGCCAAGTACCATAACGCAATAGCCTTAGAATACAATGTCAACCGCCCTGTAGACTCTGATAATACTTTTTTAGTCAAACCAAGCACATTGATTTAGCAGTAAATAGTAATATCAGTGCTGATTCTAATTCCTCACAGTCTCAGAATTTGCTGCCTCAATGTGCAAGGGCTGAGTAGTAAATCCCTAATATTGAATGAATTTGCCTTAGAAAATCAATTTGATGTGATTTGTGTTAATGAGCATTGGTGTAAATATGATGAAATTTGCTTTATTCAATTTGATGACTTTAAACTGATCAGTAACTTCTGCAGGGATAAGTGCATACACGGTGGTACTGCAGTCTATGTTAAAAACTCTTTGTTTGGTAATAGTAGCAAGCTAGCTTGTGAGTTCTCTGTGTAAGTGTTGTGTGCGTACTGTAAGACCTTCAGTGCACACACCATCAGATTATTTGACTTGTCGGTCTATGCGAGTGTCAGCAATATGTCTCATGGTCTTATCGTGGCGTGTTTATCTTCTGCCGTTAGGTCAGACGATAGAAATGCCACTTGCATGCTTAGAGTGGCAGATTGACAGTGACCAACTTTAAACAGAACTTGATTAATTTTCACACACATTTATTAAAATAATAAAAAGCATAGACATTACGTAACTTGATTCTTGATGCTGATTACAATTGACAATCTGAAGTTCCTGTGGTCTTGGTACGTTAATATTATTCTCACATATCTCTGATACTATACATTGCTCTTCATAGCTATGTACAGGAATATGATAATCTTATTAGGCGCAGACTGAAACTTGACTATAGACTGGAACAGACAAATGCGAACTAATGCAGACTGATGCAGACTGATGCAGACTGATGCAGACTGATGCAGACTGACTAATCAGAGTTCTGTACACTCGTTATAATACCTTGAGCATTCAGGTATCACTGCGCGAGTGTGATCTGCGAGGAGAACAGGTTCTAAATTAGCAGCAATCTCATTGGCTGCATTACATATTAATACGCGGATCGGCGGAAGCAGAATTTGGTCCGTCTCTAAGACAGCGCCATCTCGTAGTGCGGAGATGGACGAGCGCTGCGCCTGCGCTGTTGTGCTTAACGGGGCTCGCTCTAGTGGGAAAATTGTGAACGCGCTGACTATGCGGAACTATGTACACAACAGTAAGGAATTTGATTTTGAGGTATCAGGAATATGTATAAATGACATAAAGTTAGTAGTTTTATGTCTGTACAGATCCCCAGATGGTGATCCCTCTTCGTTTGTTGAAAAATTGGAGGAATTATAAGAATATTTTAATGGTAACAAGTGGAAAAACTATGAGATACTAATTGGGGGGGACCTAAATGCTGACTTTGATGTCACAGAAGATAAACCCAGCGTACGAGAATTAAAAAATTTACTTAGGCAATTTAACTTTGTCTACCACAATACCAAACCAACCAGAGGCTTGGCCTGTCTTGATAACACCCTAACAAACTACTTAGATCAACTTTTTCATGTGGTGTAGTTAACTTTCCCTTTTATGATCATGATGGTGTATTTCTCACTTGTGAAAATTCTTTCGTAACTCATAATACATCTCATAAGTCCAAATTAGTTGTAACAAGACTTGTAGATGACACAAAATTGTTTAATTTTAGATCCTAGCTTAGTTCCTTCAATTCGTTTGATATGTTTGCTAAAATAGAACATTTGTCAACTGATTGTTTTTTTGAGAAATTTTTTTCAATATTCAATATTTTGTTTGAAATGACTATTCCGCAAAGAAAATGTAAAATTAAAGTTACCGCCAGTGAATCTAAAATAAAAAAGAGAAATAAAGAGTGGTTTACTCTCAAATTAGCCAGTTTAAAGAATAAAGTTATGTTGTTTTTCGCTCAAATAAAAAGATTAATACTCAGCAATCCAAATTTTTCTTCACAGAAGCTAAGAAAAAACACAGGGCAGCTATTATTGAAGCAAAAACAACATAACACTGTAAATATTGGGGCATCAAAAAATAAATTTGAAAAAGCTTGGAATATAATAAACTCAGTCGCCAAAAATAACAAACCAAAAGAGGTAGCTGTCTCAGAAAATGATTTTAACAATTTCTGTATACAGTCAGTTAGGGATATTCAGAAAAATATCATTAAACCCGCGGAATCTGCTGCTCAAATGACGGCAAATTGTAATTTGTGGTTTAGGCATGACAGACATAATTTTGTGTTCTCTGAAGTGATGCACCAGGAGGTTTTAAATATTGTAAAAAAGTTTATGTCTTTGAGCAGTGCCGATATATACGGCATATCCTGTAAGATGTTGAAAAATGTTATTGAATGCATTGTCGGCCCTCTAACGTATGTTATAAATAAGTGTCTGACGCTGGAAATTTTCCACAATGTACTGAAGTTATGTAGAGTTGTTCCTGTCTATAAGAATGGAGATGGAAAATGTCCATCTAGTTACCACCCCATATCCCTCACTCCTGTTTTTTTATAAAGTATTAGAAACTGTTGTGTATAAGCAAATGTGTAACTTTCTAGGTAATAATTCTATTGTTTCCAATGAGCAATTTGGTTTTAGGAAAAGTAGATCGACCACTCATGCTATTGATTCGCTCGTTAAAAAGGTTCTCCAGGTATTCGAAGATAAGGAGTTTGCTCTGGTCACCTTTTGTGATGTGAGTAAAGCATTTGATTGTGTGAACCACAAGTTACTTCTGCATAAATTAGAGATTATAGGTTTTCAAAACAGTGGCTTGGGTATTCTTAGGTCTTTATTGGAGCACTGTAAACAGATTGTATGTATTAATGAAGATAGATCCAACATAGCCAATGTCCTGTGTTGTGTGCCTCAGGGCTTGGGGCTTGGCCCACTGCTTTTTCTGATTATGATTAATGATTTACCATCTCATGTAAGTTCCCATTCAATCTTATATGCTGACGATACAACCTTTATCAACAATGACCCTGACATTGAATTGTTAAAAAGTATAACAGAAAATACCATCAGTGAAGCATCAAACTGGTTCAGAGCAAACGATTTTTTATTAAATGAAAATAAAACACAGTTCATTTTTTCAGCTTAAAAGGTACCTTGTTTCTGAATGTTTCAAATAATGTTAAATTTCTTGGTATATATTTAGATAGTAAACTTAATTGGAATTACCATATTAACTATATATCTGCTAGGCTTTCTAATCTATTTGTTGAGAAGGTTAAAGGGCTGTGTATCAGATCAGTATATTAGATCAGCATATTTTGCCTTCTTTCAGAGCATTATTTCTTATGGTTTACTATTATGGGGAACTGTAGCTATGTACATAATATTCTTCTACTGCAACAAAAGTTGTAATAATTATCACTGATTCTGGTAGACTAGATTCCTGCAAGCCATTGTTTGTCAAACTTAAATTTATGACTGTTGTTAATCTCTATATTCATATACTGTTGTTCTACATACCATGAACAATTTACCAAACCGGCAATTAAGAGAAAATATACATTCGTATAATACGAGAAACAAGAAACACATTGACATACCTTTCCCACGTTTAACTAAGTCTTTAAAAAGCTATCATGTAATAGGTTCCAAATGTTGCAATAAATTTTCTCTTTTTAAATTCGATTGTCCTATTGAAAAGATCAAGCGAAAACTGTATGAGTGGCTGGTTGAGCATCCTTTTTATTCCCTTGATGAATTTCTTGATTGCAGTCAAACACAATATTATAAACTTTGGCTGCTCCTGATATACTATATTAATTATTTCATTAGCTGTTCTAGTTACCTATTGGTAGTAGCTAGTAAAAAGCATTAATTTGTTTTTCTCTTCACAGTCGCAAAGGGCAGTTATTATTGTACTTATAACTCCTGCATATAATGTTGTTTGTATTTTATAATTTGACGTTGTCTATTGCTTCTGTAAGCTTAACGACAGTAAAATCTTATTATTATTATTATTATTATTATTATTATTATTATTATTATTAATTATTGCTGACGTGTCTACATCCATCCATACTGTAAATATACTCTGTGAACATACAATGAATCCTGTTAATCTTGTTGTTAACACAGCCTAAATTATTCAAATGTTCAAATGTGTGTGTAATCTTATGGGACTTAACTGCTAAGGTCATCAGTCCCTAAGCTTACACACTGCCTAACCTAAATAATCCTTAGGCGAAACACACACACCCATGCCTGAGGGAGGACTCGAACCTCCGCCGGGACCAGCCACACAGTCCATGACTGCAGCGCCTTTGACCGCTCGGCTAATCCAGCGCGGCCTAAATTATTCCTAACATCCTAAAAGATTCAATTTTCCCACTTTTTTGTCATACAAATAGTGGCGTTTGGTTTTGATCGTATATTAATTACTGTTGTAACAAAATTTACTAATCTTAGAATTGATGATACACCTGCCAGGTGTAATGAGAAAATAGCTAAATCAGCTGAAGCAAGTTTGTGAATTGTAGCTGTATTTACGGAGTGGGGCAGGGGTGCTGAATAGAGATATTCCCCACTTGTAACAAACAACAGACTCAAGCAACAAGTTTGCTGTTACAAATGGACAGTGGCAGGGGCTCACGTGTCGATTCTCAGAGATTACGGAGATGCGAGTTTGGAGATTACGCCGTATGACATGCTGGCGAGTTTAAGGCGAGTACATAGAACTCATTACTGATCTCTGCTTAAGACAGCAACGGCGGCAGTACACACCAGTCCAACAACTGCAGAGAATGGGGTTCTGTTAGTGTACCATGGTCCCTGAATGAAGGAAGGCCTATCAATACGAGAGCCACAGTTGCACACTGAAGCATAATCTTCAATGTGCCGGCTGTGATCGATACGTCCATGAAGTGAGGGGTTGGCATCTGATCAGTATACGTAATTGTATTTGTTTATACCTCCATTCGCATAGAAATTAGTTTCAACCATAAACAATACATCATAGGGGAAATGACGGCCTTCATGCATGTTGTGTACTTCTTAACACGCAGCAGTAAGGAGAGGTGGGCTACTGAGTAGTGCTGCAACTGTCGTCTTAGGAAAGCTCGACCGGAGCAGAAACGATTAGTAAACAATCAAATACAGTAAACAGAATATTTACATAACTTGTACTCCTCCAAGCATACAAAGACTCTTTACAAATAATACAGCAAGAAATAGCGTCGAGTTTACTCAATAGCCACAAATACAGGGTGTTTCAAAAATGACCGGTATATTTGAAACGGCAATACAAACTAAACGAGCAGCGATAGAAATACACCGTTTGTTGCAATATGCTTGGGACAACAGTACATTTTCAGGCAGACAAACTTTCGAAATTACAGTAGTTACAATTTTCAACAACAGATGGCGCTGCGGTCTGGGAAACTCTATAGTACGATATTTTCCACATATCCACCATGCGTAGCAATAATATGGCGTAGTCTCTGAATGAAATTACCCGAAACCTTTCACAAGGTGTCTGGCGGAATGGCTTCACATGCAGATGACATGTACTGCTTCAGCTGTTCAATTGTTTCTGGATTCTGGCGGTACACCTGGTCTTCCAAGTGTCCCCACAGAAAGAAGTCACAGGGGTTCATGTCTGGCGAATAGGGAGGCCAATCCACGCCGCCTCCTGTATGTTTCGGATAGCCCAAAGCAATCACACGATCATCGAAATATTCAGTCAGGAAATTAAAGACGTTGGCCGTGCAATGTGGCCGGGCACCATCTTGCATAACCCACGAGGTGTTCGCAGTGTCGTCTAAGGCAGTTTGTACCGCCACAAATTCACGAAGAATGTCCAGATAGCGTGATGCAGTAATCGTTTCGGATCTGAAAAATGGGCCAATGATTCCTTAGGAAAGAAATGGCGGCCCAGACCAGTACTTTTTGAGGATGCAGGGACGATGGGACTGCAACATGGGGCTTTTCGGTTCCCCATATGCGCCAGTTCTGTTTATTGACGAAGCCGTCCAGGTAAAAATAAGCTTCGTCAGTAAACCAAATGCTGCCCACATGCATATCGCCGTCATCAGTCCTGTGCACTATATCGTTAGCGAATGTCTCTCGTGCAGCAACGGTAGCGGCGCTGAGGGGTTGCCGCGTTTGAATTTTGTACGGATAGAGGTGTAAACTCTGGCGCATGAGACGATACGTGGACGTTGGCGTCATTTGGACCGCAGCTGCAACACGGCGAACGGAAACCCGAGGCCGCTGTCGGATCACCTGCTGCACTAGCTGCGCGTTGCCCTCTGTGGTTGCCGTACGCGGTCGCCCTACCTTTCCAGCACGTTCATCCGTCACGTTGCCAGTCCGTTGAAATTTTTCAAACAGATCCTTTATTGTATCGCTTTTCGGTTCTTTGGTTACATTAAACCTCCGTTGAAAACTTCGTCTTATTGTAACAACACTGTGTTATAGGCGGTGGAATTCCAACACCAGAAAAATCCTCTGTTCTAAGGAATAAACCATGTTGTCTACAGCACACTTGCACGTTGTGAACAGCACACGCTTACAGCAGAAAGACGACGTACAGAATGGCGCACCCACAGACTGCGTTGTCTTCTATATCTTTCACATCACTTGCAGCGCCATCTGTTGTTGAAAATTGTAACTACTGTAATTTCGAAAGTTTGTCCGCCTGAAAATGTACTGTTGCCCCAAGCATATTGCAACAAACGGTGTATTTCTATCGCTGCTCGTTTAGTTTTTATTGCCGTTTCAAATATACCGGTCATTTTTGAAACACCCTGTATGAGGCTCTCTGAGCTAAAGCACGAACGATGGCGACGGAGCCACGTCTAGGCGATGTCTCCATAGTGTTGCATAGCGAGGTGGCTCTGAGTGGGAGGGGTGTGCGCGGCTGCTGCCGGCCGTCCTACATCACGACGGCAAAGGGCGATCGTGGTGCGGAGCTGCTGGAGGTGTGACTCTGTCAGCATCCTCCATTGGGACTGATGGATCCTGCAAGACCGCTATCGGTGTCTGCGGAAACTTGTGTTGCCGTTGACAGCTCTGATATTTCCGTGGGGTAATATCGATATATCATGATCCAGTTCTGTTTGCGTCTCACCCATTCTGCATACTCAATCTGACGATCTGGCATCATTGTTGAGTAGTAGTAACATTCGGATTTTGTGGCGGTCCCAGTCATGTGTGGCCAAAATTCTCATTACTGAAATAGGGTTGACTGGCAAAATGCAAGTACTGTGCTCTGTGTGGTCAGAACAGTAGTTGCTTCGTCAGTAGCTGTTTTCGATAGTCCAGCTTTCGGTTTTCCCCCATATTTGCGGAAAGTTTAGCCACTGGACAGTGGGCTTGGTTGAAATCCTCTGCTACAACACTGGCTCCTCTCTCTTTTTCACGTCACCTGTAAGGAAGATAAGTCAGTAACAACTCGAGAATGTAGGAGGCCGTTCACAAATGAACGGCGCCAATGTTTTTCTCGTGTAATCCTCTATCTGTCTGATGTCATATGATCCTCCTTCCATTTGAAAATTTCGAGTCACACCCAAGATGGCGGCTTCCAAACTATCCGCCATGTTGGTAACACAGCTTCATTGGTTCCTCCTCCCCCGTCTCATACTTCTTGAATTTACAATTTGCGTTTATTGTGTTAGAAGGGTGATTGCACACCTACAGACCGTCCTGAAGTGTGTGGTACTGAGTGAAAGAATGTGTAATTTACATTGACTCAAGTCTAAACTGAATGGGATAAATATTTACAGTAGTTATATATCATTCATTATGATATAATGATATTGTGCAACCTTTCCCACCAAGCAGCATGCCCACCGAGCGAGGGATAGAACAACCGCACGCAGTCCGGGGACTGTTACGCAGTGGAAGCCTTACTTGCTTCCTCACAGCATTTTTTTTCTGAACCATCTTTTTACAAATGCCACCAAAACCTGTTAGTTACTGATTTATACTTTTCGCGCACAGTACATCGTCTGAGTCCAAACACACACGGGTCGAGGACAACGTATCAGTCTGGTAGGAAGCATTTCGTTTCCATACGTTTTCTCAAACTTTACTTCTTTTTACTTTTGTCACACATTATAGGCGCTTTACTCCAGTTTTTACACAAAGTGCGTGTTCCTATTTTATGGCTTACTAAACTCAGGACGGATAGAGAATCAGTATTAAGACAATCAACTAAATACGCCGCAGAAGACTGAAAACTGTTCTAGTAAGTCAGATAAAAGGCATTTTGCCATCTCAGAACATTCCGTATTTCATCGAGTTTTGGAGCTGGAATTTCAAATAAATTCCAGTTTTCTGCACTGATTAGCAATGTAAATTAATACATTTTTTTCTGTGAAAATCTGAAATGGACCCATGTACGGTGCGATAGCAGCCTGATTTCTGCCAAATCGCTTTCGTCAGTGGATTTACCCATTTGCGTCCTGTGCTGTCGCTAGAACGATTTCCTATTCGTTCGGCTCTGCCTGTATACTTCTTCTGTACGTCACGTGCCGGGCCCGCAAAGCTATCAGGCCACATTCAATCTCACGGTGAGCAGTGGTCGTTATGTTGTCGTTTATCACAGTATATGTCTCGATAAATTAAGAGCGTTTGTGCACAGATTTCACATAATTTCCTGTACAGTCGAGAAATTAAGTTTACGGAAAGCGTCGCTTGCAACGATTATCAACCCTTCAGTTGATCGGGTTGTTAGTATCTATATCACATTTCATGCGCTGTCCAACTGACGTATGGCCTGGGAATTTCAGTGACATTTGCTAGGCGCATAGTGAAACTGTTGGACCATTGGGTGCATTTAAGTGCTTTGCGTTTCATTTATCTACGTTCAAGCCGAGGTATCAGACATTCCAGCTATCTCTGCAAGTGTGGGTAAGAGTCTGATCATTTCGTAACAGCTTTTTCTAACGGAGTGACCTTCCTGCTCAACACCTGCGTTGCCTGCGAACAGACTCCGAGAAATACAAAACGTGTCCGACAGGGCCATTATGTAATAATATCTGAACATTAAAGGTGGTACCATACTTCCACAAACTACTCCGAACGCTACATTCCCGTCTTAAAACGACATTCTTTTGAGAAACTATTGTAACAAAACAAAGTTGCTGTTCTACTTTTCAAAGTGACTAGATCGATGCCGGTTTCACTTAGTTTTTCCGTCCGATACCACTTTTGGTCGAACCGCGCGATTCGCGGTTTATGCGAGGGAGCTTGATTTATTTTTGCATTTTTCCGTTTTTGCTATTTCTCTTGTAACTTTTCGAATATCAACAATATAGTGAATCTTGTGAAGTAAAAAAGACTCTTCTGAACTGAACAAGTGTCCTATTCTTTACAACTTCGTTTGTTGTAATGCTGAACAACGCAAGTGGCGTTCGTACGGAAATGCTATCTCATAAGAATGAATCGCCAAAACTATCTCAAAGTGTATGACACTATTTGAATTAAAATTTAACGAACTAATTAGAACATGTTGAACAATATGAGAGACAGGGTGTGCTGATAAACTCTGTACTGTGCAGTGTACAGTGCTGCAGTGTGTGACGTCACAATACACGCCTTACAATTCCAACACAGAAAAATAACAGAGTAAAAATGCTTCGTGAAATTATAAAACAAATTTTGAAAGAATAAATAACATAAAATGTATCTCAAGAAAATGTCCTGTGATTCTATATAACCAACTGATGAAATAAAATTCCAAACGCTACATAATACATACGGGAAAGTAACGTTGCACTGCCAACTAAGTCACTTTGCATAAGAAATGAAGTCTAAAATGATCTTTACCCAGATTGAACCCGATACAAATTTTGAAATGTAACGTATGGCCGAATGCTTTATCTGTGTCCTGACTGTAATTTTAAACTGCTCCAGACAAATTTATACGGTTTAGCTGTGTGAATCTCCGATATCTTCCTTAACAAATAGAATGATCTTCACAAAAGTTACTTCTTATTAGAAATATTAGACTGCCTTGAAATTAATTACTGAAACGGTAAAGGAGTAGGAAATCTATAACTTCTGAGTGCAAGCCATGTGAACGTATAACCTAACCTATTCACGCCTGAACAATGAAACTAATTAATAAATGAAAAACTATCGTTTGCTTTTCTTCTACAATATTAACTTAATTAGTTAACCGGTTTTCGGCTTACAAGGCCATCATGAGACATGTAAATGTCTGATGATGGCCTTGACGCCGAAAACCAGTTAACACAGTAAGTTAATGCTGTAGTACAAAAGCAAACTAGTGCTTTTCATTCTTATAATGTGGTTCTGCCAAGAACCGACGGAAGATTAAGTTAACAGGAAACAAATTAACCCGAAACAAGAAAGAAAAATCCTACTAGCCGCAAAACTCTCCGTTTTCCAAACACATCTTAAATTCCGCGCAGGCAAGCAATGCAGCAACAAAATTACCTGTAAAACCTTTCAACA
Organism: Schistocerca cancellata; assembly: GCF_023864275.1. Classification (NCBI taxonomy): domain Eukaryota; kingdom Metazoa; phylum Arthropoda; class Insecta; order Orthoptera; family Acrididae; genus Schistocerca; species Schistocerca cancellata. The sequence continues at coordinate 496,179,051 of NC_064634.1, forward strand.
ATCTTTACCAAATCATACTCAATCTTCCCGAATTCATCATCTCTATCTCTGTGCTTTGCGAGATGTTTCCAGACCGCTCAGTAGTGTGGCCAATACCGGACTCGCCCGCTCTCTCACACACCTCTCACAGAATGTTACAGCAGCGACATCGCTGCTGGCAGGCAGAGATCACACTGCTTGTACTCGGAAACTCTGTTGCCTGACATAATACGGACTATCGAAAGCTACTGTTTTAAATATTTCTGACGTGCAAATATGAAGTATGACACATTCAATGAAAATATTGAGCTCACAACACATTCCTCAAGTCCCAAAAATAGAGCAGAAACTTTACACTCTACCCGTTTTGAAGCTTATGTGAACATTTGATACGATTTTATAGTAAAAGTACTTGTATTCCAGATATCTGGTCATCGTGATATATTTTATGTTCAGTTTAAATAAATATGGATAATGCCGAATATTTTGTAAAGTAAAAATAATATAACGAAACAAATTATTGTGTGAATACAAAATTTTCTCTACAATATCGAAAAACAATCAGAACTTTTGTCTCAATGTAAATGTACATATATGTATGCTTGGTGGAAAATGTTCTTTGATCTTGTTCACGCGTCTTTATGCCATGTGAGTTAGTAGACGATATTTTGTTCTGGAACATAGCAGTTGTGATTATAAAGATTATTAAGAGCTACATTTATTTTACAGTTTAAGAATGTATTTACAAGACTGTGTGAATTTTTTTGCTCTGTGACTGCAAAAACCAATGTAATGGTGTGGTTATGATGGCACGTCGTCGAAATAAAATCTGAGGTGGAATAATGAAAATGGTGTTTCGGTCATAAAGAATACAATCCCCACCTGATTATTAGAAAGTTTTTCAACAACATTGCAACCCCTAGACACCGTTTCCGTACTTCAAAATAAGTATCATTTCTGAAACGCCACCTAAAACCGCTGGGCACAACAGGTGATTATGATTGTAGAAAGGGCCATGTAAGGTGTCCGTCAGGTTCACTCAAAATTGTAATTTATTGTAATTTAATAACACCCTAAAAGCAAAACGACACATAGCCGAACCTTTACAGCTACGAGTTTCAAAAAGACAATTATTTCACGGCTGAAAGCCGCCAAACTAGAAACCTTAAAGCAACAAGATAAATCTCAAGTTGTAAAATCAGGCAGTTAAAATTGCAAATAAAATAATTAACTTATATATACACAGCGAGAGCCTCAAGGCAAGGGTGAATAGACAAACATAAACAGGATGCAATACAAACGGCTGAAGGCCGACAGTAAAATTTTCAAGATTTTAAAATATACACTCCTGGAAATTGAAATAAGAACACCGTGAATTCATTGTCCCAGGAAGGGGAAACTTTATTGACACATTCCTGGGGTCAGATACATCACATGATCACACTGACAGAACCACAGGCACATAGACACAGGCAACAGAGCAAGCACAATGTCGGCACTAGTACAGTGTATATCCACCTTTCGCAGAAATGCAGGCTGCTATTCTCCCATGGAGACGATCGTAGAGATGCTGGATGTAGTCCTGTGGAACGGCTTGCCATGCCATTTCCACCTGGCGCCTCAGTTGGACCAGCGTTCGTGCTGGACGTGCAGACCGCGTGAGACGACGCTTCATCCAGTCCCAAACATGCTCAATGGGGGACAGATCCGGAGATCTTGCTGGCCAGGGTAGTTGACTTACACCTTCTAGAGCACGTTGGGTGGCACGGGATACATGCGGACGTGCATTGTCCTGTTGGAACAGCAAGTTCCCTTGCCGGTCTAGGAATGGTAGAACGATGGGTTCGATGACGGTTTGGATGTACCGTGCACTATTCAGTGTCCCCTCGACGATCACCAGTGGTGTACGGCCAGTGTAGGAGATCGCTCCCCACACCATGACGCCGGGTGTTGGCCCTGTGTGCCTCGGTCGTATGCAGTCCTGATTGTGGCGCTCACCTGCACGGCGCCAAACACGCATACGACCATCATTGGCACCAAGGCAGAAGCGACTCTCATCGCTGAAGACGACACGTCTCCATTCGTCCCTCCATTCACGCCTGTCGCGACACCACTGGAGGCGGGCTGCACGATGTTGGGGCGTGAGCGGAAGACGGCCTAACGGTGTGCGGGACCGTAGCCCAGCTTCATGGAGACGGTTGCTAATGGTCCTCGCCGATACCCCAGGAGCAACAGTCTCCCTAATTTGCTGGGAAGTGGCGGTGCGGTCCCCTACGGCACTGCGTAGGATCCTACGGTCTTGGCGTGCATCCGTGCGTCGCTGCGGTCCGGTCCCAGGTCGACGGGCACGTGCACCTTCCGCCGACCACTGGCGACACTGTGGAGACCTCACGCCCCACGTGTTGAGCAATTCGGCGGTATGTCCACCCGGCCTCCCGCATGCCCACTATACGCCCTCGCTCAAAGTCCGTCAACTGCACATACGGTTCACGTCCACGCTGTCGCGGCATGCTACCAGTGTTAAGGACTGCGATGGAGCTCCGTATGCCACGGCAAACTGGCTGACACTGACGGCGGCGGTGCACAAATGCTGCGCAGCTAGCGCCATTCGACGGCCAACACCGCGGTTCCTGGTGTGTCCGCTGTGCCGTGCGTGTGATCATTGCTTGTACAGTCCTCTCGCAGTGTCCGGAGCAAGTATGGTGGGTCTGACACACCGGTGTCAATGTGTTCTTTTTTCCATTTCCAGGAGTGTATTACCATAACCTTTCATAGGCAGAGGACTAAATTTTTTTTTTCGTTTTTGAGTAAGGATGTGAGTGGCTGAAGGTCCACGGTTGATTTTCCAAAATTCAAAATACATAAAATCCAGTAAAAGAAGAGTCTTTTAAATCTTTGGCTATGATAGATTGTAAATAGTCAATTAAACACCAGTGAGAAGGACAGTAAAGAAAACGGCACTCAGAAGCCTCCAGGGAGGTCGGTCTACCCTCGTTCACTTAGGTGGCAGAGGTGGTGAGTCCAACTACACTCGATCCGTCGGAACCCAACCAGGGGACAACCACGGACCGACCGAAAAAACGACTTGCTTGCCACCAATCGCTACCTGAGAACTCAAACACAATAGGTTACAAACGTGATTATCTAAAATGGAATAGGTGTTAAGCTGTCAAAACTACACGCCATGTTGGAATGCGACAACAGGTGAGGAAAGGACGCTGCCTGAAATTACGTTGGTGGCCAGGGCAGGTAACCAAACCAGTAACGGCCGCAAGTCAGAAAATTCCGCTGGTCCACTTGAATTGTAGCCAAAAACTTGTTCAAATGGCTCTGAGCACTATGCGACTAAACATCTGAGTTTATCAGTCCCCTAGAAATTAGAACTACTTAAACCTAACTAACCTAAGGACATCACTCACATCCATGCCCAAGGCATGATTCGAACCTGCGACTGTAGCTGTAGCGCAGTTCCAAACTGAAGCGCCTAGAACCACTCGGCCACACCGGCCGGCGATTGTAGTCAACCAATATAGTTAATTGCACCGCATGGCGGCTCAATTTCAGCAACAGAAACACTCTATGTTGCTCACAGGAAAACCTCCTCAACAGCGAACCACCGAAACGAATCACACAACATGAATGGACGTGGCTTGGATAGTTGAAACCACTAGTCAACTCTGACGTCCTGGGTCGGTGAACCACGAAGCTCGTAGGGATCGGACAGCTCCACACACGCTCCGACACTGCGCAGGGACCGCCAGCGGACCCAGCCGACTGCACCGCGCGGGGATAACTTCCCTGGTCGGCAGCAACCGAGCGACTACCCTCAGAATGCCGACAACATCTAAAATAGTCGTCAGTGGAAATAACGCCAGTTACACACAGAACCTGAGAAACACTTTCACGAAGACTTGAACGACACCCAGCAGTAACTAAACACGCACGAAGACAAATCCGGAGTCGGTGCACACACACACAGCCGACTCCTGAAAGATCGGCGAGCCAAAACGCGTCGTCCGGTAGGACGACCGACCGACGATCCACCAACACCGTGGCCCGCCTCAAGCGATGCGTGGCGGCAATGGTCGGGCGAATTATGTCGACGCAGACCTCACTGCTCCAACCCGACTGCACTAGTGCAGCATTGCAACTCCTGACTGGCAGTTCCGGATTGCGCTCCAGACGCATTCCAACTGATTGGCAGCCCAAACTCGCGACTGGAACTCCCTCACGACAGACAACGACCGGGAAGTAATAGCAGTCGAGCAAAGATACTAGGAGAGGGGATATGTCGATACGCGCTGCTACCACAGCTCACGGTCAGGCAAAGCAGCAACTCATTGACAGTAGTAATTTAAATTAACGTAGTGACGTGGAAGTACGTCAAAAACAGGGTGCAAAATACATGATGGCGGGAACATGATCCACACACGGCTCAATCTCCTTGTTTTGTTTAATTTTCCGTCGAAGGCCGTACAGTCCAGAGTCGGTATGCCAGTCAGGCAAATCAAAATCAGCATTGACCCAATCATGAACCGTCGCCCCAGGCTGAAGACAGCTGTGTCCTGCTGCATGAAGAACTCCGTAGCTGCCTGCTGCACACCCTCGTCCGGCAGGAATCGTCAGCCCTTCGTGGTCTCTATAAAGGACGGAAGGCGTGATAATCGCAAGGGGGAAGTATCAGGATTAAAGGGCGGATGCTCAAATGTCTGCCACGTCTGCGTTACGACATTTTTAATGTGGAGACGTTCGTTATCATGAAGCAGCAGCAACCCTCGTCGCTGTGGTTTTCGATAGACATTCTTCGTTTTGCGATGGATGTCCGCCGTGTTTCGACAGTCGAGAAAAGAATAACAGCACGTTAGTTCTGTTTGGAGACATTTGATTATAACGTCGCCACAGTTCACGTTTATTCATATACCGCACGCATGTCGGACAGACGCAATGCCACTCTAATACCTCGCCTACGCCAGCCGCGGTGGTCTAGCAGTTCTAGGCGCTCAGTCCGGAGCCGCGTGACTGCTACGGTCGCAGGTTCGAATCCTGCCTCGGGAATGGATGTGTGTGATGTCCTTAGGTTAGTTAGGTTTAAGTAGTTCTAAGTTCTAGGGGACTGATGACCATAGATGTTAAGTCCCATAGTGCTCAGAGCCATTCGAACCTTGCCTACACGTCGGTGCTTATATACCAGCTACACTCTGCAAAAATAACAATATTTTTATAAGTTTTCTTAACAAATGAATTTCTACTGGTTTCCGTTACATTATTAATTTCCGTTATTATTTCGTAAATGAATCCAGAAATAAACATAATAAACAGTACAGGATTGCGTAATTAATAATAGAAATTTTAAGTGTACCAATAATTCGTAATTTCAAATGATTCTAAAAAAAATAATTTTCTGTACATTCAGAACTAGTACTTATTAGTTATAACATCGAAACTAAAATATTTTATAGGCAAAGGTCCCGAGTTCGAGTCTCGGTCGGGCACACAGTTTCAATCTGCCAGGAAGTTTCATTTTATAGAGTACTTCCTTTACATAAATTTTAGCTTGAAGCATAGCATACTGTGTATAAAATTATGTGAAACTCTTCAGAAAAGCAACTGAGACAATACTGACCTGTCCAAAATTCGAAAAATAATACTGGTATCCACAACGACTGTTGAGTAAAAGTAATGCTAGAGGAGGATACCCGTTACAAGTTGATGATAAAGGTTTTTACATTTTGTGTCTTGTCATGCCCCTATTGACGCCATTCTCTGTGATCTTCCGAACCATTGGTTTCATTTTTTCTGCGGTTGTGTTCATTACTCATAGCATGAGGTCTAATGGTCCAATGCTACGGCATTCTTATTTATTTATCGAGACTTAATGAGGTGTTTAAAAAGGAAAGGGGTCAACATTACGAGTGCAGATGTATTTCACTGTTAAGCACAGATGAGAGAGTGGGGAGATGGAAGGAATAGGGGCAGTAACTATTTGATGTAGTGACAGAAGAAGAACGTGGAATCGCTAAAGAATTCGTAGGTGACTCAGTATGAGAATCAGAGTTTAATTGAGCTTCGGACGGCTTGTGATCAAATAAGGTACAGATAACACTGCTTCGGCGTATCTAAAATCGTTGGGCGAAGTGGCAACCAAACGACTATTCAAGCTGATGTATGAAATCTATGACACCAGACACATACCACCAGACTTTCGGAAAATATCTTTCACATCGTCTCGAAGAAAGAAAACCACGTAAGTACGAGAACTAACGCACAATGAGCTTAACAGCACATACATCCAAGTTTCTAGCAACAATAATATACTGAAGAATGGAAAACAAATTTGATGCACTATTAAATGACGATGAGGTTGGTTTTAGAAATGATAAAGCCGCCATAAAGGCAGTTCTGACTTTGCATTTGATAATGGAAGTTAGACCTAAGAAAAATAAAGACGTGTTCACAGGACTTAACGACCTAGAAAAGCGTTTGACAGTGTCAAACGATGCAAGATGTTCGAAAGTCTGAGAAAAATATGTATAAGTTATAAGGAAAGACGGGTGATGTACTATATTTATTAGAATAAAGACGGAAAATGGAATATCAAGAATGAAGTGCTCGAAATAAAAAGGGTGTAGGACAGGGATGCAGTTTTTCGTCCCTACTGTTAAATATATGCAATAACGGAAATAAAAGAAAGGTCCAACAGCGGGGTTAAAAACCAGGGTGAAAGGATATCAGTGATAAGATTCGCTGATGACATAGCTATCCTCAATGGAAGTGGGGAAGAATTGTGGGGTATCTTGAATTGAATGTACAGGCCAATAGGTATTGAGGATAAACAGAGGAAAGATTGAAGTAAGGACGAGTAGCAGAAGTGAGAATAGTCATAAATTTAGCATCAAAGTTGGTGACCACGAATTCCATGAACTGAAGGAATTCTGCTACCTTGGAATCAAAATAACACGTGACGGAAGAAGCAAGCAAAACAAGAAAAGCGTAGTAGCGCCGGTAAAGAGGGTATTCCTGGCGAAAGGAAGTCTGCTAGTATCAAACATGCAGTTTAATGTGAGGAAGGAATTTCTGAGAATGCACTTTTGACTCAGAGGATTATGTGCGGCTCCCTGCCGCCGTTGGATAAGCAGCTGCAGCAGCAAGTCGTATACTCCTAGCTCACTCATTTGTTACATAGTTTAATTCTTAATTTATTTGCGTGTTTTTGGTACTTGCATTGTTTAATTCATAAATTTCGGGCGTATTATAGTATTTGAGAGTTGTAGCATCGCGTTTTAGTACCTGAATAGTGTAAAATCGTGTAGTCTCCTTCCGCCGCCGAGCAGTGTGTCAGCAGTGCACAAGTGGCAGCATTACTGCATTTACTAGGCAATCTTGTATTTTAATAACCGTTTAAATTTTGTGTCGATTTGTTTGCGCTCTCTGTAGATTAGTTCAGACGTTCTTTGCACAACAGTTTTTAGCATGGATAGGGACTGCAACTGCTGTGTTCGGATGCAGGCTGAGTTGGCATCCCTTCGCTCCCAGCTTCAGGCAGTGTTGGCTTCGGTCACACAGCTTGAGGCTGTTGCCAATGGGCATCACTGTGGGGGTCCGGATGGGGGTTTGTCGGGGACGGCCAGCTCGTCCCACGCATCCCCCGATCGGACTACGACTGTGGTTTCCCGGGATACTGCCCGCATTGAGGCTGATCCCTCACCTGTGGTAGAGTGGGAGGTCGTCTCAAGGTGTGGCAGGGGGCAAAAGACATTCTGGAGGGCTGAACGGAAAGCCTCTCCAGTTTGTCTGACGAACCGGTTTCAGGCTCTGTCTCAGGCTGATACTGATCTTCGGCCTGACATGGCTGCTTGTCCTGTTCCAGAGGTTGCCCCTCAGTCTGCAAGATCCGGGCGGTCGCAGAGGGTGGGCTTACTGGTAGTTGGGAGCTCCAACGTCAGGCGCGTAATGGGGCCCCTTACGGATATGGCAGCAAGGGAGGGGAAGAAAACCACACTCCGTGTGCATACCGGGGGGGAGTCATTCCAGATGTGGAAAGGGTCCTTCCGGATGCCATGAAGGGTACAGGGTGCACCCATCTGCAGGTGGTCGCTCATGTCGGCACCAATGATGTGTGTCGCTATGGATCGGAGGAAATCCTCTCTGGCTTCCGGCGGCTATCTGATTTGGTGAAGACTGCCAGTCTCGCTAGCGGGATGAAAGCAGAGCTCACCATCTGCAGTATCGTCGACAGGACTGACTGCGGACCTTTGGTGCAGAGCCGAGTGGAGGGTCTGAATCAGAGGCTGAGACGGTTCTGCGACCGTGTGGGCTGCAGATTCCTCGACTTGCGCCATAGGGTGGTGGGGTTTCGGGTTCCGCTGGATAGGTCACGAGTTCACTACACGCAACAAGCGGCTACACGGGTAGCAGGGGTTGTGTGGCGTGGGCTAGGCGGTTTTTTAGGTTAGATGGCCTCGGGCAAGTACAGAAAGGGCAACAGCCTCAACGGGTGCGGGGCAAAGTCAGGACATGCGGGGACCAAGCAGCAATCGGTATTGTAATTGTAAACTGTCGAAGCTGCGTTGGTAAAGTACCGGAACTTCAAGCGCTGATAGAAAGCACCGAAGCTGAAATCGTTATTGGTACTGAAAGCTGGCTGAAGCCAGAGATAAATTCTGCCGAAATTTTTACAAAGGTACAGACGGTGTTTAGAAAGGATAGATTGCATGCAACCAGTGGTGGAGTGTTCGTCGCTGTTAGTAGTAGTTTATCCTGTAGTGAAGTAGAAGTAGATAGTTCCTGTGAATTATTATGGGTGGAGGTTACACTCAACAACCGAGCTAGGTTAATAATTGGCTCCTTTTACCGACCTCCCGACTCAGCAGCATTAGTGGCAGAACAACTGAGAGAAAATCTGGAATACATTTCACATAAATTTCCTCAGCATGTTATAGTCTTAGGTGGAGATTTCAATTTACCAGATATAGACTGGGACACTCAGATGTTTAGGACGGGTGGTAGGGACAGAGCATCGAATGACATTATACTGAGTGCACTATCCGAAAATTACCTCGAGCAATTAAACAGAGAACCGACTCGTGGAGATAACATCTTGGGCCTACTGATAACAAACAGACCCGAACTTTTCGACTCTGTATGTGCAGAACAGGCAATCAGTGATCATAAGGCCGTTGCAGCATCCCTGAATATGGAAGTTAATAGGAATATAAAAAAGGGAGGAAGGTTTATCTGTTTAGCAAGAGTAATAGAAGGCAATTTTCAGACTACCTAACAGATCAAAACGAAAATTTCTGTTCTGACACTGACAATGTTGAGTGTTTATGGAAAAAGTTCAAGGCAATCGTAAAATGCGTTTTAGACAGGTACGTGCCGAGTAAAACTGTGAGGGACGGGAAAAACCCACCGTGGTACAACAACAAAGTTAGGAAACTACTGCGAAAGCAAAGAGAGCTTCACTCCAAGTTTAAACGCAGCCAAAACCTCTCAGACAAACAGAAGCTAAACGATGTCAAAGTTAGCGTAAGGAGGGCTATGCGTGAAGCGTTCAGTGAATTCGAAAGTAAAATTCTATGTACCGACTTGACAGAAAATCCTAGGAAGTTCTGGTCTTACGTTAAATCAGTAAGTGGCTCGAAACAGCATATCCAGACACTCCGGGCTGATGACGTCCGCCGCTCGTGGTCTCGCGGTAGCGTTCTCGCTTCCCGAGCACGGGGTCCCGGGTTCGATTCCCGGCGGGGTCAGGGATTTTTCACCTGCCTCGAGATGACTGGGTGTTTGTGTTGTCCTCATCATTTCATCATCATCCAGGAAAGTGGCGAAATTGGACTGAGTAAAGATTGGGTAATTGTACGGGCGCTGATAACCACGCAGTTGAGCGCCCCACAAACCAAACATCATCATCATCCCACTCCGGGATGATGAAGGCATTGAAACAGAGGATGACAAGCGTAAAGCTGAAATACTAAACACCTTTTCCAAAGCTGTTTCACAGAGGAGGACCGCACTGCAGTTCCTTCCCTAAATCCTCGCACAAACGAAAAAATGGCTGACAGCGAAATAAGTGTCCAAGGAATAGAAAAGCAACTGGAGTCACTCAACAGAGGAAAGTCCACTGGACCTGAAGGGATACCAATTCGATTCTACACAGAGTACGCGAAGGAACTTGCCCCCCTTCTAACAGCCGTGTACCGCAAGTCTCTAGAGGAACGGAAGGTTCCAAATGATTGGAAAAGAGCACAGGTAGTCCCTGTCTTCAAGAAGGGTCGTCGAGCAGATGCCCAAAACTATAGACCTATATCTCTGACGTCGATCTGTTGTAGAATTTTAGAACATGTTTTTTGCTCGAGTATCATGTCGTTTTTCGAAACTCAGAATCTACTATGTAGGAATCAACATAGATTCCGGAAACAGCGATCGTGTGAGACCCAACTCGCTTTATTTGTTCATGAGACCCAGAAAATATTAGATACAGGTTCTCAGGTAGATGCTATTTTTCTTGACTTCCGGAAGGCGTTCGATACAGTTCCGCACTGTCGCCTGATAAACAAAGTAAGAGCCTACGGAATATCAGACCAGCTGTGTGGCTGGATTGAAGAGTTTTTAGCAAACAGAACACAGCATGTTGTTCTCAATGGAGAAACATCTACAGACGTTAAAGTAACCTCTAGCGTGCCACAGGGGAGTGTTATGGGACCATTGCTTTTCACAATATATATAAATGACCTAGTAGATAGTGTCGGAAGTTCCATGCGGCTTTTCGCGGATGATGCTGTAGTATAAAATTGTAGTGAAATGCAGGAAGATCTGCAGCGGATAGGCACTTGGTGCAGGGAGTGGCAACTGACCCTTAACATAGACAAATGTAATGTATTGCGAATATATAGAAAGAAGGATCCTTTATTGTATGATTATATGATAGCGGAACAAACACTGGTAGCAGTTACTTCTGTAAAATATCTGGGAGTATGCGTGCGGAACGATTTGAAGTGGAATGATCATATAAAATTAATTGTTGGTAAGGCGGGTACCAGGTTGAGATTCATTGGGAGATTCCTTAGAAAATGTAGTCCATCAACAAAGGAGGTGGCTTACAAAACACTCGTTCGACCTATACTTGAGTATTGCTCATCAGTGTGGGATCCGTACCAGATCGGGTTGACGGAGGAGATAGAGGAGATCCAAAGGAGAGCGGCGCGTTTCGTCACAGGGTTATTTGGTAACCGTGATAGCGTTACGGAGATGTTTAACAAACTCAAGTGGCAGACTCTGCAAGAGAGGCGCTCTGCATCGCGGTGTAGCTTGCTCGCCAGGTTTCGAGAGGGTGCGTTTCTGGATGAGGTATCGAATATATTGCTTCCCCCTAATTATACCTCCCGAGGAGATCACGAATGTAAAATTAGAGAGATTAGAGCGCGCACAGAGGCTTTCCGGCAGTCGTTCTTCCCGCGAACCATACGCGACTGGAACAGGAAAGGGAGGTAATGACAGTGGCACGTAAAGTGCCCACCGCCACACACCGTTGGGTGGCTTGCGGAGTATAAATGTAGATGTAGATGTAGATGTAGAATCATGGACTGTGGGAGTATCGGAAAAGGAGAGAATCCATGCGTTTGAGATATGGCGCTATTAAAGGATGTTGAAAATTAGGTTGACTGCTAAGGTAGGGAGGTTTTCCGCAGAGGCGGTTAGGAGAGGCGTCGTGCAGTACACGTTAACAAGAGGAAGGGGGAGAATTATAGGACATGTGTCAAAACACCAGCGGATAACTTCGATGGTACTAGAGGGAAGGTAAAAGCTGTAGAGGTAGACAGAGATTGAAATACATTTAAAAACCAAATGACAGCATTGGGTGCAAGTGCTACTCACAAGGGAACCTCCCCATCGCACCCCCCTCAGATTTAGTTGCAAGTTGGCACAGTGGATGGGCCCTGAAAAACTGAACACAGATCAATCGAGAAAACAGGAAGAAGTTGTGTGGAACTATGAAAAAAATAAGCAAAATATACAAACTGAGTAGTCCATGCGTAAAATAGGCAACATCAAGGAGAGTGTAAGCTCAAGAGCGCCGTGGTCCCGTGGTTAGCGTGAGCATCTGCGGAACGAGAGGTCCTTGGTTCAAGTCTACCTTCGAATGAAAAGTTTAATTTTTTATTTTCCGACAGTTATCAAAGATCAGGCAATCACACATATTTAACTTCGCTCTCCAAAATTCCAGGACATGTTCAGATTTGCTTGGACATATACAGGATTTGACGGTCTACACACGGACAAATATGAAAACCTTAAAAAACATGTTTTGACAGAGCACAGGGAAAACTGCGACTGTGAAACTGTTGCATTCATTTGTTGCAGTTTATGTGACAAACTCTTATGTTTTCACCACTTTTTTGGGAGTGATTTTCACATCCACAAGAAAACCTAAATCGGGCAAGGTAGAAGAATCTTTTTACTCATTCGCCAAGTGTACAAGTTAGATGGGTCGACAACATATTCCTGTCATGTGACGCACATGCCGTCACCAGTATCGTATGGAATATACCAGACGGATTTTCCTGTGGAGGAATCGGTTGACCTATGACCTTGCGATCAAATGTTTTCGGTTCCCATTGTAGAGGCACGTCCTTTCGTCTACTAATCGCACGGTTTTGCGGTGCGGTCGCAAAAAACAGACACTAAACTTATTACAGGGAACAGAGACGTCAATGAACGAACGGACAGATCATAACTTTGAGAAAAGAAAAAAATTAAAATTTTCACTTGAGGGAAGACTTGAACCAAGGCACTCTCGTTCCGCAGCTGCTCACGCTAACCACGGAACCATGGCGCCCCTCAGCTCAAGTTCATCTTAATGTTGCCTATCTGGCGCATGGACTACTCAGTTTGTATATTTTGCTTATTTTTTTCATAGTTCCACACAACTTCTTCCTGATCTGTGTTCAGTTTTTCAGGGCCTATCCACTGTGCTAACTTATAACTAAATCTGAGGGGGGTGTGATGGGGAGGTTCCCTTGTCAGAGATGAAAAGTGTGGGGGAGGGTTGTAAGTCGTGGTGGGTTACATCAAACCATTCAGATGACTAATGCTCTCCCGCCCCCCTCTTACCAACTCACCCAAAAGAAGTGTGTTCGCTACTGTATTATCTCACTGTACTCCCCTGCTCTATATGGCACTCCGTTTTTATCTGCGTTGACGCCACGCTATTCTCGAAGTGGTCCCATTGTTCGCTTCGATATGGGAGTGTCTGTATCTTCTAATAGACTTGCTGCGTTTCTCGAAAACTTACGCTTTGATCAGTTCAAGTACTACACCACGTTGCACATACAGGAAGATATTGCGAGAGAACTGCTAATTGCCCTGGATCGGCACGATCCACATCCCAATACGGTAGTTAACAGTGTGAACGACCAAATGGTTCAAATGGCTCTGAGCACTATGGGACTTAACTGCTGTGGTCATCAGTCCCCTAGAACTTAGAACTACTTAAACCTAACTAACCTAAGGACATCACACACATCCATGCCCGAGGCAGGATTCGAACCTGCGACCGTAGCGGTCGCGCGGTTCCAGAATGAAGTGTCTAGAACCGCTCGGTCACTGCGGCCGGCTGTGAACGATCCCAACGTCGGTATACAGTGTTTATAAGTGAATGACGTGGTTCTAAAAATTAATAATAAATCGATTTGTTACTTTATATGTGCAAACATCACAGCTTAAGCAGCGGCAACTATCCAGTTTTTGATGCGGTAATCCTTTAATAACAGTCATTCAATTTGTGCATCCTTGGCCACACGACACACATGGTGATCAAATTCTTCCCGTACTCGGTGCAGCACGTCCTGCGTGATGCTCTGCTGTGAACGCGTATGTGTTTTCTCGCTTCCCCAGATACGGACATTGTTTGCATTCACCTTGACTGGCTGCATTGCAGAAGGTGGTTCTTACTACAGAATCAGCGTCCCCCATTTGTTAACTCCAGGTCTTCACAGAAGTCACGCCTTTTCACTTTGCTGGTGTAAGGGCCTGCGCTAATCCCACTTTGTATGGTTTAAAACATACGCCACTTACGCAACACTTGCCACACCATAATCTTTGGCGTGACCAATTCACTGCTTGCTGTACAAAGTGACTCGCAAGGAATTCGGTAATACACATCGCGTACTCTTCTCACTTCTGCATCATAAGTCGACCAAGACTTTTCTGCTTCGAAAGGCACGAAGTTCCACGAACTGTCGGTACTACCCACATATGTTATTCTTGTATGGTGGGTCTTTCCAAAACCGTGCACGAAATTCACGCTGTACTGCAACCACAGATCTGAGAATCTCAAAACGGAGTACGCAGAAAACCCTTTCTTGTTGCGACGCCATCTTGAAAACAGATGCTATGGCTGCACAGTAAGCATTAGAAGCGAACTGTGGGTAGCGCTTCAAAAACTAAAACAATTGCTGCTGCTTATGCTTTAAGGTTTACCCGCATAGAGTAATAAATACATTTACTATTAATTTTAAAAACCGCATCATTCATTTATGAACGGCCTGTAACGCATTTAGTGAGAAACATGTCGTGGAAATCGCCCAAGCTGTCTCCTGCTGACAGAATGCAAGGAAAGAAGTACAAAAATTTTCCGTTTAATTTCACGTGACTAAGACGGATTTCTTCGTCCTTCTTGATGCAATAAGAAAAACAAAGGGAGTACTTGTATAGCTTCTAACGAGCCTTGTTGGAGAAATTTCTCAGAAGTATGAAGGAAATTGTGTGTCTCCTAGGTCGTGGGATACATGTGAATGACCACGACCGTCGGGAAAAATTTCCCAGAAGCCACTGAGGCTGCAGAAATCAGTGCGCGTGCAGCGAAGTACGACGGCAGGAAAAGAGAATTCTAACTGTAAATCACCAGTACTTCTTCCATACACTTATAAAGTGTATCAGAGGTAGACGAACATTAAAAATGAGTTTAATTATTTTTAGCTTTGGACCTCACTGTGCAAGGACATGTAAACAAGACAGTGGTGAATTTGATACATTTTCGGATATGCCCGAAATGTACTGCACTGCTGGATGATTCCGTAAGTGTGTTAAGTTACAGGACAGGGTTAATTCATGAGTATCTCCAGGGCTTCAAAAGGCAACTGCGTCAAAACTATGAGACAAACAGAAAAATAACACATACCAGTGATTAGAGCATGTAGCTCAGTTTCGATTCGTAAATCGCGCGTCGCGTGTTTGCAGAGCACCAGTAAGTGGCAGGCGGGTCAGAACAAGGTGCATAAAGGGGCGATGCGTGCGTTTTGTGTCCCCGAATGCGCTAAATGTTGGTCAGCTGAGGCTATTTATGGACGGTGCGGAACCAAATATAATGTAAAAGCACCGGCAAACAGTCATTTTCAAGTTCCTTCTGACAAAAATTACTAAGCAGAGTACGCATTAACCGTTTGACTGACGACATTTTAGGCTTCCTGGTGTGGACTAGTCTCCGAAGTTCGACCGCAGACACTAAAGCGCCAAAGAAACTGGTATAGGAATGTGTATTGAAATACAGAGATATGTAAACAGGCAGAATACGGCGCTGCGGTCGGCAACTCCTATGTAAGACAACAAGTGTCTGGAGCAGTTAGATTGGTTACTGCTGCTACAAGGGCAGGCTGCCAATATTTGTTTGAACGTTGTGTTACAGTCGGCGCACGAGCGATGGGACACTGTATATCCGAGGTAGCGATGAAGTGGGGATTTTCCCGTGCGGCCATTCCACGAGTGTACCATGAATATCAGGAATCCGGTAAAACATCAAATCTCCAACATCGCTGTGGCCGGAAAAAGATCGTGCAAGACGGGATCAACGACGGCTGAAGAGAATCGTTCAACGTGACAGAAGTGCAGCCCTTCCGCAAATTGCTGCAGATTTCAGTACTGGGCCATCAACAGGTGTCAGCGTGTGAACCACTCAACGAAACGTCACCGATATGGGCTTTCGGAGCCGAAGGTCCACTCGCGTACCCTTGATGACTGCACAACACGACACTTTACGCCTAACCTGGGCCCGTCGACACTGACATTCGACTGTTGACGACTGGAAACATGTTGCCTGGTCGTCCAAGTCTCGTTTCAATTTGTATCTAGCGGATGGACGTGTACGGGTATGGAGACAATTGAGCTGGTGCGCTGCTGTCGCCGGTCTCCACCGACTGTCATCCCGATCCTTGTGAGTAGATTTTCGACGCCTGCTTATCTTCTTCACATCTTTGGCGGATGGCTATTTAACTGCGGTGCGCGCTCTGCAGGCGCGGATCTCCGCCCCCCCTACCTTTTATTAATCCCTCCAAATCCTTGAACGTCATGCTCTCCGCCTCGCCTATCGCATCCGTCTCCCCTCCCCCACGCGGATCCTGTACGATCTCATCCCCTTCCCCCACCTCCTCCTTTTCCTTGAAAGGATACGGATCCTGTACACCTCCCGCAAACTCGATTCTCCTCACCCGCTCGTCTCCCCGCTCCTCTCCCACCCCCGCCCGCTGTCGCGCCTGTATTCCCACGTCCCACCCGGTCTCCATCTCTCCACCCTCCTTACCCTCTCCCAAGGTGGCTTCCGCCAGCTCCCCCTCCCTGATGATGTCCTCCTCCCCTCCATCTACCCCTCCTACCAACTTTGATCCTCCCTCTCTCTTCCTGTATCTGTTCCTTTGGGCACCCTCCATCCCCCCCTCCTCCCCACTTCTCCCCCGGGCCTCCCCTCCCCGGTCCGTCTACTCCTCCTCCCCTCTCCTCAGCCATTGGCATCTCTGTTCTCCCCTCTCCACCCTCTCCACCCACCCTCACCCTGCTTCCCCTTTTGGCAGGTCCCCGGACTCGCACATGCTACGTGGACTTTCGCGCGCCGGAGATCATCGCCATCTGTGTCTCGTGTGCGTGACGTCGTTTCGTGTTTTTAGTGTCCGCCGTCACGCTTCTCCGTTCACTTGTGCCATCGGATTCATCAGTGTTCTGTGCGCCGTGTCAACGTGTTTTCAGTGTCTTTCTCGTCGAGTGTGAACAGCTCCGTGTTTTTTGTGTGACTGTGACCACTGTTTTTTGCCCGTCACTATGTTCATTTTCATTCTCCATTTTTTGTACTGTGATTGTCAACTCTCTGGCTGAAGAGCGGCGTAGCATGCCGCTGCCAGCCTACCTGTTTTAATCAGGTGTTAAAATAACAATAAAGTAAAAAACAAAAAAAAAATCTGCAGGCGCTTACGTTCGGGTATCAGCTGTGTCAGCGACAGTGACGTGTGTGGCGCTGGCAAGTGACCGAGTCGGTACGACGAAGGAGCGTGGGCAGCTGCTGCGGCGTGTTTCACCGTTTGAATGCAGATCCGCTGCCGATGGTGATTGGGATTTCCTGAAGGACAGATTTCGTTCGCGTCTCTTACATGTTGCGCATAGTGAACGAACTGGAGTCGTCGAATTGTTTCTTGGTGGGTTCTGTTCACCTTAATTGAATACCCGAGTGCACTGAAAACTGTCTTGGTTGTTTCAGTTATTTGTCACTGTACTTGGTCTGGGGCCTGATATGTTGATGGTATTTAAGGGGTTGCTAGCTACGCACAACAAATTGACATGAATCCGTGCTTAATGCGTAGCTAGAGTTCACGCTTAAATAGTACGTAAGTCTGTGCTCGACCTTCAAGAGCGGGCCGAAATAATTTTCCTATTTCCTGTTCCTATGTTATTGTTTTATTTCTTTGTTCTAGAGAATTGGCTAATCAGATTTTTAGAACCGTTACTGGGAAACTGCTCATCTAGGTTAATCAGACTTGGGTTCATTGGTGCCGTGTATAATTAAAGGTTTATTTATAACCAATTGGGCAGATACGTTTGTCTATCTGATGCGCCAGAATGTTGTCTGCCGCTGATGTGTTTGTGTTTCATATAATTGCCAGTGGTCGACGAGAACAAACTCTGATAGGGGTATCATGGTGGAAGAGGAAAATTTAAGGACCTGGGTCGGTGTCTGTGGTTACGTTGTCAGTGTCCTGCAATTCCATCTTTCTGGTGGAGCGTTGTGGTTTCCTGGAATCTTAATTGTAGCTCAAAGTTGAGTATAGCTCCATTTTACCTTCTCGTCCGTGAATATCCTCTATCTAATAGCACCTTTCGGTCTGCTCGTATCCATCACTAATTTTCAAAGTGAAAATTGTAGTGGCTCCATTCTAAGACTATTTACGAGTAATATCCTATTATTATATTGTGGCCATGAAATGTATGTGAACCTCATACTTTAATACTAAAAAGAAGCTTAGTCGAGTGCATTAATCTGATAATACTTTAATTTGTTACAATTGATTAAAATCAGTCCATGGAAGCAGTTATAGAATTTGATATGGAAGTCAGTTCCTATGTAAGTCATGAAGCATTCAATTATGTCAGTTAAATTTTATGCACATTCTTTTAATAGCGAAAATTGCTCGAGTAAATTTTCTCAGATCTGGTTCTGTCACATTTAAATGCATTAATGTTCCCCTCTGAGTACTGCTGCTGGTTCTGTAGGCCAGGTGCCTTTTATTATAATAGAGTTACACTTGGTTTTTTAACATCTGGTGTTTGTAATAAAGAAGTGTTTGGCAACTACAAACTGGTTATGTGTTTAATTTTGATGTGTCGAAAAGATTCACGCATCAACAACCTGATGAATCCGTGGACCTTGCATGGCAGTAGGGGACCGTTAAAGCTGGTGGAGGCTCTGTAATGGTGTGGGACGTGTGCAGTTGGAGTGGTATGGGACCCCTGACACGTCTAGATATGACTTTGACAGGTGACACGTACGTAAGAATTCTGTCCGATCACTAGCATCCGTTTATGTTCATTGTGCATTGCGATGGGCGATTCAAGCGGAACAATGTGACACCCGACGGGTCCAGGATTGCTATAGAATGGCTCCAGGAACACTCTTCTCAGTTTAAACGCTTCCGCTGGCCCCCAAACTCCGCAGACATGAGCATTACTGAGCATATGTGGGATGCCTTGCAACGTGCTGTTCAGAAGAGACCTGCACCCTCTAGTACGTATTTATGGACAGCCCTGCAGGATCCATGGTGTCAGTTCCCTCCAGCACTACTTCAGACATTGGTCGAGTCCATGCCACGTCGTATTGTGGCACTTCTGCGTGTTCGCTGGGGCCCTACACGATATTAGGCAAGTGTACCAGTTTTTGTGGCTCTTCAGTGTAGTGGGTACACTACAAATAGAAGTTTTCTCGTTGTTGTTGTTGTTGTTGTTGTTGTTGTGGTCTTCAGTCCTGAGACTGGTTTGATGCAGCTCTCCATGCTACTCTATCCTGTCCAAGCCTCTTCATCTCCCAGTACCTACTGCAGCCTACATCCTTCTGAATCGGCTTAGTGTATTCATCTCTTGGTCTTCCTCTACGATTTTTGCCCTCCACGTTGCCTCCAGTACTAAATTGGTGATCCCTTGATGCCTCAGAACATGTCCCACCAACCGATCCCTTTCTTCTTGTCAAGTTGTACCACAAACTCCTCTTCTCCCCAATTCTATTCAATACCTCCTCATTAGTTATGTGATCTTCCCATCTAATCTTCAGCATTCTTCTGTAGCACCACATTTCGAAAGCTTCTATTCTCTTCTTGTCTAAACTATTTATCGTCCATTTTTCACTTCCATACATGGCTACATTCCATACAAATACCTTCAGAAACGACTTAGAGACACTTTAATCTACATTCGATGTTAACAAATTTCTCTTCTTCAGAAACGCTTTCCTGCCCATTGCCAGTCTACTTTTTATATCCTCTCTACTTCGACCACCATCAGTTATTTTACTCCCTAAATAGCAAAACTCCTTTACTACTTTAAGTGTCTCATTTCCTAATCTAATTCCCTCAGCATCACCCGACTTAATTCGACTACATTTGATTATCCTCGTTTTGCTTTTGTTGATGTTCATCTTATACTCTCCTTTAAAGACCCTGTCCATTCCGTTCAACTGCTCTTCCAAGTCCTTTGCTGTCTCTGACAGAATTACAATGTCATCGGCGAACCTCAAAGTTTCTATTTCTTCTCCATGGATTTTAATACCTACTCCGAATTTTTCTTTCGTTTCCTTTACTGGTTTCTCAATATACAGATTGAATAACATCGGGGAGAGGCTACAACCCTGTCTCAGTCTCTTCCCAACCACTGCTTCCCTTTCATGTCCATCTGCTTTCTGTACAAATTGTAAATAGCCTTTCGCTCCCTGTATTTTACCCCTGCCACCTTTAGAATTTGAAAGAGAGTATTCCAGTCAACATTCTCAAAAGCTTTCTCCAAGTCTACAAATGCCAGAAACGTAGGTTATCCTTTCCTTAATCTTTCTTCTAAGATAAGTCGTAGGGTCAGTATTGCCTCACGTGTTGCAATATTTCTACGGAATCCAAACTGACCCTCCCTGAGGTCGGCTTCTACCAGTTTTTCCACTCGTCTGTAAAGAATTCGCGTTAGTATTTTGCAGCTGTGACTTATTTAACTGATAGTTCAGTAATTTTCACATCTGTCAACACCTGCTTTCTTTGGGATTGGAATTATTATATTCTTCTTGAAGTCTGAGGGTATTTCGCCTGTCTCATACATCTTGCTCACCAGATGGCAGAGTTTTGTCAGGACTGGCTCTCCCAAGGCTGTCAGTAGTTCTAATGGAATGTTGTCTACTTCCGGGGTCTTTCTCGTTATAGAACGTGATTTATCAATTTTTATACAACACTTATATCGATTCGAATTTAGATTTTTGTTACATGAAACATCGCGTCACCGAATCAGCTATTAGGAAGATGAATTACGCTGGGACTTGCATTTCTTCTGTTGTTATTCTAGAGTGATTTTTAGAGATTTAGGGACACTCATCTCTTGAGTACATTCTCAGTGGGGGATACTGTAGGACCAGCAAGCCCTGGAGCTCAGGCAGAATTCCACCCTCGACTTTTTGATGTCTGTTCCGCGTGATTTCTCTTTCGGTCTTTTCGTCGGCGTGGTACTGACCTCCAAAAAAAGAAATTAGGTGTGTGTGTGTGTGTGTGTGTGCGTGTGCGTGCCGGCTGCGTCGCGTGTACGTCCGCTCTCGCGCGTGCTGGAACACGAGATGAACAGGTGGGTCCAGGGTCGGGCGGCAGCAACGGCTGGATCTTCTCTCTCGAAATTCGGCTGAGTGGCCAAACGCAGCAAGGGCCAGTGCTCTATTGCTTCTGGCCGAACCTGTATGACGCCAGCTGCCGTCATCTCCTGCTAACGCGCGGATTCCTGCTGAACTTCGCTGCTTCATTCTGCAATGTCACACTAGCGACTGACGCGACAGCAGGACAACAAACACACTGTGACCGTAATCGGAAGCAATAGGGTTTCTAGTGTGTCGCATGACGATGTGAAGATTCTGATACATTCTAGCCACTATGACTACTGCCCATCACATGAGTGAATGGCGCCTGGTGACATTAAGGAGCCGGCCGATGGTGGTCGAGCGATTCTAGGGGCTTGAGTCTGGAATCGCGCGACCGCTACGGTCGCAGGTTCGAATCCTGCCTCGGACATGGATGTGTCTGATGTCCTTAGATTAGTTAGGTTTAAGTAGTTTTAAGTTATAGGGGACTGATGTCCTTAGATTAGTTAGGTTTAAGTAGTTTTAAGTTATAGGGGACTGATGACCTCAGATGTTAAGTCCCATAGTGCTCAGAGCCATTTGAACCATTTCACATTAAGGTACTTGACTTGGTAACGAAAGCGTACAGGGTGTTTCAGAAATACTTATACAAATAGTGGGGACAGGATAATTACACAAAAATCAGAAAAAAACATCAAACATACCCCCGGAATATCCTTAGTTTTTGTGTCACTAATGGAAATTTAAAATTTAGGTGATTGGCACTTATGAACAAATAAATTCATAAGAAATACTCTTGCATCTCAATAAGCGTGCACTCGTCGAATCATGTACTATAGTATCGTTTCATACCCTCCAGTAGGTTTTCGTATGGTTTCACAAACTTCCGTGACGTCGATGAAGAGTTTCTGCATCTGATGGTCTGTTAGATTGACGTGCTATATAACTTGGCCCCAGAGATAATAATCCAGAGAATGGATGTCGGAGGAAATTCCAGGCCGTGGATCTAGTCCTCCACTACCCAACCGTCTGTCATGGTAGATGCCATCGAGTGTACCTCAAACGCTCAGGCTGAAATCTGCTGGAGTTTCATTATGAACAAACCACACGTTTCTCCTTATTTGAAGGGGCACATCTCCTTGTAGATCTTGCAGGCCGTTCTCAGTAATGACCCTGCAGACAGGATCTGTAAGACGTGCTGGGAGAACGTATGGCCCTACCAGACAGTGCAGGCCGCACACGAAACTGGTCCTGATGTCCAGCGTGCACTTTAGCACGAGGACTGCGATTGGCCCATATGACTGTGGAAATCTGTTATTCCATCTTTTCCGAACGCTGCCTCGTCTGTATCCCAAACTGAAGAGACAAACGACGGATTGGCAGTTTATGCAACAAACCATCAGCAAAGGTTCTCCCATGGCGGGTGATCGGCAGGAGTAAGGCGCTGCACACTTTGAAGGTGATACAGACACATGAGGTGCTCGTGAAGCATCCTCCGTGCTGAAGCTCGAGATGTGCCACATACCAGGGCTACTTGCCTTGCGCTGATGCCTGGCTCTTCTCCGACAGCCAGTAGAACGTGCGCTTCCTGGTCAGGAGTACGAGCAACAA
This sequence comes from Schistocerca cancellata, assembly GCF_023864275.1. Lineage (NCBI taxonomy): Eukaryota > Metazoa > Arthropoda > Insecta > Orthoptera > Acrididae > Schistocerca > Schistocerca cancellata. Next base: position 496,201,768 of record NC_064634.1, read on the forward strand.
ATGTTAATCTTCGATCAAATCCTGTCTCAGGATCGCGACGATACGCAGCAACAGAGGTTGGATCACTCGCCTGTTTTCGGTCTCGAAACGCCGTCTGAAGCAGCAGTGCAGCCTCCTTTCCATTACCATCGGCACAGCCGTACTCAAAACTCGTTTCTGCCTACTCATGAAATGAATATCCTGACATATTCCAACGGACGACTTTCAGCTAACTCACTACCTATAGCACAATTACATGTACAAAATCGACACCATGAAAACAGCCGTATGACGAATGTGAACAAGTCTTCCTGGTACCATAAAGCCATTTAGGATACGACCCAAACAATTTGCTTCGCAGGCTTGAACCGTCGTCGTCCCGAATGCGAGACCAGCGTGCTAACCAGTGCGTCACCTCGCTCGGTGTACAATTATTTAATTCTCTATATACACTCCTGGAAATGGAAAAAAGAACACATTGACACCGGTGTGTCAGACCCACCATACTTGCTCCGGACACTGCGAGAGGGCTGTACAAGCAATGATCACACGCACGGCACAGCGGACACACCAGGAACCGCGGTGTTGGCCGTCGAATGGCGCTAGCTGCGCAGCATTTGTGCACCGCCGCCGTCAGTGTCAACCAGTTTGCCGTGGCATACGGAGCTCCATCGCAGTCTTTAACACTGGTAGCATGCCGCGACAGCGTGGACGTGAACCGTATGTGCAGTTGACGGACTTTGAGCGAGGGCATATAGTGGGCATGCGGGAGGCCGGGTGGACGTACCGCCGAATTGCTCAACACGTGGGGCGTGAGGTCTCCACAGTACATCGATGTTGTCGCCAGTGGCCGGCGGAAGGTGCACGTGCCCGTCGACCTGGGACCGGACCGCAGCGACGCACGGATGCACGCCAAGACCGTAGGATCCTACGCAGTGCCGTAGGGGACCGCACCGCCACTTCCCAGCAAATTAGGGACACTGTTGCCCCTGGGGTATCGGCGAGGACCATTCGCAACCGTCTCCATGAAGCTGGGCTACGGTCCCGCACACCGTTAGGCCGTCTTCCGCTCACGCTCCAACATCGTGCAGCCCGCCTCCAGTGGTGTCGCGACAGGCGTGAATGGAGGGACGAATGGAGACGTGTCGTCTTCAGCGATGAGAGTCGCTTCTGCCTTGGTGCCAATGATGGTCGTATGCGTGTTTGGCGCCGTGCAGGTGAGCGCCACAATCAGGACTGCATACGACCGAGGCACACAGGGCCAACACCCGGCATCATGGTGTGGGGAGCGATCTCCTACACTGGCCGTACACCACTGGTGATCGTCGAGGGGACACTGAATAGTGCACGGTACATCCAAACCGTCATCGAACCCATCGTTCTACCATTCCTAGACCGGCAAGGGAACTTGCTGTTCCAACAGGACAATGCACGTCCGCATGTATCCCGTGCCACCCAACGTGCTCTAGAAGGTGTAAGTCAACTACCCTGGCCAACAAGATCTCCGGATCTGTCCCCCATTGAGCATGTTTGGGACTGGATGAAGCGTCGTCTCACGCGGTCTGCACGTCCAGCACGAACGCTGGTCCAACTGAGGCGCCAGGTGGAAATGGCATGGCAAGCCGTTCCACAGGACTACATCCAGCATCTCTACGATCGTCTCCATGGGAGAATAGCAGCCTGCATTGCTGCGAAAGGTGGATATACACTGTACTAGTGCCGACATTGTGCATGCTCTGTTGCCTGTGTCTATGTGCTTGTGGTTCTGTCAGTGTGATCATGTGATGTATCTGACCCCAGGAATGTGTCAATAAAGTTTCCCCTTCCTGGGACAATGAATTCACGGTGTTCTTATTTCAATTTCCAGGAGTGTATTTAAGTAATGTTTCCATGAGATACAAATGTTTTACATAAATTTTGTAGACTGCAGATAGCCGGCCGGAGAGGCCGAGCGGTTCTAGACGCTACAGTCTGGAACCGCGTGATCGCTAGGGTCGCAGGTTCGAATCCTGCCTCGGGCATGGATGTGTGTGATGTCCTTAGGTTAGTTAGGTGTAAGTAGTTCTAAGTTCTAGGGGAATGATGACAGATGTTAAGTCCCATAGTGCTCAGAGCCATTTGAACCATTTAGACTGCGGGTATTTCAAGTGCACAATACTGTTTACATAACGTATAAGTGATACGCCCGCTAAACCCGCTGGGCAGAACAGTTAATAGGACTGTGGAAAGGGCCAAAGGTTGAGGTCAGTTTCTCCTTCTAATTGTCATTTATTGTAATTTAATAACCTTTATAACCAAAGCGGCACATAGCGAATGCAACTCTTTCACGGCTGAAGGCCTCCAACAAGAAATCTTAACAAGATAAATATTCAATTCAGATATAAATAAAATAATTCAAAAAACAACCTACACAAAGTGCAATAAATATTGCTGAGGGCCACAATTACATTTCAAAATTTTAGAATATATTATCATAGACCTTTAAAGGCAGAAGGCCAGAATGTTTAACAACAAGAAATCTTAAAAATCGACAAGATTAAAATGCAATTAAAGTGGCAAATCAAATAAAATAAAAAAACGTATCATGACTACGCTGAAAGCCTTAAGGTTAAGCAGATAGAACATACATATGCAAAGTGCAGTACCAATGGCTGAAGGCCACAATCGAGTTTCAACGAAGGCCGCAATGTTTAAGCTTGAAAGATAAATTTAAAAATTAATTTTACAAAATTTTTAAGAGAAAACAAATAACCATTAACCTTAAATTTAAAGTAGCTGACAACAGATAATTAAACACCGCTGGCACTCAGAAGCCTCCAGGGAGGTCGGTCTGCCCTCGTTCACTTAGGTGAGACAGGTGGTGAGCCCAACTACACTTGATCCGTCGGAACCCAACCAGGAGACAGCCACGGACCGACCGACACAACGACTTGCTTCCCGTCAATCAGTACATGAGAACTCAAACCGGAAACAACGTAATAATCCCCAATGGAGTGTGTATTAGCTGTCGAAATTACACATCATGCTGGACAGCGACAACAGGTGAGGAAAGTACGCTGCCTGAAATTACGTTAGTGGCCAGGGCAAGTAACCGGAACACTAACGGCCATTAGGCAGAAAATTCCGGTGATACACTTGAATTTGAAACACGGTAATATAGTTAACTTCGCTCAAAGTACACTACCTGAATTTACATCAATGCCCAGGGCATGTAACCAAAACACTAACGGCCACAAGACAGAAAATTCCACTGGTGCACTCAAATTGTAGTCGACCAAAATAGTTAATTGCACCGCATGGCGGCTAAATTTCAATAGTAGCAACGCTCGGTGTTGCTAACAGGAAAACTTCCCCAACAGCAAACCACCGAAACGAACCACCACAACATGAATCGACGTGGCTTGGGTAGTTGAAACCACTGGGTCGGTGAACCACGAAGCTCGTAGCGATCGGACAGCCCCACACACGCTCCGACACTGTGCAGGGACTGCCAGCGGCCCCAGCCGACTGCACCGCGCGGAGATAACTTCCCTGGTCCGCAGCAACCGACCGACTGACTGCCAGTGATGCGACAACACTTAAAACAAGTTGTCAGTGAAAATGACACCAACTACACACACAGCTTGACAAACGCTTGGACGGAGACTTAAACGACACTCAGCTGTAACTAAACACGCACGAAGACAAATCCGGAGTCGGTGCACACACACACACACACAGCCGACTCCTGAACGATCGGCGAGTCAAAACGCGTCGCCCGGTAGGACAACCGACCGATGATCCACCAAGACCGTGGCCCGGCTCAGGTGATGCGCGGCGGCAATGGTCGGGCGAGCCATGTTGACGAAGGCCTCACTGCTGCTCCAATCCGACTGCACTAGTACCGCGTTGCAATTCCCGACGGGCAGGTCCGGACTGCGCTACAGACGCGTTGCAACTGACTGGCAGCCCGAACACGCGACCCGAACTCCTTACCCGAACTCAACTACGACAGATTTTTTTTTTCTTTATTGTTATTTTAACACCTGAACAATTAGGTAGCCTGGCAGCGGCATGCTACGCCGCTCTTCAGCCATGGTGTTTACAATAACAGTACAATAACGGAGAATTAAAATGAACATAGTGACGGGCAAAAAATAGTGGTTACAGATACACAAAAAACACGGAGCCGTTCACACTCGACGATAACGACACTGAAAACACGTAGACACGGCGCACATAACACTGATGAATCCGACGGAACAAGTGAACGTAGAAGCGGGACGGCGGACACTAAAAACACAAAACGACGTCACACACACGAGACACTGATGGCGATGATCTCCGGCGCGCGAAATTCCACGTAGCGTGTGCGAGTCCGGGGACCTGCCAAGAGGGGAAGAAGGGTGAGGGGGGGTGGAGAGGGGAGAACAAAGATGCCAATGGCTGAGGAGATGGGAGGAGAAGTGGAGGGACAGGGGAGGGGAGGCCAGGTGGAGGAGTGGGGAGAAGGGGAGGAGGGACAGAGGGTGCCAAAAGGAACAGATACAGGAAGAGGGAGGGAGGATCAAAGTTGGTAGGAGGGGTAGATGGAGGGGAGGAGGACATCATCAGGGAGTGGGAGCTGGCGGAAGCCACCTTGGGAGAGGGTAAGAAGGGAGATGGAGACTGGGTGGGACGTGGGAATACAGGCGCGGCAGCAGGCGGGGGTGGGAGAGGACGGGTGAGACAAGCGGATGAGGAGGATCGAGTTTGCGGGAGGTGTACAGGATCCGTATCCTACTACGACAGACAACGACCGGGAAGTAATAGCTGTCAAGCAAAGATACTACGAGAGGGGATATATCGATACGCGCTACTAACGCCGCTCACGGTCAGGCAAAGCAGCAGCTCAGTGACAGTAGTAATTAAAATTAACGTAGTGAGGTGGAAGTACGTTAAAAACAGGGTGTAAAATACATGATGGCGGGATAATGAGCCACGCACGGCTCAATAAGTATTTTACATGTCTTTGTTCATAGCCGATACTTGAAGCACACAACAAGCTTTACATAACATACAATTATTTTACATTTTTTTGTTTCAAAGACTTAAAAGCAGAAATGGATCCTGTACACAGGCAGTTTACAGTACACAAGTGTACTGAAGTTCCTGGATCAGGCCACAGCGGCTGATGAAAGTGTATTTGAGGTAGAGGGCACAGAAAATGGCAGTGAACATGGAACATCTTCCTTCGAAGATTTGATGTATGTGTATTTGTTTAAATTTTACATCACGAAAGGTGATTGTCTTGCAGGGAACCTTACCAGCACCATTGTAAAATATTTTAAATTCTTCTCTAACTGCTCTCTCGTGTATTGCACGTCCAGAGGCAGCTTGACAAACTGTAGGTTCCATTTGCTGTAGCCTCTCAGTGCATTGTGATTCAAGGTAAGCACAGGCTCCTACTAGTACAGACACCGTTCCCTGAAGATTGTACATGTGTTTTCTCCTCTCTGTTAGGGACTTATGGAGTATTCAAGGAGCCAGTGTTATTGTAGTGACCGTTTCTGGTGGTGGATATGGTAGTAAGAAAAATCCTGAAAGGACAGGCAAGAGTGCCAAACGTGCTTTCCACTAGTCTTCTTCCTCTTGACAACCTGTAATTGTAAACCTTTCCGTCTTAAGTGATTACCTTCAAGGGAAACTGCTTCATAAAGTAACTGAGAGGAAAGGCATCGTCTGCCAGCACAACCCTTGGGGTTGTAATGTTTGTGGTTCCTAGCTTTTTGCCTTCAGGAATGTGCAGAACACATAAATAAATGAGACACTCCCGTAGTTTGCTTTTTGAAAACACTCCAGCATGATCAACACGCTCATTAGTTCCTACATCAGCATATAAGAATTTGTAGGTAGCATCTACTATGGAAATTTTGCTTTTAAAGGATTTATAATTGAAAAACTGAGAGCTACTAGCTTGTGGACATTTAATGCGAATATGCTTGCCATTCATTGCCGCTACAGAGCTATAACAATTCCACTTTTCCTCGAAATCATTTGCAATTTGTTCCCACTCTTCTCTGCTTGTGGGTACCTGTAAATAAAATTTTTAGGTGTCTGAGATAATATGCAACTAACGGTTTTCATTTCTATGTTTATAGCATGAAAAAGGGGCTATAATGAGCCACAGACCCAGCAACATGAGAAGCCTCCCACAAAGGAAATTAAAGTAACAACATATGTTCTTCTAGAGCCTACCAAAACGTTGAGGGCATTGCTGGCATGACCAAGAACAAGTCCATGCCTGCCTGGGAAGATAGATATAATGCCTTCGCTACCTACATCGGAGCTGAACTGCGGGAGATGGATAACGTGTAACGTGGTGGGAGGGGGAGGTGCGGAGGGGAGAAAGAGGGGGAGAGGGGAGTGAGGTTTTTGGAATGGGCGTTATGCTGGCGATGAATCGTTTGGTGATAGGCTGCAGGCAACTTCAATTCTACAATCACAGCCACAGCCATCCCACCTCTAGTAATACACTCCTGGAAATTGAAATAAGAACACCGTGAATTCATTGTCCCAGGAAGGGGAAACTTTATTGACACATTCCTGGGGTCAGATACATCACATGATCACACTGACAGAACCACAGGCACATAGACACAGGCAACAGAGCATGCACAATGTCGGCACTAGTACAGTGTATATCCACCTTTCGCAGCAATGCAGGCTGCTATTCTCCCATGGAAACGATCGTAGAGATGCTGGATGTAGTTCTGTGGAACGGCTGGCCGTGCCATTTCCACCTGGCGCCTCAGTTGGACCAGCGTTCGTGCTGGACGTGCAGACCGCGTGAGACGACGCTTCATCCAGTCCCAAACATGCTCAATGGGGGACAGATCCGGAGATCTTGCTGGCCAGGGTAGTTGACTTACACCTTCTAGAGCACGTTGGGTGGCACGGGATACATGCGGACGTGCATTGTCCTGTTGGAACAGCACGTTCCCTTGCCGGTCTAGGAATGGTAGAACGATGGGTTCGATGACGGTTTGGATGTACCGTGCATTATTCAGTGTCCCCTCGACGATCACCAGTGGTGTACGGCCAGTGTAGGAGATCGCTCCCCACACCATGATGCCGGGTGTTGGCCCTGTGTGCCTCGGTCGTATGCAGTCCTGATTGTGGCGCTCACCTGCACGGCGCCAAACACGCATACGACCATCATTGGCACCAAGGCAGAAGCGACTGTCATCGCTGAAGACGACACGTCTCCATTCGTCCCTCCATTCACGCCTGTCGCGACACCACTGGAGGCGGGCTGCACGATGTTGGGGCGTGAGCGGAAGACGGCCTAACGGTGTGCGGGACCGTAGCCCAGCTTCATGGAGACGGTTGCGAATGGTCCTCGCCGATACCCCAGGAGCAACAGTGTCCCTAATTTGCTGGGAAGTGGCGGTGCGGTCCCCTACGGCACTGCGTAGGATCCTACGGTCTTGGCGTGCATGCGTGCGTCGCTGCGGTCCGGTCCCAGGTCGACGGGCACGTGCACCTTCCGCCGACCACTGGCGACAACATCGATGTACTGTGGAGACCTCACGCCCCACGTGTTGAGCAATTCGGCGGTACGTCCACCCGGCCTCCCGCATGCCCACTATACGCCCTCGCTCAAAGTCCGTCAACTGCACATACGGTTCACGTCCACGCTGTCGCGGCATGCTACCAGTGTTAAAGACTGCGATGGAGCTCCGTATGCCACGGCAAACTGGCTGACACTGACGGCGGCGGTGCACAAATGCTGCGCAGCTAGCGCCATTCGACGGCCAACACCGCGGTTCCTGGTGTGTCCGCTGTGCCGTGCGTGTGATCATTGCTTGTACAGCCCTCTCGCAGTGTCCGGAGCAAGTATGGTGGGTCTGACACACCGGTGTCAATGTGTTCTTTTGTTCATTTCCAGGAGTGTACATCTCAATGCATCCAGGCAGCTTTTCGGCAAGCCGGAATAGAAGAGGGAGACACACTTTAACATAAAAAGAATATTTTCTTAGCTCTCGGTTCTACTATGTCTATTTCTGAACACAGGACGTCTCAAGTTCAAAAGTGCTTAATCTGTTTTTCGTACATTTCAATTAATTTTGTAGTTGTTGAAACACTAATATTATTTATTACATTGTTCAAAAATAAAAGTAATTCTTAGTTCCCATAAAGTGTACTAAACTTTTATTTACCTTCAGATATGTCTCCTTCAGTGATTTATAAATTGCTTCACACATTTGTGGGATTATTTTGATTAATGTGCGCTTTGGTATTCGAGTACTGTATTGTAAGCTAGAGCAAGAAATTACACTGCTACTGCGAGCCTGTCTTCTGCAGATACAGCTGTTCTCAAGTGAGTATTCTGCCATGTAATCTGAGGATCCACTTTACTGGGAAAATACTGAAGTGCATTCTCATCCATTCTTAAGTAATTTATATTCGACTTGACGTCCTCTACTTGCAGCTCCCGCAACAAATTTTGCTGAATGCTTTTAGCATGGCTTCACCCAGGTACATTTCCTTTTTTTTCCTCGCTTCTCTTCCAATTGCACACACAGTGGAGTTGTGGTACAAGCAACTGCAGCGCATAATACAAGCTGTTTTGTTCGCCATCTTGAACTTTGACGAAACATATGATGACAGTGTAATACCATCTTTTGCGGCACGTCAAACATCTTTGTCAAAGAAATTTGACGAATGTTTGATGATATTCCTTTGTCAAAGAAATATGATATTGTTATACTGGCCTTAAGAATATGCTCAAGTTCGAATAACTAGAGATTTGCGAATTGCTACTAGGAGAGGTCGATGGCCAATTGCACCACAAATTGCTGAAGACGTTACTGTCATCGCGGCTGAGAATGCTGGATGCAATGTGGGATATTCAGGCAGTGCATGAGCTATGTCGCGACAGATGAAAATTCCACGGTCCACCATTGTTCTGCGAAGGAATAGAGCAAACTCTGGTACAGTTTCAAGCTGTCGGTGGTGCAGATGGTCGTCGTAGTGAGCATTGTTTATAGCCTGGAACGAAAACACGGTACAAAATTAACAGACGTTACCCTCTCATGTAATGACGATTAAGTAAGCTATACCACGTGCTGTAACATCAGCTGCCCCCACGTATCTTTACGGATTGGGTAAGCGTAGCTTGTGAAATGTGCCCCCAGCACTCTCCCCCCTACCAACTGCTTCAATGCACGACCACACGCCACGCACAATTTTTAACGTGGTTTACGTTCATGATTCATTATTATTATTATTATTATTATTCACTCTCTTACGGGTTGTATGTTCTATGTCCTTCTTCAGGCTTGAAACTATCTCAGTACAAAAGGCCATCGAAATGCGTTCAGCGGTTTAGTCATGAAAACGTAAGAAACATAATTACTTTCGTATCAGTCATATTACAGGGTGTTTCAAAAATGACCGGTATATTTGAAACGGCAATAAAAACTAAACGAGCAGCGATAGAAATACACCGTTTGTTGCAATATGCTGGGGATAACAGTACATTTTCAAGCAGTCAAACTTTCGAAATTACAGTAGTTACAATTTTCAACAACAGATGGCGCTGCGGTCTGGGAAACTCTATAGTACGATATTTTCCACATATCCACCATGCGTAGCAATAATATGGCGTAGTCTCTGAATGAAATTACCCGAAACCTTTGACAACGTGTCTGGCGGAATGGCTTCACATGCAAATGAGATGTACTGCTTCAGCTGTTCAATTGTTTCTGGATTCTGGCGGTACACCTGGTCTTTCAAGTGTCCCCACAGAAAGAAGTCACAGGGGTTCATGTCTGGCGAATAGGGAGGCCAATCCACGCCGCCTCCTGTATGTTTCGGATAGCCCAAAGCAATCACACGATCATCGAAATATTCATTCAGGAAATTAAAGACGTCGGCCGTGCGATGTGGCCGGGCACCATCTTGCATAAACCACGAGGTGTTCGCAGTGTCGTCTAAGGCAGTTTGTACCGCCAAAAATTCACGGAGAATGTCCAGATAGCGTGATGCAGTAATCGTTTCGGATCTGAAAAATGGGCCAATGATTCCTTTGGAAGAAATGGCGGCCCAGACCAGTACCTTTTGAGGATGCAGGGACGATGGGACTGCAACATAGGGCTTTTCGGTTCCCCATATGCGCCAGTTCTGTTTATTGACGAAACCGTCCAGGTAAAAATAAGCTTCGTCAGTAAACCAAATGCTGCCCACATGCATATCGCCGCGTTTGAATAGATAGAGGTGTAAACTCTGGCGCATGAGACGATACGTGGACGTTGGCGTCATTTGGACCGCAGCTGCAACACGGTGAACGGAAACCCGAGGCCGCTGTCGGATCACCTGCTGCACTAGCTGCGCGTTGCCCTCTGTGGTTGCCGTACGCGGTCGCCCTACCTTTCCAGCACGTTCGTCCGTCACGTTCCCAGTCCGTTAAAATTTTTCAAACAGATCCTTTATTGTATCGCTTTTCGGTCCTTTGGTTACATTAAACCTCCGTTGAAAACTTCGTCTTGTTGCAACAACACTGTGTTCTAGGCGGTGGACTTCCAACACCAGAAAAATCCTCTGTTCTAAGGAATAAACCATGTTGTCTACAGCACACTTGCACGTTGTGAACAGCACACGCTTACAGCAGAAAGACGACGTACAGAATGGCGCACCCACAGACTGCGTTGTCTTCTATATCTTTCACATCACTTGGAGCGCCATCTGTTGATGAAAATTGTAACTACTGTAATTTCGAAAGTTTGTCCGCCTGAAAATGTACTGTTGTCCCAAGCATATTGCAACAAACGGTGTATTTCTATCGCTGCTCGTTTAGTTTTTATTGCCGTTTCAAATATACCGGTCATTTTTGAAACACTCTGTAGAATGGCAGTATGGATTAAACACATTGAGGACCGTAGAAGCATTGTAGTCATTATGTTGAATTTTATTACGTAGAACATATCAACTAACAAAAGCATTTCCAGAAGTCAAAGAGTAAATGGATTTTACTAAGAACAATTATTTTTTTCTAACTCGCGTTATATTCTTCAGATCCATAAATATCTTGTTTTACACATTTATAAAGTAGCCGATCTTTTTCTGGGTTTAAGCTACCTCAGTACGAAATTTCATCGAAATCAAAAAATGGTTCAAATGGCTCTGAGCACTACGGGACTTAACATCTGAGGTCATCAGTCCCCTAGACTTAGAACTAGTTAAACCTAACTAACCTAAGGACATCACACACATCTATGCCCGAGACAGGATTCGAACCTGCGACCGTAGCAGTAGTGCGGTTCCGGACTGAAGCGCCTAGAACCGCTCGGCCACAGAGGCCGGCTCATCGAAATCAGTTTAGTCGTGAGTACGTAACAGAAATACTCTCAAGTTTGCAATATTAGTATGGATTTATCTTCCGAAAGTGCTTAGAAATGTTCCCACAAAGATTCATTGTCCTGCGATCACTAGTTTGTCATGAGCACCCTCTCACGTAGCGAAGTTCAGTTGCGGCCACCCCATTCTGTACTTGCGGCATGTACGCACGATTTTAAGCAGTCATTCTTTCCGCGCTTCGTGGGAGAAAACCCTAACATATGATACAATTCTAAGCACACTCCGCCATAAACATCACAGCTGCTTGTAGAGACTTTAGAGGTGGTCGCGTTGACGATAAAAACCTTCTGAGATAGTAGGTCTCAAGATATTTCTTTTCTGGAGTCTCCTCCAATACACGACGCTTGGAAAGCGCCTCATCTATTTCACAAAACGGTTACAATCTACCGGTATCAACTGCCTAACTGCTTGCGGAAGACAAATTAAATTGATTTTCAATATTTCACGTAATTATTGCCTGAATTTATAAGAATAAAATGCTGTCATAATCAACGCATTAAGAGCTACAATCTTACGGTAAAAGTTTAACACAATAAGTCAAGCATTATACGTAGAAACCCTGCATGTGACTTCTGACTGCGTAACTCGCTCCTAGCAAGTCATTCACATCCTATTCGTCCACTATTTGAGAATGGGACCATGTAGCGACTTTTTTTAAAAAAGTTTGCACATTACTTCTAACCCTTTCGAAACTTTTTCTCGCTGATAGTCGCCCACACAATGATGAAACAAAAATCGTTTGTCGTCTACTACACTTCCGATGTTCATATAGTAAGACTGCGGGATCAGGGATGCCGTTTAAATGTATTACTTATTTACCACTAGCTCTATTCGGGGCACATTCTGAAAATAGTGTCCATATATACCACTGAATCTACTTGCAAAATTATATCATTGTACAATACTTAGTTCATGAGATATGAGGTCATAAACATCAAGATGCGTAATAACTGGGATTCTGCTTCTTCATCCATAAAATTCTTACGTGGTTGCCATCAAATATTTAATACAGTAACTAATTTGTAAAACATTCAGACGTGTGAAGCGGTTTATATGAAGTGTTGGCAGAAGAGCCAACACCTTGTAGCTAGAGGAGGCCGAAATGCACGCGTGCAAGCTCACGCAGATTGGCGTGAGGGCTGGAACAGTTAAAGGAGTTGAGTCTAATAAATAAAGTACGAAGCTCTTTGAATACTTAACTTTAATCCACAATTGGAGAACATCGCTCTTGAAGATACATAAGTGCAAGCTCAATATAACTGGTAATGGCGCCTTGCTAGGTCGTAGCAATTGACGTAGCTAAAGGCTATGCTAACTATCGTCTCGGCAAATGAGAGCCCTATTTGTCAGTTCCATCTCTAGCAAAGTCGGCTGTACAACTGGGGCGAGTGCTAGGACGTCTCTCTAGACCTGCCGTGTGGCGGCGCTCGGTCTGCTATCACTGACAGTGGCGACACGCGGGTCCGTCGTATACTAGCGGACCGCGGCCGATTTAAAGGCTACCACCTAGCAAGTGTGGTGTCTGGCGGTGACACCACATTATACATGACAGTTCGATTCAGTGAAACGTTAGGGATTGCTGATCCCTCACAAGACCATTATTATAAGGTGAACTAAGACAGAAATTTGGCTGGAAATCACTTTATACAACGCTCCGCTTGACACCTTAACTCAGTCCAGAGATATGAGTCTCGGCGTTATGGTCTTTGACTAAACCTTCAGTGTACGACTTTTCTTACAGGCGGTTCAAGTGCCCCTGAATTCATCGCAAATGAATCCGGGAGCTAGGGCGATGACCTAGACACGTGGGCTCAGTTGACGGACGACTGCGTGAAAAGAAACAAATGAATGACTGCGCTGTACCTTGCACCGCGTATAACCTGGCAAGCTGCAATTTCGCCTTTGAAGCTGGCTTAGCTGGCACACGCCAAGTATGTCACCCCCGGGGACAATCACCTCTGCAGCTGTTAAGCGCTAAAAAGAATGAGATGGCGACAGGAGGCGGAAAGATGACGGGGCGGGCTGCGCTCGCCTCTCTCTCCACGGCTTAATGACTGGTGGCGGCAGGTCGAGCAACGGTTCGTAGCTCGCTGCGCACATTGCTACTGGTCAGGGCTTTGACGTAGGCGAACGGTGAAGGGAGTTTCTAAAATGACTTTCAAAAACTTTTAACAGCTTTCTCGTGCGACCTACAGACCTAGTCTTGGCGTAATTTTGTAGAAAAATAGATTAATTTTTGACTCGCGTCGTACACTAGTACGAATCACAGCCGGAAGTTCACCCGGTTGTAGTAGGAAAGATACGTTCCTAGTCGCTGGACATAAGTGCAGGCCATTTCCATTTCAAGAAGGGTCGACGAACGGACGTACAAAAGTATAGACTATATCACCGACGTCGATCTGTTGTAGAATTCTCGAATACACTACTGGCCATTAAAATTGCTACACCGCGAAGATGACGTCCTACAGACGCGAAATTTAACCGACAGGAAGAAGATGCTGTGATATGCAAATGATTAGCTTTTCACAGCATTGACACAAGGTTGGCGCCGGTGGCGACACCTACAACGTGCTGACATGAGGAAAGTTTCCGACCGATTTCTCATACACAAACAGCAGTTGACCGGCGTTGCCTGGTGAAACGTTGTTGTGATGCCACGTGTAAGGAGCAGAAATGCGTACCATCACGTTTCCGACTTTGATAAAGGTCGGATTGTAGCCTATCGCGATTGCGGTTTATCGTATCGAGATATTGCTGCTCTCGTTGGTCGACTGTTAGCAGAATATGGAATCGGTGGGTTCAGGAGGGTAATACGGAACGCCGGCTGGCTCCCAACGGCCTTGCATCACCAGCAGTCGAGATGACAGGCATCTTCGAGATGACTGGGTGTTTGTGTTGTCCTCATCATTTCATCATCATCCAGGAAACTGGCGAAATTGGACTGAGCAAAGGTTGGGAAATTGTACGGCCGCTGATAACCACGCAGTTGAGCGCCCCATAAACCAAACATCATCATCATCGCACACAGGCATCTTATCGCATGGCTGTAACGGATCCTGCAGCCACGTCTCGATCCCTGAGTCAACAGATGGGGACGTTTGCAAGACAACAACCATCTGCACGAACAGTTCGACGACGTTTGCAGCAGCGTCGACTATCAGCTCGGAGACCATGGCTGCGGTTACCCTTGACGCTGCATCACAGACAGGAGCGCCTGCGATGCTGTACTCAACGACAAACCAAGGTGCACGAATGGCAAAACGTCATTTTTTCGGATGAATCTAGCTTCTGTTTACAGCATCATGATGATAGCATCCATGTTTGGCGACATCGCGGTGAACGCACATTGGAAGCGTGTATTCGTCATCGCCATACTGGCGTATCACCCGGCGTGATGGTATGGGGTGCCATTGGTTACACGTCTTTGTCACCTCTTGTTTGCATTGACGGCACTTTGAACAGTGGACGTTACATTTCAGATGTGTTACGACCCGTGGCTCTACCCTTCATTCGATTCCTACGAAATCCTATATTTCAGCCGGATAATGCACGACCGCATGTTGCAGGTCCTGTACGGGCCTTTCTGGATACAGAAAATGTTAGACTGCTGCCCTGGCCAGCACACTCTCCAGATATCTTTCCAATTGAAAACGTCTGGTCAATGGTGGCCGATCAACTGGCTCGTCACAATACGCCAGTCACTACTCTTGATGAACTGTGGTATCGTGTTGAAGCTGCATGGGCAGCTGTACCTGTACACACCGTACCATCTCTGTTTGACTCAATGCCCAGGCGTATCAAGACCGTTATTACGGCCAGAGGTGGTTGTTATGGGTACTGATTTCTCAGGATCTATGCACCCAGATTGCGTGAAAATGAAATCACACGTCAGTTCTAGTAAATACATTTGTCCAAGAATACCCGTTTATCATCTGCTTTTCTTCTTGGTGTAGCAATTTTAATGGCCAGTAGTGTTGTACGAATCACAGCAGGAAGTGTAACCGGCAATTGTAGGAAAGATACGTTCCTAGTTTCTGGGCAAAAGTGCAGTCATTTCCATTTTCAAGAAGGGTCGACGAACGGACGTACAAAAGTATAGACTATGGTTCAAATGGCTCTGAGCACTATTCGACTTAACTTCTGAGGTCATCAGTCTCCTAGAACTGAGAACTAATTAAACCGATTTAACCTAAGGACATCACAGACATCCATGCCCGAGGCAGGATTCGAACCTGCGACTGTAGTGGTCGCTCGGCTCCAGACTGTAGCGCCTAGAACCGCACGGCCACTCTGGCCGGCAGCATAGACTATATCTCCGACGTCGATCTGTTGTAGAATTCTCGAGTATGTTTTATGCTGGCGTATTATGACACTTCCGGAGTCTGGAAATTTCCTCTGTCTGTATCAGCAACACATCCGAAAACAACTATCGTGTGAACTGCAGCTCGCTCTGTTCGTCAAAGAGGTCCATAAAGCAGTAGGTAGAGGTGTCCATGTTGTTCCTTGACTTCGGAGCAGCGCGGGGTAGCCACTCGGTTTCAGGCGCCTTGCCACGGTTTGCGTGGCTAGCCTCGTCGGAGGTTGGAGCCCTCTCTAGTGCACGTGTGTGTGTGTGTGTTGTCCTTAGCGTAAGTTAGTTTACGTTAGATTAAGTAGTGTGTAAGCCTAGATGACCTCAGCAGTTTGGTCCCAAGCGAACTTACCACTAGCACCTTGGCTTTGGAAAGAGTTCGATGCGGTTCCGCACTGCCACCTAATGTGCAAAAAGCGAGCGGATGGAATACCAGACAAGCTGTGCGACTTGACTGAAGAATTCCTAAACAATATGGCACACCATATCATTTTCAACTGAAATCTTCAGACGTAAAAGTAACTTTGGCCATACTGTAAGGGACGATTACGTTTCGCAGTACGTATAAATAACGATGGAAGTTCCATGAGGCTTTTCGCAGATGGTGTTGTTGGGTTGCTGCATAAGTGCGTAGAGTTTTTCCGTAAGTTTAATGAACACCACAGAAACACATAACAAAGACTTTAGTCATAAAGAACATATTCTCCTTTACAGTCTGCCAACGGTGAAGTGAGTTTTCGATTCTGCGGATGTAGAAATCACGTGGTTTTGAGGTGAAGAACACAACCATAGGTGGAAGCACAAGCGGCCATAGACAGTACTAGATAGGGCATAGCCACCTATGGTAAACTAAAATACGCAAACAAGCGACAAACGTTGGCAAGCCCCTTCATATCAGCGACACTGACTGGTAACTACCAGCTGCTATTAGAGCCGACCAACAGGCCACAGCAGGGACACCGACGAGCTCGCCCACAGACGCACAAACAAACCGCCAACATCACCCTACACTGTGCATCCGATATATGACCTATTGGGCACAAAAACGATAATAAACCTGTTGCAGGTTGCTGACGCTGAACGAGGACTCTACACCAGCACCCAGAGCCAGCCTCCGAGCAACACAGCCGCACAACGTCAAAGGTATCGACATGCATGATACCCACTACTAACAAAGCCTATCCTTGCACCACATATCGCAGGCAGCAAGACAACCGCTACTGCTCTTACCACCCGACCTAACTTTCGCAAAGGTTTTTTTCCCTTGGCTCTTGCGTTGGCACTTTTTTCCCTCTGCCCTTCAAACGGCGACCCTTCGTTCGACTTCGACCCAATCTATCTCCAGATGAGCGCGTATTAACCAGACGTACGAAAACATCGCATTACCCACATCCTGCGACATTTCACTTTAGTGAATACTAACCCTTATATAGAGAAATGGCAGTAGACCTACTGAGTTGGCCATCATGCCGGTGTGGGCGTGGAGGGGCTCCACTTCTGCGAGGTGCATTCAAGTTCTAAGGCCTCCGATTTTTTTTCTAATTAACTACTCACTCGGAATCGATGGAACTGGCGTTACTTCTCGACGTAATCGCCCTGCAGACGTACACATTTTTCACAACGCTGACGCCATGATTCCATGGCAGCGACGAAGGATTCTTTAGGAGTCTATTTTGACCACTGGAAAATCGCTGAGGCAATAGCAGCACGGCTGGTGAATGTGCGGACACGGTGAGCGTCTTTCATTGTTGGAAAAAGCCAAAAGTCACTAGGAGCCGGGTCAGGTGAGTAGGGAGCATGAGGAATCACTTCAAAGTCGTTATCACGGGGAAACTGTTGCGTAACGTTAGCTCGACGTGCGGGTGCGTTGTCTTGGTGAAACAGCACACGCGCAGCCCTTCCCGGACGTTTTTGTTGCAGTGCAGGAAGGAATTTGTTCTTTAAAACATTTTCGTAGGATGCACCTGTTACCGTAGTGCCCTTTGGAACGCAATGGGTAAGGATTACGCCCTCGCTGTCCCAGAACATGGACACCATCAATTTTTCAGCACTGGCGGTTACCAGAAATTTTTTTGGTGGCGGTGAATCTGTGTGCTTCCATTGAGCTGACTGGCGCTTTGTTTCTGGATTGAAAAATGGCATCCACGTCTCATCCATTGTCACAACTGACGAAAAGAAAGTCCCATTCATGCTGTCGTTGTGCGTCAACATTGCTTGGCAACATGCCACACGGGCAGCCATGTGGTCGTCCGTCAGCATTCGTGGCACCCACCTGGATGACACTTTTCGCATTTTCAGGTCGTCATGCAGGATTGTGTGCACAGAACCCACAGAAATGCCAACTCTGGAGGCAATCTGTTCAACAGTCATTCGGCGATCCCCCAAAACAATTCTCTCCACTTTCTCGATCACGTCGTCAGACCAGCTTGTGCGAGCCCGAGGTTGTTTTGGTTTGTTGTCACACGATGTTCTGCCTTCATTAAACTGTTGCACCCACAAACGCACTTTCGACACATCCATAACTCCGTCACCACATGTCTCCTTCAACTGTCGATGAATTTCAATTGGTTTCACACTACGCAAATTCAGAAAACGAATGATTGCACGCTGTTCAAGTAAGGAAAACGTCGCCATTTTAAGTATTTAAAACAGTTCTCATTCTCGCCGCTGGCGGTAAAATTCCATCTGCCGTACGGTGCTGCCATCTATGGGACGTATTGACAATGAACATGGCCTCATTTTAAAACAATGCCGATGTTTCTATCTCTTTCCAGACCGAAGAAAAAAAAATCGGAGGCCTTAGAACTTGAATGCACCTCGTATATAAAAAAAAGCGAAGAACTCGTGGAGCCATGTTCGGACCGCATTTTCATCCGGAAGGAAAGTTCCTTGAAGGTTGACCGACAGAGAGAGGAAAAGGTGAAGGACTGAGGGCGCAAGATCAGACGAATAAGGTGGGTGATGAATGACCTGGCCAGCCCAACTACTGCGCAGTGTCGGTCTAGCAGAATGCGGGCGGGCGTTGTCCTGGAGTAGCGCGGCTTCGCGCAGTCTTCTGGCCGTTGATCTTGGACTGACTCTGCAAGACGTCTCAGTTTTTGACAGTAGATGTCAGTAGTGATGGTTACTCATCCGGAAAGCAATTCGTTGTACACCACACCGTCGCTGTTCCACCAGGTGCTTTGTTTGGGCTCAAACATTCCTTTCTTTTCCTTACGTTAGAGTGAAGACACCATTTCTCGTGAGCAGTGACTATACAGGACAGGAATGGCCTGTACAGTCCGCGAGCCAGTTGATGAAGAACAAGCAGAGATACACAAATGACCACCCACTGGTTTTTGTGATTTTCGTTTAGAGCATGCGCCGTACACATACATTTTTGGACCTCTCCCATTTCATAAAAATGTCTTACGGTGCTGGAATGATCACTTCTGCCAGTTATCGAGTACAGTGACGTGGATCACTATGGATTAATGGATTTACACAATATTCATCAAACCTCGAAAATCTTCGTGAACGTGAACAGTCACTAGGGTCAAAAAGATCCTCCTTAAAACGACAAAGCTATGTTCTTTCCGTGCTCTGTCCAATGGCATTATCTCCTTACACGGCACAAATGTTTCTGGTTCCCTCTGTTGCTGTCATCGCACTATTCCTCTCAAACAGAAGAGCATGATTCTATTTCTCCACTTGGCACTCCATTTTCTATCGTCTACAGCTCGACTCATTATCTCCAGATGTCAAAATGACAATACGTGAACCCAAATACACTCCTGGAAATTGAAATAAGAACACCGTGAATTCATTGTCCCAGGAAGGGGAAACTTTATTGACACATTCCTGGGGTCAGATACATCACATGATCACACTGACAGAGCCACAGGCACATAGACACAGGCAACAGAGCATGCACAATGTCGGCACTAGTACAGTGTATATCCACCTTTCGCAGCAATGCAGGCTGCTATTCTCCCATGGAGACGATCGTAGAGATGCTGGATGTAGTCCTGTGGAACGGCTTGCCATGCCATTTCCACCTGGCGCCTCAGTTGGACCAGCGTTCGTGCTGGACGTGCAGACCGCGTGAAACGACGCTTCATCCAGTCCCAAACATGCTCAATGGGGGACAGATCTGGAGATCTTGCTGGCCAGGGTAGTTGACTTACACCTTCTAGAGCACGTTGTGTGGCACGGGATACATGCGGACGTGCATTGTCCTGTTGGAACAGCAAGTTCCCTTTCCGGTCTAGGAATGGTAGAACGATGGGTTCGATGACGGTTTGGATGTACCGTGCACTATTCAGTGTCCCCTCGACGATCACCAGTGGTGTACGGCCAGTGTAGGAGATCGCTCCCCACACCATGATGCCGGGTGTTGGCCCTGTGTGCCTCGGTCGTATGCAGTCCTGATTGTGGCGCTCACCTGCACGGCGCCAAACACGCATAAGACCATCATTGGCACCAAGGCAGAAGCGACTCTCATCGCTGAAGACGACACGTCTCCATTCGTCCCTCCATTCACGCCTGTCGCGACACCACTGGAGGCGTGCTGCACGATGTTGGGGCGTGAGCGGAAGACGGCCTAACGGTGTGCGGGACCGTAGCCCAGCTTCATGGAGACGGTTGCGAATGGTCCTCGCCGATACCCCAGGAGCAACAGTGTCCCTAATTTGCTGGGAAGTGGCGGTGCGGTCCCCTACGGCACTGCGTAGGATCCTACGGTCTTGGCGTGCATCCGTGCGTCGCTGCGGTCCGGTCCCAGGTCGACGGGCACGTGCACCTTCCGCCGACCACTGGCGACAACATCGGTGTACTGTGGAGACCTCACGCCCCACGTGTTGAGCAATTCGGCGGTACGTCCACCCGGCTTCCCGCATGCCCACTATACGCCCTCGCTCAAAGTCCGTCAACTGCACATACGGTTCACGTCCACGCTGTCGCGGCATGCTACCAGTGTTAAAGACTGCGATGGAGCTCCGTATGCCACGGCAAACTGGCTGACACTGACGGCGGCGGTGCACAAATGCTGTGCAGCTAGCGCTATTCGACGGCCAACACCGCGGCTCCTGGTGTGTCCGCTGTGCCGTGCGTGTGATCATTGCTTGTACAGCCCTCTCGCAGTGTCCGGAGCAAGTATGGTGGGTCTGACACACCGGTGTCAATGTGTTCTTTTTTCCATTTCCAGGAGTGTAGCAAAAGCTGACTACAAATGAAAAATGACATTCGATAAATAAACCCATAGCATTCGGATTACCAACACGGAAAACAAAAAAGGCTACGAACTTACCCGCCAACCTGATATACACAGAAAAGTCGCAACACTAGAAAATTTTTGCAAAATGCAGGACGACCTGCAGCGCATCGATGCTTTGTGCAAGGAGTGGCAGCTAATCCTCAACACAAGCAAAGGTAAACTACTGAGCGTAAATAGCCAAAAGACTCATTATTGATTCATTGCATCCGTGAAGTACACGACTGCATATCAATCATTGGAAGTAGTCACGTCCATAAAATATCTAGGAGTACGCATACGGAACAGTTTGAAGTCGAACGACCACATAAAAGAAATCACAGATAAGGGACAGTTCAGGCAGATTCAGCGGATGAATCGTCAGGAAGTCGAGTCCGCTCAGAGAAAAGGTAGCTTGAATATTGCTGGCCACCATGGGACCCTACCAGATAGGAATGATATGGGAAATAGAGAAGATACAAAGAAGAGTTGCGCGTTTCGTTATGGGTTCATTTAGTAAGCCGATATACTCTGCCATCTCCAGTGGCTGCGAGAGAGAGGTCTTCTGCATCACGGTGTGGTTTACTGTCAAAATTCCGAGAGCATACGTTCCTAGAAGAATCAACTAATATATTACTGCCTCCTACGTATATTTCGCGAAGAGACCATGAACGTAAAATTAAGAAATTCGAACCCACGAATAATCATTCTTCCCGCAACTGAAACATTAAAGAGGGAAAGTGATAGGGTTACTTAAAATACCCCCCCCCCCCCCATCACGTGACGTAACCTGCCTTGCGGAATATAGATGTAGGCGTCGATGTAGATGGCTGCCTTCGCTTGTCCACAACGTACTCCATGTGTGATTTGGTTTGAAGAAAAATGCAACAATGGTGCAAGGAGTTTTCATACCGAGTAGTGATGCTCTCAGTAAGCTTACAGTTTATAAGTGGAATAAGTGTTTTGTTGAAATTTGTATAACCAATAAAATATTCTCCGGTCGACCGCGTGTGTTTGACGACGTCGTAGAGGAGGTCAGGCAAAGCTTTGTTTTCTCGCGAGGTGGGTGTTACATGTGACTGTTCGAGCATAACCCTTCAGACTTTTGCGGCAAGACGACATCATATTCAACAGTCGGGTATTCTGCCTGTTATTCGAGTCTTCCTTGGATGATATTTCAAATATGTGACCCACAGTCTTCTTCAGGTTCTGTCTTGATTAGCAGGCAGCATACCTGATCGTTCAACACGTTTATCGACTATTAAGGTCAGTTACGATGCAAGAACTAAAGGCACTGATACGTTTTGTCACATGGACTTCCGTGGAGAAATAATAAATCGATTGGACGAAGACAAAGATTTCATCGGAAACGTTATCCTTAGTGATACTCGACTTTTTTCTTAAGTGGTAAAGTTAATAAAGACAACTGTAGGATTTGGAGCAATGGAAAACCGCGAAAAAAGACCAAATATGGCCGTAATTCATCAAAACTTAATTTTTTTTGTGAATGTGTAAGAATAAAGTGTACAGTCCTTTCCTTTTACAAGAGAAATGTTTACCGAGAACAGAAGTGGCACTATCATGCTTCACAAATCTAAAACGACAATCTAACGACGATTGAAAGTTCTTCAGTCTGGAACCGCGCGACCGCCACGGTCGCAGGCTGGAATCCTGTCTCGGGCATGGATGTGTGTGATGTCCTTAGGTTAGCTAGGTTTAAGTAGTTCTAAGTTCTATGGTACTGATGACCTCAGATGTTAAGTCCGATAGTGCTCAGAGCCATTTGAACCATTTTTTGAAAGTTCTTCAGAATGCCACCAACGTGAATGTTAAGGTAATTCTCTATGATAGTGTTATCCTAAAACATATTTTTCCGTACGGCCCCGAGACAGTCAGTGTGCTGTATTACTGTTCGCGTTTAGAATACAACCAGCGAACAGCTTTGAGCATGGAGTGTCATCACTTCCTGCAGAACCCAGCCATCATTTGCAGGACAATAGTCGTACTCATACGGTGCTAGCTGTGGTGACAGATTTGTTCAGTTGATGGGCCTGGGAAGTGCTGGACCACCCACCTCACTCCTCGGATTCGTTCCCTTGTGATTTCGACTTGATTCATAAGATCAAAGAAGCATTTAGCGGCATTCGCTTCAGAGTTGTTACAGGCATTCGTGTGACAATAGACCACTCCATTACAACAACCAGCGCAACTAGTATTGCCAGAAATATTCATATCGTTAGCAACGGCTAACACGCAATGCTCGTGACTGACTAAAAAATTGCAACACCAAGAAGGAGTTGTGCGACTTACACGAAAGTTGGTAGGCGTGTTTCTACATACGAAAGCTGACGTCGATTCAAATATGAGGATGCGAACCACGTTTGCTGTAAATCCACGCTGTAGCGGTAGTGAGCGTTAGCTACTTTTGTGATTGGACGTAGTGAACTGATGCCAGTCAAGAATGCCTTTAAGGCGACAAAGACGTCTCTATCAACACCTCCTCCTGTTTGAACGTGGTCGGGTAATAGGTCTACGAGGAGCTGGATGTTCCTTCTGTGCTACTGTAAAAAGACTTGGCAGGAATGCAGCAACAGTACACGATAGCTCACAGCGGTGGTCACGAGAAGAACATACGGTTGCCACAATACCGGCCTCCGGACAGCCACATGGCACAACTGACAGTGAAAACCATCATGTTCGGCGTACGGCTCTGAAGCATCGTACTGCATCTGCAGCAGCAATTTGAGCAGCATTTGGCTCCACAGAGACACAAGGAGCTGTTACAAATCGCCTTACTTCAAGGACAGCTACAAGCCAGACTCCCTGTAGCGCGCGTTCCGCTGACCCCAAACCACCGCCGTTTGCGACTTCAGTGGTGCCGAGTGAGAGCTCATTGGAGGGCATGGTGGAGGTCTGTTGTCTCTTCTGCTGGCTGTGCCTCGGTGCCGATGATGGCCGAGTGTTGGTTAGAAGAAGGCAAGTTAAGGGCGTGCAACCAACCTGCCTGAGTGCTAGACACACTGGATCTACACCTCGAGTTGTTGTCTGGGGTGCTATTTCGTATGACATCAGGAACACACTCGTGGTTATCCCGCGCACCCTATATTCAAATCTGTGTGTCAGTCTGGTGATTCGACCTGTTATGCTGCCATTCGTGAACAGCATTCTATGGGGTGTTTTCCAACAGGATAACTCTCGCCCACACACCGCTGACGTAAGCCAACTTGCCTGCAGTGTCGAGGTGTTGCCTGCTCGATCACCACATTTGTCTCCAACCGAGCACCTACGGGACATCATCGGACGACAACTCCAGCGTCATCCACAAACAGCATTAACCGTACCCTGTGTTGACTGGCGAAGTGCAACAGGTATGGAACTCCGTCGTGCAAACTGACGTCCAGCAGCTGTACAACACAGTGCATGCACGTGTACATGCTTGCCTGCAACCTTCTGAGGCTGATTGAAATACTAACATTTCGCATTTTAAATGTCTTATCTTGCACTTACATTTATCTGTGATCTTGCAAAGTTAATCACTTAAATATGTTATCTAGACAAATGTATACCCGAAAGTTCATTAGTGTACATTAGTTGGTTGGTTGGTTAGTCTGAGAAAGGGGACCAACCTGGGAGGTCATCGGTTCCATCCGATTAGGAAACGCCGGGGAAGGAAATCGGCCGTGTCCTTTCAAAGGAACCATGCCGGAATTTCCCTGAAGCGATTTAATAAAATTATAAACAGCCGACCAGTTGCAATGGATAAAGAAATTCTTTACCTAGGTTCCGACAAATATAAATTTGTCTTCTTCACAATATAACCTAAGGGCAATGAACAACATGGCTTACATTAGAAAAGTATGAAACTTATAAGCCAAGAATAAATTTTAAGACAAATTAGCGAACTCTTGCTTTACAGAAGTATAATAACGACTGGTACCGTTTTTACAATTGTCGGCATAGATCCATCTGTCAAAAATGAAATATAGCCCTAGAATTAGGGTTTGTTACGTTAATATAAAGTAGCTCGTGGATCTTGCAGAGCTCACAGCCGACTGAGTGTAATCGGCGAGCGCAGTTACTCTGAAAACAGGGCAGGTGGCGCTCGTGCCGACAAACATGTGCCAAATGGCGTACAAAGGCAACGTGTAAATTATCAGTATTAATAACGTCCTTAGGTAGAGTAACAATAAAAAAAGGAAGTAAATTAACACTCCCGTTATAACAGTATGGGAGCATTGGAACAGATAATGTAGTTATACATAAAAAAAGGCAGGTGGCGCTTACGCTTACGCCGAGAAACTTACACCCAGTGGCATATACAGCCAAAATATAAAAAAATTATACCGTCCCATCAGCCTTACCTCGGTCTTCAGCAAGGTCCTGGAATCTATCCTCACCCGACGCATCCACCAGCATCTCCGCCAGCACCGCCTCCTTCCCGTTACCCAGTGTGGCTTTCGGCCGTCCTTCTCTTCCGACGACCTTCTCCTTCACCTCACTCATCTCCTTTCCGAACAGCTTAATTCCCGTCGCTCCGCCATCTTCCTCTCCCTGGACCTCGAACGTGCATATGACCGCGTATGGCATTCCGGTCTCCTCTTCAAGTTCAGAACCTTCGCCCTTCCCATTAACTACGTCCGTCTGATCGGCTCCTTTCTCTCCCGCCGTCCTTCCTATGTCACCATCCATAACACCGATTCCTACACCTTTTTCCCCTCTGCCGGTGTGCCCCAAGGCTCCGTCCTCTCCCCCCTTCTGTACCTTTTGTACACGGCGGACATGCCGCCGCCGTCAGCCCCCGTCCACCTTCTCCAGTTTGCCGATGACACCGCCTTCCTTGCCCTTGCCCCCATCCTACAGCGCTCCCAACACCTTCTCCAATCCCATCTTGACCGGTTCACCGCTTGGTGCAACCAGTGGTTGCTCAAGGTCAATCCCTCCAAAACCCAGGCGATCATTGTAGGCAAAACCACCCCTTCCTTCCGCCTTCTTGATTTCTATCTCACCATCTATGGCCGTCCTATCGCCCTCACTCCCACCCTTAAGTACCTTGGCGTCACCCTCGACCGTCGCCTCTCCTGGACTCCCCATCTCCGGACAATCCAAGCCAAGGCACGTTCCCGCCTCCGTCTCCTCAAGCTCCTTTCCGGCTGTACGTGGGGTCGACCTCTCCACATTCGTCCACACCTATAAATCCCTCATCCGCCCTATCCTTTGTTACGCCCATGCAGCCTGGATCTCCGCCCCCCCTATCTTTTATAAATCCCTCCAAATCCTTGAACGCCATGCTCTCCGCCTTGCCTATCGCATCCGTCTCCCCTCCCCCATGCGGATCCTGTATGATCTCATCCCCTTCCCCCACCTTCTCCTCTTCCTTGAAAGGATACGGATCCTGTACACCTCCCGTAAACTTGATCCTCCTCACCCGCTCGTCTCCCCGATCCTCTCCCACCCCCGCCCACTGCCGCACCTGTATTCGCACGCCCCACCCGGTCTCCATCTCTCCACCCTCCTTACCCTCTCCCAAGGTGGCTTCCGCCAGCTCCCCCTCCCTGATGATGCCCTCCTCCCCTCCATCTACCCCTCCTACCAACTTTGATCCTCCCGCCCTCCTCCTGTGCTTGCTCCTCTGGGCGCCCTCCCTCCCTTCTCTCCCTTTTCCCTCCCTTCTCCTTTTCTCCCCCCTCCTCCCCCGGGCATCCCCTTCCCTGTCCCTCTCCTCCTGCCCCCGTCTCCTCGGCCATTGGCATCCTTTTTCTCCCCTCTCCCCCACCTCACCCCTGTTCCCCTCTTGGCAGGTCCCCGGACTCGCACATGCTAAGTGGTCATTCGCGCGCCGGAGATCACCGGCATCAGTGTTTCGTGTGTGCCGTCGTGTTTAGTGCTCAGTGTTCACCGTCACACTCCATCGTTCACCAGTGCCATCGTCATCTTCAGTGTTTGTGTGTCGTCTCATCAGTTAGCAGTGTGGATTATCGACGAGTGTGAACGGCTCCGTGTCTGTCTCTATGTGTCTCCTGTTTGATTGCCCACCGTTCTGTCACTTATGTGTCTTCTCACTGTTTTTGCTCCTTGTATATTCTATGGCTGAAGAGCAGCGTAGTGTGCTGCTGACAGCCTGCCTGTTGTACAGGTTTAAAATAACAATAAAGTAAAAAATAAAAAAAAAATTTATATTACTGTATTAGTGAAGCCCACAAACGGTATACATGACAGAACTTTAAAATTGACAATAATGACTCTTGTCAAGAAACAATTACGTACACTGGTACACGATCTTGTTAATACACATTCACAGGAAGAACAAAATTTTAGCCAGGCAAAATCACATAAGGGCCGATATAGTAGCAAACATACATCGTGACAAAACCACCAATACATAAGGCGTAGTGAGCATAAAGCACTGAAGGTGCATCATAGCTTCCTGAGGAAATAAATTGAAGCGATTTAGGGAAATTGTGGAAAATCTGTATCAGGATGGCCGGACGCGGGTTTGAGCCGTCGTCCTCCCGAAAGAGAGTCCTGTGTGCTAACCACCGCGCCACCTCGCTCGGTCTGTCCACTAGTTACGTTTTGGTGTTTCGATTTTTTTCATCAGTGTATTTCGTGTCAATGGTAAATAAACAGTTACCAATGTTGAACTTACACCCCTCTTAAAATAACGTCAGTTCACTGCATTTGCCGGCCAGGTAAGCGCAGCAGTAGAGTCGTCGTTAGCAGCGGCTGCGCCCGCGTCCGCTGTCAACAGGTGGAGCCGGCCTGCGCCTCTACTCCTACTCCTACTGGGTCCGCGAGGTGACCAGCGGCACGTACGACGGACCACGGACCAGGATGTTGCTCTCTCCCTGCCGGGGCGGCCGCGCGCAACGGCTTTTTCGCTCGTAATCTCCCTCTGATGATAACGAGTAAGTATCTGGTCGAAACGTTGCGACAACACGACGCTACGACTCGGCTGATAACACGGAATTTCATCAGTGAAATTCACAGAGAAAACCTGCATTCGCTAATAGGAAATACGAATCTCAGAAAGCTGCCTAGATACTCAGAAGTCCCCTTGGGGACTTGAGAAAGACGATAAATCGATTAGATGCTTCCGGCAGGCGATAACGAAATAAATAAACACAACTTTTGTATTTATTTTCATTAGAAAGTAACAGCAGAATAAATTTCCTTGAAGGTGCGTATATATATATATATATATATATATATATATATATAGATAGATAGGGGCGGTGTGGTCGAGCGGTTCTTGGCGCTTCAGTCTGGAACCGCGCGACCGTTACGGTCGCAGGTTCGAATCCTGCTTCGGGCCTGGACGTGTGTGATGTCCTTAGTTTAGTTAGGTTTAAGTAGTTTTAATTTCTAGGGGGCTCATGACCTCGGATGTTAAGTCCCATAGTGCTCAGAGCCATTCGAGCCAGTAGAAGACAAGTGTTTCACAGAGGCGAAGATCAACTAATGCTCACACCTCTTAAGGTATGCACTTTAGAATCGACGTTTGCTATATAGGTTTTTCTTATTATATTCGATATCACCGCCTGTCAAAATATTCAAATCAAAGAGCTTGCAGCAGAAGAGATGTTTTTTATATTATCGAAGATTCAAAAGCGGTCACAGCTGGTAAGGTATGCACTTTAGAGCTCAGGTTTACTGAACGTTTTTGCTTCGAATGATCGTTCCTGTCATATCCGTGAATATTGACCATTTATACTGGGACAACAGGTATATGGCTTTGAAACATTACGAAGGATTCACAGCAGTAAAATATTCAGAATATTCTGGAATATGGGTCCAGAGCGACTGAAAATGGAATGACTACGTAAAAATTATTGTCGGAAGGCCGATTCCAGACTGAAATCTGTAACAGCATCCTAAGTATATGTCACCAAAAAGGAAGTAATTTTTCTTCCTTAGGAGACCTTCATTGTACTGCTTTCAGTTACAGTGCGGCTTACAACTTAACATGAACTCCGAGTCACGCAGCAGCTTTTTATTTTTAACGTGTACAAATCTTTGCTAGAGGCAGAAGAAGCAATAAGAGGCTGAAAAATAAATGCTCGGACCAATTGAGGATTGAGTCTCCGTAATACAGGTCTACAGAGACCAGCATCCTCACTCTTTCTCAGCTATTTAGATGAGCCACACATGAGACTGTTAGTAGCAAGAGACAGAGAGGATCAAAATAAGAGCTGCACATTTCGTCAGGGGTTCCCTCAGCAGGGCCTGGAGCTTGCCAGAGAGGCCCGTCTAACTCCAGTGACAGAGACGTTGTGCCTCACAGCGAAATATCGGGAGTAGGATTTCCAAAGGAAGGCAAGCAACGTTTTCCACCCTGCCGCATGAATCACGCGAAATGACCACTACAGTAAAAAGCAGAGAAATTCGATCTCATGCAAAGAGGCTTACCGATGGAGGTCCTTTTGCGCTTCACGAGCGAATGCAAAAGGCAAACGGGGAAATGATGTGAGAAACTGAAAAACTGTGAGACCTTAACTTTTCCCGGCGAATTGAATGTTCAAATAATTTACGTGTTTGCTGCCGGGTGACGTAGTCGACCACCGCCGATATTTCGGCAGGAGCACATCCTGCCATTCTCAAGGCACAACTCCAAGGAGGAAGCAATGTGCGAGGGAATTTAATACCTAGGTTCACAGAGGAGAAACAAGGAAGATACCACGCCCAGAACAAGTGTCAACACAAACAAAGATTACCAACATCAGAAGTATCGATAGTGACTATTAATCAACAGATGAGGTACCCCTAATTCTGTCCCCCTGTTTTTTGATGGGAGACAGAGCCGGATTCCAAGCAGCATTTGGACAAAATTCAGTACACCGGTCTTCCACAGTCCTGACTGTCTGACCAATATATGACATGCCACAACTGAAAGGAATACGATAGACACCAGCCTTACGCGAACCAAGATCATCTTTTACGGACGCCAACAGGGCCTTAATCTTAGAAGGTGGTCGAAAAACACATTTCACATCAAATTTCCGCAAAATACGGCCAATACTCTTAGAAACGCTTCCTGCGTAAGGCAAAAATGCCGTAGACTTAGGTGCCACTTCGTTGCTATCGTCACTCACCCGTTGCACAGAAGGCTGATAGCGCAACGCACATTTGGTCTGCCTCTCACTATAACCATTCTGACGAAAGGTGACTTCGAGATGTGCTAGCTCAGCTGCCAAACATAAGCGTCGCACACGCTTACAACAGACGAGCAAATCCGCTATTGCAGAACATTGCTTTGACACCTTGAAACGTCCCCTTAGAAACAATTATACACGACTGTGCTTAAACTGACACACAATATTTTTTAGCGCAACGCAATCTGACTTTCAAAAATCCCTACAAAAGAATGGCCCTGACTAACATTAAGCTATACCTTTCACAAATGACTTACCTCAGAAAAATCTTTGTTACTCGAACTACTGCAATACAGCGAGCACCACTACTGGCAGCTAAATAAAAGATCCAAACTACTGAAGGCACTAATTACTGATAGGCATAGTTAGCAAATGAAAGATTTTAATAGAGAACAAACACTGTATTTACCTTAATAGTCATAATATATATATCAGTTCATAACATCCATTCTTACAAATATCAAAACTCCGCAATTTCTCTCCCCACATCCACCACTGCTGGCGGCTCACCTCCAACTGCGCAACGCTACGCGCTGTTCACATCCACCTGCCGCTGCCCAACACTACAATGGCAGACAACAATGCAAACTAGCCACAGACTGCACAGAGCACAGCCAGTGATTTTCATATAGAGCGCTACGTAACGTTGCCAATAAGAAAACATTAACAGCCTAGTTACAACCTGTCATCCTATGGAATTCAACAACACAGAGATTCTGGGTTGCACGTCCTGCAACTGGGATAAGTGTCATTAAGGAAGCCGTTGAAACCAAACTATCAAGCAACCTTATAAACAGAAATGGTGGATTTTGTCTAAATGCTGCATGGAATCCGGCTCTGTCTCTCATCAAAAAACAGAGGGACAAAATTAGGGCTACCTCACCTGTTGATTAATAGTCACTATTGATATTTCTGATGTTGGTTATCTTTGGTTATGTGTTGACTTTGCGTTTACTTGTTCTGTGTGTGGTATCTTCCTTGTTTGTGTACCGAGGTATTAAATTCCCTTGCACATTGCTTCCTCCTTGCAGTAGCGCCTTAAGAATGGCAGGGTGCGCTCCTGCGGAAACATCGGTGGTGGTCGACTACGTCACCCGGCAGCAAACCCGCAAATTATTTGAACTGAAGAACTCTCCATCACACACCGTAATATACAGACTGGCCCACCTAAATGTTTCAGTGAAAATATCTCTGGAACAAAAATACAGGGCTATTCAAAAAGAAACAACAGATTTCAAATATTTGTATCTTCCAAATTACAAAAGGTGTCCCCACAGTTGAAACGTTCCTGGACAGAAAACAGTTTAAATTTTGAACAGTGAGGGTAGACGTTCCAATCACGGCTGCATTGGTGCTGTTGCTTTCTTCTTCATGGTTATTTCCTCAACCTGAAGATGTTTCAGACTTTATCTTCATCCAAGATGATGCCCTGTATCATTTCTTTAGACACGGCCAGCGTTACTAGAATGACACTATTCCAGAACTCTGGATTCGATGAAGAGGAGCAGAATATGAACTTCATCGCTGGTGGCCTCTCAGATTTCCAGAACTCACACTTTGCGACTTTTATCTGTTGTGTTACGTAAAAGATAGCTTTTTTTACCCCCCCCCTCCCCCCCTATACCTGACACTCTTGGAAGTCCGCGACATCGCATTTTTGAAGCTGTGAGTTCGATAACAGGAGACCAGCTGCTTCGTGTGTGGCAGGAAATGAGCCACCGTTTCGATATTGGTCATCTAAAACATGGTGCTCACATTGAATGCAAAAACATTTGAACGTTTCTCTTTCCAGGAATGTTGGAACTGTGTTTCTGTCTTTTGTAGTTTGGAAGCTATAAATGTTTGAAATCTGTTCCTTCTTCCTGAATAACCCTGTAGATACTGAAAGACGGCTTTCACTGGTATGAGGGCAAGGCAGGTGCTCCTTGTTGTGGTCTTCAGTCCTGAGACTGGTTTGATGCAGCTCTCCATGCTACTCTATCCTGTGCAAGCTTCTTCATCTCCCAGTACTTACTGCAACCTACATCCTTCTGAATCTGATTAGTGTATTCATCTCTTGGTCTCCCTCTACGATTTTTACCCTCCACGCTGCTCTCCAATGCTAAATTTGTGATCCCTTGATGCCTCAAAACATGTCCTACCAACCGGTCCCTTCTTTTTGTCAAGTTGTGCCACAAACTCCTCTTCTCCCCAAATCTATTCAATACCTCTTCGTTAGTTATGCGATCTACCCATCTAATCTTCAGCATTCCTCTCTAGCACCACATTTCGAAAGCTTCTATTCTCTTCTTGTCCAAACTATTTATCGTCCATGTTTCACTTCCATACATAGCTAAACTCCATACAAATACTTTCAGAAACGACTTCCTGACACTTAAATCTATACTCGATGTTAACAAATTTCTCTTCTTCAGAAACGCTTTCCTTGCCATTGCCAGTCTACATTTTATATCCTCTCTACTTCGACCATCAGCAGTTATTTTACTCCCTAAATAGCAAAACTCCTTTACTACTTTAAGTGTCTCATTTCCTAATCCAATTCCCGCAGCATCAGGCGAGTTAATTCGACTACGTTCCATTATCCTCGTTTTGCTTTTGTTGATGTTCATCTTATACTCTCCTTTCAAGACACTGTCCATTTCGTTGAACTGCTCTTCCAAGTCCTTTGCTGTCTCTGACACAATTACAATGTCATCGGCAAACCTCAAGGTTTTTATTTCTTCTCCATGGATTTTAATACCTACTCCGAATTTTTCTTTTGTTTCCTTTACTGCTTGCTCAATATACAGATTGAATAACATCGGGGAGAGGATACAACCCTGTTTCACTCCCTTCCCAACCACTGGTTCCCTTTCATGCCCCTCGACTCTTATAACTGCCATCTGTTTTCTGTACAAATTGTAAATAGCCTTTCGCTCCCTGTATTTTACCCCTGCAACCTTCAGAATTTGAAAGAGAGTATTCCAGTTAACATTGTCAAAAGTTTCTCTAAGTCTACAAATGCTAGAAACGTATGTTTGCCTTTTCTTAATCTTTCTTCTAAGATAAGTCGTAAGGTCAGTATTGCCTCACGTGTTCCAACATTTTTACGGAATCCAAACTGATCTTCCCCGAGGTCGGCTTCTACCAGTTATTCCATTCGTCTGTAAAGAATTCGTGTTAGTATTTTGCAGCTGTGGCTTATTAAACTGATAGTTCGGTAATTTTCACATCTGTCAACACCTGCTTTCTTTGGAATTGGAATTATTATATTCTTCTTGAAGTCTGAGGGTATTTCGCCTGTCTCATACATCTTGCTCACCAGATGGTAGAGTTTTGTCGTGAAAGTAAATACTATGAGACATTCGAAAAACATGCAAATATTAGTTTCAAAACAATTTTTTTATGGACAGCGCGTATTACTTCTTAGGAATTCAATAACGCGAAAGATCATAAAAAGAATGGCTTGCTAGCATTGCAATACGTCAGTTACGTCCCGAGAAACTGCAAAGCGAAGACGACGCTCGGATTAAAAGAAACGCGCCACTTTTGCACATATCGGGACGCAAATGTGAACCCCACGTTGCTCATAATCACGTTGAGATTGACGTACGTAATGTTACTTTCATTGTTGCCACGAGGACTGAAAGTAGTTATAGGATTTCCTACCACAAACTTTGATACATGGGGAGCACAAAAAAAAAAGATTGTTTTGAAGGTAATACTTGCTGACATTTTAGAATGCCTCATAGTATTTACATTCATGAGACCTTGCCTTCCATTCACAGCCGTGAAAGTCTTTTTCCAGTATCTGTTATTGTACCAGAGATATTTGCGCTGAAACACGAAGGCCGTTCAATAAGTAACGCGGCACATTTCTTTCCTCGGCGTACTGTGTGTTCAGACACACTTGTACTCTGCCCAGCACTAAAGTCTGGTATTAGTTCTGCCATATTTCGCCACCTGTCCAGTTTTACCTGTCTGCCCAGCCAACGACGTCCGACATCCGTAATGTCGTGTGGCCGCCCAGTCACACGATGGCTAAACGTGGCTTCACATGGTTTCGCCAAGTATTGAAGACACTCACCAAAGTACTCATCGAACACCCGACAAGTCGTGCAGCTTCCTGAATGCTCCAGCCGAGCCTTTGGGCCATCACAATCTGCCCTGCCGTCGTATAGACTACGCGCCTTCACCGTTGTATACCTGGACAACACGCTCACTTTTGCACCCTTATGTCTGTCTAGCAGCCATTCCTCGCCAGGTGACGCTCTTATCGCCTGGATGGCCCTATAGCGATAGAAGATCGCTGGTCGTAATGTTCTGGCTGGTCATTGTATGTAGATATTGAGGCAGATCGAATTAGTTTGCTCTTGCAGATAGGCAACACAGTGAACAGACCTTCAAACCGGAGCCGTTTACTGCTAACTGGTGTCAGCGGCTTCAGTAAACTGCATGCACATATTCATGTTTTCCACATCACAAAAGTGTCCTTTTGGACCAACAATAATGTGAGTTAAGAACTTGGAGATATGCTCTATTCACTGCTACGTACTATTTTCTATGTGTCTTTCAACAGTTATGTTCTGAAAAGCCACAGATACACATCAAAAAAAGTTTTGCATCACCCCGGTTCCCAGGACATCTGAAGACAGACGTTGACTGTGGATATTGTATGACAGACACAATCCTTTTCACTGTTCAGAGATGTCACTAAACCTGCCCAAAGGTGTAAACAGCCATGCATGAGCAGCGCCTATTAGACGGAGCCAATCAGTTCCAATCATTCCGCAAGGAAGGAGGTACACAGCTCGTGTTGCCTGTAGTTCAACCATTGAAACGTCCCCTTAGAAAAATTGTACATGACTGTGCTTAAACTGACATACAATATTTTTAGCGCAACGCAATCTGACTTTTAAAAATCCTTACAATGGCCCTGACTAACAATAACCTATACCTTTCACAAATCACTTACCTCACCAAAAATCTTCGTTACTCGAACTACTGCAATACAGCGAGCGCCACTACTGCCAGCTAAATAAAAGATTCAAACTACTGAAGGCATTAACTACTGATAGGCATAGATAGAAAATGAAAGATTTTGATAGAGAACAAACAATGTATTTACCTTAATAGTGTTCAAAAGTCATAATATATGTAGCAGTTCATGACCCAGTCTTACAAATTTCAAAACTCCGCCAGTTCTCTCCCCAAATCCACCACTGCTGGCGGCTCACCTCCAACTGCGCAACGCTACGCGCTGTTCACATCCAGCTGCCGCTGCCCAACACTACAATGGCAGACAACAATGCAAACTAGCCACAGACTGCTCACAGCACAGCCAGTGATTTTCATACAGAGCGCTACGTGGCGTTACCAATATAAAAACCTAAACAGCCTAATTGCACCATGCCTAGACGGTTAGATCGCATTCGCATTGTTACTCTGTGCCAGGAAAGGCTCTCAACAAGGGAATTGTCCAGTCGTCTCGGAGTGAACTAAAGCGATGTTGTTCGGACATGGATATACAGAGAGACAGGAGCTGTCGATGACATGCCTCGCTCCGGCCGCCCAAGGGCTACTACTGCAGTGGATGACCGCTACGTACGGATTATGGCTCGGAGGAACCCTGACAGCAACGCCACCGTGTTGAATAATGCTTTTTGTCCAGCCAGAGGACGTCGTGTTACGACTCAAACTCTGCGGAATAGGCTTCATGATGTGCAGCTTCACTCCCGACGTCAATGGCGAGGTCCATCTTTGCAACCACGACACTATGCGACGCGGTACAGATGGGCCCAACAACATGCCGAATGCACCGCTCAGGATTGCCATCACGTTCTCTTCACCGATGAGTATCGCATATGCCTTCAACCAGATAATTGTCGGAGACATGTTTGGAGGCAACCCGGTCAGGCTGAACGCCTTAGACACACTGTCCGGCGCGTGCAGCAAGGTGGAGGTTACCTGCTGTTTCGTGGTGGTATTATGTGGGGCCGATGCACGCCGCTGGTGGTCATGGAAGGCCCCGTAACGGCTGTACGATACGTGAAAGCCATCCTCCGACCGATACTGTAACCATATCGACAGCATATTGAAGAGGCATTCGTCTTCATGGCGACAATTCGCGCCCTCCTCGAGCACGTCTCGTGAATGACTTCCTTTAGGAAAACGACATTGCTCGACTAGACTGGCCGGCATGTTCTCCAGACATGAACCTTATCGAACATTCTGGGGATAGATTGGAAAAGACTGTTTACGGACGGCGTGACCCATCAACCACTCTGAGGGATCTACGCCGAA
This sequence comes from Schistocerca cancellata, assembly GCF_023864275.1. Lineage (NCBI taxonomy): Eukaryota > Metazoa > Arthropoda > Insecta > Orthoptera > Acrididae > Schistocerca > Schistocerca cancellata. The sequence continues at coordinate 496,238,138 of NC_064634.1, forward strand.
TCGCCGTTGAGGAGTGGGACAATCAGGACCAAGAGTGCCTTGATGAACTTGTGGACAGCATGCCACGACCAATACAGGTATGCATCCATGCATGGGGACGTACTACTGGGTGTTGGAGGTACAAGTGTGTACAGAAATCTGGACCACCATCTCTGAAGGTCTCGTTGTATGGTGATAGAACTTGCAATGTCTGGTTTTCATGAGCAATAAAAAGGGCGGAAATGATGTTTATGTTGATCTCTATTCCAATTTTCTGTACGGATTCTGTAACTCTCGGAACCGACGTGATGAAAAACTTTTTTTGATGTGTGTACTTTAGTGGCCGAGCGGTTCTACGTGCTACAGTCTGGAACCGCACGACCGCTACGGTCGCAGGTTCGAATCCTGCCTCGGGCATGGATGTGTGTGATGTCCTTAGGTTAGTTACGTTTAAGTAGTTCTCAGTTCTAGGGGACTGATGACCTCAGTAGTTAAGTCCCATAGTGCTCAGAGCCATTTTTTTGTGTACTTTAACGCCATGGAGAGAACCTTTAATGTACATTCTCATATAATTTCTGAGACACACTTGTTAGAAACTGTCAATAATGGAAACTGGACAAGTGATTGTGAATTTAAGGCTGTGTCGGATGTTATTTGACTGTGTCTGTGCGTTGCAGTTTTTAAACAGATTACTTCAGAGGCCAATTTTTTGTCACCTTGCTTAAGTTATTGTAACATCGCAACATGTTGCTAGGCAAGAACTGTTCGTTAGGCGGAAATGATAGCTTAGAGGCATTTTATATAAAATAACAAAAATCGTAATGTAAGAGCCTTTAGTCTACTGCTATACTGGCATATTTCTGTGTGTTTTTCTACATATTTATATCTAAAGCTATGTATAGACCACTCGATCGATTTCAAGCAAATTTATGGTTCACACCCCATACCATCTGGAAAGAAGCACTGTTCGGGCAAGTAGCACCTGTCTCGCATTGTCGTGCAGGTGGTATGAAAGAGGGGTGGCAAACAAGCATAGCTCGGGAATGACTGCACCAATTTCACATATATGACTCTTTATTTGTATCACTGGTCCTGATATTTTCCAACGCGATTATCACACCCTCGGTCCCCTAAAAGGGGCCTTGAAAGGTCGACTATTCCTGTCAGAGGAGAATGTGCAGCTGGCAGAAACAGACTTCTTCACGCAGCAGGGCGCGGTGTTTTTATCAAGTGGTGGGTGGGTGGGAGATAACATACCCCTGCCTCCACTAGGCTGGAATTGGCGTGAGAAACCGTGACATGTAAAGGCATTCCGTAACGAGCGATATTAGGGGTTTCAGGGCTGCAAGGGAGCGACCGTATGAACATATCTTTGTAACGCCTGAAGCAATTTATATTTGGCACGCGTATCATTTGCTGTTCCGGCGTAAATGTCAAGCGCCGGCACGACGTTCAGGAACGGTAGAGCAGGGAGGGCTGTGAAGAAGACGTCAGCCAATAGCACCCTGACCGACCCCTCTCTAGGACGGCACTGATACAGCAGCGGCCTTTAGGCGAAGAGGACATAAGCGCCGTGCCGTCTGGTCACACCTAGATGAAGACTAGCCGTTCTACGAGCTCTACATCAGAGACTTAGGAACTGTATAATTTCACTTATATTGCAATTGTAAATACTGAAGAGACTTCTCATTTGTTCGTCGCCCCCGGCCGGTGTGGCCGAGCGGTTCTAGCCGCGTCAGTCTGGAAGCGCGCGACAGCTACGGTCGCAGGTTCGAATCCTGCCTCGGGCATGGATGTGTGTGATGTCCTTAGGTTACTTAGGTTTCAGTATTCTAATTCTAGGGGACAGATGACCTCAGATGTTCAGTCCCATAGTACTTAGAGCCATTTAAGTATTGTCATTTATCTTATTGAAATAAAAATTCATTAATACATTTTCTAGCGATCCGAGAAAGCGGGTTTCCTCGACGCCCCACATTTGATGAGTGGGAAGGACACAACATTTACTATATAGAAGAAAGTACTATGAGAATACATTACCCTACAGCTGATGATTTATACTGAAACCACTGGAGCAATTTCAACCAAATTCGGCGTATACATAACTCATTATTTGTGTAAAAACGCTGTGAGAGTAAGTTACCCCTGATACCCGTAGGGATGAGGATATGGATCAGAAGGGGATTCGTGTAAAAACGTTCGAAAACTACCTGTTAGTAAAAAAATGGATCAAATGGCTCTGAGCACTTTGGGACTCAACTGCTGAGGTCATGAGTCCCCTAGAACTTAGAACTAGTTAAACCTAACTAACCTAAGGACATCACAAACATCCATGCCCGAGGCAGGATTCGAACCTGCGACCGTAGCAGTCTTGCGGTTCCAGACTGCAGCGCCTTTAACCGCACGGCCACTTCGGCCGGCATCTGTTAGTATTTATTTTCTGTGTTCAGTTGACATGAAATATTTTCAGAATGTGAAGTGAAAGTCTCTATTTTTGTCGTTCGATGCGTCGGCTGGATCAGAGAATTAGCGCTGCAGAGATATGATAATTTTGTCAGCGCGATTCGGGGCCACAGCGTAGAAATATCTCGGGGTGAAGGATCATACAACATGGCTGAACGCCAAAAACACCTCTAACGTCCTGTCTGCAGTCAGATGACGTAAAACAGTGGAAGTAAAAGAAGAACCTAATTGTCGTTACGTGACGAACTTGAAGCCGACGTCCATCATCTTACATAGCCCAAAACATTAGGTCCACCACATTGATACCTCCATAGTTTCCCGCAATTATACTTCCCCGTGAGGTCAGTTTGACGTGCCTATAAGCTGTTTCAACCGTGTCGGGTACTTTGGTTGTGTGGAGACGTAGTTGATTCACCAAAAATGTGAGCTTGCGTAATTTACAGTTGCACTAATCGATCTGATCGTAATCTAAAGGAATGCAATTTCATTCGCAAGTGGAGCCGTTCAAACAATATGTTGTTTTCAGAATGAGATTTTCACTCTGCAGTGGAGTGTGCGCTGATATGAAACTTCCTGGCAGATTAAAAATGTGTGTCCGACCGAGACTCGAATTCGGGACCTTTGCCTTTCGCGGGCAAATGCTCTACCATCTGAGCTACCGAAGCACGACCCACGCTCGGTCCTCACAGCTTTACTTCTGCCAGTATCTCGTCTCCTACCTTCCAAACTTTACAGAAGCTCTCTTGCGAAGGTAGGAGACGAGATACTGGCAGAAGTAAAGCTGTGAGGACCGGGCGTGAGTTGTGCTTCGGTAACTCAGATGGTAGAGCACTTGCCTGCGAAAGGCAAAGATCCCGAGTTCGAGTCTTGGTCGGACACACATTTTTAATTTGCCAGGAAGTTTAATATGTTGTTTTGTGTGATGAATTACGGTCGAGGTGTTTACTTTTAATGTAGCGGTTTTATTTGTGTCATTTGACTTTAGATTTCCTCTACTTTACTCAGTGTCTGTTCTTTCTCTTCATTTCTGTGTGTTTTTCATTGCCTTCCAAATCGCGAATGCTCCGATCAACGGCCTCGTTCCCGCACAACACACGGGTACGCAACCGTATGATTATTCATGCTGCACCTCGTGCTCTAAATTCCTCCTGCCGATAAATTATTCATTGTTTACATTTACTCCCTCTTTAAAAGAGATTCTGGCTAGAACAGCTGGAGGTAGCTCTCAATTCGTGTGAGTTTCGTGTGTATGATTGTGTGTGTGTGTGTGTGTGTGTGTGTGTGTGTGTGTGTGCGCTTTGCTTCTCTTCTGAAAAGCGCTTTGGCTGAAAATTTACGTGAACACTACTTCCGTCGTGCCTGCTTGCAGCTCGGCGTTTGAGTAGCAGTCCATCCGATTCACAGAATAGTTATACCCTCACGAAAGTTGTAAATAATCCAGTGCGCTTCAACAGGAGCAGTGATGTACATAATTACAATACCAGAAGATAAAAATGACATTCATTATGTCACATTAAGGTTGTCTGCACCAGAAACAGGGGTTCACAGCGCTGCAACCAAAAGTTTTAATCACTTATTCATTCATATAAAATGCCCAATAGAGAGTAGAGCAAAATCTGAAACAAAACTGAAGACGTTTCTGTTTGACAAGTCCTGTATTCCACAAATGAGTGTATATTATTGTAATGTGTAAATGATGATGAGTAAGAATTTTCTGACAAACATTTGTCTGTCTTTAATTCAAATGGTTCAAATGGCTCTGAGCACTATGGGACTTAACATCTGAGGTCATCAGTCGCCTAGAACTTAGAACTACTTACACCTAACTAACCTAAGGACATCACACACATCCATGCCCCAGGCAGGATTCGAACCTGCGACCGTAGCGGTCACGCGGTTCCAGACTGAAGCGCCCAGAACCGCACGGCCACACCGGCCGGCCTGTCTTTAATTAAACAAAAGAAAAAGAACCAGTAATCGTCATCACGATTTGTCGCACAAATGATAAATGGAACATGAAACTAACTACCTGTTGGAATATCACAAAGCATGGCGTAGGCTTTCTTCGAAAACCTCAAAATGAATTTCAAAAGTAAAATCAAGTAGACGACATTTCAATTGCGATACGTTTGGTAATTACTCACAAACTGAGAGTTACTGGCGAGAAATATTCCGGGAATGAAGCAAATAGTCTACTGTTAGAAAGATTGGTCTGCATGTTACACATGTTAGGCTATCACTACTGAAAAAAGACTTACACGCATGTCAAAACATAAATTCATTTTAGGGGATCTTAATGTTTGAGCTCCCCCCCCCCCCCCCCCCTCGTCCCCCTCTGAACCATGGACTTTGCAGTCGGTGGGGTGGCTTTCATGCCTCAGCAATACAGATAGCGGTGCCGTAGGCGCAACCACAACGGCGGGGGGAGGGGGGGGGGGGGCTTTCGTTGGGAGGCCAGACAATAGTGCGGTTCCCAAAGAGGGGCGGCAGCCTTTTCAGTAGTTGCAGGGGCAACAGCCTGAATGCCTGATCACGCCTTGTAACATCAACCAAAACGGCCTTGGTGTTCTGGTACTGGAAACGGCTGGTCAGGTGAATACAGCTTTGTAAATACCAAGTCAAATAGGGGTAACGGGCCAGTGGGTTTAATTATGAATAAGAAATTAGGAATGCGTGTAAGCGTGCGGTTAAATGATGATGGCGTCCTCTTGGGTAAAATATTTCGGAGATAAAATAGTCCACCATTTGGATCTCCGGGTGGAGACTATTTAGGAAGATGTGGTCATCAGGAAAAACGAAATCGGCGTTCTACGGATCGGAGTATGGAATGTTAGATTCCTTAATCGGGCACGTAGGTCAGAAAATTTAAAAAGGGAAATGGATGGGTTGAACTTTGGTGGCAGGAGGAACAGGTCTTCTGGTCAGGTGAATACAGTGCTATAAATACCAAGTCTAATAGTAGAAACGCACGAGTGGATTTTAATTATGAATAAGGAAATAGGAATGCGGTAAGCTACTATCGGACAGTACTATAGAATTCGTCGCAAAAAATGTTCAAATGTGTGTGAAATCTTATGGGACTTAACTGCTAAGGTCATCAGTCCCTAAGCTTACACACTACTTAACCTAAATTATCCTAAGGACAAACACACACACCCATGCCCGAGGGAGGACTCGAACTTCCGCCGGGACCAGCCGCACAGTCAATGACTACAGCGCCGCTAGACCGCTCGGCTAATCCCGCGCGGCAATTCGTCACACTAGCGTCTTGTAAGCTATTTCCCTTACATATGCACCATTCCAACAAACCTAAGTCCTCCCTAATACCGATTTTACACGACCGTCCCTTTTAGTATCGTTCCTAGTATTAGGCTGCGGTCACAGCGGTACTTACAACGGTTGTCAGAGGTCACCCGATAACATCGGCCGACGACTTTGTCACAATGCGCCGGACTTCCTTCTTCGTTTCCTGGTGGTTCAAAGGGGTTAGAATCTATTCTATGAAGGAGGTTACAACCCGCTTAAAGTGGCGAGTCTCCATCTCTAACGACTTCGTCATCGACATGACGCTAAAACACAATCTTCCTTCTTCTCTTATTCGTTTCCAAGAACCTTCAGCAGCGATAATCAGACAAATTTTGGGAAATAGCGAGGCCAGGTAGCGGAACACACCTTGCGATATCTTCTGCCGTCGCCAAGGTCCGCGCTGACTGCACTTGAGGCCCTTTAACAAGCAGCTCTCGATGACGCTAAATAGCCGCTTCTGCGCTCGATACCACTTATTCTCCAAGCGTCGAGAACAACAGGAAATGCTGAAGATCAGTCTCTGAATGTTACAAAGCGGCAATAACAGGCGTACGAAGTCGGGTGTGTAATCTCCCTGCGTATCCTCGTGAGACGGCAGACACATAATCGCCTGCGTCAGTGATACGGCCATTAGGAGCAGCGCCGGCTGCAGTGAGCTGCACATCGTGGAGAAAGGCACAGGTTGCTGCAAACACAGGCCAAGGGCTCTCTACGAAAAACACTCCGGTGACGTCTGCTGTATCTACTGAGTGCTTTTCAGTTCCCACTGATGTCCACTACGACAGACGGCATGGGGGTGTATCTCCTATATAAAGGCATGTAAAATTATAATTGTGGGGTGCTGCCCACTCGTCTCTTATAGGGTGCCTAAAGGATGCTGCCCCCCCCCCCCCCATGAACCATGGACCTTGCCGTTGGTGGGGAGGCTTGCGTGCCTCAGCGATACAGATGGCCGTACCGTAGGTACAACCACAACGGAGGGGTATCTGTTGAGAGGCCAGACAAACGTGTGGTTCCTGAAGAGGGGCAGCAGCCTTTTCAGTAGTTGCAAGGGCAACAGTCTGGATGATTGACTGATCTGGCCTTGTAACAATAACCAAAACGGCATTGCTGTGCTGGTACTGCGAACGGCTGAAAGCAAGGGGAAACTACGGCCGTAATTTTTCCCGAGGGCATGCAGCTTTACTGTATGATTAAATGATGATGGCGTCCTCTTGGGTAAAATATTCCGGAGGTAAAATAGTCCCCCATTCGGATCTCCGGGCGGGGACTACTCAGGAGGATGTCGTTATCAGAAGAAAGAAAACTGGCGTCCTACGGATCGGAGCGTGGAATGTCAGATCCCTTAATCGGGCAGGTAGGTTAGAAAATTTAAAAAGGGAAATGGATAGGTTAAAGTTAGATATAGTGGGAATTAGTGAAGTTCGGTGGCAGGAGGAACAAGACTTTTGGTCAGGTCAATACAGGGTTATAAAAACACAATCAAATAGGGGTAATGCAGGAGTAGGTTTAATAATGAATAAGAAAATAGGAATGCTGGTAAGCTACTACAAACAGCATAGTGAACGCATTATTGTGGCCAAGATAGACACGAAGCCCACGCCTACTACAGTGGTACAAATTTATATGCCAACTAGCTCTGCAGATGACGAAGAAATTGAAGAAATGTATGATGATATAAAAGAAATTATTCAGATAGTGAAGGGAGACGAAAATTTAATAGTCATGGGTGACTGGAACTCGAGTGTAGGAAAAGGGAGAGAAGGAAACGTAGTAGGTGAATATGGATTGGGGCTAAGAAATGAAAGAGGAAGCCGCCTGGTAGAATTTTGCACAGAGCACAACTTAATTATAGCTAACACTTGGTTTAAGAATCATGATAGAAGGTTGTATACATGGAAGAACCCTGGAGATACTAAAAGGTATCAGATAGATTATATAATGGTAAGACAGAGATTTAGGAACCAGGTTTTAAATTGTAAGACATTTCCGGGGCGGATGTGGACTCTGACCACAATCTATTGGTTATGACCTGTAGATTAAAACTGAAGAAACTGCAAAAAGGTGGGAATTTAAGGAGATGGGACCTGGATAAACTGAAAGAACCAGAGGTTGTACAGAGTTTTAGGGAAAGCATAAGGGAACAATTGACAGGAATGGGGGAAAGAAATACAGTAGAAGAAGAATGGGTAGCTTTGAGGGATGAAGTAGTGAAGGCAGCAGAGGATCAAGTAGGTAAAAAGACCAGGGCTCTTAGAAATCCTTGGGTAACAGAAGAAATATTGAATTTAATTGATGAAAGGAGAAAATATAAAAATGCAGTTAATGAAGCAGGCAAAAAGGAATACAAACGTCTCAAAAATGAGATCGACAGGAAGTGCAAAATGGCTAAGCAGGGATGGCTAGAGGACAAATGTAAGGATGTAGAGGCTTATCTCACTAGGGGTAAGATAGATACTGCCTACAGGAAAATTAAAGAGACCTTTGGAGATAAGAGAACCACTTGTATGAACATAAAGAGCTCAGATGGAAACCCAGTTCTAAGCAAAGAAGGGAAAGCAGAAAGGTGGAAGGAGTATATAGAGGGTCTATACAAGGGCGATGTACTTGAGGACAATATTATGGAAATGGAAGAGGATGTAGATGAAGATGAAATGGGAGATACGATACTGCGTGAAGAGTTTGACAGAGCACTGAAAGACCTGAGTCGAAACAAGGCCCCCGGAGTAGACAACATTCCATTGGAACTACTGACGGCCTTGGGAGAGCCAGTCCTGACAAAACTCTACCATCTGGTGAGCAAGATGTATGAAACAGGCGAAATACCCTCAGACTTCAAGAAGAATATAATAATTCCAATCCCAAAGAAAGCAGGTGTTGACAGATGTGAAAATTACCGAACAATCAGTTTAATAAGCCACAGCTGCAAAATACTAACACGAATTCTTTACAGACGAATGGAAAAACTAGTAGAAGCCGGCCTCGGGGAAGATCAGTTTGGATTCCGTAGAAATATTGGAACACGTGAGGCAATACTGACCTTACGACTTATCTTAGAAGAAAGATTAAGGAAAGGCAAACCTACGTTTCTAGCATTTGTAGACTTAGAGAAAGCTTTTGACAATGTTGACTGGAATACTCTCTTTCAAATTCTGAAGGTGGCAGGGGTAAAATACAGGGAGCGAAAGGCTATTTACAATTTGTACAGAAACCAGATGGCAGTTATAAGAGTCGAGGGACATGAAAGGGAAGCAGTGGTTGGGAAGGGAGTGAGACAGGGTTGTAGCCTCTCCCCGATGTTATTCAATCTGTATATTGAGCAAGCAGTAAAGGAAACAAAAGAAAAATTCGGAGTAGGTATTAAAATCCATGGAGAAGAAATAAAAACCTTGAGGTTTGCCGATGACATTGTAATTGTGTCAGAGACAGCAAAGGACCTGGAAGAGCAGTTGAACGGAATGGACAGTGTCTTGAAAGGAGGATATAAAATGAACATCAACAAAAGCAAAACGAGGATAATGAAATGTAGTCGAATTAAGTCGGGTGATGCTGAGGGAATTAGGTTAGGAAATGAGACACTTAAAGTAGTAAAGGAGTTTTGCTATTTGGGGAGCAAAATAACGGATGATGGTCGAAGTAGAGAGGATATAAAATGTAGACTGGCAATGGCAAGGAAAGCGTTTCTGAAGAAGAGAAATTTGTTAACATCGAGTATAGATTTAAGTGTCAGGAAGTCATTTCTGAAAGTATTTGTATGGAGTGTAGCCATGTATGGAAGTGAAACATGGACGGTAAATAGTTTGGACAAGAAGAGAATAGAAGCTTTCGAAATGTGGTGCTACAGAAGATGCTGAAGATTAGATGGGTAGATCACATAACTAATGAGGAAGTATTGAATAGGATTGGGGAGAAGAGAAGTTTGTGGCACAACTTGACCAGAAGAAGGGATCGGTTGGTAGGACATGTTCTGAGGCATCAAGGGATCACCAATTTAATATTGGAGGGCAGCGTGGAGGGTAAAAATCGTAGGGGGAGACCAAGAGATGAATACACTAAGCAGATTCAGAAGGATGTAGGTTGCAGTAGGTACTGGGAGATGAAGAAGCTTGCACAGGATAAAGTAGCATGGAGAGCTGCATCAAACCAGTCTCAGGAATGAAGACCACAACAACAAAAAAGGATGCTGCTTTCTCAGATAGCTATACAACAGTTCAAGCAAATCACATTAATGGTTTTTATTACAATAAAGTACACTGGCAACACGTAACTTTGGTTTACAACGAGTTGTCGGAAGCGATGGGTGACATGCAAATAATCAACGTCATTTGCTATATGCAATGTCCATGCAAGTAATGGATATAGTTCACTAATAACAGCTCCGCTTCTGCTGTTGGGGTCTGCTAGTGCCGGTCAACTACTGTCCAGCTGTGGCTGATTTAATTTTTTTTTTAATTGTGATTTCATTCCCCTGCCCCATATGGGCAGGGGAGGGCTGTCAGCGGCACAATCCGCCGCTCTTCAGCCGAGTGACATGACAACTAAGACAAGAATAAAATGTTACATATACAGGGTGGGTCACCTAACGTTACCGCTGGATATATTTCGTAAACCACATCAAATACTGAAGAACCGATTCCACAGACCGAACGTGAGGAGAAGGGCTAGTGTAATTATTTAATACAAACCATACAAAATGCACGGAAATATGTTTTTTAACACAAACCTACGTTTTTTTAAATGGAACAACATATAAACAAATACGTAATCAGTGTCATTTGTTGCATTGTAAAATGTTAATTACATCCGGAGATATTGTAACCTAAAGTTGACGCTTGAAACCTCCGACGTTCAGTTGCGTGTTGTAACAATCACGGGCCACGGTAGGCGAGCAGCATCTGCAGGGACATGTCCCACTGGAAACGCATCGACGTATGTGGTATCAGCATGATGGTGCACCTGCACATTCTGCAATTAACACTAGGCTGACCCTTGACAGGATGTTCGACGGGCGTTTCATAGGATGTGGAGGACGCATAAATTGGCCAGCCCATTCTCCTGATCTTACACCTCTGGACTTCTTTCTGTGGAGTACGTTAAAGGAGAATGTGTACCGTGATGTGCCTACAACCTCAGAGGATACGAAACAACGTATTGTGGCAGCCTGCAGCGACATTACACCAGATGTACTGCGGCGTGTACGACATTCATTACGCCAGAGATTGCAATTGTGTGCAGCAAATGATGAGCACCACATTGAACATCTATTGGCCTGATATGTCGGGACACACTCTATTCCACCCCGGAAAATGAAAACGGAAGCCACGTGTGTACGTGTACCTCACCCCTCATGGTAATGTACATGTGCGCCAGTGAAAAAGACCAATAAAAAGGTGTTAGCATGTGGACGCAACGTGCTGTTCCAGTCTCTTCTGTACCTAAGGTCCATCACCGTTCCCTTTGGATCCCTACGTAATTCGGTGCTCTCCGATACACACGATCGAACAGCGGAGGAGTGGTACTCGAGTGTCAAGTTTAGGTTACAATATCTCCGGATGTAATTAACATTTTACAATGCAACAAACGGCAATGATTACGTATTTGTTTATATGTTCAGATGTGCTAACAAAACTAACGGGGTTCCATTTAAAAAAACGTAGGTTTGTGTTAAAAAACATATTTCCGTGCATTTTTTTATGGTTTGTAGTAACCAATTACACCAGCCCCTCTCCTCACGTTCGGTCTGTGGAATCGATTCGTCAGTATTTGATGTGGTTTACGAAATATACCCAGCGGTAACGTTAGGTGACTCACCCTGTATAAGGCGATAAAAAAGGGGAACATAAAACAGAGTAAGGGGAGATAATGGAGGTAAAAATTCACTGACATGGAGACGTTCATGGGGTACAATTAAAAAAATCACCAGAAAGTTAAAAAACACATTGGCGATCCTTAAAACACAAAGAAGACACTGAATGCACATGCACAGGATAAAAGTCGGCCACAGTATTAAAAACACTCTAGAACAACACACTTAAAACCCACTTGGAGTACACACGACGAAGAATAAAACTGCCAGGTGGGACCTGCCGAGGGAGAGGCCAGAGAAGATGGAAAAGGAGGGGAGAGCATGGGGCAGCTGGGGAAGCGGCGGGATGAAGAGAGGAGGGGCAACCGTGGGTTCACGAAGAGGCAGGAGACACATGGGGCGGGAGAGGAAAAGGGAAGACAGGGCAGGAGGGAGCGCAGAGACACTGAAAGAAGGCACAAGAGATGGAGGGGGAGTGGGAGGGGAAATCCGCTCAGAAGGAGGGAGGGGGAGGAGAGGGAGCCCTGAGGAGGAGGCAGGAAGAGGGGGTTAGAGTTCGTAGGAAGGCTAGATGTCAGGGCGAAGCTCATCATCCGGGAGGGGTAGACGGTGGAAGTTGTGTTGGGAAAGGAGATGGAGAGAGGGAGGGACACAATGGTAAAGGCGCGGCAACTGGTTGGGAGTGGAGAGAAAGGGAGACACACTTAAAACCCACTCGGAGTACACACGATGAAGAAGAAAACTGCCAGGTGGGACCTGCCGAGGGAGAGGCCGGAGGAGATGGAAAAGGAGGGGAGAGCAAGGGGCAGCAGGGGAAGCGGTGGGATGAATAGAGTAGGGGCGACAGCGGGTACACTAAGAGGCAGCAGACACGTGGGGCGGGAGATGAAGAGGGAAGACAAGGCAGGAGGGAGGGCAGGGACACTGAAAGGGGGCACAAGAGAGAGAGGGGGAGTAGGAGGGGGCCGAGGCTGTCAGGAGTGGCGCTTATATTCTCTTCGGGTAGAGGCCACTCCTGCCGTGGTGACGTCCTGGTCAGTATGCTATTGGCTGACGTCGTCTCAGAGCCTTCTCTGCTCTTGCTTCTGCATCTTCATGCCGGCGCTTGTGGTCACTACGGAACAATAATGGACAATAAACTGCGAGTCTCTGGACTGGAAGAGAGATGAGGTGTGTCTTTGTTTCAAACGGAGGCGAAAATATCTGACTACAATATCTGAAAAACTGGTTTACTTTGACGACAAATAAAAAAAAATTATTTACGACACTAATAACTTCACCAACTAAAGAGTTAAACTTACTAGGAGGGGCAGGGGCCAGGCGATGGTGGGAAAGGAAGGGGGAAGGAGTGGGTGGAGAGAAATCCACACTGGAGATGCTAGGGAGGGCGTTCTTCCCTAAATGGCTCATACCATGGACACAATTTAGAAAAGGAGGTCAAGCCCCAAAGGATCTCAGAAAAAGCTGGAAAGATAGAAAGAGTGGAAATGCAAGGCAAGACCTAAAAGGAATAGCGAAACCGACGGAGTAGCCAGGTCACCGTAAAGGGAGAAGGGAAACACCGAGGACGAATCAGGTGGGAGGGTGCAGGAGAAGGAGGTGCTAGGATGGGAAGGAGGGGATGAGGGGAAGGGGAAGCAGTCTGGGTGAGAAGAGAGGCTGCAATACCTTGGGGCCCTGTCAGCACCACACACATACCCACAAAAGAGCTGTGGGTGCACTTGGGCTAAAGGAGGTGGAAGCTACATCGAAATGAAGAGAGTAACAGGAAACAGAAGGACGTGGAAAGCAGCCTTTGGGCATAAAACACAATAATAGTAGAGGAAAAGAGCACTTCCAGCTTTAAATAGACGACTTACAAACAATATAAATGAGCAGTGGAGAGCGTTGTACTTATAGGATAGTGTACACGATGTTTTTTCGCCCGTCGCTTGCGACACTTTCTGTAAATACAAGTTAAGTGTTGTCAATCCTCTCATTTGAAATAAAGCAACAAGTGTTAGTTGCTTGAATTGTATAGCCTTCACAGACCGCAGCGTCCTTTAGGCAGCCTATACGAGACGCGTGGGCAGTATCCCACAGGTAACGTGCATGCACAAGAGCACCCTGCCGCACTGTGGATGTTACGGCCCTTGCCGAGCCATATACGCACATCAAAAAAAAGTTTTGCATCACCTCGGTTCCGAGAGTTCCGGAACCTGTACAGAAAATTGGAATAGAGATCAACATAAACATCGTTTATGGCCTTTTTATTGCTCATGAAAACCACACATCGGTTGTTGTACCACCATACAGCGAGACCTTCAGAGGTGGTGGTCCAGATTGCTGTACACACCGGTCCCTCTAATACCCAGCAGCACGTCCTCTTGCATTGATGCATGGCTGTATTCGTTGTGGCATACGATCCACAAGTTCATCAGGCGACCGTTGGTCCAGATTGTCCCACTCCTCAACGGCTATTCTGCTTAGATCCCTCAGAGTGGTTGTTGGGCCACGTCGTCCATAAACGGCCATTTCAAACTATCCCAGGCATGTTCGATAGGTTTCATGCCTGGAGAACATGTCGGCCACTCTAGTCGAGCGATGTCGTTATCCAAAAGGAAGTCATTCACAAAACGTGCACGATGGGGGAGCGAATTGTCGTCTATGAAGACGAATGCCTCACCAATATGCTGCCGATATGGTTGCACTATCGGTCGGAGGATGGCATTCACGTATGGTACAGCCGTTACGGCACATTCCACAACCACCAGCGGCGTACGTCGGCCCCACGTAATCCCACCCCAAAACGTCAGGAAACCTTCACCTTGCTGCACTCGCCGCACAGTGTGTCTAATGCGTTCAACCTGACCGGGTTGCCTCCAAACATGTTTCCGTCGATTATCTGCTTGAAAGCATATGCGACACTCGTCGGTGAAGAGAACATGTTGTTGGGCCCACCTATACTGCGGTGCATGGTGTCATGGTTGCAAAGATGGACTCCGTCATGGACGTCAGGTGTGAAGTTGCACATCATGCAGCCCATTGCGCACAGTTTGAGTCGTAACACGACGTCCTGTGGCTGCACGAGAAGCATTATTCAACAAGTTGGCGTTGCTGTCATGGTTTCTCCGAACCATAATCCGTAGGTAGCGGTCATCCACTGCAGCAGTAAACCTTGGGCGGCCTGAGCGAGGCATGTCGTCGAGAGTTCCTGTCTCTCTATATCTCATCCATGTCCGAACAATATTGCTTTGACTCACTACGAGATGCCTTGTTGAGAGCCCATCCTGGCACGAAGTAAACAATGCGGACGCTATCTAACAGCGATATTGACCGTCTAGGCATGGTTGAACTGCAGACATGGTGGAATGACTGGAATTGATCGGCTATCGGACCCCCTTCGTCTAATTGGCGCCGGTCATCTTTGGGCCGGTTTAGTGGCATCTCTAAACAGCCAAAGGGACTGTGTGTGTGATACAATATCTACAGTCAACCGAGCGAGGTGGCGCAGTGGCTAGACACTGGACTCGCATTCGGGAGGACGACGGTTCAATCCCACGTCCGGCCATCCTGATTTAGGTTTTCCGTGATTTCCCTAAATCGCTCCAGGCAAATGCCGGGATGGTTCCTTTCAAAGGGCACGGCCGACTTCCTTCCCAGTCCTTCCCTAATCCGATGAGACCGATGACCTCGCTGTCTGGTCTCCTTCCCCGAACCAACCAACCAACCTTCAGTCAGCTTCTGTCTTCGGGAGTTCGTGAAACCAGGGTGATGCAAAACTTTTTTTGATGTGTGTGTATTCTCATACCGAGTAAAAATGGCTGCTGTATAGTCCTTGCTGAGGAAGAAATATGTCAGGGTGAGGCGGGAGGCAGTGAGTGTGTATAAATGTTACTTAGATGACGATACATATTAAGCAGTGTCGGAATACTACTATTGAGTCATGACTGGAACCCTGGAGGATGTATTATGCTACAGTACTTCAAAACGAACAACAATGCATCGCTGATACTGTGCACACATCTCAGATTTGTCAATCACAACTTTACTTTTAAATTCGGCGTGCTATTCGTTGTGTAGACAGATCTCACATTAATGACCGGTAGTAGATATCTAAACACATATGATCAGATAGCATCTCACTAAAATAGGAGGAAATGGTTCAAATGGCTCTGAGCACTATGGGACTTAACTTCTAAGGTCATAAGTCCCCTAGAACTTAGAACTACTTAAACCTAACTAACCTAAGGACGTCACACACATCCATGCCCGGAGGCAGGATTCGAACTTGCGACCGTAGCGGTCGCGCGGCTCCAGACTGTAGCGCCTAGAACCGCTCGGCCACTCCGGCCGGCAATAGGAGGAAATGCTCGAGTAAGATTTTGTTAAGCATTCTGAGTGATGGCGTTCGTTTTAAGAGCATCGGTCCCTGTGGCAGGCGTTGAGTCTCCGGTGTAAGTATTGGCAGTTCATAGAATGAGCCCTCTTGTTCGCGCATGCGTTTTTGTTCCGTGGAGGCAATTCCCCACCCCGCCTTGCTATTATTATCATCTCCAAGGCCCTTGCTGCCTCCTTAGGCGCGAAGAAACAAAAGGAAGGATTCGATGCATGTAATGGCAACGGCGGTGGTTGTCTTGGCCTGTATGTGAACTATGTGGTAGGTGTGGAAGATCTTGGATATATTTACCCAATAGGGTGTGATCTGGACGGTTGGGGAGGTCTTCCCTCACTTTTTGCTTCTTTTTAAACGAAGGGCAGAAACATTTTCTCTGTTATTTACTATAAACTTACAAACTCCTGTTAGTCAGCCACTGTTATTATTTTAAAATTTTTTTATACGCATTGACAGTTTCCTTACAGTGAAAAGTGGAGATGATGTGTAGAGAAAGTGTATTTGTTGCACTGTGTTAATGTATAAATGTGAGATATCTTGGTAGTTGTTAAAATATTGCACTGTTCTAATTGCGTGATATGTTTTGTTTGTGGGGCGCTCAACTGTGCGGTCATCAGCGCCCGTAAAGATTACCAAGCGCCCGTAAAAATTCCCAATTTTTACACAGTCCATTTTTTTTTTCACAATCCAATCTAGTCACTCTCACAAATGATGATGATGATGATGATGATAAAATGATGAGGATAACGCAAACACCTAGTCCCCGGGCAGAGAAAATCCCCAACCCCGCCGACAACCGAAACCGGGACATCGTGATCCAGAGGCAGCAACGCTAGCCCCTAGACCACGAACTTAATATAGGGTATCGTTATACTTGTTAAAATGTCGCACTGTGCTAATTATTTAACGTGAGATGTTGCACTTTTGTTAAAATATTATACTATGCTAATTGTTTAACATTTTAAGTTTCATTTTTATGTGTCAGTTGAAACTTCCTGGCAGATTAAAACTGTGTGCCCGACCGAGACTCGAACTCGGGACCTTTGCCTTTCGCGGACAAGTGCTCTACCATCTGAGCTACCGAAGCACGACTCACGCCCGGTCCTCACAGCTTTACTTCTGCCAGTATCTCGTCTCTGCAGAGTGAAAATCTCATTCTGGAAACATCCCCCAGGCTGTGGCTAAGCCATGTCTCCGCAGTATCCTTTCTTTCAGGAGTACTAGTTCTGCAAGGTTCGCAGGAGAGCTTCTGTAAAGTTTGGAAGGTGGGAGACGAGATACTGGCAGAAGTAAAGCTGTGAGGACCGGGCGTGAGTCGTGCTTCGGTAGCTCAGATGGTAGAGCACTTGCCCGCGAAAGGCAAAGGTCCCGAGTTCGAGTCTCGGTCGGGCACACAGTTTTAATCTGCCAGGAAGTTTCATATGAGTGCACACTCCGCTGCAGAGTGAAAATTTCATTATGTGTCAGTTCTTGAAAACCTGAAAAATAGTAATGTCCCAAAACTGTAAATAGTATCTTAAGTTAGAGTATCTGCAAGGTATGAACTGTCGTAGTAGAGGTTAAGCATTTACAGGCCTGTATTTACGTGTGTCTTCTTCGAAGGCGGATATTTGCAGATTACTTCCAGAAAATCGACAAAATTGTAATAAACTGCCCAAAAATTGATTGTAGAAAATGCCACTGGCTACAGTACTCTTTAGCAAACTGTGAAAACGAAACTGCATATGTGACCTGCTGCTGCAGTTGATATACTGACGTACAGTGCACGAACCCTAAATCTGTCTCATGATGCTGATACTGCAAGGGGAGTTAGTGAAGGGGGATGAACTGCAATGCACTACACAAGTGGACTGGAGGTGGCCATTTTGGGTCATAATGTATGGTATTTAAAATTAGACTTGAATAACATAACTTTGGTCATAAAATGTAGTAACTAAGATAACTATAGAGGTTAGGCTCAAAGCATTCGGCCAATGAGTAACACTTAGGTAAACAAAACTAAAAGCATAAGTGAGCAGTTTGTTTACATTTGAATCATAAATTGCGTATTCTGTTTACGTAAGCGGACGTAGACCAAGTGGCCGGTTTATTTGCATAAAGAGAGTAATGTCCCATTGACCCCGTGCCCCCACAGGTCCACAACTGAGAACTATGTCAGTCGCCTCGTGCGATAATGTTCTATTAGAAATGCGAGATGCGGTTAACATGACTGCGAGGACGTAATTAAATTCCCTACGTCGCACTCATTTCCATGTAACAGAATTGACAGCGACTCTGACAGCTGACGTATCGAGGATGTCGGGTGTAATAAGTATGCGTAGGTTTAAAAATCGGTACAAGGCAGAAAAAGACGATGATCAGACCTATTACGTGCTGGTGATTAAGAAAAGTGCAATACAACTACAGTGATTCACATCTTCTGTTTTGTAGCTAACTTGTACTGCTGTATTTTCAAACGACAGGGAGAGTAAATAAGTTATGAGTAATTAATACGCGCATAATTAGTGTTCTCCAGCGGGAGGAAAGACTATACACTTCCCTGTCATAGAGGTGACATAAGGAGAATCGGATATGCTATCGTTCATTGAAAAGTAATAAACATGGCTTCATCTCTCGACAATCTGACACTCGTGCAACGAAACCTGTTGTCTTTAGGATGTTTCTACATATGTACATTCATCTAAGATATCAGTCACTGTATTGCAGAAGGTGTCAGCACGTCGTTAGAAATAACGCTTGTGGGAAAATCAACAAGCAATATACACTCCTGGAAATTGAAATAAGAACACCGTGAATTCATTGTCCCAGGAAGGGGAAACTTTATTGACACATTCCTGGGGTCATATACATCACATGATCACACTGACAGAACCACAGGCACATAGACACAGGCAACAGAGCATGCACAATGTCGGCACTAGTACAGTGTATATCCACCTTTCGCAGCAATGCAGGCTGCTATTCTCCCATGGAGACGATCGTAGAGATGCTGGATGTAGTCCTGTGGAACGGCTTGCCATGCCATTTCCACCTGGCGCCTCAGTTGGACCAGCGTTCGTGCTGGACGTGCAGACCGCGTGAGACGACGCTTCATCCAGTCCCAAACATGCTCAATGGGGGACAGATCCGGAGATCTTGCTGGCCAGGGTAGTTGACTTACACCTTCTAGAGCACGTTGGGTGGCACGGGATACATGCGGACGTGCATTGTCCTGTTGGAACAGCAAGTTCCCTTGCCGGTCTAGGAATGGTAGAACGATGGGTTCGATGACGGTTTGGATGTACCGTGCACTATTCAGTGTCCCCTCGACGATCACCAGTGGTATACGGCCAGTGTAGGAGATCGCTCCCCACACCATGATGCCGGGTGTTGGCCCTGTGTGCCTCGGTCGTATGCAGTCCTGATTGTGGCGCTCACCTGCACGGCGCCAAACACGCATACGACCATCATTGGCACCAAGGCAGAAGCGACTCTCATCGCTGAAGACGACACGTCTCCATTCGTCCCTCCATTCACGCCTGTCGCGACACCACTGGAGGCGGGCTGCACGATGTTGGGGCGTGAGCAGAAGACGGCCTAACGGTGTGCGGGACCGTAGCCCAGCTTCATGGAGACGGTTGCGAATGGTCCTCGCCGATACCCCAGGAGCAACAGTGTCCCTAATTTGCTGGGAAGTGGCGGTGCGGTCCCCTACGGCACTGCGTAGGATCCTACGGTCTTGGCGTGCATCCGTGCGTCGCTGCGGTCCGGTCCCAGGTCGACGGGCACGTGCACCTTCCGCCGACCACTGGCGACAACATCGATGTACTGTGGAGACCTCACGCCCCACGTGTTGAGCAATTCGGCGGTACGTCCACCCGGCCTCCCGCATGCCCACTATACGCCCTCGCTCAAAGTCCGTCAACTGCACATACGGTTCACGTCCACGCTGTCGCGGCATGCTACCAGTGTTAAAGACTGCGATGGAGCTCCGTATGCCACGGCAAACTGGCTGACACTGACGGCGGCGGTGCACAAATGCTGCGCAGCTAGCGCCATTCGACGGCCAACACCGCGGTTCCTGGCGTGTCCGCTGTGCCGTGCGTGTGATCATTGCTTGTACAGCCCCCTCGCAGTGTCCGGAGCAAGTATGGTGGGTCTGACACACCGGTGTCAATGTGTTCTTTTTTCCATTTCCAGGAGTGTATATTATTTCAAATCTCTAGCTTTTATGGTGATAAGAACCTAACTGGAAGTCATGTTGCACACCAGCACAACCACCTAAGGCCTGCAACATCCGAATCACGGGTAATAAGCACACAATACAAAAAACTGGCCATCCATAGGAGACATCGAGTTGATACAGTGTAACACCGCCTCTGGTCACCATAATGGTTTGAATTCGGCGAGAAAAGAGTCCACAAGCTTCTTTAGGTACGCCACGTCCAGCAGAAATCACTCAATCATTAAATCCTGCAGTCAGTAAATTGCGGGAGTTTTGTTTGCTGCTGAGCTAGGCATTTTCTCTGTGATTAGGATCGCGTGACTTCGCGGGCCTGTCAATGTGTGATACGGTGTCCCTGACTTCGTGAAACCAAGAACATATGCCTGCGGCCAAGTGGGCACAACTGTTTTCACTTTGTCACCTTTCTTTTATTTCCGTCATTGTTTCTTCGATGTCTAAAATGAGCAATAGCGACAAAAGACTACATCCACGTCTTACACCCTTTTCAATCGTAGCATTTCGTTCTTGGTCTCACTTTCTTAACTTTCCCTCTTGGTTTTTGTAAATCTGCACATTACCGGCCTTTCCACCGGCCGGTGTGGCCGAGTGGTTCTAGGCGCTTCAGTCTGGAACCGCGTGACCGCTACGGTCGCAGGTTCGAATCCTGCCTCGGGCATGGATGTGTGTGATGTCCTTAGGTTAGTTAGGTTTCAGTAGTTCTAAGTTCTAGGGGACTGATGACCACAGATGTTAAATCCCATAGTGCTCAGAGCCATTTGAACCGGCCTTTCCCTATAGCTTACGCTTATTTTCATCAGAATTCCGAATATGTTGCACTATTTTATATTGCTTAATTTTATCCGTTTGTGTCAGTCTTTCTTCCATGACTGTATTACTTTCGTAAAATAAAGAAAAACAACCGCCTTCAGTCGCAACCATGAGTTTATTCCAATGCACGATATATGTTGAGCCCTGAGGTTTGACAGTCTACATCAATTATTTGATTATTTTTATAAATTTAGGTTAATTCTGGACCTGTTAACATTACAATGGTATATTATAAAGCGGGCACATTGTGAATATAGGTTTACAAAACTACTACAAATAGAAAAATTACTTAGTTTCCAGTGGTGCATACATGCTTCTTGAAGCATAGTATCAGTAAATATGTTTACGCACATATATACACTTTTAATTCTAGAGCACATTTTGTAAACGCAAGTCAAAACAAGTCAAATAATTTCAAAGCTAGATGCTGCATTGCTACAGATACACAGGTGTTATTACTTCGGAGGAAACACAAAGCCATTATATTATTAGTTATACAGGATACCATTTACAAAACATATTTATGTATTTGTCAAATGTGGATTATGTTATCCAATGGTTGCACTATTAAATGTTTGTTTCTTTAGGCAAAAATGAACTTTTAAAACTTCTGAATGAACTGTGGCTGCTAAGCTCTTTTTGTTAGTTTGACATGTTTTCAGAAGATTTTACTTTATGTGATATTATTTCAAATTCTTCTATAGATCAAGCTTTCACCATGGTTTTCAGTGTGGAGCACAGTTAGGATGTTCTGGATTTCTCTTAGTCTATGTGTGTTAAGGTACAGTTGTTAAGTCTAAAAGCCGCAGTATGTTCTTTTTTATCGTACGTGGAAAGTTCTTCCTGTCGCGCCTTTGTAAACTGCAGGGCATTTGTTACATTGCAATTTACATATTCGACTATGTGCTGTTATTGGGGTGTTTGTGTTTACTGTGTGTTGTTTGTAGAGGATGATACTTAAATTTTTTATGTTGTCTGACGCGTTTCCTAGGTCCACTAATCCTATAAACGCGTCTTGATTTTTCTAAAGTCTTGCTTGCTTTATCAAGCGCAACGTCGTAACTGCCTGAGGCATTTACTTCCGCTAAAGCTCAACTGATTACCAGTCAAGAGATCCTGAAATATTTTTTCTGTTCTTCTGTACATTATGTACATTATTCTCGTCGGTAGATTTGCTATATGACCTGTTGACCTGATTCTATCACAGTTTTCGCACTTACCTGTCCTAGCTATCTTTAGGGTTGTGTGTATGATATTTTTCTGAAAGTATTATGCTATGTTTCCACTCAGTCAAATGAAAACGAGTCAGATGGAAAAAGTGACTAAACTGTTTATTGTCTTAAAAGTAATCGCCATAGCTGTTAATACATTTACCTCACAGTGAAACAAGACGGTCAATGCTTTTATGGAAGAGTGTTTGCCATTGGCTTAACTGCCATTTGCCGTAGTACGGATGAGTAGGAAAAACAAACCCATAATGTTCGGATACAGCATTAGTAGTGTCCTGCTTGACACAGTCACGTCGTTAAAATATCTGGGCGTAACGTTGCGAAGCGATATGAGGTGGAACGAGGATTTGAGGACTTTGGCAAGGGAGGCGAATGGTAGATTTCGGTTGATTGGGAGAATTTTAAGAATGTGTGGTTCATCTGCAAAGGGGACCGCATATAGGATGGTTATGAGACCTATCCTTCAGCACTGTTTGAGTGTTTGTGACCCATATCAGATCGGATTAAAGGAAGACATGGAAACATTTCAGACGCTGGCTACTAGATTTGTTACTGGTAGGTTCGATCAACGCGTAAGTGTTTCGGAGATGCTTCGGGAACACAAATGGGAATCCCTGGAGGGAAGAAGACATTCATTTCGAGGAACACAATTGAGAAAAATTTAGAGAACCGGCATCTGAAGCTGATTTCCGAACGATTCTACTGCAGCCAACAGATGTTACGCTTAAGGACCACGAAAATAAGATATGAGAAAAAATAGGGCTCCTGCGGTAGCATATAGACAATCGCTTTCCCCTCGCTCTATTTCCGAGTGGAACAGGTAACGAAATGACAATGGTACATGTTACTCTCCGCCAGGCGCCGTGCGGTGCCTTGCAGACTATCTATGTGGAAACAGCTGTAGAAGAACTATGGGTGTACCAAAGTATGTACCTCTTCATCCGAAGCAGGGTTCCAAAGATATGGAAATCGCATGTGGAGAGACCAGGACTGTATGAAGCAGGTGTAAGGGCCTTCCAGCGAAACGTCTGCAGCGTAGTCGAAACAAGAGACACGACAGCTCCGAGAAAGTCATGCTGCCGCTGCTAATTGGCCCTCTGGAAGAAGTCGCCTCATTAACGCACAACGGTACGTGCACTTCGCAAAAAGCAAAGTGCGCCATCAGGTCCAAATGCCAAGGAATGTTGACGGACGGCATCATTCTCTTATAGGACAATGCGCGCCGACATGTTGCCATGGTTGGCTGCACTACACTGCCGAGGCTGCGCTGGGAAAACGTCCTCCTCACAGTCCCGTTTGTCTATAAGCGTACTTTTTGAACCCTGAAGAAAGACATCAGTAGCCGCCGATTTTCTTGGGACGAAACGGTGCACGCCTGGGTACAATCATATTTCCGTAGGCAACGCAAACATGAATGCACTGAGCGTCTTGTCTCACAGTGGAATAATTGTATTAACAATTATGCCGATTACTTTCGACATAATAGACAGTTTACATACTCTTGTCCGATCTGTTTCGTTTTGATTAGATTGCCCCTTACAAAATTACAACTCGCGCTCCGTCGGTAATAATTATCCACGGTACGCTCAACCTTTAACCCTCCTCCTTTCGTCTTTAATCTGCGTGGGTGTGTAGAACGCACTTGGCGTTCGGAGAGTTCGACTGCCACTGAACTTCACAGCCGAGATAGGCAGCTGGGATCTTGTTCCACACCAGCAAACACTTGACACCACCAGAAAGCCTCCATACCGTGTAGTTGGCATGAAGGTAACCACGTCGTTCTTGGTGGAAAAGAAAAAAAAATACATTGCATCCACCAGCGATGTTATAGCTAACGATTGACGATTCTAACTTAGTGGGAGACCTGACAAGACACCTGTGCGATTCTACATAGCGGTTATGTTGCATGGGTGGCTGGAAGTGTGACGCAGTCACAGTGATTCGAAAAATGCTTAGATCGTTCCTGTTTTCAGGACAACTAATCGAATTTTCAAAAGATAATTGTTAAAAATGGATCAGACATGGTCATCTGATACACTTATAGTCCCTCCTGCCTTCGGAGGAGCAGTGGTGTAACATTTGAGGGAAATTTGGAGAACATTTCGAGTAGATTTCCTGGTCATGTTACAGTGTTAGGAGGATTTTTTCCAACTTAATAGCTATCGCCTTACAGACTGAAATGATTGGATGGGTGATGGGGCTAGGGAGTCGTATGAAATTGTTCTAATGCCTCATCCGAAAATTACCTTGAGCAGTTAATCAGGGAACCGACTCATGAAGATGAAACCTTAGGTCTGCTGGTTCCGTATAACAGGGAGTCAGTGATTGTACCTTACCACATCACAGAATGCGACTGCCAATAGAAGGATCTTTCTGCTTAGCAAGAACGATAAGAAATAGATTTGAGCTTACCTTGTCAATCAACGCGGTATTCCACCTCCAGCGCTCACAACGTTCTGTATCAGTAGGCGGAGTTCAAGAACGTTGTACAATACAGCAGAGCAAAGTTGAGATGTTGAAAGAACCTTCCGTGATTCGATATTCGTGTTAGAAAGCTGCTGTGATATCAGAGAGAGCTTCACTGCGTATTTGAACGTAGCCAAAGTTTCACAGATAATGAAGACTGAATGAAGCCAAAATTAGCGTACGGAGAGCCATGCGTGACGTATTCAGTAAGTTCGGAAGTAAAATTCTATCTACCGACTTGACAGAAAATCCTGAGAAGTTTTGGTGTTATGTTAAATCAAAAGCCATCTGTCCAGATGCTGTGTGCGCACTGAAACGGAGGTTCAAAAAATGGTTCCAATGGCTCTGCGCACTATGGGACTTAACTACTGAGGTCATCAGTCCCCTAGAACTTAGAACTACTTAAATCTAACTAACCTAAGGACATCACACACATCCATGCCCGAGGCAGAATTCGAACCTGCGACCGTAGCGGTCACGCGGTTCCAAACTGACGCGCTTAGAACCGCACGGCCACACCGGCCGGCTTGAAACGGAGGATGACACAGAAAAAGCCCAGGTACTAAACGTCTTTTTTCAAAACTGTTACACAGGGCACAGTCACACTGTATTTCCTTCTGTATACAGGGTGTTACAAAAAGGTACGGCCAAACTTTCAGGAAACATTCCTCACACAGAAAGAAAGAAAGAAAATATGTTATGTGGACATGTGTCCGGAAACGCTTACTTTCCACGTTAGAGCTCATTTTATTACTGCTCTTCAAATCACATTAATCATGGAATGGAAACACACAGCAATAGAACGTACCAGCGTGACTTCAAACACTTTGTTACAGGAAATGTCCTCCGTTAGGGAGGATACATGCATCCACCCTCCGTCGCATGGAATCCCTGATGCGCTGATGCAGCCCTGGAGAATGGCGTATTGTATCACAGCCGTCCACAATACGAGCACGAAGAGTCTCTACATTTGGTACCGGGGTTGCGTAGACAAGAGCTTTCAAATGCCCCCATAAATGAAAGTCAAGAGGGTTGAGGTCAGGAGAGCGTGGAGGCCATGGAATTGGTCCGCCTCTACCAATCCATCGGTCACCGAATCTGTCGTTGAGAAGCGTACGAACACTTCGACTGAAATGTGCAGAAGTTCCATAGTGCATGAACCGCATGTTGTGTCGTACTTGTAAAGGCACATGTTCTAGCAGCACAGGTAGAGTATCCCGTATGAAATCGTGATAACGTGCTCCATTGAGCGTAGGTGGAAGAACGAAACTAAAATGAGCTCTAACATGGAAATTAAGCGTTTCCGGATATTTGTCCACATAACATCTTTTCTTTATTTGTGTGTGACGAATGTTTCCTGAAAGTTTGGCCGTATCTTTTTGTAGTACCCTGTATAGTCGCAAGAACGTCAAAATGAAAGATATCGAGACAAGTGATTGTGGAACTGAAAAACAACTTATATGCATCAAGAGCGGAAAGGCTATATTACTACAGCGTAGAGTATGCCAAAGAACTCCTCCTTCTCTAGTACCAATGTATCGTAGGTATACGAAGAAGTGAAGCGTTCCAAATGACTGGAATAAAAACGCAGGTCATTTCTGTTTTCAAGAAGGACTGTCCACTAAAGGGATCGTCGAACAGACGCACAAAACTGATGAAGGCCTTTTGTAGAATTTTGGAACACGGTTTGTGCTCCAGTATTATGACATTTCGTTGCACCAGAAATCTCTTCTAAAGGAAACATGGGTCCCGAAAACGATCCTGTGAACCTAGCTTTCTGTGTCCGTCCAGGAGAGCAAGATAGCAGCAGATACCGCTGCTCAGTTAGATTCCGGATGGCGTTCGATGCAGTTTCGCACGGCCGCTAAACGAGCCAATTACGAGCGAACGGAGTATCGGACCGGACGTGTGTCTGGATTTAAGAGTTTATGACAGACAGAACACAACATATCATTATTGCAGGACAGAGACCTGGACACGGAGAAGCTTCGGACGCACCCCAAGGGACCACTACCTTTCACGATAGATTTAAATGACATAGAGGATAACCTCCGAAGTACTGTGAGACCTTCCGCGGATGATGCTGACGTATATAGAGAAGCAGGTAGAACAGCAAAGAACTGACGCATGGTCCAGGGATTGCCAGTTGACCCTCAATGTAAACAAATGCAACGTGTTTCCTATAAATGGGCAGGAAGACTCATTCTTGTACTATTACACGATTCCAGAATTGGAAGCAGTCACATCTATTAAATTTGTGGCAGTGTACATATGGAACGACCACATAAAACTAATCGCAGGTAAGGGAGGTGCTGGGCTCAGATTCATTGGATGAATCGTCATTAAGAGTAATCCACCACAAACCCTTAAATCGACCTACACTGAAGTAGTGTTAGGTAGTCTGGATTCAGTACCAGCTAGGACAGATAGAGGAAACAGGGAAAATCCAAATAAGAGCAGTACGTTGCTTACATGTTCATTTGGTAACCGCGAATGTTTCACGGAGATTCTCTGAGAATTCCGGTGGCAGACGCTACAAAAGAGGCGCTGTGCACGATGGCAGTGTTAACCGTTAGAATTTCGAGGTCATACGTCCATAGAAGAGCCAAACAATATATTCCGTGTAATTCTTCATGCTTTCCCGGCGATCTGTTGACATCTTGGATATTCGGGAATCCAGCCGGATGTTCGCGTCGTTCTCGCACGATATTTCAACAGCGTGCCTCGCTGTCTTCTTCAGGTGCTACCTGAGACTGGTCCTTGGGTCGATCGAGTCCAGTATTTATGCCTGGGAGGAGCTGGGCGTTCCCTAATCGGTCCGCGCCGGGTCGAGTGTTCCATCTGTGGTCCGCGCCCGCCAGACTCGGCTTCAATGGACCCCTCCAGTTGCAGATGTTCCGACTCCCGTCGGCGCCCGTTCTGGCCGTCCTCAACGGATGTGGTTATCATCTGAGGTGTGTCAGACCTGGTCTGAGATGTTGGGTACTCTATCTTCTGACTGTTACTATGATTTCCACTTCTGTTTCGTGCTGGGCGCTCCCTAGTCGGTCCGCGCCGCGACGTGTGTTCCGTCTGAGGTCCGCGCCCGCCAGACGCGGCTACATTGTCCCTCTCTGGTCGCTGGTGTTCCCTCCGCCGTCCGCGCCCGGCCTGGCCATCTTCTGAAGTCGAGTTCATGATCTGGGGTGTGTCAGATCTGGTCTCCAATGTCAGACACCTTGTCTCACGGCTGTTCTCTCGGTCTCCACTTCTATTTCTTGTAGAATCCCGGAGTGACCTGCGTTGAGTTTTCACAAGCTCAAGCGCTGGATTCCAGGCAGTGCTGATTTGGTATCCCGAGTCACGGTTGATTAGATTGTCTGTGACCTTAATCTCAATGGCTTCTTTAATTACACTGTCCCAAAATCTTGAGGTCTGTGTCACAATCTTGGTGTCATTGTAATCCATTGAATGACCAAGTTCCAGACAATGCTCTGCTATGGCTGATTTAGTTGCCTGCCTGAGTCTGGTATGTCTCTGGTGTTCTTTACACCTGATGTTCACAGTTCTGGTGGTCTGGCCAATGTATGACATCCCACACTGGCATGGTATGTTGTAAATACCTGGCTTGCGTAGCCCCAGGTCATCTTTTACATTCCCCAGCATAGCCCCAATTTTGGTGGGTGGGCAAAATATGCTCTTGATGTCATATTTCTGGAGAATCCTGCTGATCTTGGCAGAGATAGGTCCGGCATATGGCAGGTATGCCATCTTCTTTGCCTCTTCTGGTTCTTCTTCTTGATCCTTCGGCCGGTTAGCAGGTTGAAGTGCCTTCTGGATATCTCTAGAGGAGTACCCATTCCACCTGAACACTGATTGTAAGTGTTCTATTTCTGTGGCCAGACTATCAGGATCTGACAGAGTTTGTGCTCTGTGGACCAGTGTTTTGAGCACTCCAGTCTTCTGTGCCGGATGGTGGCAACTGCTGGCTTGTAGGTATAAGTCAGTGTGCGTAGGTTTGCGGTACACACTGTGTCCAAATGTGCCATCTGCCTTTCTCTTGACCAGAACGGAAGTAGTCCATCCTTCTCCATTTCTCCATGTCAATATATTCCGTATTGGTCTGTATATCTCATCAAACGATCATACAGAGATACCGGAGCTCACATGGAGGGTTACGGACTATTGTTCTTTCCGTGAACCATCCGTGACTGGAACAAATAAGTGGGGAAGTAACAGTGGCACACGAACTACGTTCCGCTGCGCGCCAGCAGGTGGATGGTCGAGTATAAATGTAAATGCCGATGCATGTGTGAATTCCCTTCTCCTGGAGAAACTGAACGCATACATTCTGTGATGTTTCTTAAACATTGCGTACATGGCCAACGAAGCGGCCGAGGCAACGATTACGGTGAGGGCTCGTATTCGGGAGAAAGGTGGTTCAAATCCTCGCCCAGATGCCCAAATTTGCTTTTTCTATGGCTTCCGTAACTCGAGGTCAAATGGCTCTAAGCACTATGGGACTTAGCATCTGAGGTCATCAGTCCCCTTAGAACTACTTAAACCTAACTAACCTAAGGACATCACACACATCCATGCCCGAGGTAGGATTCGAACATGCGTCCGTAGCAGCAGCGCGGTTCCGGACTGAAGCGTCTAGAACCGCTCGGCCACAGCGGCCGGCAACTCGAGGTCGAAATGGCTCCATATTCAAGGAAGGAACGTAAGAGATGAGGTGCAGGGATCCTGCTCCGGCACTCATTGCAACTTCCTAGTGGAGGTGGTTTGCCAGTGTATTCCTACGACCTATTATGAAGCGTCAAGTGTTTTTCTCTGTCGAGTTGATCAATGTCCGGAGTGCTTCTACGGTGTTGTGTTAGATGTTTGTTTATGGCGGGAACAATACGACAGGGGCTGCTACATTGGAAACGCTAGTTGTTTCAGAACTAGTTATCCTTTGCAACCGGATGGAAACAGGACTCAGTTTTCAATGCAACTAACGTCCTATCGTTCTTTGTATTCCCTCTTCTGTATAACTACAGGTCAGATTGGTACTGCCAAAGCATTGCATGCAATGATGGGCCATAGCTGTACCCTGTTTCATCAGGACAGAACACAGAACTTCCGGTTGTCCACCAACCTGGTATCTTTCACTGATGTCCCACGGCAGTTGTAGTTCGTAGGTAAGTCGTGGTGTTCGGCTCTTTTTATGTGTGGCTGTAATGAAAGTTACCAGCGGGCGCGCTAACGCTCTCTACCACTACTAATGTCGAAATGTCATACATAAAACTGAGTGATGCCATTGATTTTTAATGTACGTAAAAGACAGCAAAGTCGCGAACTACTAACAAGCGATAGAATAAATCTTCGAACACAATACTACATGTAATTCAGTTTAAACATTCAACGATGTTGATACTTCGTGAAAACTTAAACTCACTTAATAAAAGAAATTTCCTGGCCGGCCGTTGTGGCCGTGCGGTTCTAGGCGCTTCACTCTGGAACCGCGTGACCGCTACGGTCGCAGTTTCGACTCCTGCCTCGGGCATGGATGTGTGTGATGTCCTTAGGTTAGTTAGGTTTAAGTAGTTCTAAGTTCTAGGGGATGATGACCTCCCATAGTGCTCAGAGCCATTTTTTTTCTTCTACAGCAAGCTCTCTGCTTCCCGTATTTTGCGTGGTGGTAGAAGGGACCAAAACAAGAAGAAAAATGCAGTAAACATGGACTCTAAATTGCATATCTTAAGGGCTACGAGCACTACTTCATCTTCGGTAATGTGACTCAAATCTCTTCGGCTGAACAGATAGATATGTGTTTTAGATTCCTTGTTTACTGAGACAATTTGCTTCAACTGTATGGGTTTATGCCATAATTTGATACACCCTGTTCATTCTCACGGAGAGGGGCAAAGAAAAAATGGAGTGTGCGAAGTTTCGAATTAAACAATATCATTTCATAAGTTTCGAAACTGGTGAGCCTTCATACAGTGGATGAAAAGTAAATAGGATCGAGATAACGACGCAGGATTATCACGGTTGTGATATTTTTCTATTAAGATCGTTTAAGATCGTTCAGAATTTGAATACGAGGACAATTTACGCTCGTCGAACACGCAGTCATTAGCATTTTAAAACTGATTTGTGGCGTACATAATATATACTTATCATTGACTGGCGAAAAAATTACAGGTTGTAGGTCTGAGAAGAGGTAAAAGACGACGCATTATTTCATTATGTATTCAACTGACTCACATTAAAGATCTCAACATTTACGTAGGGTCTTGCACAACACTGCAAAAAACGTCCTACGCTGAAGTTGAAGAAAGCAGCGCGCATGGTTGCGTAATACATTGCAAACCTTCCTCCAGCCTAAAAAAGAGAAAGAAGATACTGTGAAGAACTATTGCCGGGCGGAACTGAATATTTTGTAACGATTGTAAAGTAATGTATCGGTTATCCATAATGGTTACAATGCTATGTTTATACACTATCTGTGCCTGACATGGTACTGATCTGACTACTACAGCTGTGGTAAATATTCCGCATTTTGTGAATCCGAACTGACGTCAGCTGTTTGTGACAGAATGTGTGTCAGACTGGGACTAGAATCGTCATATGCTGCTTATTGCTAGCCATCACCTTAACAAAAATGGTTCAAATGGCTCTGAGCACTGTGGGACTTAACATCTGTGGTCATCAGTCCCCTAGAACTTAGAACTACTTAAACCTAACTAACCTAAGGACATCACACACATCCATGCCCGAGGCAGGATTCGAACCTGCGATCGTAGCAGTCGCGCGGTTCCGGACTGAGCGCCTAGAACCGCGAGACCACCGCGGCCGGCAGCCATCACCTTAACCACTTTTTCTTCCTTCTTTCAGAGAGTCAGTTCCCTTGAACAGGCACAAAACTGTCATACTATGCGACAATCCTGATTATTTTATCTATACAGGCCTTAGGTCATTACTGAATTATTTACACTACAGTTATATATTAATTCAATATACCATCCGCTTATGAAATGCATTAACTATATGGATTATACCAATACCACCTTAAATGAAACATTACTCGAAGGCGCTCCTTACATGAGAAAACAAATCGGCGACCGCTCGTTTTGAAGACGGCAAAAGTCAGTTGGTAACATGCCATCGGGATGCAATGCCGAGCCTTCGGTGGTCATGAGAAATGAGCGGCACGTTTCAACCACTCTAACCGGGGAGGTTGTAACTGCGGGCCGGGTTGCAATAAATGTTCCCGAAGTAGTCAGTAAAAGTGCACCAATATTTGACGTGTCGTCTTATTATGTGGTGTCGATCCCGTTGTTGAGCCCATCCGCGAAACGATAAAGGACGGCCATACTCTTTCTCCAGGGGACGAAGAAGAAACCATGTCTGCTGCCGCGCCGTCGATCAGGTGGTGTTCGGTCGTGTCGTCCATACTACACCGCAGGCAGAAGGTGGAGGGTGACTGCATGGAGCTTTTGTCGCGTCTGGTATTTACCGGTCACGACGATATACCAGCTGGCGCTCGTTTCCGTGGTGAAGTACGGTTGATGATCTGCGCGCCACACCGCCATCCAGCCAACCTCTGGGTGACCTCCTTCGACAGCGTCCTGGGGGTGAGTCTGCATTACGAGGTCATAAAGATCTCGCGTAGTGGGAGCCCTAGTCTTCATGGAAAGTCTTCGTGGACGTAACTGTATTCAAGAAGAAAGAGTTTGATATGTGGTGGCGCTAATGCAATGTGGACTAGAGCGACCAGCTGTTGACATAAACTAGCTGTGAGTTCGTCGATCAAAAGTTCAGTGATATTGCTAAGGACCGGCCGTTGTGGCCGTTGTGGCGCTATTGCTCCGTTTCCGGTGCCGCCATTGCGGCTTATCAGCGCGCTACTTCCTGCCGCGCCCAGTTTTCTTATCTATTTGACGTCATTGGACTGTATGTGTAACTCGTGAGGCAACAGCATGCTCATTCGACTCGAGGCAGCCGCACGCTGCACACAGCCATGCCGTACAGGAGGAGAAGAGGATATCGTCGTTCAAGAATGCCTGTTTACAAGACTGTTAGCAGTTTTGATTTTACTCCTAACCAAATGTCTCAGCAAGAACTTCTTAGTGGTCCTATTACTTTTGTCGGATGTAAGATTAATTTTTCTTGCACTACAAACGAGGTACAGACTGGTAATGCTTGGATGACCTTGGCCGTAGTGAGGGGTAATGAGAAACCTCTTGCTGGTCTTGAGTCCTATTACGACAGAGACATTATTTCTTTTCGCACATTTGCGATTGGCATTGTAGCAGACAAGAATTATGGTACATGTCTAGGCGCTACAGTCTGGAACAACACGACCGCTACGGTCTCAGGTTCGAATCCTGCTTTGGGCATGGATGTGTGTGATGTCCTTAAGTTAGTTAGGTTTAAGTAGTTCTAAGTCTAGGGGACTGATGACCTCAGAAGTTAAGTCCCATAGTGCTCAGAGCCATTTGAACCATTTTTTTTTGATACTGCTAAGGCTGTGATTCCATAACTTCGAGATTTTATGTACGTGAAGAGCCAGAGCGTGTATGGGCGTTGGTGAGAACTAGACCCGCTCTTCGAGAGACTGTAAGGATGTCACACATGGCCTTGAATACGTGGTCGGAACTGACAAAATAACTGAAGGCCGTTTGGATCCAGCGAGTCTTCACTGTACCGAAAGCTAAATGTGACGTGCGTTATGCACGTTTTCGTGAAGGGTGTTTCAGAAGTGATGGTCAATATTCAGGGATATGACAGGAATGATCATTCGATACAGAACAGTCAAGTAAACGTGATTCTAAGATGCACACTTTAAGAACTATGAGCAAGTCTTGATCTTCGAGACTGTGAAATAGATCTATTCTGCTGCAAGTTCGTTGCTTTCCATATTTTGGGAAGTGATAGTATGGACCAAAACAAGGAAAAAATATCCAGTAAACATGTACTCTAAAATGCATAACGTAAGACCTATGAGCACTTACCAATCTTTGCTACTTTGAAACACAACTCATCTAATGAACAAGTGCTTTTAACGTATGTAGTTTAGATTACAGGTTTACTGGACATTGTTTTCTTTTTTGGTCCGTACTACCACTTTTCAAAATACGGAAAGCAAATAGCATACAGTAGAAGAGATTTGTTCCACAGCATCGAAGATCAAGAACTGCTCATAGCTCTTAAAGTATGCGTTTTAGAGCCCATGTTTAATTGAATTTTTTGTTTCTAATGATCATTCCTGTCATATCCCTGAATATTGACCATCACGTCTGAAACACCCTGTATAAATGTTAATGAACTGCACCTCTTGTCACATCTCCACTGCTAGCAACAACTGACTTCGTACGTCCGAACCGGTGCTCTGAAGAAGCTGCCGAAACTTGATCGCCGTGGTGCGACGGACGTATCGAGTGAAAACTATTCCTAGACAGCGTAGAGTCTCCATCGTCCTGAATGGAGCCACACTTTCATCTGGGAGTCCCATTCCAAAGGTCAGAGTGAGGGATTTGGTGACGTCATGTGGCTGCCCGTTCCGCTCCAGTATCGTTGCTCGATCCACTGTGTCGTCTCTTGAACCTCCTCGTTGGAGCATATGATGACTAGGTCCCATTCATAGGCGCGTAATTAAAACTTGTATCCCCGTAGGTTGATACCTGATAAACGGCATTTCAGCCCGCAGAGAAGTTGTTCTAGTGCGAACGTGTACATGATCGTTGAAAGGGACCGTGCGATCGATATTGGTGTCTTCGTCCGTCCATTGGCCACTACCCTGGACCTAGTGTCAAAAAGTAGGCAAAGGGTACGACAACGAAGGCACCTTTACAAGGAAGGTGTGGCTCACGAGATCGAATGCCTGATCGATGGAAATCATGACTCCCTGAAATCGACAGGCTGTTGCAATGGCGATGCGTCTATGATCACATGAGGATGATTGTATACTAGTATCTGCGCCCAAGGACGTCCGTGTTGGCGACAGGAGTTAGTGATCGTGACAAAAAATAAAAACACCTACAGCCATCCTTATGATTTTGTGTTATTTTGTCGCTATCAGTTTCGACGCTTCATTGCGTCACCTTCAGGCCTGTATACATAAAACATCAAAGATGGCATTATCAACTTACCGGTCAAGTTATATACAAACAGATTAAAATAGAATGAGAACAAAGGCAAGACTCTACAAATGAATTTACACCGAACATTTGACACAAAGAACAGATACATCCACTGTCACATGTCTAAAATGTACCATCACGAATTTCCACTCAATACAATTATATCATCTATTAAAACTTCTTTAAATACTATTCATACGTTCTATGTATGTGGGTCCAAAATTCGGTTTATACCACGACTCGAATGTTCATTTTATAGATATGACATAGTGTATGCCCCTCATCTGTGTACACACAAGCATTTGATACTTTGACACGAGACATAGGTGATGGTCCTCCTTTTTACTTCTTTGTGAGGTGTTGTTCCTTCCATTCATCACTATTTACAGTTATTTTGTCTTACAGTAAGTTATTTCAAGGTTGTGCAGAAAATGCATATTCGACTGCCAAATAAAAATCGTGAGTAGTATTTAAGGAAGTTTTAATCGATAGTATAATTGTACAGTGTATTGAGTGGAAATTTATGATGGTACATTTCAGATATGTGACAATGGATGTATTTGTTCCTTCTGTCAAATGTTCGATGTAAATTCATTTGTAGAGTCTTGCCATTGTTCTCATTCTATTTTAATCTGTTTTTACAGGGTGTTACAAAAAGGTACGGCCAAACTTTCAGGAAACATTCCTCACACACAAAGAAAGAAATTATGTTATGTGGACATGTGTCCGGAAACACTTACTTTCCATGTTAGAGCTCATTTTATTACTTCTCTTCAAATCACATTAATCACGGAATGGAAACACAACAATAGAACGTACCAGTGTGACTTTAAACACTTTGTTACAGGAAATGTTCAAAATGTCCTCCGTTAGCGAGGATACAAGCATCCACCCTCCGTCGCATGGAATGCTTGATGCGCTGATGCAGCCCTGGAGAATGGCGTATTGTATCACAGCCGTCCACAATACGAGCACGAAGAGTCTCTACATTTGGTACCGGGGTTGCGTAGACAAGAGCTTTCAAATGCCTCCATAAATGGAAGTCAAGATGGTTGAGGTCAGGAGAGCGTGGAGGCCATGGAATTTGTCCGCCTCTACCAATCCATCGGTCACCGAATCTGTTGTTGAGAAGCGTACGAACACTTCGACTGAAATGTGTTGTACTTGTAAAGGCACATGTTCTAGCAGCACAGGTAGAGTATCCCGTATAAAATCATGATAACGTGCTCCATTGAGCGTAGGTGGATGAACATGGGGCCCAATCAAGATATCACCAACAATGCCTGCCCAAATGTTGACAGAAAATCTGTGTTGATGACGTGATTGCACAATTGCGTGCGGATTCTCGTCAGCCCACACATGTTGATTGTGAAAATTTACAATTTGATCACGTTGGAATGAAGCCTCATCCGTAAAGAGAACATTCGCACTGAAATGAGGATTGACACATTTTTTGATGAACCATTCGCAGAAGTGTACCCGTGGAGGCCAATCAGCTGCTGACAGTGCCTGCACACGCTGTACATGGTACGGAAACAACTGGTTCTCCCGTAGCATTCTCCATACAGTGACGTGGTCAACGTTACCTTGTACAGCAGCAACTTCTCTGACGTTGACATTAGGGTTATCGTCCACTGCACGAAGAATTGCCTCGTCCATTGCAGGTGTCCTCGTCGTTCTAGGTCTTCCCCAGTCGCGAGTCATAGGCTGGAATGTTCCGTGCTCCCTAAGACGCCGATCAATTGCTTCGAACGTCTTCCTGCCGGGACACCTTCGTTCTGGAAATCTGTCTCGATACAAACGTACCGCGCCACGGCTATTGCACCGTACTAATCCCTGCATCAAATGGGTATCTACCAACTCCGCATTTGCAAACATTGCACTGACTGCAAAACCACGTTCGTGATGAACACTAACCTGTTGATGCTACGTACTGATGTGCTTGATGCTGGTACTGTAGAGCAATGAGTCGCATGTCAACACAAGCACCGAATTCAACATTACCTTCCTTCAATTGGGCCAACTGGCGGTGAATCGAGGAAGTACAGTACATACTGACGAAACTAAAATGAGCTCTAACATGGAAATTAAGCGTTTCCGGAAATGTCCACATAACATCTTTTCTTTATTTGTGTGTGAGGAATGTTTCCTGAAAGTTTGGCCGTACCTTTTTGTAACACTCTGTATATAACTTGACCGATAAGTTGATAATGTTATCTTTAATGTTTTATGCATACAGACCTGAAGATGACGCAATGGAGCGTCGAAACTGGTAGCGATAAAATAAAAATCATAAGGACGACTGTAGGCGTTTTTATTTTTTGTCACGATACTAAACGGCAGTCGTCCCAGAGATGCCCTGCTAAAAGGATAGACATACAGAAGGAGTTAGTGATGTCTGAGACGCGTCGTGAGGAGAAGCGTAAAAATCTTAAAATCTGAGTGAAGCGATAGGTCGATAACTGTCAGGTTGTGTGCCTCAAGAGGGTTTGAGCAGTCCGCCTGGTACTGACGATCGCATCAGCGATATCTTCAGTGGAGATATTTGCTGAAAGCGAGTCTGCCACGTGGATAACAAGAGTAAGACGGAGCGTCTGTGGTATATCTGTAAGTGCCACAACGTTAGCGTCTTCCTCACGACAGAAGTAACGGTAGTGGGCCTGGAAGGCTGTTGCGATGTCTGCTTGTGATACCAGCCGTCAGTCATCACGTAAACCGAAAGAACGGATCAGCGCATCTGATCGGCGACGTCATGATGCATTGATATCATTTCTCCGTTGATACTGTCCTGGCATCGCGCTCGGACAACTACGCCTTCAAGTCGACGCCGAGTAAGTGTCAAAGTCTTAGCCTTGATGCGCTCAACCTCGGCCTGACCTTCCGGAGACGGCGGTTGCTCCATAAGGTCCTGGACGTTCTGTGGTGTTTCGGTGCCACTGCGTTCGTTCCTTGCCGTATTGGACCAGCGCGCGGCGTACGTCTGGCCTTACACATTGTACTCACCACAGCAGTATGGACGAGTAGTGTGTGGTGCGTCTTTCACAGCATTCCCATATGTACGTGACCATTTGACGGCATTCCCGTCTCTGTAACTAGACACCGTCAAGTTTCCGTTGACCCCGACTGCACCATACTGTCTCACGACGGAGGTTGATCGTGCAGACATAAACGTTATGGTCTGAGAAGGCCGAATGCCACATTTCCGTATGCAGGACGATCGAAGCGAGAGGGGAAGTCATGTACACGCGATGCAATCAACTGGCTGAGTGTTTTGTGACGTATGTATGTCCTCTTCCCAAGTGTCTATGAGAATGAACCTCCGCCGATAATGATGTTCTCATATCGTCCCAGAAAAAGCGGCGTGATTGTTTCAGAATAAAACTGTGAGCCCCGTCGTCGTTGGTCAGTACCAGATGGTGCACAGACATTCGCTAGTCAGATCCCCTGCACTGTTAGTACTAGCCGTCGTGCTGCTAGGAGGTAAGGGAAGTCATCTATTACAATTCAACTGCGCACGATTATCGCTGATCCACTACCTCCGTTGGTGGCAGGGGTGATGTATACAGTACAACCATAAAAATCGGGCCAAGTCTCCGTCAGTAGCTCTTGATAGAGGGCAGTGTCAATGTCCGCTGCCTGTAGCGTGTCGCCGGGCTGGGTGGCCGAGCGGTTCTAGGCGCTACAGTCTGGAACCGCGCGACCGCTGCGGTCGCAGGTTCGAATCCTGCCTCGGGCACGGATGTGTGTGATGTCCTTAGGTTAGTTAGGTTTAAGTAGTTCTAAGTTCTAGGGGACTGATGACCTCAGAAGTTAAGTCCCATAGTGCTCAGAGCCATTTCTTTTTTTTTTTTTTTTTTTTTGTAGCGGGTCATGTAACAGGTCAAGTTTAACTTAGGAGCCGATCATATTTAAACTGATTTTAGTAATTCTGCTCTCCTACATCAACAGCAGATTACCGAGTGCACTCGTATCAGAAGGAATGAATGTCATCAGGTCTTAAGCATTTTCTGTCTTCTGATCAGGGCCGGTTTATGGACAGCCTATGGTGTTTCTTCGTCTGGTGAAGGTTTGTGTGAGTATGTCGTCTGCCACGCAATTGGGTCGTCAGATCTGATCAGAGCTGATACAAGAAGAGTCGTTGTCATCAGGGCGTCCGTGTTGGCGGCGCGAGAAACGTCGCTGTCGGGGTCTCCAGGGGGTTGCTGTGTTCCGGAGTCACTCACTAAATTGTCCTGCCCGTGATGGGAGTGGATACTGGCACGTGCGCGTGAGAGCCCTCCCTGGGAATCATCTGATGGACGTCTGAGGGATCCATCCTGGAAACAAGACTCCGACTCTGCCTCCGATGTGATCCTCCTCTTCTTGGGTCGTTGTGGTGACCTCTGTTTGCGAGGATGTGGTTCCGAGTCAAACGATGGGATAAAGGGGCAGGAACGGCGAAGACGGTTGTAGGCACAACCATGGAATCGAGGTCCATATCAGTTTCGAGTCTGTCATCAGCTTCATGCGACACAGGGATCTCTGGCTGAGGGGCCCGACGCTGTTGTAGACGGTCTCCCTCGCCTCGTCTGGTCTCTGCAGGTTGTGGAAGATCTTGTGGAAGTTTCCGTGCAGGGGTCTGGAGGGCATCGGCTCCCTGTGACACTGTGCAAGTGTGTGGCGTCACAGCCAGAAGCGTAGAAGCGTTGTTGGTACAGGGCTGCGTAATTCTGCACTGAAGGCATTGTAAGTAGGCTGTTTAGGTTCTTATATTGCTAACTCCACGTAGTGCTCTGTATGAAAATCACTGGCTGTGCTGTGTGCAGCCTGTGGCTAGTTTGCGTTGTTGTCTGCCAGTGTAGTGTTGGGCAGCTGGATGTTAACAGCGCGTAGCATTGCGCAGTTGGAGGTGAGCCGCCAGCAGTGGTGGATGTGGGAAATGAGATGGCGGATTTTTGAGTACAGAATGGATGTCACGAACTGCTATATATATTATGACTATTAAGGTAAATACATTGTTTGTTCTCTATTAAAATCTTTCAATTGCTAACTATGCCTATCAGTAGTTAGT
This sequence comes from Schistocerca cancellata, assembly GCF_023864275.1. Taxonomy (NCBI): domain Eukaryota; kingdom Metazoa; phylum Arthropoda; class Insecta; order Orthoptera; family Acrididae; genus Schistocerca; species Schistocerca cancellata. Next base: position 496,277,953 of record NC_064634.1, read on the forward strand.
GCCTTCCGTAGTTTGAATCTTTTATTTAGCTGGCAGTAGTGGCGCTCGCTGTATTGCAGTAGCTTGAGTAACGAAGATTTTTGTGAGGTAAGTGATTTGTGGAAGGTACAGGTTAATGTTAGTCAGGGCCATTCCTTTGTAGGGATTTCTGAAAGTCAGATTGCGTTGCGCTAAAAATATTGAGTGTCACTTTAGTGAATGTTTGAGTACGTTCAGTTTTGCTCAGCTGTTTGAAAAGCAAATAGTGTAAGAGGTTTATCAGCACAGTAATTCAGAAATTTTTCAAAGGGGACGTTTCATATTGGACCAATACCATATTCTCTACCAGGACTACAGTGGGTCTGCTCTGTGATGACCTACCTACCAATATTCTTCAAAACGTCGAATGACTCTGCTGTGGGTTTGCTCTGTCGTCGCCCTTTACCTGTCTGCATGTCGAGAGTCAGCACTGTCTTTCTGTTGGAAGGACAACACTACTTCTTTAAGACTGCATGGAAATCCACTACTTCCGTGTGCATTGTCTTTTACTGCTCAGACTTTGAGAAAAGAAACGGCAGTTTTACTGTGATGGATGATCAGGACTGTCTTTATGGACTGTGAGAAAATTTTAGCTTTTGACCAACATTGTATCAAAAAGTGTGTGCATTTGATATCTTTGTTATTGTAATTATGAAAAATTTTATCAAATCATTACTGGCCAGTGCCCAAAACAATTTGTAAAATTTTTTGTGGGGCGCATGGGGGCTATGTAAGTAGGCTGTTTAGGTTCTTACATTGGTAACGCCACGTAGTGCTCTGTATGAAAATCACTGTCTGTGCTGTGTGCAGTCTGTGGCTAGTTTGCATTGTTGTCTGCCATTGTAGTGTTGGGAAGCTGGATGTTAACAGCGCGTAGCATTGCGCAGTTGGAGGTGAGCCGCCAGCAGTGTTGGATGTGGGAAATGAGATGGCGGATTTTTGAGTACAGAATGGATGTCATGAACTGCTATATATATGACTATTAAGGTAAATACATTGTTTGTTCTCTATTAAAATCTTTCATTTGCTAACTATGCCTATCAGTAGTTAGTGCCTTCCGTAGTTTGAATCTTTTATTTAGCTGGCAGTAGTGGCGTTCGCTGTATTGCAGTAGCTTGAGTAACGAAGATTTTTTTTGAGGTAAGTGATTTGTGAAAAGGTACAGGTTAATGTTAGTCAGGGCCATTCCTTTGTAGGGATTTCTGAAAGTCAGATTGCGTTGCGCTAAAAATATTGTGTGTCACTTTAGTGAATGCTTGAGTACGTTCAGTTTTGCTCAGCTGTTTGAAAAGCAAATAGTGTAAGAGGTTTATCAGCACAGTAATTCAGAAATTTTTCAAAGGGGACGTTTCAGCATTTATTTCGCAAATGTCCTTCCTCACTGCATCCAGAACAGGTCACTAGCTGCCATATGCCACTATGGCCAATGAACACAGAGGACAGGACATCTTTCTTTACCTCAATATGGGATTGCAGCATGGCATTCAAAACAGGGTATGAAGTGAAGTGTGCTTATTTCTTTACTGCATGTCCGTGTACTGTTCCATAAGAGTGTAGTGCCGCTGTCACGTCTTCCCCCGCCATTTGGAGAGGAAGTTCGAAGATATGGACTGTGCATGACCTTAGGCTGGTATGTTCAACCATTCTGGGCTGATACATTAAATGCATTTGCAGTGGCGCATGAGGACAACCATCGGCTGTATAATGGAATGACGACAATGAAAATTTGTGGCAGACCCGGGACTCGAACCCGGATTTCCCGCTTATCGCGAGCGGTCGCCTTACCATTTGGCTATCCGGGCTCGACTCGCGGCCGGACCCAAACCTCCATATATCGTCAACCATGCGTCTGTGACCTGTACTCGTACATACATTGGGTGTATTCCCATATAGGTCAGACATTGCACTGCCTGCTATAGATAGATAAATACGATATTACTGTGTCTGTTATGGTTAAGACGGAAAGTTCCTTTGGACATGCATCATAATCGGAACAAGGCACAGCAATGTCGTATTTATCTGCCGATACCGGGCAAGTGACTTTCAAGTGAAATGTCTCACCTGTACGGGAATATACATAATGGATGCACGAGTACAGGACGCACACGCATGGTTGACGACATACGGAGGTTTGAGTTTGGCCGTGAGTTGTGCACGGGTAGCCAAGTGGTGCGTGCGTGTCCAGAGGAACTTTGCATCATAATCAGAATTACACAGGCACTGCAATATCGTATCGCATTGTATTCGAGGCTGATGTGCCCATTCGGATCCTGGGTTTGAGGCCTTCTTTCGTCTGTGCTGTGATCTTGTTTCAAGCTGCTCTATTTGTCAGTTTGATGTAAACCACGCTACTTACGATGGACAGGTGTATTTCGGTCATGTCTTCATAGGGTATATTCACTTTGTCACATACGAACTGTTCGACAGCGAACGCTTTCTGCCATGAAATTTCGTTCGAAAAAGTGAACTTCAGTGCCGTTTTAAGATTGCAGTTTGCCATTCTATCGTTGATCGTAACATGCGCTATTACTACTGTGAAAGTGAACAACCACGAGGCATACACCATGACGAGGACATAAACAGCTCTGTCCACACCACTCCACTGCCGAAAGCAGACTGTCTTCCGCCATCTGAGCGTGCCTGCAGGACCGAGTCAAACTTCCGTTTGTCATGGAGCCACGACCCCTAAAATCGCACATTTCGTGGTTCCTGCACAGGGAGAAAAAAATGTTCAAATGTGTGTGAATTTTTAGGGGACTTAACTGCTAAGGTCATCAGTCCCTAAGCTTACACACTACTTAACCTAAGTCATCCTAAGGACAAACACACACACCCATGCCCGAGGGAGGACTCGAAGCTCCGCCGGGATGCACAGGAAGAGACAAATATTTTATCGTCAATTTAGCCCATCGATGCCTGGATACATCAACGATGGGTACAATGCCTGGAATATCAAGATACAGATACTTTATAAACACAATTTCTTTCGGACATGATTCATAGTGTGGCGTGGAGCTTCTGACAGCATAAGCTAAATATTCAAAGGAAGTAGCTACTGTTAGACGGCATCAGTCTTGTTGTGGATGCCACGCACCTCCTTAATGATTTGTCTCTGTGGCCTTCCGCACTTGCACCCCTGGGATCTCGTGCTGACATGAACAGTTCTTGTCATGTTTCTAATCCTGTGGGAGCTTCTCTGCCATCAGGAAATTCACCATCACATCCATCATTCCTTCGATCCTCTTGTTTGCGACCCTTTCGATCGCATTCGTTCCACTTTCCAGTGTGCTTCAATCGTCTACAGTGTTTACGCTGTTGGGAGGTATATCTGAGGTGCGATCGTAGTTTCAGCGTTACGATTCTTACACTCCAAGCGAACGCCCATAAAGGGCCATTTTGAAGAATTCTACATTATTTTCTTGCACTTGAATTTCTGAGCAAACTTTATTTCAATGGCGTATTTGCCAAATTGAAAGTTAAATAATTTGACAAGTCAAGCGTTTTGCAGTCCGTCTATATTTTCTAGATCCTCCACATTTGGAAATGACATATACACAAAGTATTCGTAGTTCATTTCTTCACAGAGATCATGCAAACCGACAATATGACAAAAGTTTAAAAACTTGCAGACAATAGCTGTATTAAAACATGGCAAACCAACAGTATCCCTGATGTCTGTGACCTAAATGCTACTAGAAACGCTTGTCTGTAATAGAATCAGTATGATATCACTTGAAGCAATCCCATCGAACAAGCTGACTTCCTACTAAAACGAAACGGCACAGATCAGTTTCCGTCAATCGCCGCTTACTTTGAGGCAGGCTTCGTACAATGTGGGGAGAAGCCACGGTACATACATTTCTTCAGGTAATTCCCTGCAAACCAACCGCTTGACTAATAAACAGAATATTAGGAATCAAGTGTTCCACGTAGTTCTGGTTGAAATGGTTCAAGTCGCTCTGAGCACTATGGGACTGAGGTCATCAGTCCCCTACAGCTTAGAACTACTTAAACCTAACTAACCTAAGGACATCACACACATCCATGCCCAAGGCAGGATTTGAACCTGCAACCGTAGCGGTCGCGCGGTTCGAGACTGTAGCGCCTAGAACCGCTCGGCCACCACGGCCGGCAAGTAGTTCTGGGATCCGACATCAGCACCGAAGAAAACGAAAGAATGTTCTACAACAGGATTCTGTCTTCACTCCACTTCTATTCAGCTGGGACACTGCCAAAAACAAGATTAATGTTGACGGTTGGATGACTGATGCAAGGTGCAGCTCAGAGGTAGTCAATCTGGTCCCTGCCGTCCAGCAGTAAGCGTTCCATCTTTCGTGATCGGTGACATGTCCCGGGGGCTTTAAAAACATTAGGTATTCAAAAAATTTTGGCATAAAGTATCTGTCACATAATTATTATCTGACTCTGCCCTATAAATTTTAGAAAGTTACTTCACTTCTTCATAAATCACCAGTACCATGGATCTGGTAGGAGGTTAGAAAAGTTTGCTACTGATAGAGATAAAAAAGTGGGTGTTACATAAGGAAGTTTGACTAACTATGGTGTAGCTCAACCGAACGATTTGATGAAATCCTAACGGAGGACGTAGGCGTACTGGGAAAATACTTTACCAGATGTCCGCCTCCGTAGCGTAGCGGTAGCGTTTCCGCCTACAATCGAAGGGGCCTGGGTTCGATTCTCGGCAGGGGACTGGGTGTTGTGTGTCCTTCATCATCACTGACCCGCAAGTCGCCGAAGTGGCGTTAACTATAAAGGACTTACAATACGGCGGCTGAACTCCCCCGCATGGGGCCTCCCGGCCAACAATGCCATACGATCGTTTATTTTTTTCACTTTACCAAATGGCGATTCCAAATAAACGACCCCAAATTGTACGTTTGCTGCTTCGACCTACATAATACACCATACAGTTTAAAAACATTACTCTCACTCACAATAAAATACAAAATATGGGTAGGTAATACTTACAGAATTCTGTCTTTCCGACAGAAACTAGAAAACACGGCTGGAAAACTGAAGATATTCAAAAGGTGTGTGGTTCAATCTGAGGTGAATCCCCCCCTTTCTGCTTCCTGCTGCTCTACCTCTTAGTTACATGTTCCATAGTTAGTTTCATTGATGAAGCTTCCTGGCAGATTAAAACTGTGTGCCCGACCGAGACTCGAACTCGGGACCTTTGCCTTTCGCGGGCAAGTGCTCTACCATCTGAGCTACTCAAGAACGACTCACGCCCCGTCCTTACAGCTTTACTTCCGCCAGTATCTAGTCTCCTACTTCCCAAACTTCACAGAAGCTCTCCTGCGAACCTTGCAGACCTAGCAGTCCTGAAAGATAGGATATTGCGGAGACATGGCTTAGCCACAGCCTGGGGGATGTTTCCAGAATGAGATTTTCACTCTGCAGCGGAGTGTGAGCTGATATGAAACTTCCTGTCAGATTAAAACTGTGTGCCGGACCGAGACTCGAACTCGTTACCTTTGCCTTTCGCGGGATGGGCAGTGCGTCGTGCTTGGGTAGCTCAGATGGTAGAGCACTTGCCCGCGAAAGGCAAAGGTCCCGACTTCGAGTCTCGGCCCGGCACACAGTTTTAATCTGCCAGGAAGTTTCATATCAGCGCACACTCCCCTGCAGAGTGAAAATGTCATTCTCGAAATTTCATTGATTCTTTTATCTAAATGGTGTGGTACGACTCAGTTTACATGATATGTATACACGATTAGTGTTAACATTAATGAACACATTATATTTTACCCCTAATCACGCAACTACACTTAAAAAGATGCAGTATAAATTCGTCAATGGAATAGAAAGAGTTGTCCAGAAGAAACGACTTCGCCATTGACGTGACAGTAAAACACCATCTTCCTTCTTCTCTTGCTCAATTACAAAACCTTCATCATCGAAATGCTGGGAACTGTCGAGGCCAGGTAGCCGAACACATCTTGCGACATTATCCGCCGTCGCCAAGTTCCACGCTGGCTGCACTTCAGTCACTTTAACAAGCAGAAAGCAGTTCTCGATGACGTTAAATAGCCACTCCTGTGCTCGATACCACTTGGTCTTCAAGCGTCGAGAACAACAGGAAATGCTGAAGATCAGTCTCTGAATGTTACAAAGCGGCAATAACAGGCATACGAAGTCGAGTGTGTAATCTCCCTGCGTATCCTCGTGAGACGGCAGACACATAATCGCCTGCGTCAGTGATACGGCCATTAGGAGCAGCGTCGGCTGGAGTGAGCTGCACATCGTGGAGAAAGGCACAGGTTGCTGCAACACAGGCCGAGGGCTCTCTACGAAAAACACTCTGGTGACGTCTGCTGTATCTACTGAGTGCTTTTCAGTTCCCACTGATGTCCACTACGACAGACGGCGTGGGTGTCTATCTCCTATATGAAGGAATGTAAAATTATAATGGATAGTAAACTGCAGGTCTGTGGACTGGGAGAGAGGTGAGGCGAGTCTTTGTTTCAAACGGAGACGAAACTATCTAATGGCGCTATTTGAATAACTGGTTTACCTGACTTTGAAAACAAACAACAAAAAGTATTTACGACAGTAATAAGTGCACCAGCTAAAGATGTAAACTTATTTAGTAATGAAGGGAAATGGATAGATGTAAGAAGAACAATAGTAACTGTTCTTCTCCACATACAGAAATTGAGATACCCGTAAATGAAAAGCTATGTTGGTACGTTGGAAAGTAAGGTTTTGGATTTAGAACGAGTAAAGCAACAGGAGATGCAAACGTGCTATTTCAAAGTGTAGGGGAGAGATATTTTGAGAGAGAGAGAGAGAGAGAGAGAGAGAGAGAGAGAGAGAGAGAAATTTATACCGTATTTGTTGACTTAGAAAAACCTTTCCACAGCGTATAATGGATCCAGTTGGCGAATTTTTTTTTGTGCCGTTAAGTCAAGCGCCGGCACACCTGTCAAGCACGAAAGGGCTGAAAAGAAGACGTCAGCCAATTGCACACTGACAGGCCCCTGTTCAGGACGACAACGCGACAGCAGTGGTCTCTATGCGAAGAGGACTGGTCGCGGCCGGTCGAAGAGAAGCTTCAAGACTAGCGACCTCAATAGAAACGTCAACTTCGCTTGTATTAGGGTTGTTTGTGCTGAAGAACCTTGCTTATTTTGTCTGTTGCCCTTTGCTTGGGACACGTCCACGTAATTCTCAAAGTTAAGGATTGTCATTTACTTTTCGTAATAAAGTTCTTTAATACGATTTATTTGAATGTTGTCTAGCGATTCGAGAAAACAGGTTTCCTAGACGCCCCATATTGATGACTAGACAAGATTTAACAATTTCGAAGAAAGGAGTTACTTGGAAGGAGAGGAGATTGGCACAGGATTTATATTGAGAACGGAAGATACGTGTACGGATTGGATAATGAAACACATGAGGAAAGTATGATCAGAAGGGGAGTGAGAGAAGGCTGCCGTGTTTCTCCACGGCTCTTTAACTTATATCTAGAGCAAACTATTGATAAATACTCAGATGGGAGAAAGTGGGGTGTGTGTTTCAGCAAAGAAAATAGTATATGTACGACTTGCTGGTGATATGGCGTTACTATCACGAAGTGAAAGTGATGCAAACACAGTGTTAAAAGTCCTGTGAAGAATGTGATATTAAGATAAGTTGGAAAAACGAGCTGCAAGTTGATCGTCAAAGGAAATAAAATAAACAATATTAACACAGGTCTAGTTATAATTTCATCTACCTAGGAAGCAGCAGCATGATGAGAAAGGTAAGCTGCCACTGGGAGGACAGAGTGAGAATTACAGTCAAGGAAGTTTCTAAGAGAGACAGGAACTTATTGTGAGGAAACCCAAAAAAGCTCAGGAAAATAGTGTTTTTTTCTGGAATGTGGTACTCTATGTATGTGAAACATGGACCCTGAGACGTGAGGGCAAAGGGAGGTTGGAAAAACGTGAGAGTGTGTTTGGAAAAATTGGTTGGCTACAGAGAGTGATTAATGATGAAGTACAGGGAAGAACAGGGGAGAGTCGAAGCCTAAGAAAGAAAGTTTGACACGGTGTATGTAGCGACGGCAATGTTTGGGGGTGAATGCATCGGAAGGAATAGCCTGCTGGAGCAGAAGGAGAAGATACGAGATGGTGGATGAGATTAAACGGAGTGGTAGGCTAAAACACTGGCCGGACACATCACAGACTGCAACTTCGAACCTCCGTCTGACACCGAGCGACGTGGCGCAGTGGCTAGCACACTGGACTCGCATTCGGGAGGACGACGGTTCAATCCCGCGTCCGGCCATCCTGATTTTGGTTTTCCGTGATTTCCCTAGAACATTTCAGGCAAATGCCGGGATGGTTCCTTCCAAAGGGCACGGCCGATTTCCTTCTCCATCCTTCCTAATCCGAGCTTGTGCTCCGTCTCTAATGACCTCGTTGTCGACGGGACGTTAAACACCAATCTTCTCCTCCTCGCCGTCGCGAGGTCCACAGGGATCCACCATCCTGCTCCACACCAGGGCGGACGGCTGGCCTCAACTACGTGGCAAAATGCAAGCACGTCGACCCCTACCAGCAGAAGCAGAACCAGGGCGACACCGTGCCATGCGTCGGATGCTCAGAACGCTAATGTACGGGGTAGCAGTGACTGAGAACAGCCTGTGACTTCAGCGTATCCCCGATGTTTTTCAGTCTGGACATCAAGTAAGCAGTAAAGAAAAGCAGAGAGAAATTTTCAGAGAGAATTAAAGTTCGGGGAGAAGTAATAAAAACTTGGAGGTTAGCAGAGGACATTGTAATTCTGTCGGAGATAATAAATGACTTGGAAGACCAGCGAAACGAAATAGGTACTGCAATGGAATGTATTCGAATTTCATCCAGTGACGCTTATAGCACTTAGTTACGAAGCGAGACACGAAAAGTAGTAGATGAGTTTTGGTATTTGGGCAACGAAATAACGACGGATGTAGAAAGGATATCATATGCAGACAACTAATAGCAACAAAAACGATTCTGAAAAAGAGAAATTTGTCAACATCGAATGTAAATCAAAGTGTTACGAAGTCTTTACTTAAAGTATTGGTCTGGAATGCAGCGTCTTTACGGAGGCGAAACGTGAACGATAAGCAGTTCACGGAAGAAGAGAGTAGAAGCCCTGCACTTATGGTGCTACGTAAGAATGCTGAACAATAGAGAGATAGCTCGAATATCTAATGAGGATCGACTTAATCGAAGTGAGGGGAAAGGCACTGATACATTAAAAGATATGTTTGGTAAAAAAAGGTCCTGAGGCACCAAGTAATCGTAATTTTGGTAATGCAGAGAAGTCTAGAGATAGGGACGGGAGTAAAAACTGTAGGGGGAAGCCAACCGATGAATACGTTACAGTAAGCAGGTTCAGATGAATGAAGGATGCAGTAGCTATACAAAGACGAGAATGGTAGCGCAGAGTAGACTTCGGACTGATGAATACGTTACAGTAAGCAGGTTCAGATGAATGAAGGATGCAGTAGCTATACAAAGACGACAATGGTAGCGCAGAGTAGACTTCGGACTGAAGACCACCACAATCCCGACAACAAGAACAACAACATTTCAGTGTGCAACTTACACGTCATGGCAGGTTGCAAGTAGAGTCAGAAGTTACGAGGACCAATCTCTGCGTTACAACAAAGCGTACTGTTTCCTTTACTATCCCTAAAATACACTGATGAACCAAAACATGACCACCCGCTAAGTGACATGTTGCGTTGGTCCAAATCTGGCACGCTATACAACAGAGATTCTGCATGCCACGGACTCAACAGATCCTTGATAGGTTTCAGGAGATGTGTGTCACCACATACACTGATAATGAAAAAACACTATGGCCATTGCCCAAGGCGAGGTTGGACGCCACCTTGTGGCGCTGCGAGTACATGACGCGGTAACAAAAGTATGTAAACGGAACAGACACAGACGCGGGATCACCCTAGCCAAGATATGGACTGCAAATGGGAAAATCCATTGAAATAAAGGACTTTGACAAATAGCAGATCATTATTACGCAGAGCCTGTGAACGATAATGTCGAAAACGGTGAGGCAGCTCGAGTGTTCGCGTGCTACTGTCGTGAGCATCTGCGGAAAGAGGCAGAAGGACAGCGAAACTACCACTGGGTGCTAAATGGTTGGGCGTCCACGACTCTTCACAGAATGTGGGGTTCGGAGGCTTGTCTGTAAGTAGGACAGATGGTGATCTGTGGCATCTCTGACGAAAGGGCACAGTGCTGGAGCACGCACAAGTGTTTCGGTGCACACCGTTCATCGTACATTGTTGAACATGTAGCCCCGCTGCAGACCACCCCTACGTGTTCATACAGGGTGTTTCAAAAATGACCGGTATATTTGAAACGGCAATAAAAACTAAACGAGCAGCGATAGAAATACACCGTTTGTTGCAATATGCTTGGGACAACAGTACATTTTCAGGCAGAAAAACTTTCGAAATTACAGTAGTTACAATTTTCAACAACAGATGGCGCTGCGGTCTGGGAAACTCTATAGTACGAAATTTTCCACATATCCACCATGCGTAGCAATAATATGGCGTAGTCTCTGAATGAAATTACCCGAAACCTTTGACAACGTGTCTGGCGGAATGGCTTCACATGCAGATGAGATGTACTGCTTCAGCTGTTCAATTGTTTCTGGATTCTGGCGGTACACCTGGTCTTTCAAGTGTCCCCACAGAAAGAAGTGACAGGGGTTCATGTCTGGCGAATAGGGAGGCCAATCCACGCAGCCTCCTGTATGTTTCGGATAGCCCAAAGCAATCACACGATCGTCGAAATATTCATTCAGGAAATTAAAGACGTCGGCCGTGCGATGTGGCCGGGCACCATCTTGCATAAACCACGAGGTGTTCGCAGTGTCGTCTAAGGCAGTTTGTACCGCCACAAATTCACGAAGAATGTCCAGATAGCGTGATGCAGTAATCGTTTTGGATCTGAAAAATGGGCCAATGATTCCTTTGGAAGAAATGGCGGCCCAGACCAGTACTTTTTGAGGATGCAGGGACGATGGGACTACAACATGGGGCTTCTCGGTTCCCCATATGCGCCAGTTCTGTTTATTGACGAAGCCGTCCAGGTAAAAATAAGCTTCGTCAGTAAACCAAATGCTGCCCACATGCATATCGCCGTCATCAATCCTGTGCACTATATCGTTAGCGAATGTCTCTCGTGCAGCAATGGTAGCGGCGCTGAGGGGTTGCCGCGTTTGAATTTTGTATGGATAGCGGTGTAAACTCTGGCGCATGAGACGATACGTGGACGTTGGCGTCATTTGGACCGCAGCTGCAACACGGCGAACGGAAACCCGAGGCCGCTGTCGGATCACCTGCTGCACTAGCTGCGCGTTGCCCTCTGTGGTTGCCGTATGCGGTCGCCCTACCTTTCCAGCACGTTCATCCGTCACGTTCTCAGTCCGTTGAAATTTTTCAAACAGATCCTTTATTGTATCGCTTTTCGGTCCTTTGGTTACATTAAACCTCCGTTGAAAACTTCATCTTGTTGCAACAACACTGTGTTCTAGGCGGTGGAATTCCAACACCAGAAAAATCCTCTGTTCTAAGGAATAAACCATGTTGTCTACAGCACACTTGCACGTTGTGAACAGCACACGCTTACAGCAGAAAGACGACGTTCAGAATGGCGCACCCACAGACTGCGTTGTCTTCTATATCTTTCACATCACTTGCAGCGCCATCTGTTGTTGAAAATTGTAACTACTGTAATTTCGAAAGTTTGTCCGCCTGAAAATGTACTGTTGTCCCAAGCATATTGCAACAAACGGTGTATTTCTATCGCTGCTCGTTTAGTTTTTATTGCCGTTTCAAATATACCGGTCATTTTTGAAACACCCTGTATATTGACCCAAGAACAGCGTCAATGACGATTGTAGTGGGTACAAGACCATCGGGATTCGATCACTGATCAGTGGAAACGTGTCAGCTCTTCGGGTCAATCACATTACTGCGACGCTAGGTTACTCGTCGTCTCCACAAATAACGTCATCGAGGTGAACGGTGGCTCGAAACGTGCAGCGTGCCACGGACGCAGGCTGGTGGGAACATTATTATGCTACGGGAGACATTCTCCTGCGCTTGACTGGGTCCTGTGGTGGTAATCGAAGACACGCTAACAGCTGTGAACTACCTGCATCGCTTCATGCTTGATGTCTTCCCCGACGGCGATGTTATCTTTCAGCAGTATAACTGCCCGTGTCTCGGAGCCAGAACCGTGCTACTGTGGTTTGAGAAGCATTATAGTGAACTCATGTTGATGTCTCGGCGACCGAATTCGCCTGATGTAAATCCTATGGAACCCATCTGGCACGCCATCACCGCGTACGCAAATCAGCGGCCCGTTATTATGATCATTCACCCCCATTATGGTCGGAGGAAGGCAATGGCAAATCACCTCCACTAGGACCTTGCCTAGTACGGCGGTGCGGGTCTCCCGCATCGTTCCTCTACGCTCTGTCAAGGAGTAGGGAACTTCATCACCTCCACATACCTACCAACAGACTGTCGGATTCCTGATAGGCAGAATCGTGTATCCTTTCAGAGACCGACAAACAAACTATTAAGCAGGCTGTCATAATGTTTTTCCTCATCAGTGTATCTACCCATAGGCCGCAAAACTCTCATAAATTACGAGCCGGTGGCTTTTGGACGCTCCGTATAGCTTTCCAGAGGTGTTCTATGGGTTTCAGATCAAGTGAATTTTGTGGCCAAGACATCAACGTGACTTCACTGTCTTACTCCTCAAACCACTGTGCCACGATACGGGCCTTGTGAATGCCGCCTTGTGCCGTCGCGGGAATGTGACGCTGCAAAGAAAGAATACAAGCTGTCTGATGCAAGCAAATTTCACAGTGGGCTGATTGTTGCGGTCTGGCGTCTGGGAACACGTCGACGCCCGCAAACCGCCGCCTAGTTTTTAAGGGTTTTTCATGTGATCTTTCCGTGTAGATCTGGTGCCACACATCTCTGGAAACCCACTAGAACTTGTCGAGTCCATATCTCGCAAAATCGCAGCTGGATCAGCACGATATTTAGCAGGAGGTCTTAACGGCTTGGCTCATCACTGTATAAATACTGCACAGTGAGGTGCTCCAGACGAATTGCTCATTTAAGTCCGACCTTTTATCCATATCTCAGATTCGGATGCTCTATCGGCTGCTTAACTGAGGCATGGCGCAGCTGTGTGGCACGCTCACTGCTGTCTCCTTTTACTGAAGACTCAGGGATGTCGATGTTGGATCATAGTGAATGGACGTACAATGCTGGCCAGTGAAACTGCAGCAGCATGATGGCGGCATGCAAGGAACCTCCAACTGTTAACAACTGCACTACACGCTTCGGTACGCAAATCATCAGCATTTCGGCAAATCTGCACTCTGTAGGTAGTAGTAAATGGTTTAAATGGCTCTTAGCACTATGAGACTTAACTTCTGAGATCATCAGTCCCCTAGAACTTAGAACTACTTAAACCTAACTAACCTAAGGACATCACACACATCCATGCCCGAGGCAGGATTCGATCCTGCGAGCGTTGCGGTCGCGTGGTTCCAGACTGTAGCGCCTAGAACCGCTCGGCCACCCCGGCCGGCAGGTAGGAGCAAAATCAATTACCTTGTGTGTATAAGGAGCAATTACTCAGGAGGATTCTCACTCAGAAATCAGATTTGAATGTTGACTGTTTGTCAGAAGATCTTATTATGCGTCGTTAAGACGCAAGAACATTTACCAGCGCGTGCGGGCATTCGGTAGCAGCTAAATCGTGATCGCTTCCGACTGTTGTTGGTCGCTTTGGTCGGCATGCCGCAACTGTCACGAGAATAGGAGACTGATGGCGTCGAGGAGGTGTTACTCAACGCCACAAAGGAGCTAAACGTCCCCACGCAACTAGCGCCCAAGAGGGCGGACGCATTGTTAGCTCGGCCGTGCAAGACCGTATAGCCACGTCAAAGAATGCACTTATCGGCGGCGAGAACGTGCCCACACGGTCAGTGCGACGACGCGTTAAGTACCCGCACTGCAGCGATGTCCACGGAGTGTACAGAGCATGTGGACGACATCAAACCGGACCAGTCTCGTCACTTATATGCAGACTGCTGCTTATTTACATGTTGAGTTCAGGATAAAAGCTTAAAATTATTTACTCTGGTTTTGCCCATTTCTTTATTAGTAACAGCAATAGTGATGAATTGTTGCTGCGTTAGAAAAAATAGTAATATCACAAAGGAAGGAAAGTTGTTTTTCATAGGTGAGTAACACCAAGGTCAAATTCGAGTAACTATACCAGAAAATGGCGCTTTAGGGATTAATATCGAGAACAGTGTAACAGAAAGTTAATACTGTGGAGGTGATTTGTATTACTGTACGGCTGTGCCTCCAGACCTTGGCGTAATTACCCACTGAGGGGTAAATTACATTCTCTGAGAGGGTGAGCCGGCCGGAGTGGCCGAGCGCTTCTAGGCGCTACAGTCTGGAGCCGCGCGTCCGCTACGGTCGCAGGTTCGAATCCTGACTCTGGCATAGATGTGTGTGATGTCCTTAGGTTAGTTAGGTTTAAGTAGTTCTAAGTTCTAGGGGACTGATGGCCTCAGAAGTTAAGTCCCATAGTGCTCAGAGCCATTGGAACCATTTTTGAGAGGGTGAAAACAAAAGAGTTTGGTTGTGTTTGGATCACGAACCTAAATTATTTTTCAAAGATCACTATTTCTTAAGACTGCAATACTAATTACATAAGTTCCCAATAATTACGTTTCTTTAATTTCAAATATTAGTATTAGTGTGTGCGGCAACGTGGTGGAAGTTCAAGCTTGTGAGTCTAATGTATGAACATCTTCGACACATAATCCACCATTGACACTGATAGTTTATACCATGCATGGAAGACAGTACATATGCTTAATATCTCCTGGAAATCCGTCCTTCAAGTTGTAGGTGGTTTCCAAAGTAGACGAAAAATTGCTTCAGTATTCACTTCACAATAATAAACGGTCTAATAAACAAGACAACAGTAATTACGTAACGGCTGCCACACTGCTGGTGGTCCTGCACAGTCCTATTATATTATCATTATTAGTGGCAGTGGTCAGACACAAAATACTGGTAGCCTAAACTTTTCCCAGTTTATATCACTCGTGCACTCAAGTCATTAACAGACACTAAGTATACTGAATAAATTATAAGCAGAGCAACGTTTTATATCACGTGTCTACGCCATTTGCTGAGGAGCAGTTGTAAGTAATACTCGAAATGCACTAGAATTGCTTCATCATGCTATCAAGAAGAGTTGCTACAAATAAGCGGAATCATTCGACTCATTGACTCAGTATTTCGTTGTTTAATAAAACACTGACAAAATCTGAACATATTTTTCTTTCGTCATCTTAAATACACTCCTGGAAATGGAAAAAAGAACACATTGACACCGGTGTGTCAGACCCACCATACTTGCTCCGGACACTGCGAGAGGGCTGTACAAGCAATGATCACACGCACGGCACAGCGGACACACCAGGAACCGCGGTGTTGGCCGTCGAATGGCGCTAGCTGCGCAGCATTTGTGCACCGCCGCCGTCAGTGTCAGCCAGTTTGCCGTGGCATACGGAGTTCCATCGCAGTCTTTAACACTGGTAGCATGCCGCGACAGCGTGGACGTGAACCGTATGTGCAGTTGACGGACTTTGAGCGAGGGCGTATAGTGGGCATGCGGGAGGCCGGGTGGACGTACCGCCGAATTGCTCAACACGTGGGGCGTGAGGTCTCCACAGTACATCGATGTTGTCGCCAGTGGTCGGCGGAAGGTGCACGTGCCCGTCGACCTGGGACCGGACCGCAGCGACGCACGGATGCACGCCAAGACCGTAGGATCCTACGCAGTGCCGTAGGGGACCGCACCGCCACTTCCCAGCAAATTAGGGACACTGTTGCTCCTGGGGTATCGGCGAGGACCATTCGCAACCGTCTACATGAAGCTGGGCTACGGTCCCGCACACCGTTAGGCCGTCTTCCGCTCACGCCCCAACATCGTGCAGCCCGCCTCCAGTGGTGTCGCGACAGGCGTGAATGGAGGGACGAATGGAGACGTGTCGTCTTCAGCGATGAGAGTCGCTTCTGCCTTGGTGCCAATGATGGTCGTATGCGTGTTTGGCGCCGTGCAGGTGAGCGCCACAATCAGGACTGCATACGACCGAGGCACACAGGGCCAACACCCGGCATCATGGTGTGGGGAGCGATCTCCTACACTGGCCGTACACCACTGGTGATCGTCGAGGGGACACTGAATTGTGCACGGTACATCCAAACCGTCATCGAACCCATCGTTCTACCATTCCTAGACCGGCAAGGGAACTTACTGTTCCAACAGGACAATGCACGTCCGCATGTATCCCGTGCCACCCAACGTGCTCTAGAAGGTGTAAGTCAACTACCCTGGCCAGCAAGATCTCCGGATCTGTCCCCCATTGAGCATGTTTGGGACTGGATGAAGCGTCGTCTCACGCGGTCTGCACGTCCAGCACGAACGCTGGTCCAACTGAGGCGCCAGGTGGAAATGGCATGGCAAGCCGTTTCACAGGACTACATCCAGCATCTCTACGATCGTCTCCATGGGAGAATAGCAGCCTGCATTGCTGCGAAAGGTGGATATACACTGTACTAGAGCCGACATTGTGCATGCTCTGTTGCCTGTGTCTATGTGCCTGTGGTTCTGTCAGTGTGATCATGTGATGTATCTGACCCCAGGAATGTGTCAATAAAGTTTCCCCTTCCTGGGACAATGAATTGACGGTATTCTTATTTCAATTTCCAGGAGTGTATGAAATGTAAACGGATCATCCAAACTCATTCCAAGACAGGTTACAGAATTACGTCAAGTTTTGTCACATCTAACGAACGATGGCGTTCAAAACATCTAAATAGAAAAGTGTCATAAATATTTCACGTTGCTGTTTATTTACAGACCATACTTATTTTTATGTGTTTAATAAATCGTATTCAGACGAATGAAAATGCGTTGGTATACCAACCAGCTCGTGCTATCCACCATGCCATACTGTGACAGGAATAGGTAATTAGTAATCTGAACGAAATTTACAATAAAAATACGTGTAAGAGGCATACACAGTTTCAGCATGGTGGGTCTGACACACCGGTGTCAATGTGTTCTTTTTTCCATTTCCAGGAGTGTATTTATGCCCAATTTTTTGACTACTGATATAGTCACGGCTCACTATACAAACTTTGACACAATCGATTGGAATGTTGTATTTTCCTTTTTTAATGTACCAAGTTATTCATAGGAATATTGGGGCGCTCAGAAGACAGCTGCTCGAGAACTACAGGACACACAGAAAAATGGTAATATCAGTAGATGGAGTGACTCTTCACTTTTCTCACTCATATTACAGGTGCGCCATATGAGCACAGTTTGTGACGCGTCGAACGTCAGTGTGGATGGAAAACACTCCCAGTTCTTTAAAGTCGCGAATGCGCAGTGGCAGTAACCCGTTTTGTAGATCTGTTCACTGACTGGGAACACCTTGAGTGCGAAGTCGTAAGTTCAATCTTTGGTAAGGCTCATTTGAAAGTATTGTGTTAACAGTTATGAGAGGAAAAATGTTACCTGCTAATGACTCCCCATGAGCATCAAGAGGGCTACAGAAAATGAGTCTCCAGAAGGTGCAGAGATCAACGTATATGTATTACACTTGACAAAATTGACAGCGTTGACATTCAAGAAATGTTCAGAACACACCATTAACTTGCACCATGAACACCGTGTGAACAACGGTGCGCCGCAAGGGTCACAAAGGTTCGCACTATCAAAATCGAAGGCGAACTCCTTGGGTGAGTTACACTGTGCAGGACGTTCAGCTAGGTATCCGCTCTTAAAGAATGCATCCAGAATCGTATTGGTGTGACGGGGTGATGATAGCTGATGGAATGCGATGGCATACAACCGAATGTGACACAGTCTATCGTGGAACTTGTCGTGAAAGTGGCTATTCTTTAAGACGTAGCTGCAGATGGTGTGATAATATGTTTTGTATATATAGAGAAATCAAATATCCAGAGGTTGAATTTGTCCAGTGGTTCTAGGTGTCATGAACTTCAGCTTCATACACTTTTCAGGGAGCATAGTTTGCTCCAAAGGTATACGATTTTTATACGCAGATTAGGAATCAAACAAAAGCTAGTTACTCTGACCAGCTATTGGGCAAAAACAGTGTTCATGCCATAGCTGTAGTTCTCTGAAGCCCAACGTCCCATTCTTGCTTCCTGTGACTTAAATATTCCCTACTGCCTTTGCAAGATGATGCACACGGAAAAGCAGAGCACCTCCAACTTCTCGTAGCACAATACATGACTTTCCAGCAGATTTACCATCAAATCAACAGTCGGCATAGTTGCATACGAATGCGTTAATGTTAGCGCATCTCGATACAACTCTCTTGGTACCTCTAATTTCCAGGGTTCCTTTCATATGTATTGCCTCTTCAAATCTCGATTGGTCGGAGACGAAAATAAAATTCCCTGCTGAACAACGATATAAGTTTGTTTATCACATCTACAAATGTTCGGCCAAATTCCGCAGTTTGCTACACATTGTCAAGTTGACGCTTTGTTTGAAATTTCGTTATCTTACGTCTTTCAGTTCTGCAGCACTGCTTGAAATTATGCGACCGTTCACTGCTTCCCTTTAAATCACTGTAACCTATGTCATACGCCATTTGATGTGTATAACATAGTAGGTTACAGTCATGCAAATCCTGTAAATTGTATTGAACATCCTAGAAACGCACAAACACCTATTTTGCAACAAGTGCGGCTTTTATTCCACTGAATATCCGTAATTTTTCTTACGCACTACACGGTCATATTGAACCGGACTTATTCGATATCTGTTCATATTTGTCTTTTACTACGCTGCGGATGATCCACCATGTACGTAATTATGTTCAGCACCAGCTCCTTAGACAATGAGTGTCTCTTACTACGTTTCACAGGAGTCGGGATTTGAGGCTCCCCGTCCGACAACGATGATGAACTACATGGCTCGACAACTGTTTCAAGCTGTTAAGCACGTATAGTCACCATTGACTCCTCATGCACGTGGTCCGCACAGTGGTGCATATACGACACCACACACTGCACTGATATCTTACAGAAACGCTAATATTTCATCTTCCACTTCTTTCTCACTCTGCAAAATTCCTTAGATTCCTTTCTGACTAAATGCCAACTTCGGTAACTATCGTTGTAGCTATATTGCAATGATTTCTTTGTTTATAGTGTCATTGCTCTGTATCAACACCACTTTCCATGTAGCACTGTTGTGAGTTACTCGTCGACTAAGCGGTTCAACCATGCTCCTTTGCCTCATACTGTGCTCACACTTGGATACCTCCAGTCCCGCCCCCTTTGCCACTAGAAGCGAATATTGTGGTTGCGTGGGAGACAATATGTCGTAAACTCTTCTTAAGTTGCCAATCCTAAGATTGATTTGCAGCAGCTCTCCATTCAGTGCGATTGTCGGCCAGCCTCTTCAATTCCGTGAAACTTCCGCATCCTAGGTCCTGCATTATATGGCTTATGTACTTTCTTCTAGGTCTGCCTCTTGCCCTTTTGCCCTCCACAAGGCCTTCCGTTATAGTGTGGAGAAGACTTTCATGTCTCAGAATGTGTCCCATCCATATATCTCTCCTCTTCTTGACCGTCTTCCAAAGAACTGGAACTTCCTCCGCTCTCTGCAGGACTTCTTCATTTGTCATCCTGGCCGTCCATGGAATTTTTAACATCCTTCGCAGACACCACATTTCGAATCCTTCAATCCTTCTTCTTTCGTCCTCTCCAAGTGTCCAGGTTTCGCTGCCGTAGAGAAGCACACTCCCAACAAAGGTCTTTATTAACCGCTTCCTTAACGACAGACTTATCATATTTGATGTGAGGAGTCCTTTCCTTTTATAGAATGCAATCTTTGCCTCATTTATTCTACTTATTACATCTTTCCTACTACGACCATCTGATGTTATTCTGCTTCCCAAGTAGACAAAGTCTTGTATTTCTCTCAGCTTCTCTCCATTCAGCCTTATATTCGTAATTGCTTGATTATTTTGTTTGCTTGCAACTAAGATTTTTGTTTTTGACTTATTAATTTTCATGTTGTACCGTGTAGCAAGAGTGTTTTCCATTTCCTCCAACACTACTTGTAATTCTTCCTCATTTTCCGCTAGGACAGCAATGTCATCCGCAAAACGCAGCATATCAACTATTTTTCCCTGGATCCTGATTCCATTAGCTTGTCCTAACTTTTCTCTGACCTCGTCCATTGCTTTCTGTATGTACATATTAAAGAGGACAGGGGAGAGTGCACATCCCTGTCTCACACCCTGTTTAATTTTTACTTGTTGTTGATGTTCCCCACATCTCACTATTGCCACCTCTTCTTTGTATATGTTCCATATCGTTCTCCTGTCCTTATACTTAGCTCCAGTTTCCCTCAATATCTGGAATAGCTTTTTCCATTCAACCTTATCAAATGCTTTTTCGAGGTCAATAAATGCTATGTAGGTGTCCTTTCCTTTTTCCATTCTTTTTTCTATTATGAGCCTTAGGGCCATAATGGCTTCTCGCGTACCTCTCCCTCTTCTAAAGCCAAACTGGTCTTCTGTGAGCATGCATTCCACGTTCCCTTCAATTCTTCTGAGGAGGATGGTCGTCAAAATTTTTGATTCATGTGATGTTAGGCTGAGGGTTCTGTATTGTGCACACGATTTTGCTGGCATGCCATTTAACTCTTCATATACAACTTCAACTTCCTCATCCTCCTGGTTTGTGGTAGGCATATAGACCTGTATCACAACCGTCTCTGTAGGTTTGGTATCCAGACTGACAAGTATTATCCTTCCTCCATATTGTATATACCCCTTCACTCTCTGCCCCAATTTTCGACTCATCGAAAATTGAGATGTCGTAAACATCATTGGAATTTTGCGTCCTCGCATTCAAGGGGTTCCTTGTTAGTTACCTATCAGCAGGAGCGAAATAATTCGATATGACAATGCTAAATACACACACCAAAAAGGTTTTGCATCATACCAGTTGCCAGAACTCCTGAAACAGACGTTGACTGTGGAAATTCTATCACAGACACAGTCCCTTTAACTGTTCAGAGATGTCACTAAACTTGCCCAAAGATGTAAACAACAATGCATGAGCAGCGCCTATAAGACGGAAGGGGTCCGATAGCCGATCAGTTCCAGTCATTCCACCAGGAAGCAGGTACACGGCTTGTGTTGTCTGTAGTTCAACCATGCCTAGACGGTCAATACCGCGGTTCGATGGCGTCCGCATTGTTACTTTATGCCAGGAAGGGTTCTCAATAAGGAAAGTGTCCAGACATCTTGGAGTGAACCAGAACTATGTTGTTCGGACATGGAGGAGATACAGAGAGGCAGGAACTGTCGATGACGTCCCCCGCTCAGGCTGCCCAAGGGCTACTACTGCCGTGGATGACCGCTGCCTACGGATTATGGCTCGGGGGAACCCTGGCAGCAACGCCACCATGTTGAATAATGCTTTTCGTGCAGCCACGGGACGTCGTGCTACGACTCAAACTGTGCGCAATAGGCTGCGTGACGCGCAACTTCACTCCCGACGTCCATGGCGAGGTACATCTTTGCAACCACGAAACCATGCAGCGCGGTACAGATGGGCCCAACAACGTGCCGAATGGACCGCTCAGGATTGGCATCACCTTCCCTTCACTGTCGAGTGTCGCATTTGCCTGCAGCCAGACAATTATCGCCGTTGAGGAGTCGGACAATCTGGACCAATAGTGCCTAGATAAACTTGTGGATAGTATGCCACGACGAATACAGGCATGCATCATTGCAAGAGGACCTGCTACTGGGTATTAGAAACACCGATGTGTACAGCAATCTGGACCACCACCCCTGAATGTCTCGCTGTATGGTGGTACAACATGCAATGTGTGGTTTGCATGAGCAGTAAAAAGGACGGAAATGATGTTTATGTTGATCTCTATTCCAATTTTCTGTACGGGTTCTGGAACTCTCGGGACCGAGGTGACTTAAAACTTTTAATTATGTGTGTAGATCATTCACCTACCTGTTCTGACATGTCTGTCCCCTAGCGACCTAAGGACGTAATAACATCTTGGTGCGTATTACACATCTAAACTATAAGAGATGCTCTACCCACTTGTGTGTATCATTTTCTATATACCTTGAAGTTTTTGCGCGGCTTTCTTTGGAAATCCCAAAGGAACTTATGAATAACCCCGTATAACGTGTTTAAAATTATTATCAGCAATCTTGGCCTAGTTGTATGGTGTTCAGAAGAACAAAACAAATTATTTCATGTTTGTTACCTGTCAGTCCTCAGTTAATATTATATTAATGACTTTTAGGTTACTATCCTTTGCAGAAAATGATGATGCTACGGCTAGAATAGCAGCTTTACCAGCGGTGCAGCTAGAATACGCTTAGATCAATATCACCATATACACCCACTGATGATGCCCTAATAAACTGTGACGAAACGCATCTTTCGAAACAAATATTGCCTTTATTGAATCGCAAACAGATTATTCTAACATGAAAATTATTAACAGAACAAAGGTTAATATTTCATTTCGAAAACTCTTCCAACAAATGTGCAGAGCTTTGAAAATATGTAGATAAAATCCAGCATCTTCTGATCTAAATTCATCGGTGCTTTTTCTGGAAGCATTAGAAGGGAGCAGCTTATGAACTACATTGCAATCAGACGAGGATTTGGTTGGCAGGACAGTTCAAAATATGATGCACTACGCGGCACGTCCAGTGTGTCTGAGGGACACACCAATGCTGGATACAACCCCTGAGAACGTTTCTCGTAATTTTCTTTCTTTATTTTTGCTAACGGATTGTCCGCCTTCGTGGTTTCGCGGTAGCGTTCTCGCTTCCCGAGCACGGGGTCCCGGGTTCGATTCCCGGCGGGGTCAGGGATTTTTCCTGCCTCGAGATGACTGGGTGTTATTGTGTCGTCTTCATCATCATCATTCATCTCCATTACGGTCGGAGGAAGGCAACGGCAAACCACCTCCATTAGGACCTTGCCTAGTAAGGCGGTGCGGGTCTCCCGTGTCGTTCCCCTACGCTCTGTAAAGTAGCATGGGACTTCATTTCATTCATTCAACGGATTGAATAGCAAACGTAAACGTAAGACACTGTTGACTGAGGTGTCTATAAGTGTTGAGCCAACTATATTGGAAAGTCTTTCTTCTTTACCATCCGGCGCGCAGTTTCCCTTTACAAAGCTTCAGTATTGTATCTTCAACACCACTCTCTTAGTGTAGGTAAGTGTGACGAGCCCGTGTGAAGTGTAGAGTAGTGTAGTGTAATGTAATGTAATGATCTTGTTTTTGATGATGAAGAGAATCAAAGAAGCTGAAACCACGGAGAGGACCGCCATCCACCCGACTCACTCCGTGAGACATTGCGGAGAGGTGTGGATATTCTTCCATGATTTTGGAGGACAGGCTGGTGATCAAGAACTTGGCGCTGCGACGTCTTCTCCTCTTGCCGGTTATGTATACCGACGTTGACAATTTGTGACATCACCAGGAGTCGAACCGGCAACCCGAGCACACAAATGCGTGTTAGCTGTTTTGGATACGAAGGCGAGTACTGAACAACAATGTGCAACTCCGTGACATCATTTCAGGCGTTCTGCCGACGGCTATAGTTAATTAAAGTTTTCTTTAATTTTATGTTCGCGTGTATTTCTTCACAGTAAAAGATGTGTGGAATTCTTCACTTCTTTTTCGTTACTTGTCATAGTTGATTAATTTCCCGAATCTCCTGTGGCGATTGTAACGATAAACGTGTTGCGTTATAATATAAATTATTTTAAATAACATTAATAACATAAAAATATAACCCTAAAATGTATATAAATGTCCCACAGGATAACGCTGGATGTTCCATGAGGCTTTTCGTGGACAATGCTGTTGTATACAGAGAAGACGCACCGCTAGAATATTGCAACGAAATGCAGTAAAACCTGGAGAGGGTCAACACTCCGTGTAGGTACTGGCAGTTCGTTCTCAATATAAACTAACGTAAAGTACTGCGCATAACTAGGCAGAAGTACACAATTTCAGAACAGTGACGGGAAGCAGCCTAAGAGAAAACTAAACTCCCCCGAAAGACCATGAAGGCTCAACGGTACCGACCGGCCGCCGTGTCATCCTCATCCCACAGGCGTCACTCGATGCGGACACGGAGGGGCACGTGGTCAGCACACCGCTCTACCGGCCGTGTGTCAGATTACGAGACCGGAGCCGCTGCTTCTCAATCAAGTAGCTCCTCAGTTTGCCTCACAATGGCTGAGTACATCCCGCTTGCCAACAGCGCTCGGCAGACCTGATGGTCAACCATCCAAGTGCTAGCCCATCCCAACAGTGCTTAACTTCGGTGATCTGACGGGAACCGGTGTTACCACTGCGGCAAGGCCGTTTATGCGGGAAGTAGTCACGCCAACAAAATATGTTCCTCAAAGGAAGTAGCTTACGAAACCCTCGTTCAACCAATTTGAATGTTACTTGTCAGTCTGGGGTTTGCACGAGATGGAAGTTTTAGAGGAAATACAGAGAAGGGCAGCACGTTTCGTTACAGCTTCATTTAGTAAGCTCTCTAAGTTCTCAGTCAACTACAGTGGCAGACGCTGCAAGTGAAATTTTGAACGTGGACGATTCTTCGCCTGATGGGTTCCACAAAAGCTCGTACCCATAAAAGCCTCCGAACCGAGACAGCAACGGAAATGATACAACTGAGTCAGACCGATACACGTGACTTCTTTAGCCGTCGTATCACACTGGACGAGTGCTGGGTGTATCACTATGGCCCCCGACAAAGGAGCAAAGCAAGCAGTGGAAACGTGTGGATTCAGCACCGGATGAAGAAACCACTGCGTGACAGGCTTTTCCTGAATGACGACCGTCTGCTTAACAGTCAGAACGCAGACTTGTACGACCACTATTTCCGCCAAGTCATCCATCCACGTAAAAGGTGCGCCGTGTTGAAGTGTGAATATCAAAAGAAGGGCTAACACTGTCACGAGAGTTTAGTTTCTTCGAGGTGATGATTTACCTGTACGAGTACCTCCCGTAGGCCGCAGATGACAGCGCGATCGGTCACAGCTAATAAATGAACGTGGAAAACAACTTAACCGAATTTAACCCTTTGTTTCCTGACATAAGATAAAATTTACTTTTTAACATTTTCTTTGCAGAATTTATGCTATTGTGGCCTCAAATGATGGTAGGATTTTTTGTAAAATTTTATTTTATTTTTCACAACTTTTTTCTCTCCTGGTACTCAGAAGTACCGTCAGACTCCATGGACAGAATCACAACATCCGCAGAAAAATGCTCCAATTTTTATAACTTGTACTTTATGCCACGTAAATATTAAATATTTTTACATTAGAAAATTAATTAACAGAAATATGATATTTCTGAATTTTTTTTTAAATTCCGCATAAATTTATTCTAGAGCAACTTCACAATACATAGTAACTAGGCTATACATTTTTGACAGTATATACATATCACATATTTAGTGATACCTCATGAAATTTTAGGAAACAGTTCTTTTTCTCATTGCAGCACAAATACACTTTACATGTACTACATTGAGAATGCGGTCTCGACTGAATTATTTTTCGCACACATTTCGCATCGTCCTCTTTTACAACTGAACACTACAAAATGGTTCCCTCGGTTGCCAAGACGTACATCCTTCGGAACAGAAAAGCTATCCTTCCTTCTCTTTGGGAGAGTTATTTCATCTTTACCAGAGTTTCTCTTTTTGAGATTTGGCACTTGCTGTTCATTCATTAGCCCTAGTGCCACACAACGCCTGAATTCTAATTGTTCCACAGGCAAATGTATTTACGGATTTCTGTGTGAGAAAAAGTTGACAGAACAACTAGTGAGAGGTAACGCATTGTTGCTACAATAAAGTGTTCGCACAACCTGACGGTACTAATAAGTCCGTCTTATATTTTCCACTTTATCTCATTCACTTGTAACGTAATGCTTCAAACTATTATAAAAAAAAGAAGGTAAGTACGTACAATGGAAAACTCAACGGAAGTTTCAATAAATTGCGCACAAATTCAGGCAACACCATGGAAACAAGCACATACAATCTTCTGTTTTCACAGCAGCGCGCGAAAAACAATTTCAAGCTCTGACCGCCAGGGAGGTCTATGTATTGCACAATAACATCTATGAAACAGTAGAGCAGAGTTACTGTTACGTACCGACAGGCTCACAGATCACGAAACTGCACCACGAGAAAATAATGAGAGTCAAAACTTACTGGTACTTTTAAGTACCGTCAGGCAACAAAGGGTTAAGAATAAAGAGGACCTAGAGAAATACTGGGACTCGCTCCTCATAACAAAATAGATGGCCTTACATTGGTTCTGACCATGAACTTGTTTCTACCGATCAGAGAGTAGGTCAACGCCAAAACATGAAGTCACTGCTACTGCTGTTCTGTGTACTTGTGTGTGTGTGTGTGTGTGTGTGTGTGTGTGTGTGTGTGTGTGTTTACCCTATCAAGTCCGACAGAAAACTCAGCGAGAATCCACGTAGATGTGATCGATGATCGTACATTAATTGCCTCTATGCTTATTATTCCACTTGCAATCAATTCTGTATTACTGCCCAATTTTCAGTACTTCGTTGGCCGATATTTCGGCCAGATAACGTTAAGTGATTTTTAATGGTAAATCAAAAACTGTGGTCTAAATTCAGCACGTAATACTCAATAACTAGAAGTAATCGTCAAATGTCGAGTACTTGAATCGCTGGGCCGGCCGCTGTGGCCGAGCGGTTCTAGGCCCTTCAGTCCGGAACCACGCGGCTGCTACGGTCGCAGGTTCGAATCCTGCCTCGGGCATGGATGTGTGTTTGCTCTTAGGTTAGTTGTGTACAAGTAGTTGTAAGTCCAGGGGACTCATGACCTCAGATGTTAAGTCCCATAGTGCTTAGAGCCATTTGAAACTTTTTTTTCCTCGCTGGGTGAGCTCCACTCAGCCTTCTTAACATTGTAACTACTTACGTATACTCCTAAACGTTGATACTCTGCAAGTTTTATTCCATACTCACAATGGTCTACAGTGGAATGTTGTGCAAAGCAAGTTGGGATCGATGCAGGGAGAGCTGAAATTCATGACCTGTGACAGGAGATCTAATGCTCCGGTATTTTCTTTATAACCGGGAAAAATTCCCTGCATTCATTGGCTATGGCCGAGAGATTTGCATTAATGCATTGTCCTTGTCACAAAAAATTAGATCTTACCCCTCAGATGTATCTCTGGTGTTTCTCAAAGAAAACAGGCAATTATTTTGTAATCTGGATACGAAAGTGGGCACCAGCTGCAGAAATAAGATGCTGATCTATTCCTCATGCGTTTTTCATGATTCTTTAGGCCGACAACAAGTGATTGTTAACTCTTCTATCTCATTTATCACTCATAAGTCCCATTCCTTTTCTGTGCCTTCTTTCTAACTGCTTCATTACCACTCATACGCCTCATTTGTTTCTTTTTCATTCACTCAGCCTTCTTCATATATACTCGAATAGGTTCGTTTCTTTTTTCTTTGCTTTCTTCCTATCTTTAAGGTGTGCATAGCAAGAATTAGTAAATATTTCTTTCCTCATGCCCACAATTTTGAGGTACTAACACATTCTGCGGTGTCTCGACATACTCGTAAATCTTTGGATTCCTAAGGTTATTTAGAAATTTCTTTGTTTCTTGACCTGCTGGCTGATTTATTTCCATTGCTATTTACTGGCATGTTGAGTTAAACATTTGACTCCTACAGCTAGATTTTCGGGGCGTGTTCTTAAGAAGTCACATAGTACCTGAGACAACGGTGTTGTAAACACGTTGGTCCTTCATTGTAATTAAGAGATTAGTGCCAGATATAGCGTACTAGGAGGTACTGTAATTACATTGACACATCACAGGCAGTGCTAATGGGACAGTAATGGCCAAAGCGTGTCAGGAGAAACGACTATTTTTAGAGATGTTATCGTCTAATAAGAGGCGAGAGTGGAATCTCTTCAACACATTACGTTTCATTGCGTCATTTATAAAAATTAACTTGAGAAAATCAGGATCATAAAAGTACGAGAGAGTAACTTGTATGCCTCTGCATGATTACGCAAATGAACTCACTTACGCACGTGATCCTTATCTTCAGACGTAATTGACATAATTTAGGTAATAGTTATACGTATTTAGCACATCCCAGAAGTAAAGTAAATTTTAATTATGTTTAGAAAATTTTGGGTATCATTTTGCCAAGCTGAATTGACACAGTTAATATTACTAAAGCTTAAAACTCAAAATGTCAGTGCACATAATGAGTTATATCACGATTACCGTATATGAAGTATAGGACGAAGGTTTAAAATCTCAGAGGTATTTTAAATATTTATCTATACAATTGTTATTCCTTGCATCTCATCTAGAAACGTTCTGCAGTGTCATCTAGCAATATTTATTTCGTAGCATTAATTAAAAGCCATTACTTACAATTTCAATTTTAAGTGCAGGAAAAGTCATTTGAAACAACTGCTCAAAGAATTAGCAACTGTAACACTTAAATTTTATGAGGTGGATACCAATACTTCAACACAAGATATACTGCACTCACAAGGACACAGATTTGCGGTAGTGTAGGCAACAACCTGACTGCTAGTAGGAATGATTAAACAGCACCAGTTATGAATACAAGAACACTCTATTAGGCAGAAATAAAACTATGATAAGCTTTTACTTGTTGTCAATATGCTTATTAAGTTTGCGGTATGTCTTTAGGCATAATAATAAATATATGGCTACACCAATGAAAATCTGTCAGCTCACACTGTAGTTAACCTTTACTTTAAAGAGAATGCGGCTCTTAATAAATCTCTTGTGGCATTGTTCCGTAGAGATTCTCTTAAAACTTCATAATGGCTTGTGTTGTCTAGAGTGTGACATATGAAAATGTCTTTTCAACCTCTACTCTAGTCTTTTTCCTAGTTATCGATCATTTTGGTCGGAAATGTTTGGATTTACTGAATTTAAAAAACCTTTTCGCATTTGAGCTCTTTGTTATAAAACTTGATAGCCAAGATAAAAGCAAAAACTTGCTAAGTATTTTTAGATTTTGAATTTCATCTTGTAATTAAAAATATGATACAGAACTGGTAACTCCAATTCACTAATATATTATACTCACAGCCATCTTTAAACAATGCAGGAAAATTAAATTAGGAGATGCCTTTATCATATAAATAAAAGTTCCTTTGAAATTTAAATTTCCAAATTTAAATTCTACTTTCTCAATTAGAATTACTAAAATGGAATACGTGATGGACATTAACATGCATAAAAGTAATTTATTATGATTGAGATTTTTTTTATAGATGGTTCATATTGCAGTTGTAGCAGTAAACAATGAATTACTATTACATTTAATTGTAATAATGCCATGTTTCTGGAGTATAATAGTCTGGCAGTGGTGTTTTATCAATTGTAAAATTTGATTTTTTTAAAGTGAAATAGAATTTGAAACTTCTATTAAACTGTGTAACACAAGTTTTACCTTTATTTATGAAAAAAAAATTCTTACTTCTTGTACAAATAATTTTATTCTTTCATAATTAATTGTGAAGCTTTCGTTTTTAGTATTGCAGAACAGTTATTACTCTCGTTTCTTAGAAAAATATACGCTGGTGAGATGTTGCTGAAGTTATTTAGCGTAATACCCGAGGTTATTTGGAGGAGAAGATGTACACAGAGTATTATATACAGTGTCCATATTTATATCAGATTCAGTGTGACTACTATAAGTTATGTAGATTATAATTGTGTAGTAAGCTGTGTGTTAAACATTTATTATTTTTGTAATTCAATGGCTGCTTTTCACATATCTACATCTACATACATACTCCGCAATCCACCATACGGTGCGTGGCGGAGGGTACCTCGTACCACAACTAGCATCTTCTCCCCCTGTTCCACTCCCAAACAGAACGAGGGAAAAATGACTGCCTATATGCCTCTGTACGAGCCCTAATCTCTCTTATGTTTGTGGTCTTTCTGCGAAATGTAAGCTGGCGGCAGTAAAATTGTACTGCAGTCAGCCTCAAATGATGGTTCTCTAAATTTCCTCAGTAGCGATTCACGAAAAGAACGTCTCCTTTCCTCTAGAGACTCCCACCCGAGTTTCTGAAGCATTTCCGTAACACTCGCGTGATGATCAAACCTACCAGTAACAAATCTAGCAGCCCGCTTCTGAATTTCTTCTATGTCCTCCCTCAATCCGACCTGATGGGGATCCAAACGCTCGAGCAGTACTCAAGAATAGGTCGTATCAGTGTTTTATAAGCGTTCTCCTTTACAGATGAATCACATCTTCCCAAAATTCAACCAATGAACCGAAGACGAATATCCGCATTTCCCACGACTGCCATTACATGCTTCTCCAACTTCATATCGCTCTGCAATGTTATGCGCAAATATTTAATCGACGTGACTGTGTCAAGCGCTACACTACTAATGGAGTATTCAGACATCACAGGATTCTTTTTGCTATTCATCTGCATTAATTTACATTTATCTATAATTAGAGTCAGCTGCCATTCTTTACATCAATCACAAATCCTGTCCAAGTCATCTTGTATCCTCCTACAGTCACTCAACGACGACACCTTCCCGTACACCACAGCATCATCAGCAAACAGCCGCACATTGCTATCCACCCTATCCAAAAGATCATTTATGTAGATAGAAAACAACAGCGGACCTACGACACTTCCCTGGGGCACTCCAGATGATACCCTCGCCTCCGATGAACACTCACCATCGAGGACAACGTACTGGGTTCTATTACTTAAGAAGACTCAAAAACGAATCCTAGAACTCTAAATCAACGAAGTCATAGATTTTATGGGTGAATTTAATTTGCAGAGAATTTAAATGGGAATAGCGAAAGAGAGACAAACTCTGTGATAGAAAACACGAGATTTTAAGTGCCTTTGCTCCGAAGTCATCCATGTATTCATCCCATTGTATGACAGTACTGCCTTCATCCTGAAATCAGGAAATTTCTTTCCACGTGTCCTGCTGTTTACTAGAGTGGCACAGACAGCCGGACGTCAGACTTCTGGACGTCACCAGTCACGCCAAACAGCAGAAAGTAGTCCAGTCAGGCGAATACGTCCGCGGCGCTGCGTCCTCGTGTCCGCCCAGCCAAGGCTAACAGCTGTAATACTCTGCCGTGGATTTCTTTATGGCATTAGTATAATTCACCGTCAATTAAAGCTTGAAAAAAAAATTTACCGCGTCTCAGCCCATAAAACATTTATTCGCAGGTACGATGCATTCAATACTGTCAACTAACTACTAATTTTCTGCATTCGTAGTGCTTGTTTAAAATACACCTGTTTTCCTTGTAGGATCTCTCTCTAGAACGAATTCTGCAGCGAAATTTCCAACAGCCGCAGCTGCAGAGTTTGAAGTATCTTACGGCAGCGTATGAGTGTTGTCATTATTTCTGCGTCTTGCCTCACGACAGAAGCGTCACAAAAAAGGCATTCGGACTTCCGAGTATAGTTTCTTTTACGACCCTCAAGAGACACAGATCTGTCACGGGTTGGTTCAGAATCAGTGAACTACGAGAATATGTAGAAAATCATTAGTGCGACTTTTGTGTGTGTGAAGATCTATTTCAACTGTTCGTTGGGTGGAACCTAGGTGACTTGCAATTGTAAGCCTGCTAATCTTTACGTTAAGGAGCTAGTCTAGATGATATGTGGGTTGCTGGAGATTGTATGGTTGAGTGAGTCTGGGATGAGACACAAAACTAGACAGTTTCTTTGCAAAAGACGTAGAGCCATCCATATAAAGTAAGTTAGGGAAATCTGCTTACGAAAGGTGGGTGGGAATACAGGAATAAGAGTACACTTCCGTATCCTACGACGGTATGATCCTTTATCATTTAGCTACAATATAGCAGGTCAGCAACTGGAAGCAGTTAATTCCATAAATTATCTGGGAGCAGGCATTAGCAGTGATTTAAAATGGAATGACCATATAAAGTTGATCGTCGGTAAAGCAGATGCCAGACTGAGATTCATTGGAAGAATCCTAAGGAAATGCAATCCGAAAACAAAGGAAGTAGGTTACAGTACGCTTGTTCGCCCACTGCTTAAATACTGCTCACCAGTGTGGGATCCGTACCAGATAGGGTTGATAGAAGAGATAGAGAAAATCCAACGGAGAGCAGCGCGCTTCGTTACAGGATCATTTAGTAAACGCAAAGCGTTACGGAGATGATAGATAAACTCCAGTGGAAGACTTTGCAGGAGAGACGCGCAGTAGTTCGGTACGGGCTTTTGTTGAAGTTTTGAGAACATACCTTCACCGAGGAGTCAAGCAGTATATTGTTCCCTCCTACGTATATCTCGCGAAGAGACCTTGAGGATAAAATCAGAGAGATTAGAGCCCACACAGAGGCATACTGAGAATCTTTCTTTCCACGAACAATACGAGACTGCAATAGAAGGGAGAACCGATAGAGGTACTGAAGGTACCCTCCGCCACACACCGTCAGGTGGCTTGCGGAGTATGGATGTAGATGTATTAGATGGTAAATAATACCAATGGTAAATAATACTACTGTGTCACCTAACGCAGTTATGAAACCCTCTGCCGTCTACGCTTGCGACTACAAGCTGGCGAATGGCGGCGTTAGCTCTTGCGGCTGAACAGCACATTTATACAGATTTATCGACTGGCAGCGACTTTCACTGGTCCGCCGTAACTGTACCCTGTTCGGTGATTTGAGGTCTGTGAGGCAGACAATAGGCAGTGATGTTCGAACTGGGCATAAGTGGAAAGTAGAGTCGGTGAAGGAAAGATGAAATTACATCAACTATATTTGATGAAAAGTGGCGGAGAGGTGGCCGCCCCGGACGTTGCAGTCCGATAGATTGCAGACCGCATCTTAGTGTGGGATGCGGCAGTAACAGCGCAGATCAAACGCATACGTAGAGGCGCGACAGTGCTGCTGCAGCACACCAGGCGGCCAGTGAGCCAAACTGCTGGATGTGATATCCGGTGAACGCAAACAGTATGGTTCGTATTTTCTGATTTGTAACTCTATTTGTGTAAAAAGGAGCGCATGTAGAGCAATAAATTGTAGCAACAACAAGAGGAAGGTATCACATTTACGATTCTTTAGATTACCTAAGGGCCCCTAGACAGTGGATTACTGGACTGTTTAATTGCGTTTTTCTTGAAACCTACAGACGTTGACGGAAGAATAACATTACAGTTTGAAGAATGGAAATGGATAGCAAATACCTGAAGTCCCACTGCAGAAAGACTATGTAAATCTGCACAATAGCGTGAAGGCTGTTCGCTCTGCTTCGAATCGAACCAGTTCTGAACCCATAAAATACGGAACTGGTAGGGAATGCAGTATTTATATAGCTAAACTTTTCGGATAAGCCACTACAAATAGAGCTAAAGAGAAAGCTACCACACAGGCGTGGTAATAAATCGTTAAAAGCAACAGAACTGTACCTCCATT
The DNA here is from genome assembly GCF_023864275.1 of Schistocerca cancellata. Classification (NCBI taxonomy): domain Eukaryota; kingdom Metazoa; phylum Arthropoda; class Insecta; order Orthoptera; family Acrididae; genus Schistocerca; species Schistocerca cancellata. The sequence continues at coordinate 496,311,693 of NC_064634.1, forward strand.
CAAACGGAACCGACTCCGCATCAGACCACATCAACATCATCATCATCATCATCATCATCATCATCATCATCATCATCATCTAAGACATTATGCCTTTCAGCGTTCAGTCTGGAGCATAGCCCCCCTTATACAGTTCCTCCATGATCTCCTGTTCAGTGCTAACATTGGTTCCTCTTCTGATGTTAAACCTATTACTTCAAAATCATTCTTAACCGAATCCAGGTACCTTCTCCTCGGTCTGCCCCGACTCCTCCTACCCTCTACTGCTGAATCCATGAGTCTCTTGGGTAACCTTGCTTCTCCCATGCGTGTAATATGACCCCACCATCTAAGCCTGTTCGCCCTGACTGCTACATCTATAGAGTTCATTCCCAGCTTTTCTTTGATTTCCTCGTTGTGGACACCCTCCTGCCATTGTTCCCATTTACTAGTACCTGCAATCATCCTAGCTACTTTCATATCCGTAACCTCAACCTTGTTGATAAGGTAACCTGAATCCACCCAGCTTTCGCTCCCATCAGACCACAAACGTCATAATTTTCACCGTAATCGTTTTGCTCATGTATATATGTTACAAACTTTGTAGAATGATGATGAAGGATAAATGTGTAAATTTGAGGTAAGGAGCCCTGCATCGCAAACGAACGCGTCTAGTTATAAGCGAAAACCGCTCTGATACCTCCGACAGTCCAATACATGTACTGATACTGTTGTTGCTGGGATTGTAAGGTATGCAACTTTCAGAGGTGATAGTACGGACCGAAACAAGAAAAAACTCCCGTCAACGTGGGCTGTAAAATACGTACCTGAACGGGTATAAGCATTTGTTCATCTTCGCTACTGCGAAGCACATCTCATCTACTGAACAAGTGCTCATATCTCTTAAGGTATCCGTTTTAGAGACCATGTTTACTGGACATTTTTTCTTGTTTTGGTCCGTATTACCACCTCTGAAAGTTGCCTACCTACAATCTTAGCAGCAATAGCACCAGTACATCTATTGAGCTCTCAGAGATAAACAGTTGTCTACTGTAACTTTCGACTTGTTCATTTTTCGATACAGGGACCCTTACCCCAAATTGATACATTTATCCTTGTCCATCATTCATGAAAATTTGTAACATCATTATAGAATTACGCTCTATATACAAAGCGGTTCTAGGCACTACAGTCTGGAACCGCGCGACCGCTACGGTCGCAGGTTCGAATCCTGCCTCGGGCATGGATGTGTGTGATGTCCTTAGGTTAGTTAGGTTTAAGTAGTTCTAAGTTCTAGGGGACTGATGACCTCAGAAGTTAAATCCTATAGTGCTCAGAGCCATTTGGACCATTTGTACATACAAATATTTACAGGTGCCGGTGTCTATAACTTTGATGAGCTGCAGCGTCATTGGATAACGTTTCCGGGCTTGGGTTTCTGTGTAAAACTTGTTCTACTAAGTCCTCTCTACAACCTCTAGAAGTGTGTAACATGAATTGTGAAACATTCTGTATACATGTTAATTGGTAAGTTGAATGGAGTTCAAGATTGTGCAAATCCTCAGACTCTGTGCAAAATTCTTACATGTCAGAGAATATGACTAAATCCTCAGACTCTGTGCAAAATTCTTACATGTCAGAGAATATGACTATCACAACAATAGTTAGCAACAGAAATATATGCTTCTTATGTAAAATATACTGTGTTTACATTCTCTTTCTTTCACCAGGATAAGTTTCACTTATACGAAGTTTCGAGAATATTTCTCCATGACCACATTATAGCTTATTTTTTATTTACACAGTTTTATTTACACAGTTTACGTCCACATTGGGCCACTAAAATTAAACACTCTACAATAGAGTCTACAATGAATAAGTTTAGATCTTAGCAATCAACGGTTTCTTCCTTTCCCAAAACTTCTTCATTGGAAGGGATCTGGTTGGTCTCGCAGATATGATGTAAATCTTCCGTTATGATTTTCTGAATGTCAGTCGTATGTACTAGTTTTTCAGCAGCAACTTCTCTTCTCTTTGTTCAATATGATGTTTGTTAATATTAATTTCATTTAGATCCACTTGTGCTTCTTTACTCCAGTTTTTTTCTGTCTTACTGTTCCAAAAGCAGTCAAAAAGGTGTTTCAGGAGTCTAATATTCGGTAAGTGATAAATAGGGCAAAAAAATTCAACCCTTCTTTCTTGCACTGTATTCACAATGGGTTCACTTTCCTGGTAAACCACCAAATTGGTGCAGAGTCTCCACTGGCCATTTACTTGGTGTTTTTTTATTGATAATCGTTCGAAGTATGCTTCTATCAAGTTTCTGCAATTTATCAGTTGTTACTTGAGCGTTTAGTTTAAATAATGTTTCATTTGCATAAGTTGCCACTGGTTTGAACAACAATGCCGAAGTTTATCATTTATTGAAAGGAATGGTTTTTTGTAAGTTGGCACTGATTCTCTATGCTCTTTGTAGTTTTGATGTTCTACTATCTGTTTCATTGGCATCCGAAGTAATAATCTCACCAGGATATTTAAATATTTTTACGGCCTTAGATTTTTCAGCACTGTGGAGTACAACGTGGGATGTGTCAGCTGGGAAGGGGGCATCTTGTTTGTTTCCTTAAAAGAAATTTTGTAACTCCACCTTTGTCCCTAATTGTTCTAGTTCTTCAAACCCAAACATTGCTTCCTCGATATTGTTTGCTAATAACGCAAAATCATCTGCAGATGCAAGACAGTTAAGTCGAATCTTTCTTCCAATCTTAACAGACGGTAGGCATATCTTGTTCCATTCGCGCATGACTTTCTCCAGCACACAGTTAGAAAGTAATGAAGACAATTCATCATCGTGTCGAAGACCAGTTCAAATCTCTAAAGGTTTCGAGACTTGATTTCTGAATCTTACTCTAGATTTAGTATTTCGAAGAGTGACTGTAACGAAGTTGGCAAGTTTCTGATGTAAACAAAATTCTATAAGGACACACAGGAGAGACTTACGATGGATACTGGTATAGACCTTTTTAAACTCGAAAAAGGTAATCACTAGTTTCCTGCTCCTGATCATTTGATGTTTCATTATCCATTTAAGAATAATAATTTGATCAGGATAGCTTCGTCCTGGACGAAAACCTCCTTGTATTCACCTAATTAACGACCAAGCTGTTCATTAATTCTGAAAGACAGAGCCTTGGAGAAAATTTTGTAACTGGTATCCGGGAAGAATATACTCTAGTACATGATTATTCGGATCTGATCTATCTCTTGTTTTGTGCAGCCGATGGACTATTGCAACATTCCATTCCTCAGGCAATTTGTCAGTATTCTAAATGCCATTAAGATGTTGATGTAAATTCAGAATGGTTCGTACATTTGCATACTTCCAAAGTTCTGCCATTAGTTGATTCTCATCTGCTGCCTTACAATTCCGAAGCGAATTAATCGCTGGTTATACTTCATCTGGATGTGGGGGGTGCAACTTTTTCTGGATGCGTTTTATTTCTCGGATAAGGGCCAAATTCCAAATAATTCACAGTTTCCGGATTATTTAGTGGCTGTTTGAAGTATTCAGCCAAAATCATTGGACTGTCATCATTGTTATGTGCTACCTTTCCATTCATATGCTTCGTTATAAGAGTAGGTGGAGTGTATTTCGATTGGTACTATGTAAGTATCTGATAGTAATCTTTCCTCATATGGCGACTGGAGTCTCTTCGATAGATTTTAGTGAGTTCTGATGAAATTTCTTTTGACCTTTATAATTTTTTTAACCGCGGATAATCTAGCATTAATTATTTCCTCCCTGGAACTTTCAGTTTCCTTTGCTTTATGCCTGCAGATGATTGCCAAATCGCATTCCTCATTCCAACAAGTATGTTTCTTTCATTTCCGTAAGGGAGCAACTTCTTCAGCCAAAGCTTTTAATCCATTGACAGCTGCTACTAAATTATCACTTAAAGGTGTTCTGGATCTCTCATAATAAATGGGATTATTAATAATGTAACTAGGATCATAAGTTCCACTCATATCTCATTTTTCCTTGTAGATGTCAGTTTGATTTTAATTTTTGGCATGTAGCGGTCTGATAAGTGAATCAATGTCGACGCCACGGAGGAATTTAACATTATAGATTTCTTTATGAAATTTCCGATTTGTAGCCAGTCTTCGTATTAAAGTCTCCAAGTAGAATTTTACTACTAGCGTTCGGTATGATTGTTAGCAATTGGTCACGTTCATCCCAATTTTTTTCTGTTCCATCCTTATTAGTTCTATTTTTAATATTAGTTGGAGCATGAACATTAATCAGTGTGTAGGCACGTTTTGCCCTCTACATCTCCCTCTAGTACCATGGAAGTCAGTCCCTGATGTCTTAACAGATGTCCTATCATACTATCCCTTCTCCTGATCAATGTTTTCCACATATTCCTTTCCTCTCCGATTCTGTGCAGAACCTCCTTATTCCTTACCTTATCAGTCCACCTAATTTTTAACATTCGTGTCTAGCACCACATCTCAAATGCTCCGATTGTTTTCTCTTGCGGTTTCCCAACGTCCATGTTTCACTATCATAAAATGCTGTGCTCCAAACATTTATTCTCAGAAATTTCTCCCTCAAATTGAGGCCTATGTTTGAAACTAGTACACTTTTCTTTGACGTCCTCCTTGTTCCGTCCGTCATCGGTTATTTTGCTGCCTATGTAGAACTCCTTAACGTCATTTACTTCGTGACAATCAATCCTGATGTTTTCTCCAGTTCTTATTTCTGCTACTTCTCATTGCTTTCGTTTTTCTTCGATTTACTCTCAATCCATATTCTGTACTCATTAGACTACTAAAATGTAAACTTTCACGGCCGGAAATATCATGTCCATTATAATTATCCGGGCTGTTATGCCGTGGTCGGTCCCGTAATTACAAACTTCTTTATGGAGAAATTCGAAGAACAGGCCTTAGGTACTGCCAGCAAGAAACCAAATGTATGGTTCCGATACGTGGATGACACGTTTGTGTTGTGGAGACATGGTAGGGAGGAACTAAGCCGGTTCCACGAACATCTGAACAGTATAAACTCAAGAATTCAGTTTACAATGGAGGAGGAGGTAGACGGCAAACTACATTTCCTCGATGTGCTTGTGTTTAGAAACGAAAATGGTAGTTTGGGCCACTCAGTGTACCGCAAACCCACGCACACGGACCGTTATTTGCACCGGGATTCGAACCACCACCCACAACAGAAGCGGGGTGTTATCAAGACGTTAGCGGACAGAGCTAGAAATATTTGTGAACCTGACTTGCTCGACGCTGAGATGGAACATCTCCACAATGCACTAACGAAGAACGGATATTCGTCCGCCGAAATAAAACATGCGTTGAGGCAGCCACGCAGAAATCATACTGACGTACAGGCTACTGCAAAATCTAAGGTTTTCCTGCCGTTTGTTAAAAATGTAACGGAAAGAATAGGGAGGATCTTGACGAAGCGGAATATTACCGTAATTTACAAGCCCACCAGGAAGATACAGGAATACCTTAGGCCTGCCAAGGACGCTCGCAAACCATTGGAAAAATCTGGAGTGTATAGGATCTTATGCAGCTGTGGTGAGGTTTATGTCGGTACCACCAAAAGAACTGTTTCTACACGTTTGGAAGAGCACAAGGGAAATTGTAGAAGAGGAGAAACGGAACGATCAGCTGTTGCGGAGCATGCTTTCCGGCCAGGGAACCACAATATTCGTTTCGAGGAGACGCAAGTACTAGCGGCCACGAGCGGATACTACGAAAGGCTCAACAGGGAGGCAATAGAAATCGCTAAACACCCAAATAATTTCAACCGAAAGGAGGAGGGCGACAAATTAAACGGTATATGGATGCCGGTGTTAAAGAAGATGTGTACCACTCGTCCACTACTGGGTGATGGCAACGACGATCGACGGCGACGGACAGCGGCCAATTGCACTGACGTTTTCAAAACACGTGACGTCACGCCGCGGCGCGAGGGTGCGCGGACACGGAATTTAGCGGCAGTCAGTAGCGAGCCAGTGTGTGTGTTGGACCTTCCATCAAGCTACGGACCCCCTTGAAGATGTCTCCCGCAGTCGGAGACGAAACGTTGGGAATCACCACAGAATTCATCAACCGACCACGGCATAACAGCCCGGATAATTATAATGGACACTCATTAGACTGTCCATTTTATTCAGAAGATCATGTAATTCTTCTTCAGTTTCATCCAGGGTAGCAATTTCATCAGCGAATCGTATCATTGATACCCTTTTACCTTACATTTTAATTCCACTCCTGAACCTTTCTTTTATCTCCATCAATGCTTCTTCGATGTACAGATTGAAAGATTACGAACCTTTCTTTTATCTCCATCAATGCTTCTTCGATGTACAGATTGAACAGTAGGGGCGAAAGACTACATATCTGTCTTACACCCTTTTTAATCCGAGCATTACGTTCTTGGTCGTCCATCCTTGTTATTCCCTCTTGGTTCTTGTACATATTGTATATCACTCGTATCTCCCTATAGCTTACCCCTATTTTCTCAGAATTTCGAACATCTTGCACCATTTTACATTGTCGAACGCTTTTTCCAAGTTGACAAAGCCTATGAACGTGTCTCGATTTTTTTAGTCTTGTTTTCGTTATCCACTGCAATGTCAGAATTGCCTCTATGGTGCCTAAAGCCAAACCGGTGCTTTATAAAGCCGTTGTCCTCCTGGCTCGATCGGGTCCTGATCAGTATTATGAAACTAAGTGATCAAGCGTCTGACCGATGTCAGGGTTTAGTGTTCCAGATGTGACCTGGAAGAGCGATGGATGAAACGTGGAAGGATACAAAATGAGATTGGTGGGACATGTGTTTGGTCCGCGAGAGCTGTTTTACCTCGCTTAAGTCCGCCAGCAAAGCTGATGAGGGCACCCACTGTTCACTAAGTGGGACGCGCCAGGCAGGAGAGCACATCTCCTCCTGTTATTTAATTCATAATTGTTTGTTCTGTTTATGTACAGGGTGACCCAGCTATCTTGTCCACCCAAAATATCTCTGGAACAATAACAGCTATTGGAAAACGACTTTCACCGGTATCAATGTACGGCTGGGGCCCATGAATGTACATATCACATCGCGATGTGATTGACATGCGTAATCACACTTCGATACTTATCAAGAGGTCCGAAACGAATAATACGGCCTGCTGCCATCCTGCTGCGATTACGGGCAGCATGGGGTTCACGCCTGAGGCTCAGGACGTGCGCTAGCAGCGCATGTCGGGTGTTTCATGCGTCAACTTCGCGTCTTAATATCTCGGGATGTAATGGGAATATTGCGATGCAATCGACGCCATTGTGTATGTGCTTTGTCATGCTATGGATTGCTGAAGAAAAAATATAGGAGGTCCATTTAAAAAAACATAAGTTTGTGTTAAAAAACACATATGCTTTCGTTTTAGAATGTTTCCAAATATATGCATTCATGGGCCCCAGCCGTATATTGATACTACCGGTCAAAGTCGTTTTCCAATAGCTGTTATTGTTCCAGAGATATTTTGGGTGGACAAGATAGCTGGGACACCCTGTATATTCCACTATCATTCAGGTCTCTTGATATTTTACTGACGCAGGCGTCTTAAAACTTATTTTCACTTTCGTAAATTGTGCAGAAAAATAGTTGAAAACAAACATCAGTACTACTGCACGTATGACGTTAATGTGGTGGCGGAGTTTCTCGCCATCAAGAGCGCTAGTGTGTGTGAACTGTCAGGCTGTGACAAGTTTCACAGCAGTGCCCTCAGTTGTCCGCCCGTAGCGTGAAAGTGTCGTGCGAGGAGGCGTGCTGTATTCCGTGCAGGAGGAGACATCTATACTCTAGTACTGGGCCGATCGCTCCCCTTACCTCATCAACAGCACAAACACTAAAGTGTACTACACACTACATGTTTCCGTAAGAGTCAGCCACACTAACAAAATACTCCATTGGAATATCGCTAAACAGACACGAAGGGAGAAATCCTTGGCAGATTAGTGGCGGAACAACACGTGAATTAACAGCCAAAAGACACACATTTTTGTAGCTTCGTCTGCGCTGTACCTTATCAAGGGAAGGTAGCTTAAAATTTAACTACTTCTGAAGACTACAGAAGAGCTTTTGCGCCTAGTATTTTTTACTATAGACTATTGTCGCATTTGTCTTAATAATGATGATCGGATTCATTTAAATTTCCAGTATCTTCAGATCTGTCAAACAAAAAACACTAGCTCAGTCTTATTTTGCATAACTAATCTGACACGCACGTATGATAAATATAAAACTGTATACGATACCTAGTATAGTTGCAGAGAAACCCGCCTGTGTTATGTGATGCACGCTGCTTCCGTAAGCCACTAATATATACCCATTACAAAGTCAGGAGTTACAATGAAGCGCCAAAGAAACTGGTTTAAGCATGCGTATTTAAATACAGAGGTATGAGGTATGTGAACAGGCATAATATGGCACTGCGGTCGGCAACGCCTATGTAAGACAACAAGTGTGTGGCACAGTTGTTAGATCGCTTATTGCTCCTTAAAGGCAGGTTATCAAGATTTAAGTGACTTTGAACGTGATGTTATAGTCGGCGTACGAGCGATGGGACACAGTATCTCCGAGGTAGCGATGAAGATGGTTTTTTCCCATACGATCATTTGATGAGTGTACCGTGAATATCAGGAATCCGGTAAAATTTCATCGCTGCGGCAGAAAAAAGATCCTGCGAGAACGGGATCAACGATGACTGAAGAGAATCGTTCAACGTGACAGAAGTAAAACCCTTCCGCAAATTGCTGCAGATTTCAATGCTGGGCCACCAACAAGTGTCAGTGTGAGAACCATTCAACGAAACACCATCGATACTGGCTTTCAGAGCCAAAGGTCCACTCGCGTACCCTTGATGACTGCACGAAACAAAGCTTTACGCCTCGCCTGGGCCCATCAACACCGACATTGGACTGTTGATGACTGGAAACACGTTGCCTGGACGCGTCTCATTTCGAATTGTGTCGAGCAGATGGACGTGTACGGGTATGAAGACAACCTCATGAATCCAGGGACCCTGCATGTCAGCAGGGGATTGTTCAAGGTGGTGGGGGCTCTGTATTGGTGTGGGACGTGTGCAGGTGGGGTGATTTGGGACTCCTGATGTTTCTAGATACGACTCTGACAGGTGACACGTACGTAAGAATCCTGTGTGATCACTTGCATGGATTCATCAACATTGTGCATTCCGACCGACTTGGCCAATACCAGCAGGACAATTCGACACCCCACACGTCCAGAATTGCTAGAGAGTGGCTCCAAAAACACTCTTTTGCGTTTAAAAACTTCTGCTGGAAACCAGACTCCCCAGACCTGGACATTATTGAGCATATCTGGGATGCCTTGCAACGTGCTGTTCAGAAGAGATCTCCATCCCCTCATTTATGTATGGACAGCCCTGCAGGATCCATGGGGTCAGTTCCATCCAGCACTACTTCATGCATTAGTCGAGTCCATGGCACGTCGTGTTGCGGCACTTCTGCGTGTTGCGTGGGCCCTAGACGATGTTAGACAGGAGTACCAGTTTGTTTGGCAATTCAGTGTGTAAATGAGTGTGGCGGATGATGTGAGAAGAATCCGCCGTCTATATGTGGTATGTGAAGATGATGAATCCGTTGCGTTAAAAGAAAACAGTTACAAATGTAACATCACAGTCAGTATATAAGGGTAGAACATGACTGGAAGAGAAAGTCTCAGTTCACACCACCAACACATTTTCTTCAGTCTAGATTGTTTAGCCTTTGCTTTTTTTGCCATATTTGACTAGAGGGAGGGAGATGGTTTCGGCCGCCCGGGAACACAGCCTCCGCATCCGCCGCTGTACTGGTCCTGTTGCGGGATGAGCCCATCGGGCGGTGTAAACATCGCTGCGGGATAGCTGTTCCAATGAGTACACCGGTGAGGCAAAACATTATGACCACCTGTTTCACAAGTTTTGTTCCACTTTTCAGACACAGTATGGTCCCGGCGGATGTTCGAGTCCTCCCTCGGACATGGCTGTGTGTGTTTGTCCTTAGGATAATTTAGGTTAAGTAGTGTTTAAGCTTGGGGACTGATGACCTTAGCAGTTAAGTCCCATAAGAAATGGCTCTGAGCACTATGGGACTTAACGTCTGATGTCATCAGTCCCCTAGAACTTAGAACTACTTAAACCTAACTAACCTAAGGACATCACACACACCCATGCACGAGGCAGGATTTGAACCTGCGACCGTAGTGGTCGCGCGGTTCCAGACTGTAGCGCCTAGAACCGCTCGGCCACCACGGGCGGCTAAGACCCATAAGATTTCACACACAAAACAGACACAATACAACAGACATTTTGCTTTGCTTGGATTCTAAAAATCTTTGACAGGGTTTCAAAAGTAAGTGGTACCAGATGTCTCCGCACAGGCCAAGCAATTCCCACAAATTACCGGATGGTGAAACTTCCTGGCAGATTAAAACTGTGTGCCGAACCGAGACTCGAATTCGGGACCTTTGCCGAGTTCGAGTCTCGGTCCGACACACAGTTATAATCTGCCAGGAAGTTTCATATCAGCGCACACTCCGCTGCAGAGTGAAAATCTCATACCGGATGGTGGTTTACGGGCCCCTCAGCTGGCGCCCAATGTCTGTTCCAATGGGTACATATCAGGCAAATTTGCTGGCCAAGGCATCATTCTGAGTTCACTGTAATGCCCCTGAAACCACTGTAGCACGATTCTGATCTAGCAATAAGAACAGTTATCCTGCTGGAAGATGTCGTTGTCGTAGGGGGATGAAGCGACGCAGGTGGTCCGCAATGATGTTCACGGATTTAACTGCTGTCGTGATGCTTTCTACTGCCACCAGAGCTCCCATGGAAGCACAACTCAGTGTACCCCATAGCATAACTCTGCTATTACCGGCCTGCATCTGTGGCGTGGTGCAAATTTCAAGCAGTCATTCGCCTGGGTGATGGAGTGTAAAGACCCAACCATCGACTTGGTGTGACAAGAAATGCGATTCATTCGACAGGCGACACCAGCATTGGTACTCCGTCGTCAGATTTGCCACAGATCGAGGCCTGTCCGGGATTCACAGTGAGGGATCCTCCAACCTCTACGTTTTGAAATAAGACGTGGTTGTCCAGTACCATACGGCCTACTCGTTATTTCACCATCTATCAACCACTTTCCATAGATGCTCACGACTGTAGTGCGCCAACAGACGACCAGCTTCGCTGTTTCAGAGATTTTAGTTTCCGGACGCAGCGCCACAGCACGTGTCCTTTGTCGAAAGTGCTTGTATCAGTGGATGTCCGCATTTGCGGCCCGTATCTTCGTCATAGTGACTGCCCATTCGTTTCTCTCCGCTTCTATTCTTCCCTTATTGCGTTACGTGTCCGCAGCACCAATAGGAGGCTTTCAACCGAGCGGTAGGCAGTGTTCGTCAGGCTGTATGTCTACGGCAGATATGAAGATGTTCGAAATCTGAACGATACCGATAATCATTATGAAAAGACAATTGCGACAGCACGGTGCAATAAAAACTATTTCAATCATCATTTGCCGCGGACGTATCTCCACCTAACACCATCTCAAGGTTTCACACTACTGAGTCACTTTTCAACATATGTGTGCCCTTCAGTTTCTCCCTTTCTCGCACACATGAACGCCAGATGTATTAATGTGACTTCTGATTAATAAAATGAGGAGTATCACTTCCAATAATTCGCAAGTTGTACGAAATATTCCAAACTGGTCGTAAATTACTCACTGTGTTCGACATTCTTACAAGAAAAGACTCTCAACTAATTTTTTTTCTTCGTACATCGATACTGAAGCAGGATGAAGGTGGGACACGGCTGGTATAATTTTTATTAAGAACGAAATTCCTCCAGCTGTACTTCAGGTTTTATATTTACTTCGCTACTAGTTTCGACGTTGCGTCAACGCCATCTTCAGGCCCGTACACTTTGATGAAATGAGTTGCGTGTGGCTCCGTCTAGCAGTCCGCGGTGAGACCAACACGCGCTCCACAAGGATGGCCATGACGTAGCGTCGAAACTATTAGCGAAGTAAATATAAAATCTTAAGTACAGATGGAGAAATTTCATTTTAATAAAAATCACAACTAATTAGACGCTTATCATCGACGCGTCCTCAGATTCGGGCTGCCACTTGCCTCGTTTGCTGAGTGGGTAGTGTGACCTTTCACCTTTCCTCGTCGTATATCCTACTAATGTGTGGGTGGTTCGTGTTTACAAGTGTGGCCGCTTTCTGATGTCGTAAGGACCTACTGCGATGTGATAACACAAGAACCTCTTACATTTTTCTTAATACGATAACTATATGTTTTTGTGACGTTCATAAACAGTGAACGGCAGCACGAAACGGATCGTGGAAGAAGTGTCGATTTACTCAACTTCACGTAGAGCTTGTACAGACAAGTGAAACGAGTGTCGTTCAGAAGAATATAGGTATCGCGCAATTTCGGCGATAGATTCTTTTCAAGTAGTCTGTGTTTCCTTTTTTTTACGTAAGCAGTAATAGTGACCTTACACTCAATAAATGTGTTTAGTGCCGGCCGCGGTGGTCTCGCGGTTCTAGGCGCGCAGTCCGGAACCGCGCGACTGCTACGGTCGCAGGTTCGAATCCTGCCTCGGGCATGGCTGTGTGTGGTGTCCTAAGGTTAGTTAGGTTTAAGTGGTTCTAAGTTCTAGGGGACTGATGACCACAGCTGCTAAGTCCCATAGTGTTCAGAGCCATTTGAACCATTTTGAAATGTGTTTAGTAATTTATCTGCATGTACATCTAAATGAAAACTCTACAAGTCACCTGGCGGTGTGTGGTGGAGGGTACTTCTGGTACCACTAACTGATTCTCCCCGTCCTCGTCCATTCCCAAACGGCGCGTGTGAAGATTCACTGTTGACAAGCCATCTGTTTGTTGCAATTTCTCCAATTTTCTTGTTTTGGTCATTCCGTGAGACGTATACTACCCGACTCTTCCTGGAAAGTACTCTCTCGAAATTTCAGTAATAAACCTCTCCGTGATCCACGACGCCTCTCTTGTAACGTCTGCCACTGTTTGGTGAACATCTCTGTAACGTTCACGCGCGGTCTAAACGGTCCCGTGACACAGCCTACCGCTCTTCGTTGGATCTTGTCTACCTCTTCTGTTTATTAATCCAACCTGGTAAGAGTCGGAGATTGAGGAACAATACTGAAGAATCGGTCGAATAAGTACTTTGTAAGCCTCTTCTTTAGTGGCTGAATTACATTTCTTTAGGATTCTTCCTAAGATCCTCAGTCCGGCATCTGCTGTTCCTATTATTTGTCTTATGTGTTCATTCTACTTAAGGTGGCTCCGGATAGATACTCATAGTTGTTTTACTGTTGTTTCTAGCAATTTCCCATCAATAGTGTAGTTGTAAATAGTGAATTTATTTTCTTACGTATGGATAATACACCATGACGAAAAAGAGCGCTTCAGCTATATGATAAATAGTGCAACTAGTTTCATCGCGTTAGCGCCAGATCTTCAGGGATACATCTCTTTATAAAAAAGAGCAATACGTGTAAAGATGATACTTTGGTTACAATGAAGTTGAACTCTACGCGAAACTATACAGGAAAATTACACTGAAGCGCCAAAGAAACTGGTATGCGTATTCAAATACATAGATATGTAAACAGGCACAATACGGCGTTGCGGTCGCAACGCCTATATAAGACAAGTGCCAGGCGCAACTGTTAAGATCGGTTCCTGCTGCTACAATGGCAGGTTATCAAGATTTAAGTGAGTTTCAATGTGGTGTTATAGTTGATGGACGAGCGGTGGCACACAGCATCTGCGAAGTAGCGATGAAATGGGAATTTTGCTGTACCACCACTTCACGAGTGTACCGTGAATATCAGGAATCCGGTAAAACATCAAATCTCCGACATAGCTGCTGTCGGAAAAAGATCCTGCAACAACGGGAGCAACGACGACTGAAAAAAATCGTTCAGGCTGACTGAAGTGCAACCCTTCCGCAAATTGCTGCAGATTTCAATGCTGGGCCATCAACAAGCGTCAGCGTGCGAAACATTCAACGAAACATCATCCATACGGGCTTTCGGAGCTGAAGGCCCACTCGTGTACCCTTGATGACTGCACGACACAAAGCTTTACGCCTCGCTTGGAGCCGGCCGCGGTGGTCTAGCGGTTCTAGGCGCTCAGTCCGGAACCGCGGGACTGCTACGGTCGCTGGTTCGAATCCTGCCTCGGGCATGGATGTGTGTGATGTCCTTAGGTTAGTTAGGTTTAATTAGTTCTAAGTTCTAGGCGACTGATGACCTCAGAAGTCGCATAGTGCTCAGAGCCAGCCTCGCCTGGACTCGTCAACACCGACATTGGACTGCTGATGACTGAAAACATGTTGCGTGGTCGCACGGGTTTCATTTCAAATTGTGTTGAGCGGATGTACGAGGGCAGTTCAATAAGTAATGCAACACATTTTTTTTCTGAAACAGGGGCTGTTTTATTCAGCATTGAAATACACCAGGTTATTCCCCAATCTTTTAGCTACACAACACTATTTTTCAACGAAATCTCCATTCAATGCTATGGCCTTACGCCACCTTGAAATGAGAGCCTGTATGCCTGCACGGTACCATTCCACTGGTCGATGTCGGAGCCAACGTCATACTGCATCAATAACTTCTTCATCATCCGCGTAGTGCCTCCCACGGATTGCGTCCTTCATTGGGCCAAACATATGGAAATCCGACGGTGCGAGATCGGGGCTGTAGGGTGCATGAGGAACAACAGTCCACTGAAGTTTTGTGAGCTCCTCTCGGGTGCGAAGACTTGTGTGAGGTCTTGCGTTGTCATGAAGAAGGAGAAGTTCGTTCAGATTTTTGTGCCTACGAACACGCTGAAGTCGTTTCTTGAATTTCTGAAGAGTAGCACAATACACTTCAGAGTTGATCGTTTGACCATGGGGAAGGACATCGAACAGAATAACCCCTTCAGCGCCCCAGAAGACTGTAACCGTGACTTTACCAGCTGAGGGTATGGCTTTAAACTTTTTCTTGGTAGGAGAGTGGGTGTGGCGCCACTCCATTCATTGCCGTTTTGTTTCAGGTTCGAAGTGATGAACCCACGTTTCATCGCCTGTAACAATCTTTGACAAGAAATTGTCACCCTCAGCCACATGACGAGCAAGCAATTCCGCACAGATGGTTCTCCTTTGCTCTTTATGGTGTTGGGTTAGACAACGAGGGACCCAGCGGGAACAAACCTTTGAATATCCCAACTGGTGAACAATTGTGACAGCACTACCAACAGAGATGTCAAGTTGAGCACTGAGTTGTTTGATGGTGATCCGTCGATCATCTCGAACGAGTGTGTTCGCACGCTCCGCCATTGCAGGAGTCACAGCTGTGCACGGCCGGCCCGCACGCGGGAGATCAGACAGTCTTGCTTGACCTTGCGGCGATGATGACACACGCTTTGCCCAACGACTCACCGTGCTTTTGTCCACTGCCAGATCACCGGAGACATTCTGCAAGCGCCTATGAATATCTGCCCTGGTTTTCCGCCAAAAGAAACTCGATCACTGCCCGTTGTTTGCAACGCACATCCGTTACAGATGCCATTTTAACAGCTCCGTACAGCGCTGCCACCTGTCGGAAGTCAATGAAACTATACGAGACGAAGCGGGAATGTTTGAAAATATTCCTCAAGAAATTTCCGGTTTTTTCAACCAAAATTGGCCGAGAAAAAAAATGTGTTGCATTACTTATTGAACTGCCCTTGTATGTGTATGGGTATGGAGACAACCTCCTGAATGCATCGACCCTGCTTGTCAGCAGGGGACCATTCAAGCTGGTGGAGACTCTGTAATGGTGTGGGGGGTGTGCAGTTGGGGTAATATGGGACCCCTGATAGGTCTAGATGTGACTCTGACAGGTGCCACGTACGTAAGCACACTGTCCGATCACCTGCATCCATTCATGTTCATTGTGCATTGCTACGGACTTGGACAATTGCAGCAGAACAATACGACACCCCACATTTCCAGAACTGCTACAGAGTGGCTCCAGGAACACTCTCCTGAGTTGAAACACTTCCGGTGGCCACTAGACTCCCCAGACATGAAGCTACTGAGTTGTTCAGAAGAGATCTCCACCCCTTGTATTCTTACGGATTTATGGACAGCCCTGCAAGATTCACGATGTCAGTACCCTCCAGCACTGCTTCCGACATTAGTCGAGTCCATGCCACTTCGTGTTGCGGCAGTTCTGTGTGGTCACGGGGACCCTACATGATATTAGGCACTTGTACCAGTTTCTTTGGCTGTTCAGTGTATATACAGGGCTATTACAAATCATTGAAGCGATTTCATAAATTCACTGTAGCTCCATTCATAGACATATGGTCACGACACACTACAGATACGTAGAAAAACTCCAAGTTTTGTTCGGCTGAAGCCGCACTTTAGGTTTCTGCCGCCAGAGCGCTCGAGAGCGCAGTGAGACAAAATGGCGACAGGAGCCGAGAAAGCGTATGTCGTGCTTGAAATGCACTCACATCAGTCAGTCATAACAGTGCAACGACACTTCAGGACGAAGTTCAACAATGATCCACCACCTGCTAACTCCATTCGGCGATTGTATGCCCAGTTTAAAGCTTCTGGATGCCTCTGTAAGGGGAAATCAACGGGTCGGCCTGCAGTGAGCGAAGAAACGGTTGAACACGTGTATCTGGACATGCTGGAAAATTGGCTCATGCCACAACTGGAGACCGACAGCACCGACTTCATCTTTCAACAGGATGGTGCTCCACCGCACTTCCATCATGGTGTTCCGCAGTTCTTAAACAGGAGATTGGAAAACCGATGGATCGGTCGTGGTGGAGATCATGATCAGCAATTCATGTCATGGCCTCCACGCTCTTCCGACTTAACCCCATGCGATTTCTTTCTGTGGGGTTATGTGAAAGATTCAGTGTTTAAACCTCCTCTACCAAGAAACGTGCCAGAACTGTGAGCTCGCATCAACGATCCCTTCGAACTCATTGATGGGGACATACTGCGCCGAGTGTGGGAGGAACTTGATTATCGGCTTGATGTCTGCCGAATCACTAAAGGGGCACATATCGAACATTTGTGAATGCCTAAAAAAAAAATTTGAGTTTTTGTATGTGTGTGTGCAAAGCATTGTGAAAATATCTCAAATAATAAAGTTATTGTAGAGCTGTGAAATCGCTTATATCATTTGTAATAACCCTGTACTTCCATTTATTTCATTACTGGGTTCAAACGCTGACCGGTAGACGACCCAACATTCTCTGTCCAATTGTGATAAAAGTGTTCAACCGTCAATGGATCGGTAGCGACGTTGAAATAGGGCAGAATGCACGGAAAATAACTCGGATAAAGGTAGTCTAAAATAAGAAAATAAAGGTAAAGCAGATGGATGTAAAAGTGTGAAGCACATATGTATAGCTGATGAAAACCTACGATCACAAATCTCAGAAACAGAGCCTGCATAATTGTATGATAGGGAACGAAGGTCAAGTATAGATAAACTGCTGCTTTCAAAATAGATCGTCATAGAGATAAAAAGGACTGGGGAAGGGAAAAAAATATTATATAGACGTTTCCAAGGCGTAACGTGGTCGTAATGACATGAAACAGGACCTCCATAAGTTTTGCCCTTGTTTGTTTACAGATGTTTGCTGCAGACTTTGAAGTAAAGGCAGCCACAGACTGATAGCACAATTCTGAGGAGATAAGACAGCTCTAGCTGTAACCTCTTTATTTATAGTCATGTTCAGTTTAGTAGCATTATAGTTGCATCATCAGGTGAACCAACATGATTTTACTGCACCTCATGAATCAGCTAAAATGCTGCGAAACCGGTTGTACCGATAAGTAAAAGATTGAGAGTTAAAGTCGTGTTATCTTTTCAAAATGGTGCTGATGCATCCCGGAAGATGTGCTTCTAGCGTCATGAAACTAACTGAATCATAAATCAATGTGTATCATTCAGCTGAAGTGGTCTTTTCATCGCGATACAATACAAAATCCCTCCTCGGTTTACACCAAAATCGTCCAGTGTCGTGCTCTCTGCCTTGCTTTCCGTATTCGACTATCTTCTACCACTCGTGTTCTGCACCAGCTCCTTAAGTATCCACACATTCTCAGACCCTCAGAACACCTTCTTACCCATATCTCCCTTAAGCTCGAGCCTCAATATTCTGTAATCCCTGACTAGCTGCCGCAACTTTGTCCAAACATCCTACCTTTCCTTCATCTGCGATCTCATACTCTCTCCAAGTAAAATCTCATCTGTCTTCCGCCTTGAGACTATGAACCCATTCTTCAAGTCTGGCCTCCCTCTCAACGACAACCTATACATCCCAAATGAAGGCTGCAATTGAACTTTTTCTTACGCATCTGGTGTCGTTACCAGCCCGCCTCTGTAGACAGAATGTAAATAATCGTTAAACATAACCCGGGTTCCCGGGTTCGATTCCCGGCGGGGCCACAGATTTTCTCTGCCTCGTGATGACTGGGTGTTGTGTGCCGTCCTTAGGTTAGTTAGGTTTAAGTAGTTCTACGTTCTAGGGGACTGATGACCATAGATGTTAAGTCCCATAGTGCTCAGAGCCATTTGAACCGTTTCGTTAAATATAAAAAAATATGAAGAGACCTCTATTGGAACATTATTAGTTAGTAATAAATAAACTAAAAAGAGTGCATGACAGTATATGCCATCGCAGATTTTTGATGATCGTATAACCAGTAAATGTACCAGTATATTATCACACCTAGCACACTTTTTATTCTGAATTAAATAGAGCATTTGAAAAGGCCTAAATTGTACAATAGTCGTGAAGGTTGCCAGATTGGCCTTAGGCCTGTATGCACGGTGACACCTCCCGCAAGCGCCACTAGCAAGAAGGGGAAAACGAGCCGCACACTCCATGTTTTCCGGTCACAGCAACACTCCATATGCGGTGTTAATAGCAGTCTATGTGTAGAAAATTACCTAGTCTGGCTGCCAGTAGTTTCGACGAATGGTACGGGATGACACTCAGAGCTGCAGGAGACCCGTCACTTGTTCTTCGACGGCAGGCGGCCTTTGTGGTGATCGGACGTGGTCGACCGTAATGTTGACAACGACTCTGCCTGCCCTGCAGTTCTCACACAGTCCAACATCGGGAGTCTGTCGCATCGGAATACCCGACATATCAGGATATCGAGCTTTCGACCAGTCGGCAGAATCGAGACCTGCAGTAAGGGCCCTTTCAGACTCGGTTAGGCGCTCATAAGGTTGTCTCATACGAGCACGCGGATGTCAGTGTTCCAGAGTGATTATTCAACGCCTGACGCTGTTCGCGTCCTTTATACACTGATCAGCCAGAACATTACGACCACCGGCCTACTGTCGATATAACCCATCAAGGCGGTAGCAGCGTCACCTGGTGAGGAATGACTCCTAGTCACAGACACCCACGGTGCAGTTACACTCCTGGAAATAGAAATAAGAACACCGTGAATTCATTGTCCCAGGAAGGGGAAACTTTATTGACACATTCCTGGGGTCAGATACATCACATGATCACACTGACAGAACCACAGGCACATAGACACAGGCAACAGAGCATGCACAATGTCGGCACTAGTACAGTGTATATCCACCTTTCGCAGCAATGCAGGCTGCTATTCTCCCATGGAGACGATCGTAGAGATGCTGGATGTAGTCCTGTGGAACGGCTTGCCATGCCATTTCCACCTGGCGCCTCAGTTGGACCAGCGTTCGTGCTGGACGTGCAGACCGCGTGAGACAATGCTTCATCCAGTCCCAAACATGCTCAATGGGGGACAGATCCGGAGATCTTGCTGGCCAGGGTAGTTGACTTACACCTTCTAGAGCACGTTGGGTGGCACGGGATACATGCGGACGTGCATTGTCCTGTTGGAACAGCAAGTTCCCTTGCCGGTCTAGGAATGGTAGAACGATGGGTTCGATGACGGTTTGGATGTACCGTGCACTATTCAGTGTCCCCTCGACGATCACCAGTGGTGTACGGCCAGTGTAGGAGATCGCTCCTCACACCATGATGCCGGGTGTTGGCCCTGTGTGCCTCGGTCGTATGCAGTCCTGATTGTGCCGCTCACCTGCACGGCGCCAAACACGCATACGACCATCACTGGCACCAAGGCAGAAGCGACTCTCATCGCTGAAGACGACACGTCTCCATTCGTCCCTCCATTCACGCCTGTCGCGACACCACTGGAGGCGGGCTGCACGAAGTTGGGGCGTGAGTGGAAGACGGCCTAACGGTGTGCGGGACCGCAGCCCAGCTTCATGGAGACGGTTGCGAATGGTCCTCGCCGATACCCCAGGAGCAACAGTGTCCCTAATTTGCTGGGAAGTGGCGGTGCGGTCCCCTACGGCACTGCGTAGGATCCTACGGTCTTGGCGTGCATCCGTGCGTCGCTGCGGTCCGGTCCCAGGTCGACGGGCACGTGCACCTTCCGCCGACCACTGGCGACAACATCGATGTACTGTGGAGACCTCACGCCCCACGTATTGAGCAATTCGGCGGTACGTCCACCCGGCCTCCCGCATGCCCACTATACGCCCTCGCTCAAAGTCCGTCAGCTGCACATACGGTTCACGTCCACGCTGTCGCGGCATGCTACCAGTGTTAAAGACTGCGATGGAGCTCCGTATGCCACGGCAAACTGGCTGACACTGACGGCGGCGGTGCACAAATGCTGCGCAGCTAGTGCCATTGGACGGCCAACACCGCGGTTCCTGGTGTGTCCGCTGTGCCGTGCGTGTGATGATTGCTTGTACAGCCCTCTCGCAGTGTCCGGAGCAAGTATGGTGGGTCTGACACACCGGTGTCAATGTGTTCTTTTTTCCATTTCCAGGAGTGTAGTATCGGTGAGCGTGCTGTCCGTGTTTAGAATTGGGAAGGAGCACGATCTATCTGCTTATTAATAAAAAAATAATTAAAGACTTAGCTTCAACATCATGACATCGACAACTACGACTGAAATGGACACGTGGCCATCGGCACACGGCTTTGGCGCAGTGGCAAAGAGTTGCATGGGCTGATGAATCACGATACCTTCTTCATTATGACGGTGCTAGGAGTCGAATCCGTCGTCCTCCAGGGAAACAGCTCCTTGACACATACCCTCTGGGGCTGAGACAAGCTGGCGGCGGCTCCACTATGCTCTGGGGAACATTCACGTGGACATCCGTGGGTCCAGTGGAGCTTGGCCAAGGTCCATGACAGCCAGCGAGCATCGTACACTGGTTTCAGACCACATGACGGTCATGTTTCCTGACGGCAATGAGATTTTGTATGAGATAATGCGCTACGAGACAAGGCCAGGAGTGTGATGGTGTGGTTCGGGGAATACAGTGGCGAGTTCCAGTTGATGTCCTGGCCCCGCAACCCGCCAGATGAGAACCCGATCGAACATATCTGGGATGTGTCTGAATGTGGCGTCAGAGTTCACCGCCTCCTCTCCCCGGGATTTACGGGAATTACCTCACTTGTGTGTGCATATGTGGTGCAACGCACACCAGCACCCTATCTAGGCTTACATTCCACGACCTGTAGCCGCTGTTATCCGTGCCAAATGTGGACATACAGCTACTAGTTAGGTGGTCATAATAACGTGGGTAGTCAGTGTATACTCCACCAGACCTGGTAACAACAGCACTAATGCACTGTGCTGGCCTGTCTACCTGCAACTCTAGTCATGCGTCACCTGTTCTTGGTGCTCCATTTTTCTTTTTTCAGGCAGTATATTTATCAAGTAAGATTTTCAAATTTTGTTTGCCTTTTGCCGTTTATGTCACTTAGTCGGCAATGTTATTTGGATTTTGGCAAAGTTAGTGGTAGCTGGCGGCAGGAGAAGAATATTCCTAAGATTTTTCACACTATGTAAGCATGCAAGTAGTTGCCAGGGAGTAACTGATGAAATCATAACCAAATTCCTTTTAACAAATGGGAATTTTATTCACTTTAATAGTGCCTAAAAGCATTTTTTAAAAGAAACATATTTAAAATTATAATCAGAAAGCACCCTCTAAATATCAAAGTTACAATTTATTCAGAGGCAGAAAGAAACAAGTTTTGACTGTATGAGCTTTCGGGCAGAGAAACTTGCCGCTCCCTTTTGACACGGCCGTAGTTACGACCGCTCACAAAAGCCTCTGAAAGACTACACTGGTGCAAATCTGCAACACACCAGATAACTTTAAACTAAGAGTTTTAACAATTTACTCAAGCAAACAAACTATGCACCCCCCCGTAAGAGGGATGGAAATGGTACAAAGCACTAACAATTAGACTGATGACCTTAGCAGTTAAGTCCCATAGTGCTGAGAGCCATTAGAGCCACTAACAATTAAAATATTAACCTTTCCACCGAAGGTGCAACTTGATTTTAACTTCTAAGAAAAGTCTTACGGTGAAAGGGTGGCAACTTTATATACTAAAATGATCATTTAAATAAAAGCCCATGAAATGCAATATTATAAAATTCGAGTTTGTGGCACAACTTGACGAGAAGAAGGGACCGGTTGGTAGGACATGTTCTGAGGCATCAAGGGATCACCAATTTAGCATTGGAGGGCAGGGTGGAGGGTAAAAATCGTAGAGGGAGACCAAGAGATGAATACACTAAGCAGATTCAGAATGATGTAGGTTGCAGTAGGTACTGGGAGATGAAGAAACTTGCACAGGATAGGGTAGCATGGAGAGCTGCATCAAACCAGTCTCAGGACCGAAGACCACAACAACACAACAACAACATATAAAATTCTACAAGGTTGGCCCAACGACAGATAAGATGCTCTACAGTACACAGATACCGCCTCTCAAGATCATAGGCAATAATATCAAAGTTTCCAAAGATCAAAACATATTTCAGGTATTAGGCCGTTACACTCCAACCAATAAATTCGTTAACACACCAAATCCGACAAACATGACAGAGGCAGCTACTAACGTACGGTAGATTGATAAGGAGAATCTCAAACGACATCATTGTTAACGGTACGTTAAACCTTAACGCCGCGCGACTGCTACGGTCGCAGGTTTGAATCCTGCCTCGGGCATGGATGTGTGTGATGTCCTTAGGTTAGTTAGGTTTAAATAGTTCTAAGTTCTAGGGGACTGATGACCATAGATGTTAAGTCCCATAGTGCTCAGAGCCATTTGAACCATTTTAAACCTTAATATATCTTCCTGATTGGTAACTTGTGTGAAATGACACGTATCTCCTCCACGGGCTTTCATATCTGAGATTGAATGACTGTCTTATGGCCACTGAAACACACTGAACACACGAAGTGAAACTGCAAATGCGTGTTCGGACCTGTGATTATTGGTGTACCCTCTACACAACTGGTATACTACTGTTCTAGTCGTTACCCAAGAGACTGCTTTGAAGCACCTCGCCACACTACTCTGTCCTGTATAAGCCTCTTCATCTCTGCGTAACTGCTGCAACCTACACCGATGAGCCACAACATTGTGACCACCTGCTTAACAGCATATCTGTCCATCTTTGGATCGATATGCATCACTGATTCTGCGTATCATGAATCCGGCACTTCGTTGGTAGGTTTGTGGAGGTATGTGACATTAGATGTCTACGTACAGGCCATGTAATACGCGTAAATAACGGGTCGCTGATTAAAGTACTCAGTGATGTCGTCCGGTAGGAAGCCAGATGGGTTCAGTCAGATTTACATCAGGAAAATTTTTTTTTTTTTTTTTTGTGGTTTTAGGGCGCACAACTTCAATGGTCATTAGCGCCCTGACGACGTTAAGAATGCACCGCGAGGCACAAGTTTAAAACAACAACTAAAAGGGA
Organism: Schistocerca cancellata; assembly: GCF_023864275.1. Lineage (NCBI taxonomy): Eukaryota > Metazoa > Arthropoda > Insecta > Orthoptera > Acrididae > Schistocerca > Schistocerca cancellata. The sequence goes on from NC_064634.1 coordinate 496,335,616, forward strand.
AAACACGATAAAAGACAGACTGACAGGCATAGGATTAAAAAACAGCATCATCAAATGTCCTTAGAGAGGTGTGTCAAATTGATAAAACGAAGAACACGAGCAGCTGCGCGTGGGTCATCCGCTAAAATGGCATCTAAAGTACATGGCAGGTTAAGATCTAGACGCAGTGTGTTAAAATCCGGACAGGACATTAAAATGTGGCGGACCGTCAGCAATTGCCCACATGGGCAGAACGGCGCCGGCGCAGCCGTCAGCAGATGGCGATGGCTGAACCGGCAGTGTCCAATTCTTAACCGGGCCAAAACTATCTCCTCCCGCCGAGAAGGGCGTGAGGAGGACGTCCAAGCCACGGGAAGAGGTTTCAAGGCCCGAAGCTTGTTGTCTGTAAGTGCAGCCCAATCGGCATGCCACAGCGATAAAATGCGCCGACAAATGACCCTGCTAAAATCTGACGAAGGGGCACAACAAGAAGCTGTCCGAGGCTCGAGGACCGCAGCCTTGGCCGCGGCATCTGCAGCTTCGTTCGCAGGGATACCGACATGGCCAGGAACCCACATAAAGCTAACCGGAGAACCGTCGTCCACCAGCTGCCGAAGAGAGCGTTGGATCCGGTGCACGAAAGGGTGAACCGGGTACGGATCACTGAGACTCTGGAGTGCGCTCAGGGAGTCGGAGCAGATGACATAAGCAGAATGTCGGTGGCGGCAGATGTAAAGAACAGCCTGGTAGAGGGCAAAGAGCTCAGCTGTGAAGACCGAACAATGGCCATGGAGCCGGTATTTGAAACTTTGTGCCCCGACAATAAAAGAACACCCGACCCCGTCATTGGTCTTAGAGCCATCTGTATAAATGAAGGTCATATCAGGAAAATTTGGTCGCCGAGACAGCAACGTGAGTATACTACAATGCTTCTCAAAGTATTGTGGCAAGTTTTTGGCTACGGTACAGGGACAATTATACTGCTGAAAGATGACACCGCCGGGAACGACAACAAGCATGAAGGGTTGTAGGTGGTTCGCTGCTGTCGGCGTGTCTTCGATTACTACCACAGGTCCCTTTCAAGCGCAGCAGAGTGTCTCCCACAGCACAGTACTGCTCTTACCAGCCTGCGTCCGTTGCGAGATGCAGGTTTCGAGTCGCCGTTCACCTCGATGACGGCGTTTGTGGAGATGACCATCGACCTGGTGTAGCAAAAATGTGATCACCCGACGAACCGACACGTTTCCATTGATCGATGGTCCAGTGCCCTCTGCAGTCGTAATTAACGATGTCGTCGGATCAACATGTGAAGACATAGGGGTGGTCTGCTACGGAACTCCATGTTCAACATGGACAGTGGTCGGTGTGCACCGAAACACTCGTGTGTGTACCAGTATTGTGCTTTTTCGTCAGAGATTCCACAGATCACCATCCTTACAGTCTGTGAACAGTCGTGGTCGTCCAACCATTTAGCGCCTTGCGGTAGTTTTACTGTCCTTCTACATCTTTCCATAGATTTTCGCAACGATAGCAAGTAAACAGACGACCTGCTCCGCCATTTTCGAGAAACTCTTTCACGCCTCTGTGTAATAATACACTACTGGCCATTAAAATTGCTACACCACGAAGATGACGTGCTACAGACGCGAAATTTAACCGACAGGAAGAAGATGCTGTGATATCCAGATGATTAGCTTTTCAGAGCATTCACACCTACAACACACCTACAACACACCAACAACACACCTATAACGTGCTGACCTGAGGAAAATTTCCAACCGATTTCTCATACACAAACAGCAGTTGACCGGCGTTGCCTGTTTTTGTGATGCCTCGTGTAAGGAGGAGAAATGTGTACCATCACGTTTCTGACTTTGATAAAGGTCGGAGTGTAGCCTATCGCGATTGCGGTTTATCGTATCGCGACATTGCTGCTCGCATTGGTCTAGATCCAAAGACTGTTAGCAGAATATGGAATCTGTGGGTTCAGGAGGGTAATACGGAACGCCGTGCTGGATCCCAACGGCCTCGTATCAGTAGCAGTCGAGATGACACGCATCTTGTCCGCATGGCTGTAACGGATCGTGCAGCCACAACTCGATCCCTGAGTCAACAGACGGGGACGTTTGCAAGACAACAACCATGTGCACGAACAGTTCGACGACGTTTTCAGCAGCATGGACTATCAGCTCGGAGACCATTGGCAAAACGTCATTTTTTTTTGGATGAATCCAGGTTCTGTTTACAGCATCATGATGGTCGTATCCGTGTTTGGCGACATCGCGGTGAATGCACATTGCAAACGTGTGTTCGCCATCGCCTTATTGGCGTATCACCCGGCGTATTGGTATGGGGTGACATTGGTTACACGTCTCTGTCACTTCTTGTTCGCATTGACGGCACTTTGAACAGTGGACGTTACATTTTAGATGTGTTACGACCCGAGGCTCTACCCTTCATTCGATCCCTACGAAACCCTACATTTCAGCAGGATAATGCACGACCGCATGTTGTAGGTCCTGTAAGGGCCTTTCTGGATACGGAAAATGTCCGACTGCTGCCCTGGCAGTCAGCTGCTCTGCCCAATTGAAAACGTCTGGTCAATGGTGGCCGAGAAACTGGCTCGTCACAATAAGCCAGTTACTACTGTTGATGAACTGTGGTATCGTGTTGAAGCTGCATGGGCAGCTGTACCTGTACGCGCCATCCAAGCTCTGTTTGACTCAATGCCCAGGCGTATCAAATGGGTCAGAGGGCTCTGAACAGCATGCGACTTAACTTCTGAGGTCATCAGTCGCCTAGAACTTAGAACTAATTAAACCTAACTAACCTAAGGATATCACACACATCTATGCCCGAGGCAGGATTCGAACCTGCGACCGTAGCTGTCGCTCAGTTCCAGACTGTAGCGCCTAGAACCGCACGGCCACTCTGGACGGCCCAGGCGTATCAAGGCCGTTATTACGGCCAGAGGTGGTTGTTCTGGGTACTGATTTCTCAGGATCTATGCACCCAAATTGCGTGAAATTGTAATCACATGTCAGTTCTAGAATAATATATTTGTCGAATGAATACTCGTTTATCATCTGCATTTCTTCTTGGTGTAGCAATTTTAATGGCCAGTACTATAATAATCTGCCGTTTGTTGAAGTCGTTCGTCTGAATGGATTTCCCCATTTGCAGTCTTCGCTAGGGTGATCGCCCACCCGTGCCTGTTCCGCTTGCATACTTTTGTTACCACATCACGTACCCACGACGTCATCAGGCAGGTTCCAGTGTCACGGTGGGCAATGGTCGTATTGTTTCGGCTGGTCAGTGTACATCCATATGGACGTGTTTACTATACTCAACCCTTGCTTCTCTATACCACACTTCCCCTCATATCAAATAAAGTATTCTATGATGCTTCAGGTTCCGTCCGATCACCTCTCTCTTGTTTTAGTCAAGTTCTACGGTGTCGATCTGTCACGTTCGCCTAGTCTGCTGTAGAGGCTGTACCTCAAGCAGCTCTTCCACTTTTGGTAGTCACGCTTCGCTCTTTGCGTGGGCGAGCAGGCCGCGGTCCGGCGGTCACGTGAGCGCGCACGTGTCGCGGCTCCAGGGAGCCGGTTCTGTTCCCGCGGACCTGCGCCTCTGGTCTGGTCTGGTCTCGTCTGCAGGAGCACCTCGACCCTCAGTGTCTGCCGCAGCGGCTGGGCTACACCGGGGCAACGGGTTTCGCTCCTAACAGCTGACTTACATCCTGCTTGGGAATTCCACGCAAAACGCGTCGGCAAGCGTTTTCCACAAGTCTCGTTAAGCTCTTCCTTTCCTGTTCATTTAAGGACGAGACTAAATACAAGGAGTTTCTTTCTTCTTATTGATATCACGGGCTTATCTTTCCTACTCGGCTTTTGAATTTGATTTAAATCTTGGACATAGTCCCCTAACTTCCGGTACTGATTGTCAGTTAAGGCGGGAAACAGGGTCTCTAGAATGAAAAAGTCACCTGCACCATTTGTGTGTGAACTGTGCGGAAACTTACATATATGCTCCGCGAGCCACCATACGTCTCTTGGCCGAAGGTACATTACTGCTCATTAAAATTGCTACACCAAGAAGAAATGCAGATGATAAATGGGTATTAATTGGACAAATATATTATACTAGAACTCGCACGTGATTACATTTTCACGTAATTTGGGTGCATAGATCCTGACAAATCAGTACCCAGAACAACAATCTCTGGCCGTAATAACGGCCTTGATACGCCTGGGCATTGAATCAAACAGAGCTTGGATGGCGTGTACAGGTACAGCTGCCCATGCAGCTTCAACACGATACCACAGTTCATCAAGAGTGGTGACTGGCGTAATGTGACGAGGCAGTTGCTCGGCCTCCATTGACCAGACGTTTTCAATTGGTGAGAGATCTGGAGAATGTGCTGGCCAGGCCAGCAGTCGAACATTTTCTGTATCCAAAAGGCCCGTACAGGACCAGCAACATGCAGTCGTGCATTATCCTGCTGAAATGTAGGGTTTCACAAGGATCGAATGAAGGGTAGAGCCACGGGTCGTAATACGTCTGAAATGTAACGTCCACTGTTCAAAGTGCCGTTAATGCGAACAAGAGGTGACCGAGACGTGTAACCAATGGCACCCCATACCATCACGCCGGGTGATACGCCAGTATGACGATGACGAACACACGCTTCCAATGTGCGTTCACCGCGATGTCGCCAAACACGGATGCGACCATCATGATGCTGTAAACAGAACCTGGATTCATCCGAAAAAAATGACGTTTTGCCATTCGTGCACCCAGGTTCATCGTTGAGTACACCATCCCAGGCGCTCCAGTCTGTGATGCAGCGTCAAGGGTAACCGCAGCCATGGTCTCCGAGCTGATAGTCCATGCTGCTACAAATGTCGTCCAACTGTTCATGCAGATGGTTGTTGTCTTGCAAACGTCCCCATCTGATGACTCAGCGATCGAGACGTGGCTGCACGATCCGTTACAGCCATGCGGATAAGATGCCTGTCATCTCGACTCCTAGAGATACGAGGCCGTTGGGATCCAGCACGGCGTTCCGTGTTTAGCCTCCTGAACCCACCGATTCCATATTCTGCTAACAGTCATTGGATCTCGATCAACGCGAGCAGCAATGTCGCGATACGATAAACCGCAATCGCGATAGGCTACAATCCGACCTTCATGAAAGTCGGAAACGTGGTGGTACACATTTCTCCTCCTTGCACGAGGTACCACAACAACGTTTCACCAGGCAACGCCGGTCAACTGCTGTTTGTGTATGAGAAATCGGTTGGAAACTTTCCTCATGTCAGCACGTTGTAGGTGTCGCCACCGGCGCCAACCTTGTGTGAATGCTCTGAAAAGCTAATCATTTGCATATCACAGCATCTTCTTCCTGTCGGTTAAATTTCAGGTCTGTAGCACGTCATCTTCTTGGTGTAGCAAATTTAATGGTCATTAGTGCATTTTTTCTACCTCTAGTCATTCCCTTCCCTGTTCTATTCGCAAAAACAAAGAAATAAAAGCTGTTGTCTACACGCTTCTGTGCGAGATTTTTTTTGTTTTTTTCTCTTTTGAAATTTCCTGTGGGACCAAACTGCTGAGGTCATCGGTCCCTAGGCTTTCACACTACTTAATCCGAACGTCCGACGGGAGCAGTCGCGCGATCCGTGACAAGGCGCCCCTCGCAGCTTATTTATCTTGTCTCCCGGTCCTTAAGAGGTTGGCAGGGAAGAGTACCTCTTGGAAGGCCACATGAATCCAGTGAGAAGGTTAATTATCGCCCCCACGGCTTCTTTGTGGTTAACTTTACGGCCCGCTCCCCAAACCCGTCGATAAAACTTCGCCCGTTCCAGTTCAGTGCTCGTCGTTTAAAGACGTTCCCTGGTTTTCCATTGTGTCACAGGGTTATACATTTTACATATAGAAGATTACACTCTAACAGATTACTCTTGCAGGACTAATACCAGCAAAGGAGGAGTTGTTACGTATATTAATGTAAAACACAAGTTCAAAAACGTTGAGACAAGTAGATTTGTAGTGACCAGCTCGTAGAAGTGTGTGCTTGGGAATTAATACTGAAAAATAGTTCACTTTGAACTGTGACTGTTTACAGACCTCCGCAGGGAAATTTTCAGCTGTTTATGAGGCATTTCGATACCTTACTGTGGTATCTGTCACACAGCAGCAAGTGGTTAAGAGCCTGTTGTGACTTCAGTGTACATTTTATAAGGGATTCTGATAAAAAAATGAGCTGGAAACATTATTTGGATCCTACAATTTGATCTGAGTAATCCACACAGGTGGATACGACCCTAGGACCCTAATGAATAACATTGTCTTTGCTACAGCTCAAAGCAAGAAAATAACTGTTTACGTAGTAACAAACGCTCTCTCTGATCATGGCGCAGTTAGGATAAATTACATAGTGTCTTACAGTGTGGGTACTACTCAGTGTCATCAGTGGAAATCCGTTAGAGTACTTAATGTCTCCAAGACAAATGTTTTAAAGAATAGTATACACGAGACGACCTGGGATGAAATTTAAAACGAATCAAATGCTTACATAAATTTTAATTCATCACATGATAATTTCATGTTATTTCAAAGTGGCTTTCCACAAATGCTAATCAGAAATGACATTAACAGCCATATATAAATCATGGATCACTAGAGAGATTAAAGTATCTCATGAAAGGAAAACGGAAATGTATCTGTTGGCATGAAGACAGTAGTTTCACGCTACAAAAACTACTCAAAATTCCGAAGAACAATTATTAAACAATCAAGGAATATGCACGTTATACACAGAAATCAGTACCTCCGACGACAGGCGTAAGACTATGTGATATGCAATGTAGTGATGCCAGAGACAGGGCAAGCAGCCACAAAACGGGACACTACTGAACTGAATGGAATGGCTGCAAACGACGAGTCACGGGTAGTGAACATAATTAATCATTAATTCTTCCTTAAATATAGTAGAAAGTATAGGGACAAACAGTTTAAGGAAAAAAATCACAGCAGTATGTCGAGAAAGCAACTCTCATATAATTCAAACATGTGAATGCATCACCAACTTCTCCTTCTGAAAGTGAGACAATTATATATTCTCTCAAAAATAAAAACTCATATGGTTTTGATTGTGTTTCCAATAGAGAATTGAAGATTTGTTCCCATATAATGAGCCCTGTCTTATCCGATATTTGTAGTGCATTCGTCCAGAGAGATTGAAATATGCCATTGTCAAATCCCTCCATAAGTAGAATGATTGGAGATATGTCAATAACTACCGATCTGCTTCATTGTTGACATAATTTTCCAAAATTTTATAGGAAGGTGATTTATGGGGAACAGTATTTTACTTGAGCAAAAGTAACATTCTCGGCAAATCGTAGTTTGGATTTCAAAGGAGTTGTTCTATACAGAATGCTATTTTCACGTTCACTCACCAAATTTTACAAGCATTAAATAACAACAGAGTGCCAGTTGGTGTTTTCTGCAACCTATCTAAGGCATTAGACTGTGTGAATCACAATACTATCCAAAATAAATTTTAGTTTTATGGGTTCAGTTGTATAACCAACCAGTGCATAATGGTATATCTAACCGAAAGAAAGTTATACTTAAGTAATTCAACCAATGTAGTCCCGGGACATTATTCTGACTGAGGAGAAATCGTGTTTGAGGTTCCCCAAGTCTCATTCTTAGGTCTAGTATTGTTCCTCATATATATAAGCGTTTCTGCGTCTGCTGTACAACAAGCATAATCAGTTCCTTTTGCAGATGCCACTAGCCCCCCCCCCCTGAACCATGGACCTTGCCATTGGTGGGGAGGCTTGCGTGCCTCAGCGATACAGATGGCCGTACCGTAGGTGCAACCACAACGGAGGGGTATCTGTTGAGAGGCCAGACAAACGTGTGGTTCCTGAAGAGGGGCAGCAGCCTTTTCAATAGTTGCAGGGGCAACAGTCTGGATGATTGACTGATCTGGCCTTGTAACACTTACCAAAACGGCCTTGCTGTGCTGGTACTGCGAACGACTGAAAGCAAGGGGAAACCATAGCGGTAATTTTTCCCAAGGGCATGCAGCTTTAGAAGAAGGGACCGGTTGGTAGGACATGTTCTGACGCATAAAGGGATCACAAATTTAGCATTGGAGGGCAGCGTGGAGGGTAAAAATCGTAGAGGGAGACCAAGAGATGAATACACTAAGCAGATTCAGAAGGATGTAGGTTGCTGTAAGTACTGGGAGATGAAGAAGCTTGCACAGGATAGAGTAGCATGGAGAGCTGCATCAAACCAGTCTCAGGACTGAAAAACAACAACTAGCATTGTAATCAGTTCAGTAATGCATACAGAAACTGAACAAATAATAAACACTGTTCTTAAAAGTATCAGTGACTTGTTTTCTGCTAACAGTCTCACCCTTAACTTTAAAAAGACATCACATTTTCAGTTTTGCACAAGCAGTGGTACTGCAATAACAACCTATTTTAGCCACGTTTACGCTTAGTCATTGCAAATCTTGCGAAGAGAGAAATCAATATGGCTATAATATCATGTGGAATATTGTTCTGCAGTAATTCATTTTTAAGAAAGAAAGTCTTCATTGCTCAAAAACGTGCTGTAAGAGTAATATGTGGTGCACGCCTACTATCATCTTGTAGACATTTGCTCAAGAAGTTGAGCATTCTGACTACTGCTTTACAGTATATTTATTCTCTCGTGAAGTTTACTGTAAATAATCCACTGCAGTTCAAAAGCAACAATTATGTTTATAATTAAAATATCAGTACGAAATGTAACATCCATTACGCCACATTAAGATTGTCGTTAGCACAGAAGGAGTGCTTAATGCTGCAACTAAAATTCTTGATAACTTACCCAGTGATATTAAATGTCTGAAGAAAAAGTAAAATTTGAAAACAAGCTGAAAAAGTTTCTCGTTAACAACATCTTCTGTTCCGTAGGCATTTCTATTACTGTAATGTGGAGAAGGTAGTGGGTAGGAAGTACTGACTCACATCTGTATATGTTTTTTAGATAAAAATATTTATAAATGTTCAGCAATTAATTTGCGATGTGTATGTAAAATAACTCGTTCCATATCATTGCGGTTTATCGTGCAAATGATCCATGGATTATGGAACTAACTAACTAACTGCTTAGTACTTGTGATGTAACGCATGAACAAGAAGTCAATGTTCGCGTTGATGGTTTTAAACCATGCACAGGGTTCACTTAATTTCTTGAACCTTCACCCTTTCATTGTCAAAGATTATCTTTCGGTGCCAGTCAGGTGAAGCAATTCCTGCTGAACAACAGACCGGTTTCGAGAACACAGTTTCACTGAAGGGCGCGGCTATTTGCTTCGTGCGAGCAAACCCGTACATCACAGGACGAGCGCTAGCGCGTTCACAGGCAGAACAACACAGAGTTACGGCCGAAGTCCTGAACAGCACTGCCCGAGCTCTCCAATCACTCCCAGTAAGTTTAGCTACTTCGTTACGTTGCGCCAATATCTTTTGCTTGACATTATAGCTATGTCCTCGATTCGTGAGCGATATATCTAAGTTGACATTAACGTATTTCGGTGTACAGCGGTGTCATAACTTGGTCAACTGTTTCCAGTTCGCACTTCAGTGAATGCTCATTCAGGATAGTAATCGGGTGTACCATAGACAAAGTCGCGAAACGTTAAGGCACTCCATGAATGCCGATACCATCAAATTCAAAAGCAATTAGATGCGAAGTTTTCACTGGTATCAAAATCGTTACCGTGCTTATAAGCTAACGATTTCGCAACATATTTGATTTACTTGTTCAAATCAATACAAAAATTAGGGGTGTTACTTATGGGACCTTCAACCAGAAGACTCTTCATAACTGTGCCACTACCTCAACCAACATCCATTTGAATCTGCTCACTGCATTCAAGTCTTGATCTCCTTTACACTTTCTGTAATTACCAAACGGACAATTTGTTAATGCCTCAGAGTCTGTCCGATTAACCAGTTTCTTCTTTTAGCCAAGTTGTGCCATAAATTTCTGTTTTCCCGATTCGTTTTAGCACCTCATCATCTGTTATTCCATCTATCCATCTAATCTTCAGCACTGTTTTATACGACACATTTCGGAAGCTTCTTTTGTCTTCTTGATTCAATTGCTTTTTATTTCTCTTCCATCTTGAGTTTGAGAACCCACCGAACATTGGCTGGGGTGAGGATGCACGCTTCTGACGTTTGAACTAAGTGCAGCTATTGACATGGTACACACAGTTTATTTTACTTTTTTATGCGACTCTTTTGCACTTTTGGGCTGTATTAATGTTGGTCCATGCCTCTTTACGCAGTTTGTAATTTTAGTGTGTTCCGAGGAAGGCGTGGTTATCCGCGCCGAAACCTAGGTCAACAACCGGTTTATATTTGCAATGGAGGCGGATTCTTTATGATCATCTTCCATTAGAGACTACGCTCCAGACAAGTCTCTTAAGGAGAGACTTTCTGACAAAGTGATTACATGTTATCAAAACTCTGTTTTTCGAAATCATTTTATTTTTATTGGCAATATGCATTTTATATACCCTCTACTTAGGCCGTTGTCGGTTATTTTGCTCCATAAACTGTTAAACAGGTCTACTATTTTCAGTGTCTCATTTCCTAATCCAGTTGCCTCAGCACCGCCTGATTTAATCCGACTACATCCCACTGCACTTTGCCGGCCGCGGTGGTCTAGCGGTTCTAGGCGCTCAGTCCGGAAGCGCGCGACTGCTACGGTCGCAGGTTCGAATCCTGCCTCGGGCATGGATGTGTGTGATGTCCTTAGGTTAGTTAGGTTTAAGTAGTTCTAAGTTCTAGGGGACTGATGACCACAGTAGTTAAGTCCCATAGTGCTCAGAGCCATTTGAACCATTTGAACCATCCACTGCACTTGCTTTACTTCTGTTCGTGCTCATCCTACTATCTCTTTCGAAGACACCTTTCGTTACGTTCAACTGCTCTTCCAAGTCATCTACCGTGTGTTATAGAATTACGTCGTCGGCAGACAGTACAGTTTTTATTTCTTCTCCCTGAACTTTATTTCACTTTGTAAGTTGCTCCTTGTTTTATTTCACAGCTTGCTCGCTGTACAGTTGAATAACATCTGGGATGTGCTACAACACTGTATCACTCTTCTGAACTATGGCTTTTCTTTCACGTCCATTGATTGTTATAACCGTAGCTTGGTTTATACACAAGTTTCAAATAACTTTTCACTCAGAATGAGACGAGGTACTGGCAGAAGTAAAGCTGTGAGTATCGGGCGTGAGTCGTGCTTCGGTAGCTCAGTTGGTAGAGCACTTGCCCGCGAGGTCCCGAGTTCGAGTCTCGGTCGGGCACACAGTTTTAATCTGCCAGGAAGTTTCAACTTTTCACTCCCTGTATTTTATCCCTAGCGCCTTCAAATGTAGTCCAGTCAACAGTCTTAATAGCTTTGTCTAAATCCACAAATACTGTTAACGTATGTTTGCTTTCTTCAGCCTATATTTGAGATCCAGTATTGGCTCGGGTGTTACTACATTTCTCCGGAACTCACCAAGATCGGCCCCTAGCGTTTGTTGATTCTTCTGCAAATAATTCGTGTCAATATAGGGTCTCAGTGTTTGCAATATGTATAAATGATGTGGTGGATAACGCAGCAAGCAGTTCAGTACGTCTCTTTAGGGACGATGCTGTTGTCTATACGAAATGTTGCAACACCAAGAGACTAGCGAAACGCAAGTAGACCTGCAGATAGTTAATAACTGCCGAATTTCCCAAAATAAATTCATCGCATTGCATGTAAATAAGCTAAGAAATCAATTTCCCTTCGTTTTCTTAACTGGCGATCAATCACTGGAAACAATAACAGCACTTAAATACGAAGCATTAACCGTGTGAAGCGAGGAACGACTGCGTGAGACTAGAGACGTAGATACCATCCAGAGATTAATTGGAAGAATCCTAAAGGAATGAAATACATCTAGAGAAGAAGTTGCTTACAAAACACTCTTTCTTCCTATTCGCGAGCGTTGCATGTCTCTGTGAAACAGGGATGATTAATAGAAGAAATGGAGAAGATGAAATGAAGAGCGGTACATCTATAGCTACACTACGCGGAGGGCACTTTGTGTGATGCCGTCACTTTCCTCTTTCCCTGTTCCAGTGGCGAATGTTTCGAGGGAAGGAAGGTTGCCTGTAAGCCTCCGTATGGGCCCGAATCTCTGATTTCATCTTGATGACCTTTTTACGAGATATGCGTAGGAGGAAGCAATACATTTGTTGATCTTTTGAGGAATGTACTCTCTCGGAACTTTCGCAATAAACCACACCACGATGCAGATTGCCTATCTTGCAGAGTCTGCTACTGGAGTTGCTTGTTCATGTCTGTGACGCTTACGTGCTTACTAGATGAACCTGTAACGAAATGCGCTGCTTTTCTTTGGATCTTCTCTATTTTCTCTATCAGTCCTGTCTGGTACGGATCCCATACTGACGAGCAATATTGAAGTATTGGTCGGAGGAGTGCTTTATAAGCCACTTACTTTGTTGATGGACTATTTTTCCTGAGGATTCCGCCAGTGAATCTCAGTCTATTGTTTTTTATTCCAGTCTTTGATCACAATATCATTCTTTTGACGATGACCGGTTTCAGTCAGTAATGACCATCCTCGGATATTTTTCTACACCATGTCCTAAAGTCACATACATCTAAAATAAGGCGTAGAATAGGCCACATCGTCCACAGTGGACGATGCTATGTTGAATATATTCATATGTTTTGACGATGCCATTACGGCCTTATCACCTTAGGACATGGTGTAGAAAAAGATCTGAGGATGGTCATTACTGACTGAAACTGGTCATCGTCAAAAGAATTGATATTGTGATGAAAGACTGGAATAAAAAACATTTGACAGTATTGGATCACTGTTCATATATGTGACTATGTCGCAGCTGGTGAATCTCAGTCTGACACTTGAATTACTCGCAGTTAATTTTATACGTTCATTTCTCTTCAAATCGCACCATACGTAACCTCCTAAATACTTAATCGAAGAGACTGTTTCCCGTGGTTGTTCTGCAATTGTGTAATCATGCAGTAAAGAGTTTCTGTCTGTGTATTCGCAATACGTTATATTTGTTTATGTTGAAGGTCAATTTACACTCCCTGTACCAAGCGTCGAACCTCTGCAGATCTTCCTATATTTCGCTACAAGTTTCTCACGATTTCTCTGTATACTGCTGCATCTTCCGCGAAAATCTTTGTGGAACTTCCGATGACACCTACTAGGTCATTTACATATTTTATGAAATGTAACCGTCCTTTAACACTGCCTTCTGCTACGCCCGATGTTCTTCTCTCTATTGAGAATCATATGCTGTTTCTCTGTCCTAGGAACCCTTCATCCCACTCATGCAGTCTATTTGATAGTCCGTAAACTCGTTTTTTATTCATTAGGTGGCAGTGTGGAACTGTATTGCATGCTTTACACAAGTCAAGGAACACGTCATCTAGCTGCACGCCGGTATCTCTACCGCCATCTGGGTCTCGTGGACGAACATAGTGAGCAGGATTTCGCACGGTCGTTGGTTTCGGAACCCACGTTCATTCCCACAGAGGATATTTTCGGTCTCCAGAATTGTCATAATGCGGAAGCATAAAAAATATTCCGAAATTCTACGATACGCTGACGTCAGCGATATAGAACAGTAATTTTCTTTTCGTTTCAGTGATAGCTGGCTCAGCAATGTTTACCGGAGGGCCCGTGTTGTTATTAATAGCTCCCGCTTTGCCTAGACGCGGCTGCGCCAAGTGGAGAAATCTGTGGTCCGCATTTCTCGCCGATCACCTGCACCCGCACCCACGTGACCGCTGGCTTCGAGATCAAGGCCGCGTCCGGAGATAGGTGGCGCTCTGCCCTACAATGGAATCCGCTCTTTCCCTACGACAACACCCGCTGAAGGAGAACCACATTTCTTCATCACTGACGTTCCGACATCGCCTCTCCAGTGCTCACTGGTTTTTTCCACGATCACACAAGAAGCAGAAGGTGCTTCGCGAGTACGCTTCTGCGATTTTTATTCCGTGAAACTTTATTCAGGTTTTACGACATAAAAATCGCAGAAGCGTACTTGCCAGTCAACGGTCCGTAACACTTTGTCTCGCAGGGTGCCTCTTGTCGTATTCGATGCTTGGGAGCCCAAATTACATTATGACAACCACCAGATCCCACAGAGAACACTTTTTATTAGTGGAGATGCTTTCTGGGATTGAGCATGATGGGTATAGTAGAAATACACTCCTGGAAATGGAAAAAAGAACACATTGACACCGGTGTGTCAGACCCACCATACTTCCTCCGGACACTGCGAGAGGGCTGTAGAAGCAATGATCACATGCACGGCACAGCGGACACACCAGGAACCGCGGTGTTGGCCGTCGAATGGCGCTAGCTGCGCAGCATTTGTGCACCGCCGCCGTCAGTGTCAGCCAGTTTGCCGTGGCATACGGAGCTCCATCGCAGTCTTTAACACTGGTAGCATGCCGCGACAGCGTGGACGTGAACCGTATGTGCAGTTGACGGACTTTGAGCGACGGCGTATAGTGGGCATGCGGGAGGCCGGGTGGACGTACCGCCGAATTGCTCAACACGTGGGGCGTGAGGTCTCCACAGTACATCGATGTTGTCGCCAGTGGTCGGCGGAAGGTGCACGTGCCCGTCGACCTGGGACCGGACCGCAGCGACGCACGGATGCACGCCAGGACCGTAGGATCCTACGCAGTTCCGTAGGGGACCGCACCGCCACTTCCCAGCAAAATAGGGGCACTGTTGCTCCTGGGGTATCGGCGAGGACCATTCGCAACCGTCTCCATGAAGCTGGGCTACGGTCCCGCACACCGTTGGGCCGTCTTCCGCTCACGCCCCAACATCGTGCAGCCCGCCTCCAGTGGTGTCGCGACAGGCGTGAATGGAGGGACGAATGGAGACGTGTCGTCTTCAGCGATGAGAGTCGCTTCTGCCTTGGTGCCAATGATGGTCGTATGCGTGTTTGGCGCCGTGCAGCTGAGCGCCACAATCAGGACTGCATACGACCGAGGCACACAGGGCCAACACCCGGCATCATGGTGTGGGGAGCGATCTCCTACACTGGCCGTACACCACTGGTGATCGTCGAGGGGACACTGAATAGTGCACGGTACATCCAAACCGTCATCGAACCCATCGTTCTACCATTCCTAGACCGGCAAGGGAACTTGCTGTTCCAACAGGACAATGCACGTCCGCATGTATCCCGTGCCACCCAACGTGCTCTAGAAGGTGTAAGTCAACTACCCTGGCCAGCAAGATCTCCGGATCTGTCCCCCATTGAGCATGTTTGGGACTGGATGAAGCGTCGTCTCACGCGGTCTGCACGTCAGCACGAACGCTGGTCCAACTGAGGCGCCAGGTGGAAATGGCATGGCAAGCCGTTCCACAGGACTACATCCAGCATCTCTACGATCGTCTCCATGGGAGAATAGCAGCCTGCATTGCTGCGAAAGGTGGATATACACTGTACTAGTGCCGACATTGTGCATGCTCTGTTGCCTGTGTCTATGTACCTGTGGTTCTGTCAGTGTGATCATGTGATGTATCTGACCCCAGGAATGTGTCAATAAAGTTTCCCCTTCCTGGGACAATGAATTCACGGTGTTCTTATTTCAATTTCCAGGAGTGTATTTTGACGGGGAATAATTGAACCGAAATCAAGAAATAAAGCCCAAAATTTATTGCCAGTAGGGAAAAACAGCGTAGGGTGCGAAAACAGCGTAAGGTTCAATCACGCGTTTCGCCTTTATGAGCAGTCATTCCTCGCCAGCTGACTGGTACCGCCTGGACTGGATTATATCGATAGTATGTCTGTCGTCAAAACTTTCTCGTTGATCGGTGTATATAATATTTTTTTCATTAATAACTTAAACGTGAATAGTTTGCGCTGTATATGTACTTCCATTCTATGGCCATGGGGGAGCAACTCTGATTTATTTTCAGCATGAAAAAACAGCACAAACTTTATTGTTGTGTTTCGCCTTTTTGAGACATCTTCAGAAATCGTATAGTTCTAGCGTTTATTCATTCTTCTGTAAAAAATTCGTGTTAGTCGAGGGTCCCAGTGTTTGCAATGCACATAAACGATGTGGTGGATAACGCAGCAAGCAGCTCAGTGCGGGACGATGAAAGGTCTGTGTTGGATTCCTTTCATGCTAATTTCTTAAATCTGTTGTCATTTACGGCATAAATTCCACTTCTAAATTTAGTGTGGTGTTTCTGACTATCTGGGAGGAGACTGAGCAGTGGAACGTGTTACTTTTACACATAAACAAGAACGATCTGTCACGCTACTACACTTTAAAACACAGTTTATATGTAAATCATATCACACATTCTCATATGGAACCTACATGCGCTTTCTTTTATATACTGTATATGATAAGATACTGTCATGCCCCTTTCCTTCTGTGTGAGAGGATAAATGAGCAAATGTATTTCTAGTTGCGTGCTCGAGGGTAGCAGACAAGCCTGTCTGCTAGAGAACAGTAGGACCAACGTCGGAACAGGTAGCTACGCTTTCTAAAAGCAAAGAGGTTTCTATTCTTGGTATGGTCCTATCCGTCCCTTGTGATGTTGGTATAGGAAGCTGCCCCTCTGGTCACTTCACTTTGTATCTGTGAAGCACCCTTGGTAGGGGCCCAGGTCAGTCTGTCCATGGCGAGCGTCTGAAGTGGTAAGATCTCCGGCTAAGCGCGTCTCTGCTAAGTCCGTAGGACAATGGATTTCTTAAGTTCAGCCTAACTGAAAATTTAATCACCTTTATTTCAGGTTTAGATCTAAAATATCTTATGATATCTTAAATTGCAACGCAGTGTAATTCGAGTGTGCAGTTGAGAATATCTTCCAGTAGTTGCTTTGTCATTACTTTGTGAGTAAAATGGAACCACGTGTTGATGATCCGTAACTCTAATTAAGATCATCAATCGTAAATGCGAATGTGTGTGAGATTATAACGTCTCGTCTTGACAATATTTTTCAATATAGCAACTTTTCTTTATGTTCAACCCACATGGGGTGTACTTTGTGAGACCAGTACCACGTGCTTATACAATTGTTTGACCCATCAGGTTAATAGAAAGACTGTAGTCACCAGTTCGAGGTTTTTCTTTTGTAAATTGCGTTTCGATGTAATTTATTTTAAGTATCAAAGTGATTGTGGAGTTACACTCTTTGTGTAAACCAAGTTGACCACGTGAAGCATGTGGTGTAATCATCAAAGTAGCCCTCAGCTATTCTTTTTGGGAAGATTTCACAGAGAGTTAGTATGAATTTAGTATACCAGTGTGTGATAATTACATGACGGACAAGATTGCGCTACGAACGTAACTTCTTTGGGTGAAAATTGAATCGGCTGGTTGTGGTTAATTTCCTCTTGCATATGTTTCAACGTTCTTCGTGTGTTATTTTATGAATGCAGTGTTGTATGCAGTCTCCCAATCTTGGCTCCGTATTTGATGTGTTCCGTAAGATTACAAACTCACATTTTCACAATCCTAAATAAGGCACCAGTTTAGTTATGAATCACGATTAATATGCTGAAAGTTGAACTGAACAATGAGAAATGTTGAAATAAATGTCCAAATATAAACTGATTTCTTTCTTTTTATTTAAATTCTCTTTTTATATATATATATCACCGGTTGTCGTAAGATGACTATTAAAAGATTATAATTAATGTTAGTCTGGTTGGGAATTTGGTAAGCTAGACTGGATACCTGGTGAAACAGTTGCTCAGTAATGCAAGGTTAACTTCCCCAGATAGCTAACAGCTTTTAACCCGCTTTTATTGTCTTGAATATCAGCACCGCTTTCAGAACAACTTAATGCATCAACTTTACAACGATGATGTAGTTTACACGAAATGTTGTAACATCAAGACATTAGCGAAACGCAGGTAGACCTGCAGATAGCTAATTTAAGTAAGTTCATCCCATTGCTTATAAATAACCAAGAAATCCATTGTGGTGGTTTACGTAACTGGCGATCAGTCACTGGAAACAAGCACTGAATATGCAGCAGTAGAGTGTTTGATAGAGTGGGACAGCCTACGATTCGACTGCTGCACACAGAGGACATTGGAGTGTACACATTAACGAGCGAAAACTTTATTACCACTGACGATCGCGTTTGGCGTTGCAGGAACGTAACGAAGCAAGCAAAATACGTACGCGGAGGAGATACGATTGTAGCGACGGTTTGGGCCGCAAATGGGGAAATCCAATGAATTAAACAACTCTGATAAAAGGGCAGACTGCTATGGCCCGTAGGAAAGGGCATCTCGGAAACGGCTGAGATAATTGGAGTGCTACTCTCGTCAGACCAATTGTGTGATTGGATTGAAGAGTTCCTAGATAACAGGACGCAGCATGTTATTCTCAATGGAGAGAAGTCTTCCGAAGTAAGAGTGATTTTAGGTGTGCCGCAGGGGAGTGTCATAGGACCGTTGCTATTCACAATATACATAAATGACCTGGTGGATGACATCGGAAGTTCACTGAGGCTTTTTGCAGATGATGCTGTGGTGTATGGAGAGGTTGTAAAATGGAAAATTGTACTGAAATGCAGGAGGATCTGCAGCGAATTGACGGATGGTGCAGGGAATGGCAATTGAATCTCAATGTAGACAAGTGTAATGTGCTGCGAATACACAGAAAGATAGATACTTTATCATTTAGCTACAAAATAGCAGGTCAGCAACTGGAAGCAGTTAATACCATAAATTATCTGGGAGTACGCATTAGGAGTGATTTAAAATGGAATGATTATATAAAGTTGATCGTCGGTAAAGCAGATGCCAGACTGAGATTCATTGGAAGAATCCTAGGGAAATGCAATCCGAAAACAAAGGAAGTAGGTTACAGTACGCTTGTTCGCCCACTGCTTGAATACTGCTCAGCAGTGTGGGATCCGTACCAGGTAGGGATGATACAAGAGATAGAGAAGATCCAACGGAGAGCAGCACGCTTCGTTACAGGATCATTTAGTAATCGCGAAAGCGTTACGGAGATGATAGATAAACTCCAGTGGAAGACTCTGCAGGAGAGACGCTCAGTAGCTCGGTACGGGCTTTTGTCAAAGTTTCGAGAACATACCTTCACCGAAGAGTCTAGCAGTATATTGCTCCCTCCTACGTATATCTCGCGAAGAGACCATGAGTATAAAATCATAGAGATTAGAGCCCACACAGAGGCATACCGACAATCCTTTTCACGAACAATACGAGACTGGAATAGAAGGGAGAACCGATAGAGCTACTGAAGGTACCCTCCGCCACACACCGTCAGGTGGCTTGCGGAGTATGGATGTAGATGTAGATGTAGGGTCTACGGTGAGTGGATGAAGGACGGTGAAAGCACGAGAAGGCGACAAATTGTTATACCTCCGCGCCCCATCACCGTACTTGGAGGCTTGGAGAAATGGTGCCCCTTAAAGCAGGGCAGGCGGTGTCCTGTGGCAGATCTGATGACAGAGTAAAGTGCTGTTCCAGGCATAAGTGTTTCGGACCACGCCGTTGAGTCGCATTCAGTGTACCGGATCGAGTAGTAGCATACGGATTCCAAGCCCAGACAAACCGGGACTTGGTATGGGGCCAAGAGCTCTGTGGTGTCGCTAGCCTGAGGATGCCTGGGCCTAGACGAGTATCGACACGATGGTTACGGCACGCATACGGTGACTCAGTGATTCAGCCCAGCAAGTGCCCATGGGCACTGGCCGTAAGAAGCGACATGGGCCAGTGGCAGGGCGGGCTCCTCATTTGAAGGTCCGAACCCCAGGAAGGCGATACTTCTTCTACGGCCCGGCCTATATGTGATGGCGGCACTAGACAGGTGGACTCGTTTATAATGTCGCTATTATCGAAGCATACCCTCCGGCTCCTGTACCAGTTGCTAGTTAGCAAATTATGCAGCACTGCAAATCAAGATGACACAAGCACCGCGCAGCGCACATTTTTCAACATGACGCTCTGCAGCAGATGACTTCTACGTGTTCCCACATAGACCCGGCGATATACAATTGTAGGGGCCACACGGTCCACATGAAAACGCATCGTCCGGTTGGATGAAGGTTCTTGCTTTAACTGACTGATCATTTGGTTCTTGGTAAAATATTTTATACATTATGAATTAGAAAACTCATGACACTCGTATAGTATTCACAGTGTTTACTATTTTTTAAACCGTTTCCGACTGTTATGCTACGTCAGGTACAAAGACAAATACTGTTGCTGCGAAATTTTGCTCGCATGCAAAATCGTAAACTACACTAATGGCCATTAAAATTGCTACACAACGAAGATGATGCGCTACAGACGCGAAATTTAAACGACAGGAAGAAGATGCTGTGATATGCAAATGATTAGCTTTTCAGAGCATTCACACAAGGTTGGCGCCGGTGGCGACACCTACAACGTGCTGACATGAGGAACGTTTCCAACCGATTTCTCATACACAAACAGCAGTTGACCGGCGTTGCCTCGTGAAACGTTGTTGTGATGCCTCGTGTAAGGAGGAGGAATGCGTACCATCACGATTACGACTTTGATAAACGTCGGATTGTAGCCTATCGCGATTGCGGTTCATCGAATCGCGACATTGCTGCTCACGTTGGTCGAGATCCAATGACTGTTAGCAGAATATGGAATCGGTGGGTTCAGGAGGGTAACACGGAACACCGTGCTGGATGCCAACGGCGTCGTATCACTAGCAGTCGAGATGACAGGCATCTTATCCGCATGGCTGTAACGGAAGGTGCAGCCACGTCTCGATCCCTGAGTCAACAGATGGGGGCGTTTGCAAGACAACAACCATCTGCACGAACAGTTGGACGACGTTTGCAGCAGCATGGACTATCAGCTCGGAGACCATGGCTGCGGTTACCCTCGACGCTGCATCACAGACAGGAGCGCCTGCGATGCTGTACTCAACGACGAACCTGGGTGCACGAATGGCAAAACGTCATTTTTTCGGATGAATCCAGATTGTGTTTACAGCATCATGATGGTCGCATCCCTGTTTGGCAACATCGCGGTGAACGCACATTGGAAGCGTGTATTCGTCATCCCCTGCATTTCAGCAGGATAATGTACGACCGCGTGTTGCGTGCCTTTCTGGATACAGAAAACGTTCGACTGCTTCCCTGGCCAGCACATTCTCCACATCTCTGAGCAATTGAAAACGTCTGGTAAATGGTGGCCGAGCAACTGGCTCGTTACAATACACTAGTCACCACTCTTGATTATCTGTGGTATCGTGTTGAAGCTGCACGGGGAGCTGTACCTGTACGTGTCATTCAAGCTCTGTTTGACTCAATGGACAGGCGTATCGAGGCCGTTATTACGGCCAGAGGTGGTTGTCCTGGGTACTTATTTGTCAGGAGAAGAGTAACAAGTTTAACAATATATAGTTAACTTTGGTGACATGTTCCAAGAGGCTGACTGAACGAGATAATGTTGTCTTAAACAGACTCCATTTTAAAAACAAAAAAGATATTAAACTTCCTGCCAGACTAAAACTGTATGATGGACCGAGAAAGGCAAGGGTCCCGAGTTCGAGTCTCGGTCTCCGGCACACAGTTTTAATCTGCTAGGAAGTTTCATATCAGCGCAAACTCAGCTGTAGAGTGAAAATCTCATTCTAAAATAGATATTACAAGTGAGACTTCAAGTTGCTTATTATACCAGCTCAATGGTCGTGTACAAATACGCCTTCATACAGGAGAACTGCTGTTCGATGCATGTACTGCACCACGGAAACTCGCTAGAGGGGGCTGTATTATGGTATATGGCACGTTCACCTGAGCTTCCATAGGATGTGTGGTACTAAAAGAAGGCACCATGACAACTGTGGACTATATGGGTATTATTGCGGAGAACACAGTCCCTCCATGCTTAATATCTACCCAAACGGGCATCTTCCAGTAGGATAACGGTTCGTATCACAAGACGGGAATCGTGCAACAGGGGTTTGAGTAGTGTGACAGTGAAGTCTCGTTGATGTCTTGGCCAATCCGATCCTGATGGGAGAAATAACTGATGTTACAGAACGCCAGCTCTGTACCCACAAACCACCAGAAATTTACAGAGTGATCTGGTAGAACTTATGTCCGAACACCTAACAAGTACTTGTCGAATCCATGCCACTCAGGATAGCTGTTGCACTGCGTTCCAAATTTCGGGCAAGATGCTGTTAAGTGGGTGAACGTAATGTCTCACCAACGTATGGTCCGATTAGAACATCGGCCGCAGTCTCAGCCTACATAGGTCTGTATTACTGCCAGCGACTACCGCTCATTTTTCCGGTCAGTAAAAAATTTTGTTTGTAGTAACATGTACAGACTTTCTTTTTGCAATGTTACGAGCTAATCGTTGGAGATCTACACTGATCAGCCAGAACATTATGACCACCTACCTAATAGCCGGTATGTCCAACTTTGGCACGGATAACAGCGGTGACGCGTCGCGGCATGGAAGCAATGAGGCCTTGGGAAGTCGCATCACCTAATTCGCGTCAATTCCGGAGAGGGGGACGATGACCTCTGACGCCATGTTTAGTCACATTCCAAATACATTTCAGCGGGTTCAGATCTGCCTAGAACGGGGGCTGGCAAACCAACTGGAACCCGCCACTGTGATTCTCGAACCACACCATCGCACTCCTAGCCTTGTGTCATGCCGCATTATCTTGTTGAAAAAAGAGACCGCCGACAGGTGAAGAGGGTCGTAATGTGTAGTAGTCAATCTATCCAGACCGTCACACAGGAATTCCAAACTGCATCAGGATCGACTGCAAGTACTATGACAGACAGGCGGGAGAGGAGAAAACTTGGATTTCATGGTCGAGCGGCTGCTCATAAGCCACACACCACGCCGGTAAATGCCAAACGACACCTCGCTTGGTCGTGTGACTAGGGCCTCCCGTCGGGTAGACCGTACGCCGGGTGCAAGTCTTTCGATTTGACTTGCGCGTCGATGGAGAGGAAATGATGATTAGGACAACACAACGTCCAGTCACTTAGCGGAGAAAATCTCCAACCCAGCTGGGAAGCGAACGCGGGCCCTTAGGATTGATATTCTGTCGCGCTGACCACTCAGCTACCGGGGACGGACGCCTCACTTGGTGTAAGGAGCGTAAACGTTGGACGATTGAACAGTGGGAAAATGATGTGTGGAGTGACGGATCAGGGTACACAATGTGGCGATCCGATGGAAGAGTGTGGGTATGGCGAATGCCCGGTGAACGTCATCTTTTTTTTTTTGTTTGTTTGTGGTTTTAGGGCGCAAAACTTCTATGGTCATTAGCGCCCAGCCCGTGACTTAAGACAAGAAAAAACCGAAAATTGAAAACCAGCAGCAATGGGAACAAACTCATAAAATTGGAGAAACTAAAAGTAGAAAGAATGCTTAAAAATCCACTACAGACAGGGGGTGGTTGTCCCCAAAAAAAAACTTCAAATGACTGACGTCATTTCACTGTCACGAATAAACTGGAGAACGCGGTCGGCTGAGCGCGTGTCATCTGCTAAAATCGACGATAGATCAGGCGATAGCTGTAGACGGGAGCGTAACGGATTAAAATAGGGGCATTCAATTAAAAGGTGTCTGACCATCCACGGCTGAGAGCAGTGGGGACAGAGTGGAGGAGGATCACCGCTTAAAAGATGTCTATGGCTAAAACGACAGTGCCCTATCCGGAGTCTAGCTAAAATTACCTCCTCCCGACGACGCGTTCGGGAGGAAGAGGTCCAAGCGCAAGGAAGGGCTTTCACTTCCCGCAATTTATTACGGGGAAGTGTTGACCAATGCGCATGCCATAAATGAGCAACTTGGTGACATAAACCGCTCCGTAGATCGGTGAAGGGAAGCGACTGAATAGCTGGCCGAGGAAGAGAGACTGCAGCCTTGGCCGCCATATCGGCCGCCTCATTCCCACAGATACCAGCGTGTCCCGGGAGCCAGAGGAACGCCACCGAGACGCCCCCCAGGTGGAGCAAGCGCAGACAGTCCTGAATCCGGTGGACCAGAGGGTGCACAGGGTAAAGAGCTTGGAGACTGAGGAGAGAGCTGAGATAATCGGAGCAGATAACGTACTGCATCCACTGATGGCGGCGGATGTAGTGGACAGCCTGGAGAACAGCGTAAAGCTCCGCAGTATAAACCGAACACTGGTCGGTAAGTCTAAAGCGATTTGGGGTGTCGCCAACAATATAGGCACTCCCTACACCTAATGATGTTTTCGAGCCGTCGGTGTAAATAAATGTGGCGTCCGTCATTTGTGCACATAGAGCAGCAAATGCCCGACGATAAACAAGTGGAGGGGTACCATCCTTGGGAAATTGACAAAGGTCACGGAGCAGGCAGATCCGGGCACGGAGCCAAGGCGGTGCTGTACCCCAAGTTGTCAAGAAGGTTTTCGGAAAGCGGCAGGAAAGAGAATGGAGCAATTGACGGAAGCGGACTCCCGGGGGTAGTAGGGAGGAGGAGCGGCCTGCATACCCTACATCAAAGGAGGCGTCGAAAAAAAGGTCATGGGCTGGATTAGCGGGCATGGAAGACAGATGGCTAGCATAACGACTCAGGAGGACTGCTCGCCGATTGGACAGCGGAGGTTCAGCAGTCTCAGCATAAAGGCTTTCCACAGGGCTAGTGTAAAAAGCTCCAGACACTAAACGTAATCCACGGTGGTGGATAGAGTCGAGACGACGAAGAATAGACGGCCGAGCAGAGGAGTAGACTATGCTTCCGTAATCCAATTTTGAGCGCACTAAGGCGCGATAGAGGCGGAGAAGGACCACTCGGTCCGCTCCCCAGGAGGTACCATTCAGGACACGGAGGGTGTTAAGCGATCGCAGACAGCGAGCCGAAAGATAGGAAACGTGGGAGGACCAGCACAGTTTTCTGTCAAACATAAGACCCAAGAATTTAGCGACGTCTGAAAACGGAAGGTTGACAGGACCTAGATGTAAGGAGGGCGGAAGAAACTCCTTTCGTCGCCAAAAATTGACACAAACGGTCTTACTGGGTGAGAAACGGAAGCCAGTTTCGATGCTCCACGAGTGGAGGCGATCAAGACATCCTTGAAGACGTCGTTCAAGAAGGCTGGTCCGTTGAGAGCTGTAGTAGATCGCAAAATCGTCCACAAAGAGGGACCCCGAGACATCAGGAAGGAGACAATCCATAATTGGATTTATGGCGATGGCAAACAGTACAACACTCAGCACGGATCCCTGGGGTACCCCGTTTTCTTGGGAGGAAGTACGGGAGAGAGTAGTGTTCACCCGCACCCTAAAAGTGCGCTCTGCCATAAATTCGCGAAGAAAAAGGGGCAGCCTGCCTCGAAAGCCCCAAGAGAACAGTGTGCGAAGGATGCCTGTCCTCCAACAGGTATCGTATGCTCTCTCCAGATCAAAAAATATTGCTACCGTTTGGCGCCTCCGGAGAAAATTGTTCATGATATAAGTGGAGAGAGCAACAAGATGGTCAACTGCAGAACGATGCTTCCGAAATCCGCATTGGGCTGGTGTTAAAAGACTGCGGGATTCCAGCCACCAAGCTAAACGGTAATTCACCATACGCTCCAAAACCTTACAGACACTACTCGTGAGAGAAATGGGGCGATAGCTAGAGGGGAGATGTTTGTCCTTTCCAGGTTTCGGAACGGGAACGACAATAGCTTCCCGCCACCGTTTGGGAAAGGTACTGTCGGTCCAAATTCGATTATAAAGGCGAAGGAGGTAACGCAGACTAGGGGTTGATAAATGCAGCAACATTTGGACATGGATACCATCCGGTCCTGGGGCGGAGGAGCGAGAAGAAGAGAGGGCATGTTGGAGTTCCCGCATGGAGAAAACAGTATTGTAGCTTTCGTGATTTGGAGAGGAGAAAGATGTCGCACTTCTGCTGCACGTTTCTTCGGGAGAAACGCTGGCGGGTAATTTGAAGAGCTCGAAATCTCAGCAAAGTGCTGACCCAACGAGTTAGAAATTGCGACGGGGTCCACTAAGGTATCATGCTCGACAGTGAGCCCATAGACCGGGGAGAAACTAGGCGCGCCTGAGAACCGTCGAAGCCGACTCCAAACTTCCGAGGAGGGAGTGAAGGTGTTAAATGAGCTAATAAAGAATTTCCAGCTTGCCTTCTTGCTATCGCGGATGACGCGACGGCATCGCGCACGGAGCTGCTTATAGCGGATACAGTTGGCCAAAGTAGGATGGTGACGGAAAATGCGAAGAGCACGTCGCCGCTCACGTATTGCGTCACGGCATGCCTCGTTCCACCAAGGAACTGGGGGGCGCCGGGGCAATGCGGAGGTGCGTGGTATTGAACGTTCCGCAGCTGTAAGGATAACGTCGGTAATGTGTGTGACCTCATCGTCGACGCTGGGAAAGCGACGGTCATCGAATGTCGCTAGAGACGAAAAAAGTGTCCATTCGGCTTGGGCAAACTTCCAGCGTCGCGGGCGCATATATGGCAGTTGAGGCTGCAGTCTGAGGACACATTGAAAGTGGTCACTCGAGTGTGTATCATCAAGGGCGAACCATTCGAAGCGCCGAGCTAGCGGAACAGTACCGACCGCAAGGTCCAAATGAGATAAAGTTGTCGTGGAGGCAGACAAAAATGTGGGGACCCCAGTGTTGAGGCAAACTAGATCCGCTTGGTGGAAGACGTCTAGCAATATGGAGCCACGTGGACAAGGATGTGGAGATCCCCAAAGCGGGTGGTGGGCATTGAAGTCCCCAACCAGCAAATAGGGGGGTGGAAGCTGACCAAGAAGATGAAGGAGATCAGCTCGTGCCATTGGTGTGGATGACGGAATGTAGACAGTACAAAGAGAGAACGTGTATCCAGAAAGGGAAAGACGGACGGCGACAGCTTGGAAGGAACTGTTTAAGGGGATTGGGTGATAATGGAGAGTATCATGGAGAAGAATCATGAGTCCTCCATGGGCTGGAGTGCCTTCAACAGAGGGGAGGTCATATCGGACGGACTGAAAGTGAGGGAGAACAAAGCGGTCATGGGGACGCAGCTTTGTTTCCTGAAGACAGAAGATGACCGGCGAGTAGGATCGTAAGAGGACCGACAATTCATCCCGATTGGCTCGAATGCCGCGGATATTCCAGTGGATAATGGACATGGAGTGAACAGAAAATGGAGGAATGTGATCAAAGTTGCTGTGAACACAAAGACTGCTCGGAACTAGCAACCGACGGCATGGAATGGCATTCAGCCGAAGGCAGAAGATCCTGATCCATAGGTTGGTCAGGAGCAGCCCCTGCCACCAGCGATCGGCCGGTTGACCGGCCACCAGCAGTGCGCCTCGGCGACACAGAAGACGGCCGAGGGCGATTTCCGCCAGGTGGTGCTGTAGATGGGACACGCCTTGGCGGAGAAGGAGAGGAACTGGGTTTCTTTGTAGCCTTCTTGGAAGAATGATGTTTAGATGAAAGAGGAACCGATGGTTGTGAAGTTGCAGTACGTAAAAACTCTTCACGAGTATGCTCTTTTTTCGAAGGCTTGGCATCCGACTTTTGGGCTCGAGATTTAGCAGAACCCGACGAAGGGTGAGCCATAGAGTGGGCAGGCGAAAGTGGTGAGGTTGAACGAGCGATCTTTGCGTTGGCCGATCTGACGACCGTGGCACTAAAGGTGAGGTCGCAAGTCTGCGTGGCCGCCTCCTTTGTTGGCCGAGGAGAAGCAAGGACAGTGCTGTACTTTCCTGTCTGAGGCACGGTGGGCTTGCGACTGGCGAATAATTTTCGAGCAGCAAAGGTCGACACCTTTTCCTTCACTCTGATTTCCTGGATGAGCTTTTAGTCCTTAAAAACGGGTCAATCTCGAGAGGAAGCAGCGTGGTCACCCATACAGTTATGCAGCGAGGGGAAGGAGGTGGACAAGCACCCTCATGGGCATCCTTGCCACACGTAACACATTTGGCCGGATTGGAACAGGACTGGCTGGTGTGATTGAACCGCTGACATCGATAGCAACGCGTAGGGTTTGGGACGTAAGGGCGAACTGAAATTATCTCATAGCCTGCTTTGATTTTCGATGGAAGTTGAACTGTGTCAAATGTCAAGAAGACAGTGCGGGTTGGAATGATGTTCGTGTCAACCCGTTTCATTACTCTATGAACTGCCGTTACGCCCTGGTCAGACAGATAGTGCTGAATTTCTTCGTCAGACAATCCATCGAGGGAGCGTGTATAAACGACTCCACGCGAGGAATTTAAGGTACGGTGCGGTTCCACTCGGACAGGGAAGGTGTGGAGCAGAGAAGTACGCAGCAATTTTTGTGCCTGGAGGGCACTGTGTGTTTCTAACAACAGGGTGCCATTCCGTAATCTGGAACAAGACTTTACAGGACCTGCAATTGCGTCGACACCTTTCTGAATAATGAAAGGGTTGACCGTGGAGAAGTCGTGACCTTCATCAGTCCGAGAAACAACAAGGAACTGTGGCAACGATGGAAGAATCGTCTGTGGCTGAGACTCAGTATACTTACGTTTGTGAGCAGACATAGTGGAAGGTGAGGAAACTATTGCGGAAGAATCCCCCATGATTACCGGCGTCTCCGATGGCGCGCTCCTCCCTTGTGGGGGCCCTCACTGAGGGCACTCCCGCCTTAGGTGATTGTTCACACGTCAGGTCACACCTCCCGACAAACGGACGGAGGGACCAATCGGCATTTTCGGAAGGTATCAGCTCGGGTAATCACCCCTCCCTGGGCCTGGCCGTTACCAGGGGGTACGTACGTGTCCTACCTGTCTACCCGGGGCGGGGAATTACGCGTTACCCCGTCACCGGCTACGCACAAAGGCGTGGGTCGGCCTTCAGACACGCACAGGGAGGAAGAAAGAGAAAGGGAAAGGAAAGAAGAGAGGTCTCAAACGCCGCAGCGGAGAAAAGGGAAAGAGAAGAGGTAAGGAAAAGAGAAGGGCAAAGGAAGGAAGAAGACATAAAAGCAAGGAAGGCGAAGAATGCAGTACATTTACGAGCGTCCGTCTCCGGACGTAGGCACAAACCATACTCCCAGATGGGGAGAAAGGGAAGGAAAGAGCCAGAGGTGAGGGGAGGTGGGGCGAAGATAGGGATGGGGAAGGATGCGGAAAGGGAAGGTATGCAGCCCGGAAAGGAAGGAAGGCCACATTAGCTCGGGGTCCCGTGCTCGCTACACACGTATCCACAAAAGAGTTGTGGACCCCCTGGGGGGTGAACGTCATCTGGCAGCATGCGTAGTGCCAACAGTAAAATTCGAAGGCGGTGGTGTTATGGTGAGGTCGTGTTTTTCATGGAGGGGGCTTGCACCCCCTGCCATTTTTCGTGGCACTATCACAGCACAAGGCCTATACTGATGTGTTAAGAACCTTCTTGCTTCCCATTGCTGAAGAGCAATTCGGGGATGGCGACTGCATCTTTCAACACGACCGAGCACCTGTTCATAATGCAAGACCTGTGGCGAAGTTGTTAGACGACAATAACATCCCTGTAATGGGCTGGGCTGAATCCTATAGCACACGTTCGGGATGTTTTGGAACGCCGATTTCGTGCCAGACCTCACCGATCGGCATTGATACCTCTCCCCAGTGCAGTACTTCGCGAAGAATGGGCTGCCTTTCCTCAAGAAACCTTCCAGTACCTGATTGAACGTATGGCTGCGAGAGTGGAAGCTGTCATCAAGGCTAAGGGTGGGCCAACACCATATGAATTCAAGCATTACCGATGGAGGCCGCCAAGAACTTGTAAGTCATTTTCAGCCAGGTATCCGGATACTTTTGATCACATAGTGGATGTATAACGCCTTCACCTACCGAAAGTTCATGAATCTACAGGGGATGAAGCGGTAATATTCCACTACGTCCCACAAAAAGTTCCCAATTTTTTCAACTAGAACTGGTAGAGAGAAGAAAACTGCGTGTTGCATGCCTTATTGAAGTCCCCTAGTACTATGTTCCGAAGAGAGACTCGACCGTGGGTCGTTTACGCTTCACAGGACCCACCGACGAAGCCGTCCAAGCACGACTCCGTCCTTACAGTTTCACATCCATCTGCTATCTCCATCTCCTAGACTGTGAGGGCGAGTCGTAAGTCGTGTCTGGATAGCTCAGTCGGTGCAGCACTGATCGTGTACGGCCAATGTCGCAGGATTGAGACCCGCTCCAGCAAACAGTTTTTATCTACTAGTAATTTTCAACTTTGCGATTGCTGAGAAAAGATTTGGTGATATGATTTACTCACTTCCACTTAATTTTGTATTTCTCAGTATTAAGAGGAAGTCCAATGAAGATTATAAGACTCATAGGTAATGTAACAAAAAGTCATGACCGCTGCTCACGGCGACACAGTGCCACGTGATGGCTTTCTGGACACGGGACGCGATCCGATAAGTGAAACAGAACCGAACGGTGAACCATTGGCATAAGAGATGTTGACAAAAGGACAGACTGGACCGGCGCCAGGGAACGAGTATTTCGGAAATGTGAAGCTGTTCGGTTGTTCGCGTGCTACTGTCGTCAGCTTCTGTGGAAGGATAGTGGAGCGACGAGTAGGAGACAAGGTCTTGTACGTCCACGCCTCAGCACGAAAAGTGAAGTGTAGAGGCTTGTCCGCTGTGGAAAGGAGGATGGGCAGCGATCAGTGGATCTGGCGACAGGGTACAATGCTGGTGGAGGCACAAGTGTTTCGTACCACACAGTTCAGCACACAGTACTGGAAATGATGCTCCAAGGGGAATGACACCTACGCGTTCCCATGTGGACCCAGCGACAGCGTCAGTTACTATTGCAGCGATCGTTGAGACTGGACGCTGGATGAATTGAAACGTGCCCCTGGTCAGATGAATCGTGATTCTTGTTATTCCAGGTAGATAATCATGTACGCAGGCGCCGTCATCCGGACGAGTGGGATGTCGAAACAAGCACGAAGCTATAGACACAAGATGGTGGAGCAGTACTATGCTATGGGGACGTTCTCGTGGGTTTCCGTGGGACTTGTAGTAGGAATCGAAAACTCTGCGACTGTTGTGGTCTATGGGAACGTTATTGCGGACCACTTGCATCTCTTCATGACTGATGTCTTCCGCAACTTTGATGGCATCTTCCAGGGCGGTAACAGTCCGTGTTACAAGATCAGAAAAAGGACACTGCAGTGATATGAGGAACGTGATGGGGAACTCTTGTTGATGCCTAGACCAGCAAATTCGCCTGATTTGAACCCTATGGAACGCACCTGGGACGCAGTCGACACCAGCTCCGCGCCCATAAACCATTTTCCCCTAATTTACGGGAAATGCGTGACCTACACGAAGACATCTGGTGCCACATGCCTCCGGAAACCTATAATTGGCTTCGACGGGTAGAGTCAATTAAAACGGAAGGTCTCGTGGTACGCTGCCGTGTCACATTGTCATTAACTGTTAATGATGAAACCAGCGTTACGGCGACGGTTACGGTGGCCATTTGGCGGGTCTGCTCCTACCGAGAAGAAGAACAATGTGCGGCCGTAAGGTTGGTTTCCATCAGTGATAATTACAGGAAATTGTACGCGGTACTGTAGCTAGAAGACTTTCGTGTTAATCTGTCAAGGACTACCGAATCTACACAAAGCAGAATTGCTACTATTTAGCGTTCAGAAGGAGGACCAACACATTATTGATCAGGGGTTCACAATGTTTTGTTTCAACAGTCGCCTAACTTAGGGTGAATGGCTACTTGCTCAATAGTCGCTAGTACAGACTTGACTGATTGTGAATTATACAGTCTTCGGTTCCATTCTCCTCTACACCTTATGCGTTAAGAATTTGCTTGTTGCCTGAGGCATATTGTTCTCGATAATAGTTCTACTCCCTTCACCTTTGTACCATGAAACTTTTTTACCGTACTGCGTTCATACGCTTTTGATAACGTGGAAGATTACCTGGGAACGCTAAGCAGCCTTTGATTACGCCTCGGTCAACGCAGTCGTCTTTTGGTATCTCATACGTACAAAAGGAGCACTTTCTCGTAACCCCATAATTGTCTCCCACTGCGGTGCATAAGTCTGAAATTTGGCTCAAAGGGGTGTACAATCTGCCTCTGTATGGGTCCAAAAGTGTGGCGCCCTTTGACTTCAACCCCGGGCTCGCCGACACTTTCAGACAGCAAGGTGTCCACACAGGCGAAAAGAAGGTCAGAGCTCAGAAATTCGTGTGGACTGTAAGGTGAGTTAGTGCTGTCACTAACTTCTCTGGGTTCTATACCCAAGTCGGAGTTTTAACCCATTCTATAGGTGTATCCAAGGTTCTCGGGTGTCCAGACGGATCCGTTCGTCGAAGTTCCACGATATTTCGGCGGATAACCGTTCCGCCATTATCAGGTGGTGCTGATGGAATGATCTGTGGCTTTATTCAACCCTACGTCATCTTTTGCCGTTCCTAGTAGGTCACGAATCTTTGCTGGTGGCCGGAAGACTGTGTCAATCTTGTGTCGCCTTAACAGTCTCCCTATTTTTGACGACACGTTGCCAGCAAACGGCGGAAAGGCCAGAGCTTGCTTTTCTTCTTCGGGTTCTTCTTCATCTCGGTTCTTGCTGCACTTCTGTTGTCGGAAGGCCTTTTGGAATTGGTGGTTGCCATACCCATTCTTGCGGAACACGGTCTCCAGGTGTTTGAGCTCCGTTGTCAAGTTCTGTTCATCAGAGATCGAGTGGGCTCTATGTACCAAGGTGTTGAGCATTCCATTAAGCTGCGCCGGATGGTGGCAGATGGACGCATGTAGGTACAGGTAAGTGTGTGTGAGGTTTCGGTACACACTGTGACCCAGTGAGACATCAGACCTACGTTCCACTAAGACATCAAGAAAGGGTAGGTTTCCACCTTTCTCAGTCTCCATCGTGAACTGAATGTTACTATGGACCGAATTTAGAAATATCTGTAGCTGTTCCTGTCCATGTGGCCAGATGACGAACGTGTCGTCCACGTAGCGAAAGAAGCATACAGGATTCAGTTCGGCGGCTTCCAGTGCTTCCTCTTCGAAACTCTCCATGAACAGGTTGGCCACCATTGGGGAGAGCGGGATCCCCATGGCTACTCTGTCGGTCTGCTCGTAGTATTGACCGTTGAAAACAAAGTACGTTGATGTTAACACGTGTCTGAACAGTTGTGTCAGTTCAGGGCCGAATTTCTCACTGATTAAGTGGAGAGAATCTTCCAGCGGAACACGTGTGAATAATATCCAAAATGAGATTTTCACTCTGCAGCAGAGTGTGCGCTGATACGAAACTTCCTGGCAGATTAAAACTGTTAAGTTTAGAAGGTAGGAGACGAGGTACTGGCAGAAGTAAAGCTGTGAGAAGGGAGCGTGAGTCGTGCTTGGGTAGCTCAGTTGGTAGAGCACTTGCCCGCGAAAGGAAAAGGTCCCGAGTTCGAGTCTCGGTCCGGCACACAGTTTTAATCTGCCAGAAAGTTTCATATCAGCGTACACTCTGCTGCAGAGTGAAAATCTCATTTTGGATATTTCCTCTACACTTCAGTATTGGCAATACACATGACGGCAGGTAATGTCTTCGAGGCGTTCGCTAAAGTCGAACCCTTTCATCGGATTGCTACAGGGTAAAGCGTGATACATTACTCTAAATCGCTCGTGTTCTATAATCCACTCTCTAGTGACGCCGTTCATAACATCAACTCTAGCGTCGCTTGGAACTGACTAATGAAATGCGTAGATTATTAGTGTGGTGTACAACTTCCTACGCAATGATAAGGAGAGATTGGCTACAGAGAGGCGAGCCAATTGTCGTAGTAGGAAAGCTGGACAGGAACAGAAATTATTAGCAAAGAATGTAACAGAGTAAACAGAAGATTTACTTGTATTTCTCCAAGCATACGAAGATTCATAACAGACATTCAGCAATTAATGGAGTCCCACTATGTGTCAAGAAGGAAGAGGCTCTATGAACTAATGCACGAACGATGGTGTCGTAGCTAGGACCAAGCGGCTGCTGCCCCCCCCCCCCCCCCCCCATATCATGGCGGCAGAGGGCGCTCTGAGTCTGCAGACTCTGGAGACGTGGCTCAGCAGGCGCGCGCCATTGGGCCTGCCGGATCCTGCACTACTGTTCTCGGTGTCCGATGGAAACTAGCGATTCCGTTGCCAACTCTGATGCCTGTGCGGTAGTGTCGATATGTGATACCACGATAGGATCTGCGTGGCCACTGTGCCTTGTTCTTTTTAGCTCCCTACACACAGACAGTGTTTTAGCTCCCTACACACAGACAGTGTTTTAGCTCCCTACACACAGACAGTGTTTTAGCTCCCTACACACAGACAGTGTTCTAGCTGAACTGCTGGTAACACTTTGAAACTCAGGAACTGTTTCTTTCACTGATTTAATGCAAGATTTCTAAGCAATCTCCATAATGCTCAACGATTCATATCTATTAGTATCTGAGGTCTGCCTTCTTTTGATTTAGTTGTGCTTGTCCCCTATAGTTTGTTACTCAGATGTCATCCGTCTGAAGTCACTGAGGTTTCCTGACTGTATTAACAAAACTCTACCCACCTCCTTTTACACTAGCTGGTCCACCTCACATGACAATTAACGGTCAATCACGCATTACATAGGAGTGTCTGAAAAAAAAGTGTCTTATGGGATTTAACTGCTAAGGTCATCAGTCCCTAAGCTTACACACTACTTAACCTAAATTAACCTAAGGACAAACACACACACCCATGCCCGAGGGAGGACTCGAACCTCTGCTGGGACCAGCTGCACAGTCCATGACTGCAGCGCCTTAGAGAGCTCGGCTAATCCTAGGAGTGCTAGGAGTGTCTGAATGCTTCTGTTCAGATAGTGCTGCATACTCTGCAAATCACTGTACAGTGGATGGCAGAGGGTACTTCCTATTTTAGCACTTATTAGAACGTCTTCCTGCAGGTCATAGACGTAGAATACCTGGTGTTGAGAAGAAACTGAAAAAGTTGAAAACAAATAAGCCGCCAGGTCCAGTTGGAATCCCAGTTTTTTTACAGAGGATCATACGATCTTAAATGAACAATTTTGGTGCAGTGGGTAGAACTAATCAATCATCATTCTCACAGTTTCGTAGCTCCATGTGGTCTAGTCATCACTGACTGGGTTCAGCCGGATCTGATGGTCACGGTGTTGCTGTGATGACTCGGAGGGGGGAGGCTTTTATTTCTTTTTTCCTTTCTTGCCAGTGTGCCTAGTTCCACACGGTAATCTATTGCGAGGCGGAAAGTTAATATATGCGTCTCCTGCAGGTGCTGCGTGCTTGCGAGTTCCAGGAAGTCAGAAAAGGAGCCTTTTCAGTTTTCTAAAATCACACGATTTTTTAATGTTACGGTAATGATATTCTGAAAAGAGCTTAATTGTAAAGAGATAATATTCGATATATCACTTCATTTAAGCACCCAGCTGACCGTTAGCTGTGTCGAATGTTTCATACGAGCGGGACACTGGTTTGGACTACACATTGCAGAACTCCAATCTTGCTACATGGTATGAGTGTATTTAGTGTAATTTTATAAATAAATGAAATACTCTCCATATGAACTAATATTCAGTTAGTAAAGTTAGTAAAAAAGGATCGCACCAGTACAGTAAAAAAAAAATGCTGAGTCATCACAAGAGCTTTGTTAGTGAATAAGAGAAAACTCTCTTGCATGTGAATGTCAGGTTACGTCTGTTGACCTTGTTTCTCATAACTCGAATCGCAGGGCACGCAACTGCTAACTTTCCACTCTCCCACGACCTATGACATTGCCCCGGTAATGACAACTGAAAGGCCTCTCTCTGTGGAAAAGGACGTGTGAACTTTTCCACAGGAGAGAGCACATTCTTCCCGCACTGCGCACTAGTGATCTAGGGACTCGGGTCACTAGGACGAACAGAAAACTGTGGTAATATTCCACATCCAACAAAACGAGATAATGTTAAACTATAAATATATTATTGCAAAATTGCTATAGTGAACAATAGGAGGTCCGTCACCAAAACCGAACATGAGGTCGTTGTTAGTTTCTCCCATGGCATTTTTATTTGAAATCTGCTAGTGTTGTACCTTGGTTGTAACTTTTTAATAATTGAGATAATATCAAATGTAGGCGACAAAAGTCACGTGATACTATCTAATATCGTGTCGGACCTCGTTTTGTCCGGCATAGTGCAGAAACTCTACGTGGCGTGGACTCAGCAAGTCTTTGTTGCAGAAATGTTGAGCCATGCTGCCTCTATCGCCGTCCATAATTGCGAAAGTGTTGGCCAGTGAAGTATTTTGCTCACGAACTGATCTCAATTATGTCCTACAAATGTTCAATAGTATTAATGTTATGCGATCCGGGTGACCAAATAATTCGCTCGAATTGTCTAGAATGTTCTGACATGGGGCGTTGTCATCCATAAACATGTACACACAGCCCACACAATTATGGAGCTACAACCAGCCTTGTTGGTAACTTGGGTCCACGGCTAATGCTGGTCTTCGCCACACTAAGATCAGCTCTTACAACTGAAATTGGCACTCATGTGGCCAGGTCACGTCTTCCAGTCGTCAGGAGTCGAAGTGATATGGTCAAGAGTCTAGGAAAGGTGATGCGAGCGATTTCGTGCTGTTAGCAAAGGCACTTGCGTCGATCGTCTGCAGACACAGCTCATTATCTCCAAATTTCGCCGCACTGTCCTGACGATACGTTCGTCGTACGACCCAAATTCGTTACTGGGGTTATTTCACACAGTGATGCTTGTCTGTTACCACCAAAAACTCTACGTAAATGCCGCTCCTCTTGGTGTTAAGTGAAAGGCAATACCTAACATTTGGTGTTCTCGACAAACTCTTGACATTGTTTATCTCATAATATTGAATTCCCATAAGATTTCCGAAGTAAAATGTCCATCTACCATTATGCGTTGAAAGTCTTGCCATCGTGAGGTAATACCAATGCACGGCCCTTTTATACCTTGTGTACGCGATAATACCGCCATCTGTATGTGTGCATTATCGCTATGCCATGACTTCTGTCACTTCAGTGCGAACGTTCATATAAGAATTTATTATGTCAACATCACCTAATAACAACATTCACTCTGTAGGTTTCAGCACATTATTGCCGTCTTCAGATGTGATAATGTATCAACAATAGTTATATGCATACTGATCATCATGAAAGTAGTATACAATATGTTAATGAAATATGGGTTTTGCTGCTATATGGGAAAATAGGCCGAAATTGGAATATTATCATGTGATCTTTGCATATGGTGTTCACAACTGCTATTACAGGTTCCTGAAATTTATGTAAGGGATGAAGTGTTGGTAACGACCCATATACAGAAATGTACGGTTTAAATATCAAATGAGTTTCAGCTCTTCAGGGCACGCACACAATATACGAAAAAGGACCCGCCGCTGTTGCAATTGTGACAGCGCACACCATTTTTTCACGACTACAACGGCTGCGAGAAATTAAATTGTTGCTGTGTTCAACTTCTAACCTATTATTAATGTAGTGAATTCCCTTGCTTGCGTTTATCAGGAAACTTGACAACGGTTTAATACCAAAATTGTACAGTGGTGTACAAATAAAGGAAAAACGGAAGTACTACCAGTGTAGCTATGGTAATTTCTTGAGAAGGTCAGCTGGACCTGCGAAGCCTTGGAGGCATTTACCTCACAGAGTCGGCACTCTTCTTCATGAGACTAATTAACAAAAAATATGGTGTACGACTGATCAAAAATGTAGTTGCAGCTCGGCTTCTACCTCCAGTAATTTCTGAGAAAGACCTTACATGAAAACGTGCCTGAGAAAGCAAAGGTCGGACAACATTTCTAATTGTTTCAATTAATACTCTAAATGATATTAATGCAGGTGGTGTGCCTTCTCGGTTCAAAAGAGAACGCGCAAATGACAAGCAGAGGTTAGGAGAGATACTGGACGTCTCCGCGGATATAGTACTGATAAGCAGACCGCGCCTACTTCGATTTAGTTCAGATTTATGGTATAAACAGTGTTTGGCCAGAAATGAAAGTGACCGAAGTGGGAGCTCCAGGTGGCCAAGCAATCTTGGCGCAGGTCGGGCGAGCCGTGAGCAGTTTATGTTTACGGAGTTTCCATGCAGTGGTCGGCTCAGTAGGAAGAGTATGGCACGTTAACCCAAGGTTCCGTGAGCTCATACCGATATGTGAAGAAGCTTAAGTGTCGGTTATCCCGTCAGTGAGAGGGCGCCGCGAATTACTGCTGCTAATAAGGCGAGTACACCGTTTGTTTATTACATATCTTTACGGGTTTCAAATGGGAACGAGTTCAGAAATGGATAGGCACTGTGACTGCTGTGTACAGATGCGAGCTGAGTTGGTGACCCTTCGCTCACAGCTGCAGGCAGTGTTGGCTTCCGTCACACAGCTTGAGGCTGCTGCCAAGGGGCATCACCGTGGGGTCGGATGCGGGGATGCGAGGGACGTCGAGCACGACCCACGTGTCCCTCGATCGATCCACTGCTGTTGCCGCCCCGGGTACTGCCTGCTCCGAGGTTGACCCCTCACCCGTGGTCGAGTGGGAGGACATTCCAAAGTGTGGCAGGCTGCGAAAGACTTTCCGTGAGGCCAGTCGTAGGACCTCCCTGGTTCGTTTGATGAACAGATTTCGGACGTTATCTGCGGCTGACGAAGTCTCTGAGCCGCATTCAGTCGTCCACCCTGTTCCAGAGGAAGCTTCTCGGCCCACAAGGTCTTGGCATTCACAAGGATGGATTTTCTGGTAGTTGGGAGCTCAAACGGTAGGCGCGTAATAGGGCCCTGTAGGAACATGGCTGCCAAGGAGGGGAATGAAGCCAGTGTTCACTCCGTGTGCATACCGGGGGGAGTCATTCCGGATGTGGAAAGGGTGCTTCCGAGTGCCATGAAGAGTACAGTGTGCAGCCAACTGCAGGTGGTAGCCCATGTCGGTCTCAATGAGGTGTGTCGCTTTGAATCAGAGGAGATTCTCTCTGATTTTGGGCGGCCAGCGGAAATGGAAAAGACTACCAGTCTTGATTCTGAGATTAAGGCGGAGCTCACCATCTGCAGCATCGTCGACAGAACCGACTGTGGTCCTTTGGTGTAGAGCCGAGTGGAGGGTCTGAATCAGAGGCTCAGGTGGTTCTGTGACCGTGTAGGCTGCAGACTCCTTGACTTGCGCCATCGGGTGGTGGGTTTCCGGGTTCCGCTTAATAGATCAAGAGTTCATTACACACAGGAAGCAGCTACACGGATAGCGGGGGCTGGGCGGTTTTTTTAGGTTAGAGGGTCTCAGAGAACCACAGAAAGGTCGTCGGTCTAAAAGAGGGGAGGTAAAACGCATTAAGGTAGTTGTAGTAGTAAATTGTCGTAGCTGCGTTGAAAAAGAACCAGAGCTCCAAACCCTAATGGAAAGCAATGAAGCTCAAATAGTTATAGTTACAGAAAGGTGACTACAGCCTGAAATAAGTTCAGCCGAAATTTTTTCAAACGATCTAATAGTGTTCACATGGGGATAGATTAAATACAGTTTGTGGTGGAGTATTTATTGCTGTCAGAAGTAGTTTGCCTTGTAGCGAAATTGAAGTAGATAGTTCCTGAGAAATAGCATGGGTAGAGGTTATACTTGGCAATCCTACTAAACTATTAAATGAATCGTTTTACCGACCCCCCGACTCAAAAGATATAGTTGCTGAACAGTTCAAAGAAAACTTGAGTCTCATTTCAAATAGGTACCCCACTCATACAATTATAGTCGTTGGCGATTTCAATCTACCCTCGATATGCTGGAAAAAATCATACATTTAAAGCCGGCGGCAGGCATAAAACGTCATCCGAAATTGTACTGAATGCTTTCTCAGAAAATTATTTTGAACAATTAGTTCATGAGCCCACTCGAAGCGTAAATGGTTGCGAAAGCATACTTGACCTTTTAGCAACAAAAAATCCTGGACAAATAGGGAGTATCATGGCGAACACAGGGATTAACGACCACAAGGCAGTTGCTGCTAGATTGAATACCGTAGCACCCACAACCATCAAAAAGAAATGCAAAGTACATCTATTTAAAAAAGCTGATGAAAATGCTCTTAAGGCATTTTTAAGAGACAGTCTCCACTTCTTCCGATCTGATCACATAAGCGTAGAAAGGATGTAGAATGATTTAAAAGAGTTAGTATCGACAGAAATTGATATATATCACATAAATTAATAAGTGATGGTACTGATTCCACATGGTACACAAAACGGGTCAGATCACTGTTGCAGAAGCAACGGAAAAAGCACGCCAAATTTAAAAGAACGCAAAATCCTGAAGATTGGCGAAGTGTTTCAGAAGTTCGAAAGCGCGTGCTTGAATGCGAGATGCTTTTAATAATTTCCACATCGAAACTCGGAATCTGGCGGAAAACCCAAAGAGATTATGGTCATATATAAAGCACACCAGTGGCAAGACACAATCAATACCTTCGCTGCGCGATAACAACGGTGAAGTCACTGATGACAGTACCACCAAAGCAGAATTATTAAACACGGTTTTCCGAATATCCTTCACCAAAGAAGACGAAGTAAATATTCCCGAATTCCAATCAAGAACAACTGCCAAGGTGAGAAACATAGAAGCAGATATCCTCGGTGTAGCAAAGCAACTTAAATCACTTAATAAAGGTAAGGCTTCCGGTCCAGATGGTATACCAATCAGGTTCCTTTCAGAGTATGCAGATGTAATAACTCCACGTTTAGCAATTATATACAACCTCTTACTCATAGAAAGTTCCGTACGTAAAGACTGGAAACTTGCTCAAGTCACACCAATACAGAAAAAAGGAAGTAAGAGCAATCAGCTGAATTACAGGCCCATATCACAAACGTCGATTTGCATTAGGGTTTTGGAATATATACTGTATTCCATCATTATGAAGTACCTCGAAGAAAACGATTTATTGACACATAGTCAACACGGCTTCAGAAAATATCGTTCCTGTGGAACACAACTAGCTATTTATACTTGCGAAGTAATACGTGCTGTCGACAGGGGATGTCAAATCGACTCCATATTTTTGTATTATTAGAAGGCTTTCGTCACCGTTCCTCACAAGCGTCTTCTAACCAAACTGTGTGCCTCTGGAGTATCGCCTCAGTTGTGCGACTGGATTCGTGATTTCCTGTCAGAAAGGTCACAGTTCGTAGTAATAGACGGAAAGTCATCGAGTAAAACAGAAGTAAATCCGGCTTTCCCCAAGGAAGTGCTATAGACCCTCTGATCTATATTAACGACGTAGGAGACAATCTGAGTAGCCGTCTTCGATTGTTTGCAGATGATGCTGTCATTTACCGTCTTGTAAAGTCATCAGGTGATCAAAATGAATTGCAAAATGATTTAGATAAGATATCTGTGTGGTTTGAAAAGTGGCAATTGACCTTGAATAAAGAAAAGTGTGAAATTGTTCACATGGGTACTAAAAGGAACCCGCTAAGTCACACAAATCTGAAGGCTGTAAATTCAACCAAATAGTTAGGGATTACAATTACAAATAAGCTAAGTTGAAACGAACACATAGATAATGTTTTGGGTAGATCAAACCAAAGACTGCGATTCATTGGCAGAACACTTAGAAAGTGCAACAGATCTACTGAAGAGACTGCTTACACTGCACATCTCCGCCCAATTCTGGAGAATTGATGTGCGGTGTGGGATTCGTATCAAGTGGGACTGACATATTATATTGAGAATGTTCAAAGAAGGGCGGTTCGTTTTGTATTATAGCGAAATAGGGTAGATATTGCCACAGACATTATACGTGAATTGGAGTGGCAATCATTAAAACAAAGACGTTTTTCATTGTGATGGGATCTTCTCATGAAATTTCAATCACTAGTTTTCTCCTCCGATTGCGAAAACATTCTGTTGGCACCCAACTACATAAGGAGGAATGATAATCATGATAAAATAAGAGAAATCAGTGCACACACAGAAAAATTTAAGTGCTCGTTTTTCCCGCGCGCCGTTCGAGAGTTGAACGGTAGAGAGACAGCTTGAAGGTGGTTCATTGAACCCTCTGCCAGGCATTTAATTGTGAATAGCAAAGCAATCACATAGATGTAGATGTACCTTCAATTTTTCGTTGCGTTCACTGAAACTGAACCGAAATGATTATGAATATACTGCATTTATTAACACCTTTATGAAAGGCATGAAAAGGAAATTTGGAACTACATTATGGTTTTCGAAGAAAGGATTGTACTTACAGCATCTACAACGACTCTGCAAATAATTTTCCAGGAGCTGGCCGTAAATACATTGTACAGGACTTTGTATTCCACTCGTTTCATTTTGACCTTCGGGGAGCCCTCGGCAGCTGCAGGCGAACAATAGCTTCCCAGTGCAGGTACTATCAAACCATCAGCTGTTCTGGACAACGCAAGCTACGGCCACGGAGCTTATTCGCTAGCTCACGGCCGAATTTTTCGGGAATATTACGAGAGCATAGTGAAAATATTGCGACTGACTCGACAGAAATGTCTGACAGCACAAGAGAAATTATTGACGTGTCTGGAACATCGGTAGAATAACATGAGCCGCATGATGAAAGCATCCGCACCGAAGCTTTAAGCAATAACTGAAAACGCCACAGTATTATACACTATCCGGTCACATAAATACACTATTGGCCATTAAAATATGCTACACTACGAAGATGACGTCTTGCAGACGCGACAGGAAGAAGATGCTGTGATATGCAAATGATTAGCTTTTCAGAGCATTCACACAAGATTGGCGACGGTGGCGACACCTACAACGTGCTGACATGAGGAAAGCTTCCAACCGATTTCTCATACACAAACAGCAGTTGACCGCCGTTGCCTGGTGAAACGTTGTTGTGATACCTCGTGTAAGGAGGAGAAATGCGTACCATCACGTTTCCGTGATAAAGGTCGGATTGTAGCCTATCGCGACTGCGGTTTATCGTATCGCGACGTTGCTGCTCGCGTTGGTCGAGATCCAATGATTGTTAGCAGAATATGGAATCGATCGGTTCAGGAGGCTAAATAAGGAACGCCGTGCTGGATCTCAACGGCCTCGTATCACTAGCAATCGAGATGACAGGCATCTTATCCGCATGGCTCTAACGGATCGTGCAGCTACGTCTCGATCCTCGAGTCAAGAGATGGGGACGTTTGCAAGACAACAACCATCTGCACGAACAGTTGGACGACGTTTGCAGCAGCATGGACTATCAGCTCGGAAACCATGGCTGCGGTTACCCTCGACGCTGCATCACAGACAGGAGCGCCTGCGATGGTGTACTCAACGACAAACCAGGGTGCACGAATAGCATAACGTCATTTTTTCGGATGAATCCATGTCCTGTTTACAGCATCATGATGGTCGCATCCATGTTTGGCGACATCGCGGTGAACGCACATTGGAAGCGTGTATTCGTCATCGCCATACTGGCGTATCACCCGGCGTCATGGTGTGGGGTGCCATTGGTTACACGTGTCGGTCACCTCTTGTTCGCATTGACGGCACTTTGAACAGTGGACGTTACATTTCAGATGTATTACGACCCGTAGCTCTACCCTTGATTCGATCCCTGCGAACCCCTACATTTCAGCAGGATAATGCACGACCGCATGTTGCAGGTCCTGTACGGGCCTTTCTGGATACAGAAAATGTTCGAATGCTGCCCTGGCCAGCACATTTTCCAGATCTCTCACCAATTGAAAACGTCTGGTCAATGGTGGCCGAGCAACTGGCTCGTCACAATACGGCAGTCACTACTATTGTTGAACTATGGTATCGTGTTGAAGCTGCATGGGCAGCTGTACCTGTACACGCCATCCAAGCTCTATTTGACTCAATGGCCACGCGTATCAAGGCCGTTATTGCGGTCAGAGGTGGTTGTTCTGGGTACTGGTTTCTCAGGATCTAAGCATCCATCTTGCGTGGAAATGTAATCACATGTCAGTTGTAGTATAATATATTTGTGCAATGAATACCCGTTTATCATCTGCATTTCTTCTTGGTGTAGCAATTTTAATGGCCAGTAATGTATGACCACCCCTTAAAACCCTGAATAGCGAACTTTTCGAGTGCGGACTGCTGCGAGACGTTGAAGAAGTGTGTCAGTCAGGTTCTGTAAGGTACAGACAGCGATGTGGAGCCATGCCGCCTACAGTGCCGCCGCCATCTGCGGTAGTTTTCTCGGTTGACGTGCCGTGGCCTGAACAGGCCGTTCGATGTGGTCCCACAGGTAGAACTGGTTAGACTGGGTTTAAATCCAGGGGGTCTGGTGGCCAATGAGTACGGGGAACTCATCCTGGTGCTCTTCGAACCACGTACATAGACTGCAAGCTGTGCCACACGTTGCATTGTCCTGCTGGTAGATGCCATCGTACCAAGGAAAGAGCACACAAGGGGTGGACATGGTACCCGAGGGTACACGCATAAACGTGTTGATCCAGTGTGCCAAATCATGCAGGGAATGCCTAGAAAACGCTCCCGTCACCATTATGCTTCCTAATCCGGATTGTCGTAGGGTGTTTGCTCCCAGACGTTTCGCGCGTCCGATGGAGCATAGAACGTGATTCGTCTGAAAAGGCCACTGCCTGTCGCGATTCATTGGACGTCCAGTTCCGGTTCTGGCGTGGAAATTGCAGCCTTCGTCGCCGATGAACAACAGTGGACTTGGGTGCCTGCACAAGGCACCTGGTTTCGAGTAGAGATGGGCAAAACTGTTCTTTTCAGAGATCGGATCAGAACTGTTCACTCCCTGAAATGAATTAGCTCTTTTTCATGACTCACCACTCATTTACAATAGAAAATAAATGGAAGGCACATTGCCCTTTAAACTTGGTTTATTCCAGTACTATACCTGTATTTTGAT
Organism: Schistocerca cancellata; assembly: GCF_023864275.1. Lineage (NCBI taxonomy): Eukaryota > Metazoa > Arthropoda > Insecta > Orthoptera > Acrididae > Schistocerca > Schistocerca cancellata. The sequence goes on from NC_064634.1 coordinate 496,380,593, forward strand.
CTTATTTGACCCTATTTTGAAGTAACACAGATAATGAGTAAAAATTTTGTATTGTTTATTGAAATTTTCACGATATGACAAAGTTTTTGATTATTGATTTATTTTGCACTATCGTGGTTTTTTGGGTGATCGGAAAATGTTGTAACTTGAGATTTACATTAACAATATATTTGGCTATAATGTATTAAAATTTCATTAACCTCATACAAATACATCGCATGCCATATATATTTAAAGTGAACGTTTCCTTCCGAAGACGCCTAAAATCGCAAAATCCGTACCAGAATAAGAAAAAAAAATATATATTTGACTGTAAGACGAAAGTGCTGCATATAGCCTTACGCAGAATAAAACAAGGAAAATATTGGTGTATCACATCTTGCGATACGTTTATCGGTTCGCTCGTAATTAAAGCGTAAATTCGAGTGTCCATAATAAAAATCCTATAGTAAGAGGAGTCGTCAGGAACCTAATCTGATCAGCTTAAACAAATAAAAATAAAATAAAAATAAATGATGTATACATAACATAATAATGTAATATACATAGCAGTATTACTACGAAGAACAATATCCAGTAGAGACGAACTCCGATGCAATAGCACTGAGTCGAGCAGGTCGAGCCGCGAGCTGTATTACTGCGTGAGCTAAGACGGCAGAGACCAGAGTGACACCTGAGTTGCTTTGCCCAACGCTCTGGCTAGAGTCGAGAACGGTGGGGTGAGCGTTGAGCGGGCGTGTTCCGAGGGTGGGGGGAGCGGTGAACGGCAACCAGTCACCCGCTCCGAGACAAATCGTCCGTTCTCTTGCGAGCAGGTTGTTGCAAGTAGTTCCTATGTTCTCCGCTAGGAGGCTCTCTGTCCTGTTGCTCGCATCAATTGCCCAGAGGGCAGGACGTGCGACTGAAACGATCGCCGACAGAGTGCGATGCTAAGTTAAGCTGCGCCAGACACTGCACGCGGCAGACGACGCACAGAGATGGCACGGCATATGTGAAACACAAAATCCAATGGGCCTACTGCACAATGCAGGCAGCCAAGGTAGAAGCAGGGCAGAGGCCGGCGCTGGCTGTGTTGTGTGGTGTGCACTGTGCTCTGACCAGCAGAGGCGCCGCTGATATGCTCCATCTATCTCTCTCTCTCTCTCTCTCTCTCTCTCTCTTTCTCTCTCTGCCGTGGGAAACGTTTGGAGGTACCGTTCTTTTTTTCTGAATCACTGATTGTTCACTCCTTTGAAAGATTCAACTCTATGTATCAGTTCAGGAGCGGATCCCCCATCTCTAGGTTCGAGGCCCACGTGCTGCAACGTTCGCTGAACGGTCGTTGAGGAGACACTGTTGGTAGCTGCTTGCCTCATCATCAGGGCGGCCAGCTGCTCAACAATTGCACGTCTACTTGCCTGCACACATCTCCGCAACTGTCTTTCATCCCTGTCATCTATGACCGTGTGATGCATCACAGTAGCCTCTGCCGCCGTTTTGGTTAGCGGCATTTTAACCATGCAAGTGGTTACTCTACATTGACGTCCAACATGGACGGCGCTCATGTTAATTTGACCGGACTGTCTACATCACATCATTTGGAGGAAACGACCTGTTATATTGAAATATTTCTCGGTAATAAACAAACAACACATTCGAACTGGAAAATCGAGGAAATTTTATCGAAATAGGAGCTTGAGTGTTGATTTGGAAAGAGAGAGAGAGAGAGAGAGAGAGAGAGAGAGAGAGAGAGATAGATAGATAGAGTTTCCGCACGGGGTCTGAATCCCACGGTCCTCGGTTTACTGTTCTGTACTCTTTGCACTGCGCCAACCGCTGACTGGGAGCTACGCTGGAATTAACGGATCATGCCTCGCCCTACCCGCACCAGAAGTGCTATTTTTTCTTTTGTGTTGGCAGAAGAGCCATCACCGTGTTACGAAAGGAGGCCGAAATGCACGCGTTTTAGCTCACGAAGGCTGGCGTGAGGAGGGAAGGACTGTACTGACGTGAGTTCTGGAACATGACAAGGAATGAGAATTCAGAAAGCGGACGTAATTAGCTTCATACTTAACTTTAATCCATTAATGAGGAACGTCGCTCTTGATGGTACATGATTCACAATATTATCTGTTCAGAAGACATTCTTGAAGTAATTATAGTAATTGAATATGGCGCCTTGCTAGGTCGTAGCAAATGACGTAGCTGAAGGCTATGCTAAACTGTCGTCTATGCAAATGAGAGCGTATGTAGAGAGTGAACCATCGCTAGCAAAGTCGGCTGTCCAACTGGGGCGAGTGCTAGGGAGCTAGGGAGTCTCTCTAAACTAGACCTGCCGTGTGGCGGCGCTCGGTCTGCAATCACTGATAGTGGCGACACGCGGGTCCGACGTATACTAACGGACCGCGGCCGATTTAAAGGCTACCACCTAGCAAGTGTGGTGCCTGGCGCAGACACCACATTTTGCTAAACGCTTGGCCATCTGGAGCTCCCATTTCTGTAACTTTCATTTCTGGCCAAGCCCTGCATACGCCATAAATTTGGACGAAAGCGGTGATGACGTGTAGTCGCGGTCCCCGTGTTAGTGAAAGACGTTGCGCTGTGTAATCCTCAAGCCCGTGTCTCGAACCTTATATCGAGAGTTAAAACGCTGTCAGCGATTTTCGTCGATAATAATGTGACATGGTGGAGGTGGTGCCTGACCATGACACGAAACTGCACGTCCCGGCTAACCAGCGTAATCAGGTATTCAGAGGCGCTACGCCCAGCTGTGACCTCACTTGTGAGTGTGCAGTTCTTACCTTTTTTCTGTTTCTTTTTGCCCTCTTTTGGCTGTTAAGTCATGTTTAATTTATAGTGTAGTCTGCGTTGGCCAATTTGCTATGACTTCTCTCGAGCCTCGGAAAAAAAAGACGAGGCTGCAGAGACCTGGCAGCGCGCGTCCAGTGGAAAGTGCGGCGCAGCGCAGAATAGTCAACGCCAAAACACCACACTCTCACATCACACCCATCCTTTTTCCTCTTATTATTACACCCGATAAAGTGCAACAAACACTCTTCATTACTCAGTAAGAATCGATACAAACAATTGTCAGCCGGCCGTGGTGGTCTCGCGGTTCTAGGCGCTCAGTCCGGAACCGCGCGACTGCTACGGTCGCAGGTTCGAATCCTGCCTTGGGCATGGATGTGTGTGATGTCCTTAGGTTAGTTAGGTTTAAGTAGTTCTAAGTTCTAGGGGACTGATGACCACAGATGTTAAGTCCCATAGTGCTCAGAGCCATTTGAACCATTTTTGAAAGACTTGTCACTAGACAGTTCACTCTCCACTCGGACGTCGTAAATACGCACAGCAAGAGAAGAATCTAGGTACTCCGTGGTACGCAAGTTGGTTATCATCCGTGTATCCACAGTCTAGAACAGTTTTCCAGGTGAGGTCCGATAAGCATCCCGGTCACGTTAGCGACGTGGGCACCAGACCAGAGTACTTTACGAAGTCAACCCAACCTCAACAAGACGGCCAGGTTTATTTTCTGTGTAACGTCAGAGGTCAGGCGGACGTGGTCGTTCACAGGCGCGTCTTACTGGCCGCAGTCGAAGTCTTTGGCAGCGTGTAGCGCACACGATCGACCTCTTGAGCACACAGAAACAGCACTTAAGCCACCCTCTCTTGGGGGACGGGGGAAAAGCACATAGACGAGGAGCTGGTGACGTCACAGCGCGGAATTCCACGTTCCACTGTACTGCATTGCGTGAAACGAAGAAACTGGCACGTCAGACTTTTGCCTCGTGGAGAGGAACGTGACGTAGCTTTTACATCAAAGCAGAACATACTGTATGAAATGAAACGTCGTATTTTGTGGGTTTTCGTTGTAGTAGAGCATGTGGTTTGAAATTCGGTGTTGCAAAACGTCAGAAAATTGAGGATCTCTCGAGAACGTGTCGTTAAAGCTACTATTTGTAAAATGACAGCAGACTGCATACCGGTAGTTTAATGGGGGCTACCTGTATTTAACGTTTCTACAGTTACAACTTGTGTGTTATGTAAGTACACTGTTCCAGTTGTACGGCACAATGACGACCAATCGAAAGCGCGTCGTGTTAGTACAGTTTTCATAGTTGAATAACAAATAATCTCGTTTGTAGATACAGCCTTTAGACCAGGTGTAGTCGACATTTTTTACCTACCACCCACTTTTGTATGTCTTTAGCATTCAAACTTTCCGACCAGTCACTGGTTCCACAGTAATGGCGATTTATAAAGTAGAGAAGTAACTTTATTGTATAAAAAGTAACGAAATAGAGTTACAGCACATAATAATAACTGCTTAGCAAACACTTTATGTCAAAATTGGTGAAAATCTAATGAAAATGTTTTTAAAATCCCTTACGGCCTACCGCCCTCTATGAAATGTGGATCGCCCGCTGGAGTGCTGTAGGTTCAAAATGGCTCTGAGCACTATGGGACTTAACATCTGAGGTCATCAGTCCCGTAGAACTTAGAACTACTTAAACCTAACTAACCTAAGGACATCACACACATCCACGCCAGAGGCAGGATTCGAACCTGCGACCGTAGCGATCGCGCGGTGCCAGACTGTAGCGCCTAGAACCGCTCGGCCACTTCTTCCGGCCGTGCGGTAGGGATTGGTCTGATCACCACCAACACTTTGGGCGGTGTCTGCAATGCACGGCGACACAACTGCGTTTTTGAAGCTGTAGTATGGTTGACAACATCGAGAACTGTGAAGAGGAAGGTAGTGGCTCTGCGCCCACCTCATTTTCCTCCTTTCGTTTTTTAAAATACTCTGGGCCTTGCACGTTAATTTAATAGAAGTATTATCTGCAATAGTCGACGTCATTTATTATGTTCGTAAACGATGTGTTCGCCGCAATTCTTGTTGCAAAGGTCAGCCATAGGAATGCTTCCCCAGTGGGCGAAAATCTTAACGTCACTGCCAATCTATGTCAAAAAGACATACACATAGGATATATATATATATGTATATATATACACTCCAGGAAATGGAAAAAAGAACACATTGACACCGGTGTGTCAGACCCACCATACTTGCTCCGGACACTGCGAGAGGGCTGTACAAGCAATGATCACACGCACGGCACAGCGGACACACCAGGAACCGCGGTGTTGGCCGTCGAATGGCGCTAGCTGCGCAGCATTTGTGCACCGCCGCCGTCAGTGTCAGCCAGTTTGCCGTGGCATACGGAGCTCCATCGCAGTCTTTAACACTGGTAGCATGCCGCGACAGCGTGGACGTGAACCGTATGTGCAGTTGACGGACTTTGAGCGAGGGCGTATAGTGGGCATGCGGGAGGCCGGGTGGACGTACCGCCGAATTGCTCAACACGTGGGGCGTGAGGTCTCCACAGTACATCGATGTTGTCGCCAGTGGTCGGCGGAAGGTGCACGTGCCCGTCGACCTGGGACCGGACCGCAGCGACGCACGGATGCACGCCAAGACCGTAGGATCCTACGCAGTGCCGTAGGGGACCGCACCGCCACTTCCCAGCAAATTAGGGACACTGTTGCTCCTGGGGTATCGGCGAGGACCATTCGCAACCGTCTCCATGAAGCTGGGCTACGGTCCCGCACACCGTTAGGCCGTCTTCCGCTCACGCCCCAACATCGTGCAGCCCGCCTCCAGTGGTGTCGCGACAGGCGTGAATGGAGGGACGAATGGAGACGTGTCGTCTTCAGCGATGAGAGTCGCTTCTGCCTTGGTGCCAATGATGGTCGTATGCGTGTTTGGCGCCGTGCAGGTGAGCGCCACAATCAGGACTGCATACGACCGAGGCACACAGGGCCAACACCCGGCCTCATGGTGTGGGGAGCGATCTCCTACACTGGCCGTACACCACTGGTGATCGTCGAGGGGACACTGAATAGTGCACGGTACATCCAAACCGTCATCGAACCCATCGTTCTACCATTCCTAGACCGTCAAGGGAACTTGCTGTTCCAACAGGACAATGCACGTCCGCATGTATCCCGTGCCACCCAACGTGCTCTAGAAGGTGTAAGTCAACTACCCTGGCCAGCAAGATCTCCGGATCTGTCCCCCATTGAGCATGTTTGGGACTGGATGAAGCGTCGTCTCACGCGGTCTGCACGTCCAGCACGAACGCTGGTCCAACTGAGGCGCCAGGTGGAAATGGCATGGCAAGCCGTTCCATAGGACTACATCCAGCATCTCTACGATCGTCTCCATGGGAGAATAGCAGCCTGCATTGCTGCGAAAGGTGGATATACACTGTACTAGTGCCGACATTGTGCATGCTCTGTTGCCTGTGTCTATGTGCCTGTGGTTCTGTCAGTGTGATCATGTGATGTATCTGACCCCAGGAATGTGTCAAAGTTTCCCCTTCCTGGGACAATGAATTCACGGTGTTCTTATTTCAATTTCCAGGAGTGTAGTTGACTTCAACCTATTGTAGAATTATGGAACATGTTTTACGTTCAAAAGATAACGAAAATCTCGTCTGTAAAATTCAACATGGATTCCAAAAACAGAAATCTTGTGAAAATCAGCTGGCTCTGTTTCTCCAAGAGTTCCATAGCGCTGTAGGCAGCGGCGCTCAGGTTGATGATGTTCCTCGACTTCAGAAAGGCATTTGACACCGTCCTGCACCGCCGGTTAATGGAAAAAAAAAGAATTGGAGCTTATTGAGTATTCAACCAAATTTGCAAATGGATTCAAGGCATGGAACTCAACACGTCGGTATTAATGGGACAAACAAAGGTTATTTGTGGAGTACGGAAAGAAAGTGTTTCTGTTTATGATGCAATAAATGACTAGCAGAAGGCGTTGGAAACTTTTAGTGGATGATGCGGTTATCTATTAGAAAGTGGCTACGCCAGGCCAAAGAATCGATTTGCAAAATGACCTACACAGGATTGGTAAATGGTGCAGGCTCTGGCTGTTGACCCTGAACGTAAATACACAGAAGCATCAAAGAAACTGGTACAGGCGCGTGTATTAAAATGCAGAGATATGTAAAGAGGTAGAATACGACGCTGCCGTCGGCAACGCCTACATAAGACAGCAAGTGTCTGGCGCAGTTGTTAGACCTGTTACTGCTACTACAATGGCAGGCTATCAACATTTAAGTGAGTTTGAACGTGGTGTTATAGTCGGCGCACGAGCGATGGGACGCAGCATCCCCGAAGTAGCGATGAAGTTGGGTTTTCCCGTACGACCATTTCACGAGGGTACCGTGAATATCAGGAAATCGGCAAAACATCAAATCTCCGACATCGCTGCTGCCGGAGAAAGATCCTGCAAGACCGTGACCAACGACGGCTGAAGAGAATCGTTCAACGTGACAGGAGTACCCTTCCGCAAGTTGCAAAAGATTTCAATGCTGGGCTATCATCAACTGTTAGCTTGCGAACCATTCAACGAAACATCATCGATATGAGCTTTCTGAACCGAAGGCCCACTCGTGTACCATTTATGACTGCACGACACAAAGCCTTAGGCCTCGCCTGGGGCCGTCGACACCGAGATTGGACAGTTGATGACTAGAAACATGTTACGTGGTCGGACGAGTCTCGTTTCAGATTGTATCCATCGGATGGACGTGTACGGGTATGAAGACAATCTCATGAATCCATGAACTCTGCAGGTCGGCAGGGGACTGTTTACGCTGGTGGAGGCTCTGCAGTGGTGTGGAGTGTATGCAGCTGGAGTGATTTGGGACCCCTGCTGCGTTTAAATACGCATCCTGTCTGATCACCTGCATCCACTTATGTCCATTGTACATTCCGATGGACTTGGGCAATTCCAGCAAGACAATGTGACATCACACACGCCCAGAATTAAAGAGCGGCTACAGTAACACTCTTCTGAGTTTAAACACTTTCCCTGGCCACCAAACTTCCCAGACAAGAACACTGCTGAGCATATGTGGGATGCCTTTCAACGTGCTGCTCAGAAGAGACCTCCACCCCCTCGTACTCTGACGGATTTATAGACAGCAGTATTCATGGTGTCAGTTCCCTCCAGCACTACTTCAGACACTGGTCGAGTCCATGCCACGTCGTTTTTTTTTTTTTTTTTTTTTTTGGTTTTAGGGCGCAAAACTGCTATGGTCATTAGCGCCCGGTCTGTGACTTAGGAAGCAGTAGAAAACCGAAAACGGAAACCAGCAGCAATGGGAACGAAAGTCATAAAATTGGAGAAACTAAAAGCAGAAAGAAGGCTTAAAAATCCACTACAGAAGGGGGTTGGTTGTCCCAAAAAAAACTTCAAATGACTGACGTCATTTCACTGGCACGAATGAACTCCAGAACGCGATCGGCCGAGCGCGCGTCATCTGCTAAAATTGACGATATATCAGGCGACAGCTGTAGACGGGCGCGTAACGGATTAAAATAGGGGCACTCAATTAAAAGGTGTCTTACCGTCCACAGCTGAGAGCAGTGGGGACAGAGTGGGGGAGGATCGCCGCTTAAAAGATGTCGATGGCTAAAAAGACAGTGCCCTATCCGGAGTCTAGTTAAAATTACCTCCTCCCGACGACGCGTTCGGGAGGAAGAGGTCCAAGCACAAGGAAGAGTTTTCACGTCCCGCAATTTATTTTGGGGAAGTGTCGATCAATGCGCGTGCCATAAATGAACAACACGACGACATAAAACGCTCCGGAGATCGGCGACGGGAATCGATTGAATAGCTGGCCGAAGAAGAGAGACTGCAGCCTTGGCTGCAATATCGGCCGCCTCATTTCCGCAGATACCAACGTGTCCCGGGAGCCAGAGGAACGCCACCGAGACGCCCCCCAGGTGGAGCAAGCGCAGACAGTCCTGAATCCGGTGGACCAGAGAGTGCACAGGGTAAAGAGTTTTGAGGAGAGAGCTGAGAGAATCTGAGCAGATAACGCACTGTATCCGCCGACGGCGGCGGATGTAGTGGACAGCCTGGAGAACAGCGTAAAGCTCCGCAGTATAAACCGAACACTGGTCGAGTCCATGCCACGTCGTGTTTCGCCACTTCTGCGTGCTCGCGGGGGCCCTACACGATATTAGCCAGGTGTGCCAGTTTTTTCGGCTGTTCAGTGTAAATGCAGTGTGTTTACCTGTTGTGGACTGACTTTCGAAGATGCGACGTGCTTGTAGGATAAATTAATTTCGTACCATTATTTATTATGTTAATCAAATGAGTTGAACACAGCAAAATGATGTTAATCGCCAAAGAACATTGTGCTCGATAATGGCACCGAAGCCAGAATATAGATTATACACAAGAGATATACAGAAGTATACTGTCAAATGGCGTTGTAGTCTTTCAAAAATACTGTATGATTTTAGCTCAGCGCCATCGAAAACTTTTCGAATGTAACATACTGCGGATACACGGGAAAAGAAATCATTCACTGTATAACTGCACGATTGAGGACAAAGTGCTGGAAACAGTATCTACCGTAACATATATAAATGAGCAACTATCTGGAGACACCTCAAGTGGAATGTTCACAAGAAACAAACAGTAGGAGAAGCAGACCCCAGACCAAGATTCACGGAAAAAAACCTATAGAACCGTACCTCATCTACGAACTAAGTGGCTTGCTTATAAGGCGCTTGTACGATTCGTCAGTATTTAAAGTCAATAAGGGGATACTTACAACCAGCCACCCGTGGTCTAGGATTGCGTCTTTCATTTATAATCAAAACGTCTACGGTCGCGGGTTCGAATCCCCCCGCTACTTAAAAATTGATTAATAATCAGCATTGGCGGCAGAGGACTTCCGGCATAAGAAATCACCCTCATTCTGCCAACGGCCTTGTCAAAGAGGGCGGAGGAGCGGACAGAGATTCAGGGCACTCTCTTGTCGTAGGCGTGGGAAACTGCCCCTAAAGGTGGAAGTATCAGCAGTGATCAACGGCATGAGGATGCAGAAGGCAATGGAAACCACTGCATTAAAGATGCGTAGCGTGTATCCACAGGACATGCGACCACTAATTGAAGAAGTGCATGATGATTCCGGAATAGTCCCCGGTTCTCCGAGAGGGGACTGCCAAGGAGGAGATTAGCATGAAAAAAAGAATGAGTAATCAACGAAAGGATAACGTTCTACGAGGTGTGGAATGTCAGAAGCTTGAACGCAGTAGGAAACAAAATCTGAAAAGGGAAATGCAAAGGCTCAATCTAGATATAGTAGGGGTCAGTGAAGTGAAGTGGAAAGAAGCCAAGGATTTCTGGTCAGATGAGTATACGGTAATATCAACAGCAGCAGAAAATGGTATAAAAGGGAGTAGGATTCGTTATGAATGGGAAGGTAGGGCAGAGAGTGAGTTACTGTGAACACTTCAGTGACAGGGTCGTTCTTATCAGAATCGACAGCAAACCAACACCGACAACGATAGTTCAGATATACATGCCGACGTCGCAAGCTGAAGATGAAGAGTTAGAGAAAGTGTATGAGGATATTGAAAGGAAAGTGTATGAGGATATTGAAAGGGTAATACAGTATGTAAAGGAGGATGAAAATGTAATAGTCGTGGGGGACTGGACTGTAGTTGCAGGGGAAGGAGTAGGAGGAAAGGCTACAGGAGAATATGGGTTTGGGGCAAGGAATGAGGGAGGAGAAAGACTAATTGAGATCTGTAATAAGTTTCAGCTAGTAATAGCGAATACTTTGTTCAAGAATCACGAGAGGAGGAGGTGTACTTTGGAAAGGTCGGGTGATACGGGAAGATTTCAGTTACATTACATCATGGTCAGACAGAGATTCCGAAATCAGATACCGGATTGTAAGGCGTACCCAGGAGCAGATATAGATTTAGATCACAATATAGTAGTGATGAAGAGTAGGCTGAAGTTTAAGACATTAGTCAGGAAGAATCAATACGCAAAGAAGTGGAATACTGAAGTACTAAGAAATGACGAGATATCCTTGAAGTTCTCTAAGGCTATAGATACGGTAATAAGGAATAGCTCAGTAGGCAGTACAGTTGAAGAGGAATGGACATGTCTAAAAAGGGCCATCGCGGAAGTTGAAAAGAAAAACACTGGTAGAAAGAAGGTAACTGCGAAGAAACTATGGATAACAGAAGAAGTACTTCATTTGATCGATGAAAGGAGGAAGTACAAAAATGTTCCGGGAAATTAAGAAATACAGAAATACAAGTCGCTGAGGAATAAAATAAATAGGAAGTGTGGGGAAGTAAAGACGAAATGGCTGCAGGAAAAATGTGAAGACATCGAAAAAGAAATGACTGTCGGAAGGACAGACTCAGCATACCGGAAAGTTAAAAAAACCGTCGGTGACATTAAAAGCAAAGGTGATAACATGATGAGTGTAACGGGAATTCCACTGTTAAACGCAGAGGAGAGAGCGGATTGGTGGAAAGAGTACATTGAAAGCGTCTATGAGGGGGAAGAGTTGTCTGATGTGATAGACGAAGAATCAGGAGTCGACTGAGAAGAGATAGGGAATCCAATATTAGAACCAGAACTTAAAAGAGCTTTCGAGGACTTAAGATCAAATAAGGCAGCAGTGGTAGATAACATTCCAGTAGAATTTCTCAGACCATTGGGGTAAGTGGCAACAGAACGACTATTGAAGTTTTTTTAAGGGCATCATGTTTACGCCAGTGACTGTTAAACTTTTTATTTCCGCTATTGCAATTTCGACTTTAGGCCATTAACAAGTGCAGATGTTTTGGTATTAAGCCATGTCTACTTTATACAGGCTGACACATAAAGTTGACATGGCTTTATGTCAAAACATCTGCGCTTGATAATGGCCTAAGGCCGAAATTGCAATAGTGGAAATAAAAAGGTTTAGCAGTTATTCCCGTAAAAATGATGTCTTTCAAAAAATTTTACATGACTGTGAATTCCAGTTATGAAAAGTTAACTATTCACGTTCGTGTGTAGAATGTATGAGTCTGGCAAAATACCATCTGATTTTCGGAAAAGCCTCATCTACACAATTCCGAAGACAGCAAGAGTTGACAAGTGCGATAATTATCACACAATCAGCACAACAGTCATCCATCCAAGTTGGTTACAAGAATAATATACAGAAGAATGGAAAAGAAAATTTAGGATGCACTAGATGACGATCAGTTTGGCTTTAGGAAAGGTAAAGGCACTAGAGAGGCAATTCTGAAGTTGCGGTTAATAATGGAAGGAATACTAAAGACAAATCCGGGCACGTTCATAGGATTGGTCGATCTGGAAAAAAGCGTTCGTGTAAAATGGTGCAAGATGTTCGAAATTCTGAGAAAAGTAGTGGCAAGCTATAGGGAGGGACGGGTCGTGTACAATGTGCACAACAGCAAAGAGGGAATAATAAGAGTCCGCAGCTCGTGGTCGTGCGGTAGCGTTCTCGCTTCCCGCGCCCGTGTACCCGGGTTCGATTCCCGGCGGGGTCAGGGATTTTCTCTGCCTCGTGATGACTGGGTGTTGTGTGATGTCCTTAGGTTAGTTAGGTTTAAGTAGTTCTACGTTCTAGGGGACTGATGACCATAGATGTTAAGTCCCATAGTGCTCAGAGCCATTTGAATAATAAGAGTGGACGACCACGAACGAAGTGCTCGTATTAAAAGTGGTGTAAGACAAGGATGTAGACTTTCGTCCTTACTGTTCACTCTGTACACCGAGGAAGCAATGACTGAAATAAAAGAGAGGTTCAGGAGTGGAATTCAAATTCATGGTAAAAGGATTCCAATGATACGATTCATTGATGACATTTTATCCTGAATGAAAGTGAAGAAGAATTACATGGTCTGCTGAACGGAATGAACAGTCTAACGAGTATCAAGTATGGATTGAGAGTGAATCGAAGAAAGGTGAAGGTAATGAGTAGTAGAAATGAGAACAGCGAGAAACTTATCAGGATTGACGGTCACGAAGTACATGAAGTTAAGGAATTCTGCTACATAGGCAGTAAAGTAACCAATGACGGTCGGAGCGATGTAGATTGAATCTTTCCGTTTCCCTTTTCAGATTTTCTAGCTTCCCTATCACGTTCAAACGTCTGACGTTCCACGCTCCAACTCGTAGATCGTTACCCTTTGGTTGGTTATTCAATTTTTTTTCTTATAGTCACCTGCCCCTATGCAACCATTTCCAGGAGATCGAAATGAGGGACTGGTCCAGAATCTTCGGCAATGGAGATATCATTGGGACACTTTTTTCAGTTACAGGCCAAATGTCCTGTGGGTACATATGACGTGTCTTTAATAGAGTGATATCGATTGCTTTCTGCAGCCTCGTGCCGTTGATCATTGCTGATTCTTCCATCTTTTAGGGGCAGGTTATCATGTAGATAACAACAAATGTTAAGCATCGTTCAGAACTGATTCTTCATTTTGTTTTTAACCAAATACGTTTCACTTATATATATGAATCAGCATCGATCGTTTGTGTTCGAGTATAATGACTTTTCTGGAGACGAGAAATCTACTCTGTAGGAATCAGCATGGGTTTCGAAAAAGACGGTCATGTGAAACCCAGCTCGCGCTATTCGTCCACGAGACTCAGAGGGCCATAGACACGGGTTCACAGGTAGATGCCGTCTTTCTTGACTTCCGCAAGGCGTTCGATACAGTTCCCCACAGTCGTTTAATGAACAAAGTAAGAGCATATAGACTATCAGATCAATTGTGTGATTGGATTGAAGAGTTCCTAGAGAACAGGACGCAGCATGTCATTCTCAATGGAGAGAAGTCTTCCGAAGTAAGAGTGATTTCAGGTGTGCCGCAGGGGAGTGTCATAGGACCGTTGCTATTCACAATATACATAAATGACCTGGTGGATGACATCGGAAGTTCACTGAGGCTTTTTGCAGATGATGCTGTGGTGTATCGAGAGATTGTAACAATGGAAAGTTGTACTGAAATGCAGGAGGATCTGCAGCGAATTGACGCATGGTGCAGGGAATGGCAATTGAATCTCAATGTAGACAAGTGTAATGTGCAGCGAATACACAGAAAGATAGATCCTTTATCATTTAGCTACAAAATAGCAGGTCAGCAACTGGAAGCAGTTAATACCATAAATTATCTGGGAGTACGCATTAGGAGTGATTTAAAATGGAATGATCATATAATGTTGATTGTCGGTAAAGCAGATGCCAGACTGAGATTCATTGGTAGAATCCTAAGGAAATGTAATCCGAAAACAAAGGAAGTAGGTTACAGTACGCTTGTTCGCCTACTGGTTGAATACTGCTCAGCAGTGTGGGATCCGTACCAGATAGGGATGATACAAGACATAGAGAAGATCCAACGGAGAGCAGCGCGCTTCGTTACAGGATCATTTAGTAATCGCGAAAGCGTTACGGAGATGATAGATAAACTCCAGTGGATGACTCTGCTGGAGAGACGCTCAGTAGCTCGGTACGGGCTTTTGTCAAAGTTTCGAGATCATACCTTCACCGAAGAGTCAAGCAGTATATTGCTCCCTCCTACGTATATCTCGCGAAGAGACCATGAGTATAAAATCAGAGAGATTAGAGCCCACACAGAGGCATACCGACAATCCTTCTTTCCACGATCAATACGAGACTGGAATAGAAGGGAGAACCGATATAAGTACTGAAGGTACCCTCCGCCACACACCGTCAGGTGGCTTGCGGAGTATGGATGTAGATGTAGATGTACTGAGTTGTTTCTTTTGTAAATATTGTCTACACCTTGTTTCTTGAATATGTTATCTATTTTATGGTGAAATGATTATTGTTAGACATTGTACGTCATTTTTTGTGCTTGTTCGACTTGTATATGTTGATGTAATTTGGTTAGTTTCTTGCACTATTGGTGTCTTTTTTGTGTTTAGTTTGTCTAGGAGTATTTGTCTCCATATTATTATGCTGTTTGTTTTATAATGACCAGCTCTTTTTGGTGGCAACGACCTTGCCGCAGTGGCAGCACCGTTTCTGTCAGATCGCCGACGTTAAGCGCTGTCGCACTGGGCTAGCACTTGGATGGGTGACCATCCGGTCTGACGAGCGCTGTTGGCATGCGTGGTGCACTCAGCCCTTGTGGTGCAAACTGAGGAGCTGCCTGATTGAGAGGTAGCGGCTCCGGTCTCGTAAACTGACATACGGCCGGCAGAGCGGCGTGCTGACCACATGCCCCTCCATCTCCGCATCCAGTGACGCCTGTGGTATGAGGATGACACGGCGGCAGGTCGGTACTGTGGTGTCACCGCCAGACACCACACTTGCTAGGTGGTAGCTTTTAAATAGGCCGCGGTCCACTAGTATACGACGGACCCGCGTGTCGCCACTGTCAGTGATGGCAGACCGAGCGCCGCCACACGGCAGGTCTAGAGAGACGTACTAGCACTCGCCCAGTTGTACTGGGTGCCGGGGCACGTGGGTATTAGGGGAAACGAACTGGCGGATGTGGCTGCCAAAGATGCATGTTCCCTCCCTCACGTTGTTGAATGTGCCGTCCCCCTCCATGCTGTTACCTCCCTCCTGCGTTTTCGTGTAATGCGTCAGTGGGAAGAGGAGTGGCTGGCAGTCGGTGACAATAAGCTGCGTCTGGTCAAGGCTACCACGCGGCCATGGCGTACGTCCTACCAGTCATGCAGGCGGGATGAGGTTCTCCTCACTCGCCTCCGCATCGGGCACAGTCCCTTAACGCACGGTTTTTTACTCCGGCGGGAGGACCCCCCAATCTGCAGTTCTTGTGGCGTCCAGATTACTGTCCGCCACATTTTACTTGACTGTCTTTTATTCTCTGACCAGAGGGCGGTGGTTTCCTTGCCACCGGATTTGCCCTCTATTTTACAAGATGACGCAACGACTGTAGTTAAGGTCTTGCGGTTTTGTGTCCTGTCCAATTTGTTGCCTCGGATTTTAGGGAGAGGGTTTTAATGTGCTGCTGGGTGACTGGCTCACCCAGGTTTTAGGTAAGAGGTCAGCCAGTCACGATTACCTCCTTGTTTCCCTTCGGTTTCTGTTCTCTTTTCCTTGTGTTTCCTTTCCTTTTTAGTGTGTCCCTTCTCCTCTCGTTTTGCCTCTGTGTGTGAGGATTTGGAACTGCGTCAGGTCCGTGTGTTTTAGCCGTTCTCCTTGTTCGCTGTTCGTCTTAGTCCTTTCACTGCATGTGTTCCTGTTTTTATGCGTTTGGGCGCTGATGACCACGCTGTTGAGCGCCCGTAAACTTCAAACACACACACACACACATACAGCCGACGTTGCTAGCCATGGTTCACCGAGAATTACGCTCTCATTTGCCGAGACGATAGTTAGCATAGCCTTCAGCTACATTAGCTACGACCTAGCAAGGCGCCGTATTCAAGTGATATTGAGATTCTGTTAATTTATCATCAAGGGCGATGTTCTACAAATGTGGGTTAAAGTTAAGTATTCCAGAAGCTACGTACTTTTCTTTATAGCATTCATTACGTATCCTGTTTCAGACCTCACGCCAGCCTGCGTGAGTTTAAGCACGTGCCTTTCGGCTTCCTCTCATTGTGTCTAGGCTGTCTTGTGTAGACACAACAGGTACCGTTTGGCCTTCATGGCCTGTTCGGGCGGAGTTTTTTTTTAGTTTTAGCTCTTTTTGGTAATCAGAAGGCATCTTGTTGAATCTGTTTAACATGTATCTGATTCTGGCCTGTTTCTGATTCTGCTGGTGGTTTGAGGTTATACTCAAGATAGTGTCCCTTGCTGTGGGTTTTTGTATATGTCAAATATGTATTTGTGATTTTATTTTCTTGTGGTTATGTCTAGAAAGTAGAGTGTGTTTTCTTGTTCTGGTCTATAGTATTTACGTATTTGTGTAGTGGTTGTATTTTGGTTTTAGGTTCATCTACCACGCGCTTTATGCAATCAACGTACCTGTACAATTAGACAACGTTGTAGCTTTTCTTTGTTATTATGTGCACACAAATGAACAATCTGATAGTACAGTAGTTACACATATCACAACATATAACCTTTCCTGTTGCGCACGGCTGTAAAACGACTCTGAGCACTATGGGACTTGACATCTGAGGTCATCAGTCCCCTAGAACTTAGAACTACTTAAACCTAACTAACCTAAGGATATCACACACATCCACGCCCGAGGCAGGATTCGAACTTGCGACTGTAGAGGTAGCATAGTTTCGGACTGAAGGGCCTAGAACCGCTCGGCCACAGTGGCCGGCCGTACGTATGATTGATGTTTCATGGCAGATGTGGAGGGTGAGAGTAGAATGTGGTGTTGGGATGGCAGTGGAGGGGCTGTGAGTGGTGCAGAAATGGGGGCACTCTCGGTGTGTGTAATTTTTCAGCTTTTTTATTTACTAGTTTTTGATTTAATTTTTCATAATTTTTATTTGTAGTAAGCTCTAAATTAGTCAGATTAACGTCATTTCGTTATTACTTGTGTGATCAATAAGCATATATTATTTTTCTTTATGGCCATCTGTATGAAATATTCTTCCTGGACAGTGTACATTTCCTTTCTTTTGTTATTGTGACGTAAGATTTCCATGCTCCATTTATTTTCTTTTTCTATAATAGTCCCAAGCCCGGGCCCATCTAAAAACAAGAGGATGGGGAAGTGTGGAGGGGGAGGAGTAACAACCTCGTAAAAAAACCAGGGTCCGTCCGGCTCCAGATGGTAGCACCCTGTCATAGGGCTCCTGCCTAGGGTTACTAGGTGAAACCCAGCCAACGGTCTCAATGGCGGAAGAGGAACAATTTCCCAACGGCAGAGAGAGCGGAAGAGCTAACTCCAGGGCTTACTACCTTGGTTTTAATTTCGGACTCGGGGCAACCCGATCCCCCAATTTATTATCCAACAATTATTGCAAAGCATGATGGGAACGTCGTCAAAGATAGACACTACTCCAAGAGGTAGACCGAATAGCAAATCCTCCGTTGTTCGTAGAAACAATGCAAAGGGGTCAAAGGATTTTGGAGGACCCCAACCAACATGTATGCAGCCCTCAACACTGAAATTTAAGAAAGCAACTATGTTTGCAACCCTAAATGTAAACTCTCCAATTAAAGTAGGAAAATTGAAATCATTGATTGAAAAGCTGAACCAGAAAGAAATTTTAATATGTGCATTGCAAGAAACAAGGTTTTTAGATGAAACTGCTTTAGATTTTGAAAACTATCGTTTATTTAAAGGAAAACCAGGTAAAATCTTAATGAAACAAATGCCATACCTGGGAACAGCATTTCTGGTACATCACTCAATTTTAGATTCAGTTACTAACTTCTACTCGAGTTCTGAGAGACTATCCATTCTTGAGATTAAATGTAAAAACAAAGGATACTCTATAATCAACTGCCATGCACCCATAAACCAGGACAACAAAAATAACCCGGAGAAAGTTGAAGAATTTTGGGAGATACTTGAAATGGAACTGGATAGATGCTCAAAGAAGAACATAAAAATGTTAGTGGGCGATTTTAACGCACAAATAGGAAGGGAGAAAAAATACCATGGAACAGTAGGCCTCTTCCCAGGTCACAAAAGAACTTCAAAAAATGGAGAAAGGCTTATAGAGGTATGTAGGCATTTCAACTTGAAAATAATGACAACACATTTCAAAAAGCTGAGCCGAAAAACTAAAACATGGAGATCACCAAATCCACTTCTCGGAGAATTCCAAATTGACCATGTGGCTATCTCACTTCATTGTCAAGAAGAAATTCAAAACACTAAAGTGCTGAAAAGCCTTGATGTTGATTCAGACCACTATTTGACTACGATTAAATTCAGACCACTCCCATTTCGAAAAGAGAAGAAAACCTTTTACAAAATTCCAAAATATAACACAGAAACTTTAAAAAATGAAGAAATTAAACAACGGTTTCAAAGAGCATTGCACAAAGATAGCGATGGCATATCCACAATAAATAAGGAAACGGGATGGGAGGAGATCAAAAACGAAATAGTTGAAATAGCAAAAGAAAATTGTCTCGTGAAAAGAGTAAGAAGACATCCATGGTGGGACAATGAATGTGATGAGAACCTGGAGAAGAGACAGAAATTGTGGCAGAAATGGAACTCCACAAAAGATCCTCAAGATCTTGACAATTTTAAAATCCAGAGAAGAGAAACAGCTAAGCTTTTCCGTAATAAAAAAAGAAGACAATTTCAGGATAACCTAGAACAGATTGAGGAAGACTTTAAAAGAAATAATTCTAGAGATTTCTACAAAACTTTTAGAAAACAGCTAACCAAATACCAATCCCCAAATTTATGTTTTAAAGATGAAGAGAACAAGCTAGGTTTGACAAACAAGACTAATTGTGAAATACTAGCAAAATATTTCGAGAATCTACTAAATTGTGAACCACCCAAAGATAAAATGAGTTTTGAAAACCACCGAAATACTAATACCGAGTCAAAACCTCCAGACGCTAAAGAAATAAAACACATAATACACAGTCTAAAAAACAATAAAGCCCCAGGTGAAGACTCCATAGTACCAGAAATCCTAAAAATAATGGATACCAACCTTCCACAAGTTTTGGAACATATGTTTAAGAAGATCTGGGACGAAGAAAGAATTCCTGAAGACTGGCAGTGTGCCCTGATACACCCACTACACAAAAAGTGGGATAAGATGAATGTTAATAATTATAGAGGGATCTCGCTACTACCAGTAGGATACAAAATTTTGTCAAGGAAATTACTTCAAATCGTGGAGCCAGTTCTGGATAAAAAAATAGGTGAATATCAAGCAGGTTTTAGACAAGGTAGATCCTGTGTTGAACAAATATTTAACCTGAAAACACTAATTCGTTACAGAATCTCAAGAGGCCAGAGATTTGCAATAGTATTTGTAGATTTCAAAAAAGCATACGACTCGGTAGATAGAGAAACATTACTGAAAGTATTGGAAGAATTTGGGGTCGATAAGAAAACAATTCAAATTATCAAACAGACGCTAACAAACAGTAAGGCCAAAGTTAAATTTATGGGTGAAATTTCAAGGAAGTTCGAAATTAAAACAGGTGTTAGACAAGGTGATGGTTTATCCCCAATCCTCTTCAACTGCGTACTGGAAAAGATATTGAGAATATGGAAAGAAGAACTCAAAGGCACCAAGAATGACATCAGAATTGGAACAAAAAAAGAAAAAATAGAAGTGGACTGTTTAGCTTTTGCAGACGATCTGGCAATAATTACAGAAAACGAAGAAATAGCTCAGAACTACTTGGAGAAACTACAAGAAGTTTCGGCCAGAGCTGGACTGCAGATTTCATTTGAAAAAACCGTGTATATGTCTAATCATAGAAATAACAAGAAAAATCTTATTACTAAATACGGCAATATTAAGAGAGTAGAAAAATTTAAGTATTTAGGTGAAATAATTCAAGTGAATGGTTTAGACAAGAGTGCAAACCAGGCGAGAGCAAGGAAAATGGAATTTGCTTTTCAAAAAACCAAAGACATATATAACAAAAAAAACATTTCGATTCAAGCTAAATTAAGACATTATAAAACTGTCATTAGACCAGAATGCCTGTATGCATCGGAGTGCCTAACTCTTAACAAAAAGGGGGAAATAGAAAACATGGAAAAGAAAGAAAGGAAAATTTTGAGAAAAATATTAGGACCGAGAAAGATTGGGGAAGAGTACAAGCTAAAGAGTAATAAGGAAATATACAAAACTATTGAGAAAGTGAGTGAGGCAATGCGTAAACGCAGACTAACGTTTTATGGTCACCTGTCGAGGATGGATGGAAACAGACTAACAAGAAAAGTGTTTGAACATAGTAACAGGAACGAAAAAACCAACAATAAATGGATACAGATGGTGAAAAAGGATTTGGCCTATTTTAATGTCACCCGTGAGTCAATCAGGGACAGGGAAAACTTTAGACAAATAGTGAACGAAATTAAGTGTTTTCCAGAAGAAACGAAACTAAAGAATAATAACAGGAAATGGTCGGAAGAGCGGAGGAGGAACCACTCGAAAATGATGAGGAAATATTGGGAAGAGAGAAAAAAAGATCAAAAAGCCGGGCAAGTGAATTGTTGAACGTGGTCCAAAGATGGCCGAAATCGAAAGAAGAAGTGTTGGTTTCCTTTTATTAGTTACTAGCCGTTTCCTTGCTGCTTCACTTGCGTATGGAATCGACACATATATTGCACATATCTTCTCCCAATTTTTGTGTGATAAATATTAGAAGCGTGTCAGGAAGATGATGAATGAAAGAACAAACTATGGGTATACATTATAATCATGAGAAAATTAAATCAAATGTTTTCTGGGCAGCTTAATCGAATAAAATGAAGACTGTTTCATAAGATGACTTTCGATTATATAAACGAAATCCCCGTGGTGTAACTAGATCGAGGAAATTAGAACTTTGGTGATTCAGAGTAGAATCAAACACTGTGATAAATTTGGTAGTGTTATACTTAGAAAGCAACTCCTCGAATCCCGTTACCAGGATATTTAAAAAAAAATGAGAATAGGGAACAGTACTAATTTTCCCCTTACATCGGAAACAACAAAATTTTAATGAAAGATTATTGGATAATTGGAAAGTAATGGATAACTATTTAGGTCATCCACAGCATGTTAAATGCAACAAAACAAAGATTTTAACTAAAATGGAAGAACCAAAATCTCATGGATATTTGTCTTGTTTACTGGACGTGCGTGTAATTCACAGAGAGAGTGCATTCTGGGACACAGGAAGTCAGTGATCGCGCAGTGAACGGGAACTCTGGTGCCGTTCTCACAGCACTACGGAGGGGAATGAACTGCGCCATTTCCATGTGAAGTGTGTTTCCGATTGTCGTTAGATTTGAGGACCCGCAAGCCTCTTTATGCGCTGTGACGAAAACAAACGGAAGGGAAAACTTCCGTCGTTAACGTACCTTTAACCAGAGTCGGAAGAATGATTAACGCCGTTACAAGCAGGCGTCTAATGTCGGTGTTCACACGTATCGTAAGCCAGTTGCGCAACATTTTACTGTCCTTTGCTCTTCCAGTCAGGCTTTCTCGGTATTCTTCTAAGACTTTCACCGCAGCTGTAGGCATCCTTACTTTCTTACAGAAGACACCTGCATGCTTTATGCTGTATGCTGTAGTGTCTCACTGAAGAGCAGTTCTTTCGAAAACGTAGCATCAGATGACTCCACTCTTTTCCCTGCCCATTTCTGACAATATCAAATAATATAGAATGATAAAGCAGTCTCCGAAAAACAAATGTTATGAAGAACAGTGCCCTACTACCTTAAAGATAAGAAACTGATAATACAATAAAGTGCCATAAATTACCAAACAGCTTAAATCACTTAATAAAGACAAGGCCACCGGTCCAGATTGTATACCAGTCAGGTTCCTCTTAGAGTATGCTGAAAAATAGCTCCATATTTAGCAGTTATATATAGCCACTCGCTCACAGAAAGATCCGTACCTAAAGACTGGAAAGTTGCTCTAGTCACACCAATACCCAAAAAGGGAAGTAGGAGTAATCCGCTGAATTACAGGCCTGTATCACTAAAGTCGATTTGCAGTAGGATTTTAGAACATATACTGTATTCGAACAGTATGAAGTACCTCGAAGAAAACGATTTATTGACATATAGTCAGCATAGATTCAGAAAATATCGTTCTTGTGAAACACAAGTAGCCGGCCGGTGTGGCCGAGTGGTTCTAGGCGCTACAGTCTGGAACCGCGCGACCGCTACGGTCGCAGGTTCGAATCCTGCCGCGGGCATGGATGTGTGTGATGTCCTTAGGTTAGTTAGGTTTAAGTAGTTCTAAGTTCTAGGGGACTGATGACCTCAGAGATAAGTCCCAAAGTGCTGAGAGCCATTTGAGCCAAACACAACTAGCCCTTTATACTCACGAAGTAATAAGTGCTATCGACAGGGGAGGTCAAATTGATTCCATATTTTTAGATTTCCAGAAGGCTTTCGACACCGTTCCTCACAAGCGTCTTCTAGCCAAATTGTGTGCCTATGGAATATCGCCTGAGTTGTGCGGCTGGATTCGCGATTTCCTGTCAGAAAGGTCACAGTTCGTAGTAATGTCATGGAGTAAAACAGAAGTAATATCCGGCGTTCCCCAAGGAAGTGTTATGGACCGCCGGCCGGAGTGGCCGAGCGGTTCTAGGCGCTACAGTCTGAAACCGCGCGACCGCTACGGTCGCAGGTTCGAATCCTGCCTCGGGCAGTAGTTCTAAGTTCTAGGGGACTGATGACCTCAGAAGTCTCATGGTGCTCAGAGCCATTTGAACCATTTTTTGTTATGGGCTCTATTGTTCCTGATCCATATTAACGACATAGGAGACAACTTCCGTAGCCATTGTTTGCAGATGATGCTGTCGTATACCGTCTTGTAAAGTCATCAGATGATCAAACCGACTTGCAAAATGATCTAGATAAGGTATCTGTATGGTGCGAAAAGTGGCAATTGACACTGAATAAGGAAAAGTGTGAAGTTATTCATATGAGTCCTAAAAGAAATCAGCTAAATGTCGATTGCGCGATAACTCATACTAATCTGAGGGCTGTAAATTCAACTAAATACTTAGGGATATCAACTACAAATAAGCTAAATTGGAACGATCACACAGATGATATTGTGGGTAGAGCAAACCAAAGACTGCGATTCATTGGCAGAACACTTAGAAGATGCGACAGGTTTGCGAAAGAGACTGCTTACACTACGCTTGTCCGCCCTATTCTAGTGTATTGCTGTGCGGTGTGGCATCCGCATCAGGTGGGACTGACGGATGACATCGAAAAAGTACAAAGAAGGGCAGCTCGTTTTGTATTATCGCGAAACAGGGGAGATAGTATAAGTAGGCTGTTTATATTTTCTTATTGGCAACGTTACATAGCGTTCTGTATGAAAATCGCTGGCTGTGCTGTGTGCAGTCTGTGGCTAGTTTGCATTGTTGTCTGCCATTGTAGTGTTGGGCAGCGGCAGCTGGATGTGAACAGCGCGTAGCGTTGCGCAGTTGGAGGTGAGCCGCCAGCAGTGGTGGATGTGGGGAGAGAGATGGCGGAGTTTTGAAATTTGTAAAACTGGATGTCATGAATTACTATATATATTATGATGTTAAGGTAAATACATTGTTTGTTCTCTATTAACATCTTTCAATTGCTAACTATGCCTATCAGTAGTTAGTGCCTTCTGTAGTTTGAATCTTTTATTTAGCTGGCAATAGTGGCGCTCGCTGTACTGCAGTAGCTTGAGTAACGAAGATTTTTGTGAGGTAAGTGATTTGTGAAAGGTACAGGTTAATGTTAGTCAGGGCCATTCCTTTGTAGGGATATCTGAAAGTCAGATTGCGTTGCGCTAAAAAAATATTGTGTGTCAGTTTAAGCACAGTCATGAATAAATTTTTCTAAGAGGACGTTTCAATAGTGCCACATACATTATACGTGAATAGGAGAGGCCATCATTAAAACAAAGACGTTTTTCGTTGGGACGGGATCTTCTCTTGAAATTTCAATCACCACTTTTCTCCTCTGGTTGCGAAAACATTCTGTTGGCACCCACCTACGTAGGGAGAAATGATCATCACGATAAAATAAAAGAAATCAGGGTTCGCACAGAAAAATTTAAGTGCTCGTTTTTCCCGCGTTCCGATCGAGAGTGGAACGGTAGGTGGTTCATTGAAGCCTCTGCCAGACACTTTATTGTGAATAGCAGAGTAATCACGTAGATGTAGATGTAAAAAGAGAGGATCATCATTATTATGCTCCCGAGCTTGAAATCAACATTATCGTCATCATCATTAACGAAGCCATTTATCGTCCACTGCTGGATAAAACCCCTTTCCAGACTTGGCTTCTGCCCTAAATTATGCACACAAGTATACACACTGAAAAAAGCACAGGTCACACCCGTCTACAAGAAGTGTAGCAGAAGTAATCCACAAAACTACCGTCCTATCGCACTGACGTCCCTGTTTTGCTGAAGTTATGAGCTCAAACATAGTGAAGTATATCGAACAGAACGGCCTTCTCCTTATCAAGAAGCGTGGATTGTAAATAAGTCGATCATGCAACACCCACCTTGCGCTCTAGTCCCACGACATTCTGAAAGCCAAGCACGATGGAAACGTCCGGATAGTATTTGAATCAGTACAACACCAAAGTTCACTGACTAAAATAAGACTATACGGGTATAACAATTGTGAGTGGACTGAACATTTCTTCGTAGGGAGGACACAGCAAGTCGGACTGGCGAATAGCCAGCAGTGATGGAGGTTGGATGTTACTAGTTAGCAGTGATGGAGGTTAGAGGTCTGAAGTGTTAGCGCGAGCGGATGGTCTGGACGTGTGTCCGTCATTGAGATTTAATTTTGTTGGCGGTTATACAATTTTTGGAACTGGATGTCACGGACGATTATATAATTTTTGAACTGGTTGTCACATGATTAAGGTAAAATCTGCCAAACACATCGTTTGCTCTGCAACAAAATCTTCCCTTTGCTAACCATATACCTATTAGTTCAAAATGGTTCAAATGGCTCTGAGCACTATGGGACTTAACATCTGTGGTCATCAGTCCCCTAGAACTTAGAACTACTTAAACCTAACTAACCTAAGGACATGACACACATACATGCCCGAGGTAAGATTCGAACCTGCGACCGTAGCGGTCACGCGGTTCCCGACTGAAGCGCCTAGAACCGCACGGCCACACAGGCCGGCTGCCTATTAGTAGTTAGACGCTACAGTAGTTGGAATATTTTTATTTAGATGGCTGTATTGGTGCTTGCTGCATTGCTGTAGTTCGTGTCATGAAGATTTTCTGTGAGGTAAGTGACTTATGAAATGTATTGTTAGGATTTCTGTTAATTCTGGGCTATTGTTCTGAGTTACTAGACGCCCGCTAAACCCTCTGGGCAGAACAGGTATTAGGACTGTGGAAAGGACCAAGGGCTGAGGTCAGTTTCTGCTTCTAATTGCCATTTATTGCAATTTAATAACATTTACAACCAAGGCGGCACATAGCTGAATCTTTACCGACTGCAACTTCTACTCGGCTGAAGGCCTCCAACAAGAAATCTTAAGATAAAAGTCCAATTAAGATAGCAATAAAATAATTTAAAAAACAACATACGCAAGGTGCAATACAAATGGCTGAGCGCCACAATTAAATTTCAAACCTTCAGAATATATTACCATTGACCTTTAAAGGCAGAAGGCCAGCATGTTTACCAACAAGAAATCTTAAAAACTAACAAGATAAAATCTAATTAAGATAGCAATAAATTAATTTTTGGAAGCAATATATGCAAGGTGCAATACCAATGGCTGAGGGCCACAATTAAACTTCAGAATTTTAAAATATATTACCATAATCTTTAAAGGCAGAAGGCCGCAGTGTTTAAGCGTGAAGATAAATTTAAATATTAATTTTGCAAAATTTTAAGAAAACACACAGATAAAAATAAGCATAAAATTTAAAATAGCTGGCAACAGATAACTAAACACCGGTGGCACTCAGAAGTCCTCCAGGGAGGTCGGTCTGTCCTCGTTCACTTAGGCGAGACAGGTGGTGAGCCCAACTACACTTCATCCGTCGGAACCCAACCAGGGGACAGCCACGGACCGACCGACACAACGACTTGCTTCCCGTCAATCAGTTCATGAGAACTCAAACCAGCAATGTTACAAACGTGATAACCACAATGAAGTATGTATTAACTGTCAAAATTACACACAATGTTGGAGAGCGACAACAAGTGAGAAAGGACGCTGCCTGAAATTACGTTTGTGGCCAGGGCAGGTAACCATAACACTAACGGCCACTAGGCAGAAAATTCCGCTGATACACTTGAATTTGAAACATACTAGTGTAGTTAACTTAGCTCAAAAGAACACTGCCTGAATTTGCGTACAGCAGTAGAACCACTCTGTGTTGCTCACCGGAAAACCTCCCCAGCAGCGAACCACCGAAGCGAACCACCACAACATGAATGGACGTGGCTTGGGTAGTTGAAACCACTACTCAACTTTCACGTCCTGAGTCGGTGAACCACGAAGCTCATAGCAATCGACAGCTCCACACATGCTCCGACACTGCGCAGGGGCTGCCAGCGAACCCAGCTGACTGCACCGCTCGGAGAACTTCCTTCGTCAGCGACAACCGACCGACTCACTCCAGACCCCCTTGCCGGAACTGTATGCACGAAACCAAAGATGGTACACGGCGCAAATATCGATACACATCACTGCTGTCACACGTAGAAGGAAGAAGAACCACGATGTAACTGCGATAAGGGCGGGAAACCAAACACAGATAGACGGCGAAGTTCACGAAAACGCATAGCTGGGAGACAGCACGGCTCAATTTTAAAGCAGTCAGATCTCGTTACCCTTGAATATTGTGGGTATTTAGTGAATAGGAAAAGTTTGAGTCTGTCAGGGAAAATTCTGTAGGTCAGAAATGAATTGATAAAAAAAAATTAGCAAAGCGACGCTTGCACTCTTTCACTTAGCAGTTTCAGAATTAAATCAGGAAGTTTCACTTGGAATACACCTCAGTTAGAGGCGCCATTTTGAAGGCTACGTATAGCGCAGGCACCTGTCGGAACTTCATGAAACAATAGGGGCTGAAGCAGGCATATCCCACAATGTCACAAAATGAATTCCGAATTTTTTCAGTCGAGAAAAAAGTGTTGCATTACCTGTTGAAAACCCCCGTAACATAAACTCATAATTTTCTCATATGACATTGTTATCTGTAGTGAAGTATTGTCTGAAAAAGCTATGGAAATATTCAGTCACGTCTGAAAATAAGTTCAAAGTGGGTCAAACATTTACAACACGTTTTAAATGTACAATACGGTAAAATTATGCAGTTCACAAAACAAAAGACCATAGTATGCTATGATCACAACGTGATCAATTCATACAAATACCTAACAGAGGAATATGAAATGGAAACATCACAAATGCGCATTCGTAGATAAACCGGATCGCAGACTTCGGTACATTGGCAGATTGCTAGGAAAATCCGATCTGTTTACAAAGAAGAATGAGGAGAAAGCCCCTCAGAATATTGCTCAAATGTGTGCGATCCGTACTAAACCAGGGCTAACAGGGTACACTGAGCTTTTACGAAGAAGGGCCGCGCGAATGGTGAGAGAGATGTTCGGTTAACGGGAGAGCGCCATGGAGATGTCGAAAAACCTGGAGTGTCAAATTCAGCAAGCAAATTACACCGGAGAGCCTACTTACGATGTTTCCAGTACTAGTAGCAAGTGAACCGTCTATATACACTCCTGGAAATTGAAATAAGAACACCGTGAATTCATTGTCCCAGGAAGGGGAAACTTTATTGACACATTCCTGGGGTCAGATACATCACATGATCACACTGACAGAACCACAGGCACATAGACACAGGCAACAGAGCATGCACAATGTCGGCACTAGCAGCAAGGCACTAGCAGCAAGGCAGGCTGCTATTCTCCCATGGAGACGATCGTAGAGATGCTGGATGTAGTCCTGTGGAACGGCTTGCCATGCCATTTCCACCTGGCGCCTCAGTTGGACCAGCGTTCGTGCTGGACGTGCAGACCGCGTGAGACGACGCTTCACCCAGTCCCAAACATGCTCAATGGGGGACAGATCCGGAGATCTTGCTGGCCAGGGTAGTTGACTTACACCTTCTAGAGCACGTTGGGTGGCACGGGATACATGCGGACGTGCATTGTCCTGTTGGAACAGCAAGTTCCCTTGCCGGTCTAGGAATGGTAGAACGATGGGTTCGATGACGGTTGGGATGTACCGTGCACTATTCAGTGTCCCCTCGATACTGCCAGTCTAGGAGATCGCTCCCCACACCATGATGCCGGGTGTTGGCCCTGTGTGCCTCGGTCGTATGCAGTCCTGATTGTGGCGCTCACCTGCACGGCGCCAAACACGCATACGACCATCATTGGCACCAAGGCAGAAGCGACTCTCATCGCTGAAGACGACACGTCTCCATTCGTCCCTCCATTCACGCCTGTCGCGACACCACTGGAGGCGGGCTGCACGATGTTGGGGCGTGAGCGGAAGACGGCCTAACGGTGTGCGGGACCGTAGCCCAGCTTCATGGAGACGGTTGCGAATGGTCCTCGCCGATACCCCAGGAGCAACAGTGTCCCTAATTTGCTGGGAAGTGGTGGTGCGGTCCCCTACGGCACTGCGTAGGATCCTACGGTCTTGGCGTGCATCCGTGCGTCGCTGCGGTCCGGTCCCAGGTCGACGGGCACGTGCACCTTCCGCCGACAACTGGCGACAACATCGATGTACTGTGGAGACCTCACGCCCCACGTGTTGAGCAATTCGGCGGTACGTCCACCCGGCCTCCCGCATGCCCACTATACGCCCTCGCTCAAAGTCCGTCAACTGCACATACGGTTCACGTCCACGCTGTCGCGGCATGCTACCAGTGTTAAAGACTGCGATGGAGCTCCGTATGCCACGGCAAACTGGCTGACACTGACGGCGGCGGTGCACAAATGCTGCGCAGCTAGCGCCATTCGACGGCCAACACCGCGGTTCCTGGTGTGTCCGCTGTGCCGTGCGTGTGATCATTGCATGTACAGCCCTCTCGCAGTGTCCGGAGCAAGTATGGTGGGTCTGACACACCGGTGTCAATGTGTTCTTTTTTCCATTTCCAGGAGTGTATATTCTCCATCTCACTACTTATCTTTTCCTTAGACAGCGATCAGAGCGATGACGGCGCACAGAGATGCATTTAAGCAATCAGTCTTATCGCGCTCTACAGGGTGTTACAAAAAGGTACGGCCAAACTTTCAGGAAACATTCCTCACACACAAAGAAAGAAAATATGTTATGTGGACATGTGTCCGGAAAACCTTACTTTCCATGTTAGAGCTCATTTTATTACTTCTCTTCAAATCACATTAATCATGGAATGGAAACACACAGCAACAGAACGTATCAGCGTGACTTCAAACACTTTGTTACAGGAAATGTTCAAAATGTCCTCCGTTAGCGAGGATACATGCATCCACCTCCGTCGCATGTAATCCCTGATGCGCTGATGAAGCCCTGGAGAATGGCGTATTGTATCACAGCCGTCCACAATACGAGCACGAAGAGTCTCTACATTTGGTACCGGGGTTGCGTGGACAAGAGCTTTCAAATGCCCCCATAAATGAAAGTCAAGAGGGTTGAGGTCAGGAGAGCGTGGAGGCCAGGGAATTGGTCCGCCTCTACCAATCCATCGGTCACCGAATCTGTCGTTGAGAAGCGTACGAACACTTCGACTGAAATGTGCAGGAGCTCCATCGTGCATGCACCACATGTTGTGTCGTACGTGTAAAGGCACATGTTCTAGCAGCACAGGTAGAGTATCCCGTATGAAATCATGATAACGTGCTCCATTGAGCGTAGATGGAAGACCATGGGGCCCAATCAAGACATCACCAACAATGCCTGACCAAACGTTCACAGAATATCTGTGTTGATGACGTGGTTGCACAATTGCGTGCGGATTCTCGTCAGGCCACACACGTTGATTGTAAAAATTTACAATTTGATCACGTTGGAATGAAGCCTCATCCGTAAGGAGAACATTTGCACTGAAAAGAGGATTGACACATTGTTGGATGAACAATTTGCAGAAGTGTGCCCGTGGAGGCCAATCAGCTGCCGATAGTGCCTGCACACGCTGTACATGGTACGGAAACAACTGGTTCTCCCGTAGCACTCTCCATACAGTGACGTGGTCAACGTTACCTTGTACAGCAGCAACTTCTCTGACGCTGACATTACGGTTATCGTCAACTGCACGAAGAACTGCCTCGTCCATTGCAGGTGTCCTCGTCGTTCTAGGTCTTCCCAGTCGCGAGTCATAAGCTGGAATGTTTCGTGCTCCGTAAGACGCCGATCAATTGCTTCGAACGTCTTCCTGTCGGGACACCTTCGTTCTGGAAATCTGTCTCGATATAAACGTACCGCGCCACGGCTATTGCCCCGTGCTAATCCATACATCAAATGGGCATCTGCCAACTCCACATCTGTAAACATCGCACTGACTGCAAAACGACGTTCGTGATGAACACTAACCTGTTGATGCTACGTACTGATGTGCTTGATGCTAGTACTGTAGAGCAATGAGTCGCATGTCAACACAAGCACCGAAGTCAACATTACCTTCCTTCAATTGGGCCAACTGGCGGTGAATCGAGGAAGTACAGTACATACTGACGAAACTAAAATCTCTAACATGGAAAGTAAGCGTTTCCGGACACGTGTCCACATAACATATTTTCTTTATTTGTGTGTGAGGAATGTTTCCTGAAAGTTTGGCCGTACCTTTTTGTAACACCCTGTATACGGTACTGGAGCGGGAAGACTTTTTAAGATGCTGTACCTCTGACATGGACTTCAGAAGGTTTTGAACATTGGTAGGTGTAATTGTAGACGCACATGTAGATGATGAAGTAAATCAATGCCGCCACAAATGCCACCTCGCCTGGAGGTACTTGGAAATCAGCAGCAAATAAAAGATGTCGGATCGCAATGAAAATTCTATAAACACGTCAAGTCTGAGAGGCATGTAAATACAGGTTTGTAAGAAGATATTGGACAACTGCAGGGTTCAAACTGTTGGCTACATCTGACAGGCTAGAATCCGGGCAACCAACAGTAAAACGACTGGAGAACTTTTTGATGAAGCGTTTGATATGCGCCATGAATGAGAGATAGTTTGGATCCCACAGCTGAACTTCGCACAAGCCCTCCTTCGAGGGACCCCGCCATCCTTTCGATTGGTACTAACATTACTTTATAATTACTGATGTAGAGAGCTTCAAGGTCTGTATATCATATTGTTTTGTAGGGCGGGCAACCACAGCCAAACTTCGCCATTTTTGCAAAGAAGATTCCGCACTGGCTGTATAAATGATTTTTATTAAATCTGCGACCGGTTTCGCACCACTTATTGGTGCATTCTCAGGCAATCTGTGCAAAAAATATATAATAAGAGCTCATGTAAGCTATTCGGTCCCCCAATTCTGAGGTGTAAATCAAACTTTTATATAGCCAGTTTTTGAATGAAACAAGAAAGTACTCACATACGATATTTATAACATAGTAACGTTGAACATTGCCCTGTAGCCACTCCCCATCATTCACGTCCAATATACCGTCATCTGGTGGAAGCGGTAGTAAAAAATGAGTGGATTTATGTTGTCATTATGGTCTTCAGTCCACAGATTGGTTCGATGCAGCTTTTCATGCTACTCTATCCCATACAAGCCTCCGAGTAACTACTGCAACCTATATCCTTCTCAATCTGCTTTCTGTATTCGTCTCTTGGCCTCTACGATTTCTACACCCCACGCTTCCCTCCAGTACTAAATTGGTGACCCCTTGATACCTCAAAACGTCTCCTACCAACCGAATCCTTCTTATAGTCATGTTTTGCCATAAATTCCTATTCTGCCCAATGCTATTCAGTACCTACTCACTAGTTACGTGATCTATCCATCTAATCTTTAGCATTCTTCTGTAGCACAGCATCTCGAAAGCTTCTATTCTCTTCTTGTCTTAACTATTTATCATAAACGTTTCACTTCCATGCATGGCTACACTCCATACAAATGCTTTCAGAAACGACTTCCTGACACTTAAATCTATACTTGATGTTAACAAACTTTTCTTCTTCAGAAACGCTTTCCTTGCCATTGCCAGTCTACATTTTATATCCTCTCTAATTCGACCACCATCAGTTATTTTGCTCCCTAAATAGCAAAACCCTTTTTCTCCTTTAAGTGTCTCATTTCCTAATCTAATTCCCTCAGCATCACCCGATTTAATTCGTCTACATTCCATTATCCTCGTTTTGCTTTTGTTGATGTTCATCTTATATCCTCCTTTCAAGACACTGTCCATCCCGTTCAACTGCTCTTCCAGGTCCTTTGCTGCCTCTGACAGAATTACAATATCATCGGTGAACCTCAAAGTTTTAATTTCTTCACCGTGGATTTTAATACCTACTCCGAATTTTTCTTTTGTTTCCTTTACTGCTTGCTCAATATACAGATTGAATAACATCGGGGGTAGGCTACAACCCAGTTTCACTCCCTTCCCAACCACTTCCTCCATTTCATTCTCCCCAGACTCTTATGACTACTATCGGGTTTCTGTGTCCGCTCCCGGCAGCTGAGTGGTCAGCGTGACGGAATGTCAATCCTAAGGGCCCGGGTTCGATTCCCAGCTGGGTCGGACATTTTCTGCGCTCAGGGACTGGGTGTGGTGTTATCCTAATCATCATCATTTCATCCCCATCGACGCGCAAGGCGCCGAAGTGGCGTCAACTCGAAAGTCTTGCACCAGACGAACGGTATACCCGACGGGAGGCCCTAGCCACACGACATTTCATTTCATTTTCTGGTTTCTGTACAAATTGTAAATAGCCTTTCTCTCCCTGTATTTGACCCCTGCCCATTTGAATAATAGTATTCCAGTCAACATTGTTAAAAGTTTTCTCTAAGTCTACTAAAGCTAGAAACGTGGTTTAGCCTTTCCTTAACCTAAGACAAACCGTAGAGTGAGTATTGCCCCGCGTGTTCCAACATTTCTGCGGAATCAA
Organism: Schistocerca cancellata; assembly: GCF_023864275.1. NCBI lineage: Eukaryota > Metazoa > Arthropoda > Insecta > Orthoptera > Acrididae > Schistocerca > Schistocerca cancellata. The sequence goes on from NC_064634.1 coordinate 496,414,104, forward strand.
AACTGATCTTCCCCGAGGTTGGCATCAACCACTTTTTCCATTCGTCTGTAAAAAATTAGTATTAGTATCTTGCTACCGTGTCTTCGGATTATACGATGTAGAAATTCTTTTCGCAGAGAAAAGCGATTCATTACGACCTTACTTTAGTGCAGAAATTTCAATTTTTTTTTTGTATGCTGCAAGGCACGAAGTTTCGTAATACTTAAATCAGCTGTAATCGACAAAACAATGTTCCGTCAGATGCAGTTTTCTAACGGCTATTAAAGCGCAGTGGGCCTTTTCCATCCCATGCATACATGCATGCCTGAAAGACTTTGTAATGTAAGGTGCAGACACTATACAAACACATAAATTGTAATAATCAGTTATATTAAAAATTACATTCAACTTTCCTTATGTATGAAAAGTTTCACAACTCAGAATTTGCTGCTCTTCTTGACAGACCCATGTACACCTGCCAGCAACAACACTGAAGTGATACTGTTCTTGCAGTGGCGAATCGTGAAGCAGCCTAGAACAGGACTGAAATAACCGCCCTAAAGTGGAAAAATCGCGGGATAGGGGTGTGACGTTTTTCGTGCACGTTAGGGCACTTCACACGTAGTTTTCGGTGACAAAAACTGAAAATTGCCTGAGAACTGGGTTCTCAGGGTGGGGCACGATAAGGTTACGATTGTGGATGGGTCCGTAATCAGTTACTCCCGGCTGCACAACAAATATGTAAACTTTATTTAAAGAAATGAAAATTTTAAAACAATCTCTAAAAAACCACAGTTGACTCTATGACGGCTGAAGGCCTTATCACAGAATAAAAATTCCACAATTTTAGGGCCGAAGGCCACCATCAATAACCTCAAACAACAAACGACTGATGGCCTGAATTAGAAGTGAAGAAGACAATTCCAAATAGCACTTTTAAAATAAATACCTTTCTTTTAAAACAAGTTTACTTTAAAAAAACTTATTGTAACATGGCTGAAGGCCTTATTGTGAAAGAAGTGAAAGCTGAAGGCCACACCAACAATAGTTAGAAAATTACAAATATCGTCAAAACAAACATCACAATCTAAGGAATCAGGACAAGCGGTTCTCAGCAATTGTTCCAAGGGTCGGCCCGGGAAGGTATCTCAAACATAAGGTAAGGTGAGACAGGCAGCCAAATGTTGTGCTCACGTAACAAGATGGAAGCTCAAACTAGGGTCAGCTTAAGTGCTGACTGTCTGACTTACCAATCCGCCTAACGTCCGATCATCGGTACAACGATGGAATATTTTTAGACAAGGGCGAAGAAACAGACAGCACTAAGTCTTCAGAAAACACCCAAGGCCGAAGGAAACACTAGAAACAAGGTAGACCTCCCCAGAAAAATATGCACAGTACAATACAAGAGGCTGTCGAACTATACGCCGTGTCGGACAGGATCAACACGACGAGGAAAGATACACTGCCAGAAAAGGACACTAACCTCCAGCAGGTAACTGGGTCGTTAGCGGCCACAAAGCAGAAAGTACCGCTGATTGCACTTAACTAATAAGAGTAATACTAAATTCAATGATGAATAACAAATAGAGAAAGACGGCTGCAATATTTCACCGCCTCGAAACACTTCACTCGTTGCCGCCGTGCTCAGCGGCCCTGGGAGCAACTTGGTATTATTTTTCTTGCCTGCGTGAGACATGTTAAGTACTGACGGTGGCCCACTTACTTATAGACTGCCCTAATTTGCTTGGAGACTGCATCTTAATCTCCATGACACTCTTCCTCTGTTGCTAGGAGATGACGCCAGCTCGGCTGACGTGGTATTAAGTTTTACCTGCGAAGGTGGTTTCTATTATTCCCTCTTTCTTTTTGGCGTTATTGACTGCCTATGGGGATGGTGGGACCCCTCTCTCCAGTCCTCCCCCCACCCCACCTGGGGTCCCTTGGTGGCACTTTCTGGGTGGTCCTGCCTAGCCTCTGCCCTTTCCACCTTTTTATTCTCTTTATTCTTTTTAATTTGTTGTTTTTAATGCCTTTTCTTGACTGATATTTTAACGATCTGTGCTGCTTTCTTCTGGGTATTATCTCTTTTTTATTGTGTTAGTTCCGCCTAAGGTTTCCAGGATTCGGTTTTAACTCCCATGATAGCTATTCCTGGTTTGCCACTTAACGGATGAAGGGATTGATGACCTTGCAGTTTAGTCCCTTTCACTCCAAGCCAACCAACCAACCAACATGTTAAGTCGAGTTCATAGCAGAAAATTTGATAACCAATACATGAATGATGAGTTAATTAGCATACTCTTCAAATAACTGTAGCACAACTCTGGCCACATTATCCCACTGCAAGATGCCATCGCCATAGGGAAAGACATCAGGCATGGAGGAATGCAAGTGGTCAGTGCAGCTGTCATGGTCTCTCAGTTACTACCACAGGCCCTTTGGAAGTACAGGTGAATATACCCCATATCATAATACTGAACACACTGGTCATGTCCCATGCACGTTCTGACCCAACTGGAATATGGCCTATTCACACACAAGCATCGTCCTAGTGAAACAAGACTATTCATCCAACCAGAAGACACATTTTCATTTATCCTCGATCCATTCTAGGTGACTGCAGATTCCAACCGTAATGGATGACGTTGTTGGTCAACACGGGTGCACATATCCGTCATCTGCTGAGGAGTCGCATGTTCATGTGCACTGAATGACATCCTCCAGAAATCTTCATCACCATTGTTCTCTGTCGTCATATCTACCGCAGATCGCTGCCTAACCTGCCTTACAGAATACGTTCTGTGATGAGACATGGACAGTTAATATGCTGTGATCAACGCTTGGTTCCATTGTCCTTCAACCAATTTCTGTAGATGATCATGCCAATACCATACGAACGGTCAACCAGTGGATGACACTGTTAGTCACTTGATTAGGTAGCTAGCTAGCGAGTTAATTACAGTTTCCATACAACATTTGAACGATTCTTCTATCGACACGATATGGATCAGTCAGTTTACAGGATATGTATTGTAATATACCCCGTACTCAGATAAATGATATCCCATCATACAGCAAATAATATTCTACCTTTACACCGAATTACAAGAGCTGCAGAGGGAGAGAAAATTCCACTGAATAATTTTGAAATTAGGTATGTTTTGAATAAAGCTCCCGCTGTATCAGATTCAACGCGTACTGTACCCACTTTTTTATTCCGATGAGATGAATGCAGGAGCGATTAATTGGGTTACTTGTCGCCTTAGTAGCTACGTGTGGACACCGTGTCTGTGTGGAATACGTCACTGGACACCAATTTGTGGGCCAACCACTGCCCCCTCCCTCCAGATACCCCGACACCCACACCATTAACGAACAATAAACAAAAAATCCTATGTTAATTAAGTTTGAGACATTTTATTGTTAAGTAAATTTTCTGTATGCACAAGTGCCTGGACATGAGCAGAAAATGCTCTAAACACGTGACTGGTAACAGGAAATACAGTTAAACTCGCTGGCAGTATCGAGAATCGAACCATGGCAGTCAGACGCGTACACTATTCAGCTACGGAGACGGACACATAGACAAGAATAAAATTTCAAATTTTCGTTGAGGAATAAGTAGACATACATTTTCGAATCCTAGGCCGAATGAGTGTTATTTACTGAGGAAAAAAAGGTGTAGTGTAGATTTTATTGAGACGGAGAAGGAGACGCGAGAAATTTGGTGTGGCCTTGATGTTAGAACCTGTCCTGGCTTTGAACTCGACTGGGGAACGGTGGGAAACAATCCCGGAGTTACACGAGCGGAAAGCTTTCGCCGCGGTTAACTTACGCTACCAGCCTCTCGCTGTTGCAGGAAGCACTGAGGGAACTGTTAGCTTTTGTTTTGTTCGCAATTAGAACTTCAGTTGTCACCTGACGTTTAACGTAATGACGGAAGGAACTTTCCAATTTCCCAGATTCTTAGATTTCGACCTTCGTAAAAATAATTAAAACATTAAAAATGGTCGACCATCTTAGTTATCAACTAGATACCGCATCCCGTATGTAACTGAACTGCAACACATAATTACCATCACTTAATTTTCGTACCGGATTCTTTATCACCAGGTACGTAGTATGCATCGTCTGTCCATAAAGTGCTGTGGACAATAACAAGAGGACACATCAAATACCGTTTAGCTTCATAAAAATAAAATTGATCGCAATCTTGTAAAAATATTTTTTATACTCACTTCAATAAAAAAATATTTAAAAAGATTGCGAGCAAGACTGCTTTAAATTTTAATTTTAACTACTTTTAAGATACTGACTATGTTTTTAAAAATCTTATATTTAGCTTCATCTTTGGCCCACAAAGAATACCAGTATTGATGATGATCGATCCTGACAGATGGAGTGGGGAAGAAGTAGGGGCAAGATAACTAGAGTTACTCTGTCACACATTTTGTATTTCTCTGAACGTTTACAGAATCACACTACGTTCGAAACAGTGACCATCAGGCATATTACACACGATGGATTATTTACTCATTGCGGGAAACTGTTTTAAAAGTGGTCTGAACATTTTGACATAGTTGGATTACGGGTTCTCAATCTCTGGTGACTTATATGTTGAAGGTTGAGTGTCAGCACATTGGAGCATCTCTGACTTCTCTGTTCGTTGTGAAGAAGCGAGAGCTTTTCCTTTGTGCTCGATTTCGATGGATAATATTTTCGATGCACATTTGTTAACATTCATATTTATTTAATTGCTTAAACCAAATGTAATTCACAGAAGAACAATTGAAGCATATTCAGTTATCGAAATGTAGTGCGAAGAAGAATTTTCAATAAAATAAGTTTCAGGCAGACGCTGTATTTGAAGTGAAACAATGTCGATAGGTACAATATGTCACTTAAAGAAATGCACGTCTGCAGTGAATTTGGTGCTTGTTCCCCTGGACTACGTAAACTGGACTTGCGAAAGTTACGAAATAAGTGTTCAACTTCTTTACGCATTTTAGTGTACCGCATGGCGTCAAGTGCTGTTCTGATTGCACGTTAATGACCTAACATTTGATGTTAACAGCAAACCAAAACAAGACTTTTTTTCACATGATGCAGATATCTGTAATCAAGTACTATCTGAAATATCTTTAGGAACATTCAGACAGATCTTATAAGATTTTACAGTGGTCCAAGGATTGGCAACTAGCATTAAATATTCAAGAACATAAAAAACATTGTAGTCTGTGAATAAGGCATCAGTGAGTCACTATTGCATGTGGGTGGAACCATGGTTCGTTTAACGCCGTGGTGATTTGCGAAGTTTCAGTCCAGTAAAGACGTATTTATATTTTTGAACATGTTATTTAAGTATCATATATTTCAGTAATTTAAGCTCTAAGATATCACGCAAATTTTTGATTTTTAACAATTATCTGATCAAAATAATAAACGTTAGTCAAGATATTAAAACTGTTTTCCGCAGTTGACTATTCATAACCTCCATTTACGCATCAAAGAAAAACGCTCGTTAGCCAAGTAAACAGAAGTTACCTAGTTTTTTGCGTCCATTCACAATAAGAAATGCCTACGCAGCAATCTGTCGGGACTGTCAGACAATGGTGGCGTATGCAGTCGGGTTTAGATCCGTGTGGTTACGTAGGAACTGATTCAAATGAGGAGGGGAAGATTCTAAAACGGTCACTTTTTTGCGGCTGACCCGGTGGGTTTAGGAGCGTACTGTCACCCAAGGACAAAATTTGTTAGGAAGAACACGAAAGTTATTGTACTTCAAACGATGATGGGTGTCTACTCAAAAGTATCTAAGATACGATGGCTTGCTGAAAATTAATGCCTCCGAATTTTCTTGTAAAAACTCTTAAATCTTCTTTATTAAAACGAAAGCTATTAACATTCTTCATCTTTGTTGTTCATGTTTACATATTTTCGTCCCTCTGCCGCTAAGGGTCTCCGAATTATAGCGTGTACCCTGACAGTGTATAACTTAAAGTGCTGTAATCGAGCTTCAAATTAGGTGAGTCATCAACACGTGGGGCACCTTCTCCTTCAGTATGACAGCTTCAGACCACACACAAGCGCTGTGCCACCTGAAACAGTCCGACGCCTTGGGTTCTCAGTCATCGATCATCCTCCACATAGTCCCGACTCGGCCACATTCGATGTTCGTCCTAAAGAATGCGTTCGAGGACTTCACTTTGATAGTGATGAAGCGGTGCAAGCAGAATCCGACATTCGACAGTGACATTATCAACAAAATGGTCCCTCTTTGAAAGGAATGTGTTCGTCACCAGGGTGTCTATCTTGAGAAATAAATATGTAGGCACGAAGAATAAACATTTAGAATGTTAATAACTTCTGTTTTGTTTAAAAAGCTTTGGGAGTTTTCAAATAAGAAACAGTAGGAATTTAAAGAGATGGGACCTGGATAAATTGACTAAACCAGAGGTTGTACAAAGTTTCAGGGAGAGCATAAGGGAAAAATTGACAAGAATGGGTGAAAGAAATACAGTAGAAGAAGACTGGGTAGCTTTGAGGGATGAAGTAGTGAAGGCAGCAGAGGATCAAGTAGGTAAAAAGACGAGGGCTAGTAGAAATCCTTGTGTAAGAGAAGAAATATCGAATTTAATTGATGAAAGGAGAAAATATAAATATGCATTAAATGAAGCAGGCAAAAAGGAATACAAAGGTCTTAAAAATGAGATCAACAGGAAGTGCAAAATGGCTAAGCAGAGATGGCTAGAGGACAAATGTAAGGATGTAGAGGCTTATCTCACTAGGGGTAAGATAGATACTGCCTACAGGAAAATTAAAGAAAAGGAGAAAAGAGAGCCACTTGTATGAATATCAAAAGCTCAGATGGAAACCCCGTTCTAAGCATAGAAGGGAAAGCAGAAAGGTGGAAGGAGAATATAGAGGGTCTATACAATGGCGATGTACTTGAAAACAATATTATGGAAATGGAAGAGGAGGTAGATGAAGGTGAAATGGGAGATACGATACTGCGTGAAGAGTTTGACAGAGCACTGAAAGACCTGAGTCGAAACAAGGCCCCCGGAGTAGACAACATTCCATTAGAACTACTGACAGCCTTGGGAGAGCCAGTCCTGACAAAACTCTACCGTCTGGTGAGCAAGATGTATGAGACAGGCGAAATACCCTCAGACTTCAAGAAGAATATAATAATTCCAATCCCAAAGAATGCAGGTGTTGACAGATGTGAAAATTACCGAACAATCAGTTTAATAAGTCACAGCTGCAAAATAACAACGCGAATTCTTTACAGACGAATGGAAAAACTGGTAGAAGCCGACCTCGGGGGAAGATCAGTTTGGATTCCGTAGAAATGTTGGAACACGTGAGGCAAGACTGATCCTACGACTTATCTTAGAAGAAAGATTAAGGAAAGCCAAACCTACGTTTCTAGCATTTGTAAACTTAGAGAAAGCTTTTGACAATGCTGACTGGAATACTCTCTTTCAAATTCTGAAGGTGGCAGGGGTAAAATACAGGGAGCGAAAGGCTATTTACAATTTGTACAGAAACCAGAAGGCAGTTGCAAGAGTCGAGGGGCATGAATGGTAAGCAGTGGTTGGGAAGGGAGTGAGACAGAGTTGTAGCCTCTCCCCAATGTTATTCACTCTGTATATTGAGCAAGCAGTAAAGGAAACAAAAGAAAAATTCGGAGTAGGTATTAAAATCCATGGAGAAGAAATAAAAAATTTGAGGTTTGCCGATGACATTGTAATTCTGTCAGAGAGAGCTAAGGACCTGAAAGAGCGGCTGAACGGAATGGACAGTGCCTTGAAAGGAGAATATAATATGAACATCAACAAAAGCAAACCGCGGATAATGGAATGTAGTCGAATTAAGTCGGGTGATGCTGAGGGAATTAGATTAGGAAATGAGACACTTAAAGTAGTAAAGGAGTTTTGCTATTTGGGGAGCAAAATAACTGATGATGGTCGGAGTAGCGAGGATATAAAATGTAGACTGGCAATGGCAAGGAAAGCGTTTCTGAAGAAGAGAAATTTGTTAACATCGAGTATAGATTTAAATGTCAGGAAGTCGTTTCTGAAAGTGTTTGTATGGAGTGTAGCCATGTATGGAAGTGAAACATGGACGATAAATAGTTTAGACAAGAACAGAATAGAAGGTTTCGAAATGTGGTAATACAGAAGAATGCAGATTAGATGGGTGGATCACATAACTAATGAGGAGATACTGAATAGAACTGGAGGGAAGAGAAATTTGTGGCACAACTTGACTAGAAGAAGGAATCGGTTGGTAGGGCATATTCTGAGGCGTCAAGGGATCACCAATTTAGTATTGGAGGGCAGCGTGGAGGGTGAAAATCGTTGAGGGATACCAAGAGATGAATACACTAAACAGATTCAGAAGAATATGGTTGCAGTAGGTACTGGGAGATGAAGAAGCTTGCACAGGATAGAGTAGCGCGGAGAGCTGCATCAAACCGGTCTCAGGACTCAAAACCACAACACCAACGTTTCAATACCCCCTCGCAGATTTCGTAGGTAACCAACTGGTAACCATATGTCATCAGTATATGCAAGTACGTCGTTTTATTTTATTAATGTAAGACTAACTCAGTGACATGCAAATGCATCCTCCTTGCGATAAAATTCAGGGAACACGACGAGTTTACTTACTTTTTCTCATATATCACGTGTTTATTTGACTGCACATTACATTTTTATTCATAATGAAATTTTAGGTTGACACTGAATTTAAAGCTCAGAAATAGAAAAAAAAGTGGAATGTCTGAGAAAATCGTCTTGTGTAGTTACAATAATATCCCAAAGAGTACTCCTCAAAGTTCATAAGCTCCACTGACAATTTTATTCAACGTTGTTGCTATCTACGACACTCCGATTGAAAAATTTCACGTCTGACCATGTAAATGTATTTGCCTCATTGGTTTCATACCTTCTATTTTTAAAGCCGACTGGCATAATAACAGTTGAACATAATGTATTCTGAAGGATAAATTTATGGGACTGTGTGGGTAAATTGTAACGCACTCGACTACTGTAGGTGAGTTTGGAAAACGCCCCAAAACCACCCTCATGTTGGCCAGTGGAATCGACTTTTAACACCCTAGAAACGTACCAACACCGTCAGAATTCTCCGAATTCGTAACGTAGGCAAGCAACTTTCAGAGGTGGTTGTACGGACCAAAACAAGAAGAAAGGCTCTAGAGAACGTCGGCTCTAAAGTGGACAGCTTAAGAGCTATCAGCACTTGTTTATCTTCGCTACCATAAAACACACCTGTTTCCCTGCAAGCTCTATAGTTTCCATATGTTTAGGAAAGTAATATGGATCAAAACAAAAACAAAGTCCAGTAAACATCGGCTGTAAACTGTTTACGTGAAGAGTACTTCAGTAGAAGAGATGTGTTTTACAGCAGCGAAGGTGTACAGGGTGATTATAATTAAAGTTAAACTTTCAAAACACCGAAACTTCCTGGCAGATTCAAAACACCACTTGGCAGAATGACGTGAAATTGCAACGGAATATTATCGGAGAAGGGGGAAAATGTATGGCAGATGAAAAAAAATAGTGTGAAAATTGATCAATAGATCAGAATACGGAAATGGAAACACATCTCATGCTCACGACCCACTGGAGTTGGTATAAACACGCCGGGTACACTGCCTTTCCTCCTTTCGCGTCTGCAACGTTCGCCATGACTGTCTCAATGCAGGATATTGCTCTGCGTGTAAAGGTGTATTACAAGAATGATGACTGTGCGCACGTCGCTGTGCAGAAGTTCCGGACACTGAAGGGTTTGGAAAAAGGTGTTGGTCCGATGAGTGGCGAGGGTCTGGAGAAAATGATTCGGAAATTCGAAAAGACGGATTCCTTTAGTGTGCAACGTGGTAGAGGGAGGAAACGAATTGATTCGACGCCAGTGGAAGCAATGGCCACAGCATTTCAGGAGGAGACGAGTGTTGGTGTGGAAACGTGTAGTGCACGGAGAATTGCCCGAACATTGGACGTACCCGTGAGCACCATGCGTAAAATCCTATAAAACATCCTTTTTTGCTATCCATTCAAAATTACACATGTGCACGAGTTGCTTCCTGTTGACCTGCGAGCAAGAGAGACCTTTGCTTTAGAATGTCACGTAGAAGTGGACAATCATCGGACCTGGAAGATTTTTTAGACAGACGAAGCCCACTTCCATCTGACAGAATTGTCGAATGTGGGCAACGGAAAACCCACACGCAAATCAGCCAGTATCACTTCATCCTGAAAAGGTGCGGTTTTACGGCATCATTTACCATAGGGCCATATTTTTTTTGAAGAGACAGGTGCTTCTGGTCCTTTTGCCTGTACCGACACTGGTAAGCGCTATGAGTGTCTTCTGCGCAACCGCTTGATTCCAGCTCTCCAACAGCGTGGATGGGTGGAATGGGATCATTTTTATGCAAGACAGCGCACCTCCGCACATTGGAAATATAGTTAAGCAGCTGCTGAAGCGCCATTTCGGAAATGCTAGAATTATCAGCCGCCATTTCCCTACAGCTTGGCCGTCCCGATCACCTGATCTTAATCCGTGTGACTTCTGGCTGTGGGGCTGTCTGAAAGATGTTGTGTTCAGTGTTCCGACTGCAAACTTAGCTGCATTGAAGGCACGCATAGCGAAACACATTCTGAACGTGACCCGATCAGTTGTGGAACATGCTGTTTCTCGATTTCAACTTGTTGCAGAAAGCACTGGACAGCATATTGAACATATTTTGCGCAAGAAACACGGAAATTAATAATCCGATTTGTTTTGATTGATGCTTTTTAAGCAGTTTTTCGCCTCAGGACAATTAAAAACAGAGTTTTTCAATGCGATGTGGGCATTGCCGTGGTGGATGGTCTTACGTAACTACCAGTATAACACCTGTACAGCCATGCACACTGAATGGTACAGTTTGTTTAACGTCAAACGTACACCTTAGGCATTGTTGTATGATTCATTTGTCATTTGTAGTCGACCACTATTAAATTATGATGCTTTCAGCGCCATATATTGCTACATTTTGTAAATATTTATTTTTGTTCTGCCATACGTTTTTCCCCTTCTCCGATAATATTCCTTTGCAATTTGACGTCATTCTGACCAGTGGTGTTATTTCTACAGCGGTTTGAAAGTTTAACTTTAATTATAATCACCCTGTACAAGGGGTCTCTGCACTTATTGTGTATTTTGGAGTACACGTTCAATACACACTTTTTGTTATTTTAGTCCATTCTACCTTCTCTGAAAGTTACCTACTCTATAGTCTTAGCAGCAGCAATACCGGTACATCCATCTGAGGTACCAGAATGATTTTCTCTTATACTTTACCAAAGACACATCAGTGCAAGTGAACACTGTCCTATTTCCTATGCATAATCTTCACATTCCACAATGTCCCTAGGGTGCATTGCTTTCTCTCGCCATATAAGGATGCGTCCAGCATTATCGTATATGGTCATTTTGACGGTCCGTTAGTGCATCAGTAGCGGGAGAATAACATTGCAGGGCGCTGTTTACTTCTTGTAACATCTGGACTTTTACTGTTTGGTCGACCGTTTCCAGACCGGGGTCCCTTACCTCAGGCTGATACATTTACCCTTCTTCATCATCGCTGGAAGTTTGTAACATCACCACGGATTCACCATGTATGCGCTGTGTGTTACTTCGTAGACAACGGTGAGGAGAGGTGAGCTATAGTGTGACGCAGCGACTGACGTCGTAGGGAAGCTGGACAGAAGCAGAAGTCATGAGAGAACCCGTAAATACAGTAAACATAATTTTTACTTAGCTTGTAACTTTCTACAAGCGTTGCGAAGAAATGTTACAGAAGACCAAACAGCAGTGAGACGCTCTGCTAAACCCACAGGACAGGACAGGACAGGCAGTTTAAGTTGTGAAAATGGGCCAAAATAAGCGGCTGTAAGCTACACTCGAACATGCAACTTTATTATTTGATCAAACATTAGAAGAGCCAAAAAAAGTTTAAAAAACACAGCTTTAGTTTTGGAACTTAATTAGTGGCTGAATGCGCCGTACATTCTCATGCCTTAAGGGCGAGACCACTTTAATTTAAAAACGGCTGAAAGCCAATAACTTAAAGCTCCACCAAAATCAGAAATTTAAAAGCCAAAGCCTTATCTTAAAACAATTCCTTAATTAGGCTGAAGGCCCAAAGAATCTGACACTTTAAGAGCAAACAACTTAAATTCAAACTCGGCTGAAGGCCCAACACTTAAGACTCAATAACATTAATTAAAAAAATGCCAAAGGCTTTACGTAAAACAGTCCTTAAATTAGGCTGAAGGCCTAAACCATCTGACTTCTTAAGGGTAAAAAAACGTTAATCTAAAAATAGGCCATACAAGCCATGCAAGTAAAAACAACAGAACAAACAAGAAAACGCAGTACACCCAAGGGCGCTCAGACGTATCCAAGGGTCGGCCTGGAACTGAAACACTAACGCACGCGTAGGTGAGGCAGGCAGTCGACCCAACCATTGTCGATCCGACGACAACCCAACCAACAGACAGTCAACGGACGCACCGACAAGATAACCTCCGCTTCCCGTTACCAGCACACAACAGTGAGTTCAATGGAAGAACGTAGAAGGTATTGGCGCCCACAACCAATTATACATTGAGCTGTCAAACTACACACCGTACTGGACAGCGACAACACGATGAGGAAAATACACAACTTGAATTTACGTCAACGGCCAGGGCAGGTAACCGGAACGTTGACGGCCGCAAAGCAGAAGACTCCGCTGGTACACTTCAGTTCAAACAACCAAGTACAGTTAAACTCCACCGCAGCGTGGCTAAAATTTGGCAATTTGAAAACACACGTTGTTGCTCGCTGGAATATCCCAACAGCCGACAACGAACTCCAAACGACATAATGCGAACAGTCGTGACTTGCTGGTAGTTTAAGTCAAAACTTTCGTGTCCAGGATCAGTGAGTCACGAACCTCGTAGCAATGGGGACAGCACCAAACACTCCGACACCGCACAGAGGCCGCCAGCGGGCCCGGCCAAACCACACACCGCGGAGATTTCTCGCTGCTCCACACCAACCGACCAGCTCCTCAGGCCCGGAAACGGTGAAAGGACCAAATAAACGTCGGCCGATGAGACGACCAACCGACGGTCGTCCCGCTCCAGTTTCCCTGCGTCGGACAGTTCACGTGTGTCGCCAGCGGTCGGCGAGCACTGGCTGTCAAGCCTCACCGGCACTCCGTCCCCGACTTCACTGCTGCTGCGTCCCGACTGCACTGCTGGTCCGTCTCCAACTGACTGCCAGACACACGACGGCCCGGAAATACTATTGGCCGCTCCAGAGATGGTACGACAGTGCGCTTATCGATATGCGCTGCTTCTGCTGCTCAAGGGCAAGTAAGGCAGGAAGTTAGAGACGCCAGTAAAAGGAATAAGAAAACGAGGCGGCAGTACCGCAATAGAAGCAGCAAAGGCTCAAGCAGTAAAGTCCAGATACACTCCTGGAAATTGAAATAAGAACACCGTGAATTCATTGTCCCAGGAAGGGGAAACTTTATTGACACATTCCTGGGGTCAGATACATCACATGATCACACTGACAGAACCACAGGCACATAGACACAGGCAACAGAGCATCCACAATGTCGGCACTAGTACAGTGTATATCCACCTTTCGCAGCAATGCAGGCTGCTATTCTCCCATGGAGACGATCGTAGAGATGCTGGATGTAGTCCTGTGGAACGGCTTGCCATGCCATTTCCACCTGGCGCCTCAGTTGGACCAGCGTTCGTGCTGGACGTGCAGACCGCGTGAGACGACGCTTCATCCAGTCCCAAACATGCTCAATGGGGGACAGATCCGGAGATCTTGCTGGCCAGGGTAGTTGACTTACACCTTCTAGAGCACGTTGGGTGGCACGGGATACATGCGGACGTGCATTGTCCTGTCGGAACAGCAAGTTCCCTTGCCGGTCTAGGAATGGTAGAACGATGGGTTCGATGACGGTTTGGATGTACCGTGCACTATTCAGTGTCCCCTCGACGATCACCAGTGGTGTACGGCCAGTGTAGGAGATCGCTCCCCACACCATGATGCCGAGTGTTGGCCCTGTGTGCCTCGGTCGTATGCAGTCCTGATTGTGGCGCTCACCTGCACGACGCCAAACACGCATACGACCATCATTGGCACCAAGGCAGAAGCGACTCTCATCGCTGAAGACGACACGTCTCCATTCGTACCTCCATTCACGTCTGTCGCGACACCACTGGAGGCGGGCTGCACGATGTTGGGGCGTGAGCGGAAGACGGCCTAACGGTGTGCGGGACCGTAGCCCAGCTTCATGGAGACGGTTGCGAATGGTCCTCGCCGATACCCCAGGACCAACAGTGTCCCTAATTTGCTGGGAAGTGGCGGTGCGGTCCCCTACGGCACTGCGCAGGATCCTACGGTCTTGGCGTGCATCCGTGCGTCGCTGCGGTCCGGTCCCAGGTCGACGGGCACGTGCACCTTCCGCCGACCACTGGCGACAACATCGATGTACTGTGGAGACCTCACGCCCCACGTGTTGAGCAATTCGGCGGTACGTCCACCCGGCCTCCCGCATGCCCACTATACGCCCTCGCTCAAAGTCCGTCAGCTGCACATACGGTTCACGTCCACGTTGTCGCGGCATGCTACCAGTGTTAAAGACTGCGACGGAGCTCCGTATGCCACGGCAAACTGGCTGACACTGACGGCGGCGGTGCACAAATGCTGCGCAGCTAGCGCCATTCGACGGCCAACACCGCGGTTCCTGGTGTGTCCGCTGTGCCGTGCGTGTGATCATTGCTTGTACAGCCCTCTCGCAGTGTCCGGAGCAAGTATGGTGGGTCTGACACACCGGTGTCAATGTGTTCTCTTTTCCATTTCCAGGAGTGTATTTCAAGAAGTAAACTGAAGAGCGCCCCGCAGTGTGAGGCTCCCGCTACTAATGCACTAACGGACCGTCAAAGTGATGACATTCGATAATGCTGGACGCACCCTTATATGGCGAGAGATGGCAATAAGCAGTGCACCCAGGAACATTGTGGAATATGAAGATTATGCATAGGAAATAGGACAGTGTCCACTTGCACTGATGTGTCTTTGGTACAGTTCCAGGTATTGCAAACGATGAATATCATCATTTATACATGTCCAGCTTGGCTCTTGTTGCGGCCACTGTAGACGATTTCTTTGACACTAATGAACTAAACTCCATCCGAACATGCCAAGGAGGTCCAACGGTACCAACCGGTCGCCGTGTCACCCTCAGACAACATGGTGTCACTGGATTCGGTTACGGAGGGGCATGTGGTCAACACACCACTCTCCCGGCCGTATGTTTCCGAGATCGTTGCCGCTACTTCTCAGTCAAGTAGCTCCTCAGTTTGCCTGACAAGGTTTGAGTGCACCCCGCTTGCCAACAGCGTAAATCTTTTTAAATGTTCGGATAATAAGTTGCCGTCTCTTTATCTAAAAATAGATGATGAATGCAGCTAGCCACTATCTCTGTGTAATGTCTTGTCTGTATAGACGTGTATCTGTTGCCTTTAAGATCACTTCACCTTCGCACATAAACCTATACAGTAAAGTAACGCCCTCCCCGTTCTTTGCTGATCCGTGATAAGACAGGCGAAAAATTAGACTAATGGAGGATTATTAGTATTATCTCTATTTTCATTCTCCCTCTCTTTGTCTCCTTTATCTATGTACAGTTTTTAATATAATATTTCATTACGTGAAATCAGCCAAACAGGATCTTTGGTGGAGTCCTTCGTCTTGGTAATCAGCGGCTGGCTTGCTGTAAGAAATCTTTACATTTATTATTACTGTTAAACACTGCAGTCAATCGGGAGAATCAATCGTTCGGACAATTTGTTCCTTTTACGAAAGATTGCGAATTCCAGATGTGTACGAAGCCTTTTTGGGCGATTTAACACAGATTCAGTGATTGCAGGCTCTCTTCGACACAGCTGAAACTTCCCCACTAATTACAGGGCCAACGTGATCATCAAATGATTCAGAAAAAACTGATTCGTTCATTCACTCCAGAACAAAAAAGTCACAAACCTTATTTATGGAGGAAATTGTGTATTAAATCCATCTCCATTACATATCCAGATCCCCGGTGATTCCACACCTTAATTATTTTCCGTTTACAGTCTCTTTCTCTTCAAACAAACCGCTAGTGGCACAAATGTTAACTGGCTCGCTTTAGCGAGAAGAAAAGCAGAATATGTATCTCTCAGAAACACGTCAATCCCTCAACAGATAGTCCAGAAGCTGTCCTAGTTACCACTCTAACAACCATGGACAATGCATATATGCATCTCTGTTATTTCAAAGAATAAACGCACTAGATAATACTTTGGCGTCGTCGAGCTGTCGCCGCATATATTACGAGAAAATCAGATCAGATAACTTTTCCAAAGTGAATGAATGTGGATGGTTTGATTGACAATGATTAATTGGTGCGTGGCAGAGGGTATTTTCTGTGGGGACATTACAAGCGCTCGGCAGATAAGATGGTCACCCATCTACGTGCTAACCCAGCCCGACAGCGCTTAACTTCGGTGATTTGACGGGAACCGGTGTTACAACTGCGGCATAACCGTTGGCGCTCCTTTGACACTGCCCTGAGGTATTATTATGAGGTATTTTCATGTGGTACTGTCCAGCCAAGTCTCTGCTTATATTCTCATGTATCCGATTGATGTCCAATTGGAAACAAGCTTGTCTGACGTCAGGTGGATGCCTAACGCTGTCCTTATTGCGAGCACCCTCACTGGATTTCATCTACGTTGCGTCTGAGTCATAGTCAGCCCTGAGTTCTCCTATGTGGGCTGTGTACCGTATCTGCTGGAGTACAAAGCTCATCTGTGGCCCAGAGAAAAGAGATGCAGGTTACAAAGAAACACAGCAGAGGAAAGGAAATACAATACTAACCGTTCATCTCTTGGCACTCTTGAGCCTTGGTCAGCCAGTCGCTGGACTGTTGGAATTGCTGTAACCTCATCTCAAATGTTCTGCTATGGTTCTTGAAGACTGAGCGTTGCTGCGATACACCTTAGAAGAGGTAATCCGGGTGACCAGCTACGGCTGCGACCAGAGTGACCTCTGATGCCAACAACTCTGTCAGGCGTAATAAGACGGTCTCTTGCGACAGACGTCGGGTTGGTTTGATAGGACTCCGAAGCATTTTCTGGTGAGTTGCAGACACATTTTGTGGTATGAGGGCGCGTTTCGGAAAGTTTTTTGACCTGTTCAAAACAGATCCCGTCTGATACCATTTTCGGACTAAGGGTTGCATGGCACTCTTTGATGGACCTTTGATACCATTAAACTTCTCAGCAAAACAACTGACCACACCGCTTGCACTACTTTGTTGCCACGTGACTTTCCACAAGGAACACCCGCTGCTGCACTGTGAGTGCCATCATCCCCTTTGCGCTGCTCCACTCACATTGACACAGCCCACACTACATTGTGAACTGGCGTGGATCACGTGACGGGTGCACGCATGATGGGCGCGTCACGGTGTGTGTTGATATGCATACATTCGCATCCAGTCGTATGCACTCGTCCGTGACACCTTTGTTTGTCCCATGCAGTATTTTCCCCCGTGTTAGCTTTCGCTGCTCATTATTATAAACGTTTTATAGCAGTGCTAAAAATGAAATGGACACTCTGAGTCGTACGACAATGAATGTAAATAAAGAAAAAAGTCTGTGGGTAATGCACACTTCATGAAAATACACCCTCCATATCATGTGTCGCCTGCCGGTAGCACTCGACTCGGAGACACCTGGTTAGAACCTTGCTGTTGGAACATACTTCAACGCCACACTGGTGACGGCGGTGTGTCGGTCACACGCAGGCGTTAGGCTCGGTAGACACGTTGGTGCTATCGGAGAGGAATATGCCGCCATTGGAAACCTGTTCTCCCATCTCCTTGTCATCGTTAATAATAACATAAACATGACAGAACACTTCATATACAATCATGCCTCACATTAGATACGTAGATATTCGAGGTGCATTCAAGTTCTAAGGCCTCCGATTTTTTTTCTAGTTAACTACTCACCCGAAATCGATGAAACTGGCGACACTTCTCGACGTAATCGCCCTGCAGACGTACACATTTTTCACAACGCTGACGTCATGATTCCATGGCAGCGGCGAAGGCTTCTTTAGGAGTCTGTTTTGACCACCGGAAAATCGCTGAGGCAATAGCGGCACGGCTGGTGAATGTGCGGCCACAGAGAGTGTCTTTCATTGTTGGAAAAAGCCAAAAGTCGCTAGGAGATGGTCAGGTGAGTAGGGAGCATGAGGTATCACTTCAAAGTTGTTATCACGAAGAAACTGTTGCGTAACGTTAGCTCGATGTGCGGGTGCGTTGTCTTGGTCAAACAGCACACGCGCAGCCCTTCCCGGACGTTTTTGTTGCGGTGCAGGAAGGAATTTGTTCTTCATAACATTTTCGTAGGATGCACCTGTTACCGTAGTGCCATTTGGAACACAATGGGTAACGATTACGCCCTCGCTGTCCCAGAACATGGACACCATCATTTCTTCAGCACTGGCGGTTACCCGAAATTTTTTTGGTGGCGGTGAATCTGTGTGCTTCCATTGAGCTGACTGGCGCTTTGTTTCCGGATTGAAAAATGGCATCCACGTCTCATCCATTGTCACAACCGACGAAAAGAAAGTCCCATTCATGCTGTCGTTGTGCGTCAACATTGCTTGGCAACATGCCACACGGGCAGCCATGTGGTCGTCCGTCAGCATTCGTGGCACCCACCTGGATGACACTTTTCGCATTTTCAGGTCGTCATGCAGGATTGTGAGCACAGAACCCACAGAAATGCCAACTCTGGAGGCGATCTGTTCAACGGTCATTCGGCGATCCCCCAAAACAATTCTCTCCACTTTCTCGATCATGTCGTCAGACTGGCTTGTGCGAGCCCGAGGTTGTTTCGGTTTGTTGTCACACGATGTTCTGCCTTCATTAAACTGTCGCACCCACGAACGCACTTTCGACATATCCATAATTCCGTCACCACATGTCTCCTTCAACTGTCGATGAATTTCAATTGGTTTCACACCATGCAAATTCAGAAAACGAATGATTGCACGCTGTTCAAGTAAGGAAAACGTCGCCATTTTAAGTATTTAAAACAGTTCTCATTCTCGCCGCTGGCGATAAAATTCCATCTGCCGTACGGTGCTGCCATCTCTGAGACGTATTGACAATGAACGCGGCCTCATTTTAAAACAATGCGAATGTTTCTATCTCTTTTCAGTCCGGAGAAAAAAAAATCGGAGACCTTAGTACTTGAATGCACCTCGTACGTAAGTGTGTGAGAAACGTCGCATTGTGAACGAGGAAACAATATAATATCGAAATAGGCAGAATATACCCCTGGGGGGCTCCCAGTCAACACTGCAATACGTGTTTACCTGTCGTCTGAAAAATGGATGTTTCTAGAACATATTCTACTGCTTCGCATGTCTCAGCGTTCTGTCTAGAGAAACTTGAGATGCTTTAGATTGTTGCGAATTACTTTGGCAGAAAGTCCATATTCTTAACCCACTGACAGAGGTCATGCAAAATGTTCGTTATACAACTGCGTCATTCCTTGTCAGGCAACTTCCTATTTTATGCTACAGATGTGGTGGTAAGTTCCTATGGGACCAAAGTGCTGAGGTCATCGGTCCCTACTTAATCTAACTTAAACTAACTTACGCTATGGACAACACACAGACATCCATGCCCTACGGAGGACTGGAACCTCCGAAGGAGGGGGCCGTGCAAACCATGGCAAGCCCCTGAGATCGCACGGCTACCCCGCGCGGTGCTACGAACGTACACATAAAGCAAGTAGGGGATAGTATGTTGTACCTAGACGTAGAGGACAGTGAACTCGGGAAGTTCTTTTGTCGATACTTTTGATTTTTATTTTAGAATCGCATGAAGAAATGTGCACTAAATAAGCAGTTTGCGCCTTTTTCTACAGGTTGAGTGTTGCTAGACATGAGGTCGTGTTATGCTCAGCATGTATAAATATTTAGAATTCTACAAATGTAAGTGTTGTATAATACATTAAAGCCATTTAGAATATATCGGCAATTCTTCAGGAGCGGAATTTTACGGCAAGTAAAATGGTATATATTTTTAAAACTATTTATGCAGTACGTGCACAGTTAAGCCATATTTCGCCAGTCGTGTACCACCTTGCACCTGACTAGAGTTTCTTTAAATGACTTAACAACATTACTTTGCTTAAAAGTATTCTTAAAACCCATTTAACTGTCAGCTGGTCTTTGATAGTACTTCTGCTTAGTTTGGTTTCCTGATTATTGATGTACAGCAGAGTGATAATTAAACGCTGTACTGACAAGATTTTCTCGATTGTAACGGTTTTAAATTTCAATCGGTAATTTATTCCTTTGCATGGTTATTCATGTGAAACTAGCGAACGTTTTCTAAACGTTTGCGAATCGTGTAACAGAGGCAGGACGTGGGAACCAACCTAGTATTCACCTAGTGGGATGTGCGAAACAGCCTAAAAGCCACATCCAGGCTGGCCCCCATATCGTTAGTCCTCTGGGCAGGTCTGTTACGAGGCAGGAGGACCTCGCCGTACCAGAAGCGACGCCTTAAAGCGCACTGCTGTTCCAGCAGGTCTACGTAAAAGGTGAATGCCATCATTTAAGAAAAGGAATAAAAAAACGTATTCAGTCCACGCCAAAGCCTAAAAAGTGCTCCTCTGCTCTACATGTCCTTTGTTAACGGAAGTAGTCTACATTCACTCGTAGCGGATCTTACGAGCAAAGGAATGTGGGGACTAAAATTTATCAGCATTTGCCCTGTCTCTAGATAAAGGACTCCTGTGAATGAATGATATCTTGTTTACCCTGACTTAAGCTGTTGTTTACGTCCTCTGTACCGGAAATAACTGCATAGGGGACTCATTAGGCTAATGAGCAGAAATTTCTCTAGTGATTGTGTTTATTCGTTGGGAAATACGAGGGCGAGGTTTGACAGCCTCGCTGTAAACAAATGTTTTGTTTGTTTGTTAGGATATACCGTGTGGCCGGCAGCTGGGAAATGAACGACGTATCAATGCTTTAGCTGATTAGTAAAAATCGAAGAAATCCACTGATGCATCTTTCGGGGAACCGTGCTAATATTCGACACCAACCTACACAACTGTACTAAAATCTGCAGTAGGCAGACCACGATTGCATCATTAACAGTTGTGTAGATTTGACTGCACAGGTAAATTGAACGTCATTTTACGTTCCGTCGATGACGGCGTTGCAGACTTGGACTCAATGTGAGGCAACTAAATGTCTGATGAATCGCTGGGTAAATCCCGGTAGGTGATGAAAGGGCTATACTACGGGTATATGGGAGCCGTGTCTGTTATATATGTATATATGTTATATATGTAAGTTATGGACAAAATTATTGCAAGTCAGCTGAGTCTCTTCGTAACGGATGCCTTGCGCATGGCTTACGGCACCTTCCAGAAGAACTGCAAGTGTGCACACTGCTTTACTGCTAAAACCTGTTTTAGTTGCTTAATGATTAATTGCTGTTGACGCTAGGTCCTCCAAGACTAATGGACGCCAATTCCGTCTCATAGATCTGATATTGCTAACACTTCAGTAAACGAGGTGCCTGTAAGAAATTGACTTAAATGCTGCAATGATTACAAAATCTAGGCAGTCGATTGAAACAAACACATTAAGTTTCCTTTAATTTGCGTCTATGGTCACAAACTTTTTTTATTAACAGATTACCGGTTTCAGTAAGCTGCCGTACAAACAAGATGTTTGTGTTCTGAGTTCACCAGATGTCGCTAATGTCGGCATGCACTAGTTTTCAATAATTAATTGAACTGCGTAAAATAAAGGGGGATAAAATAGTGGAAGTATGTAATGAGCTTATAAAGTATAAAACGCATTAAAGTAACAAAAAAAACGATGAAACAGAACACGACAAAAGTCAGATTGTTAAAAAGATTAAGAGTTAAGAGACAGTAATTGACATATGCTGAAGTGCTAATATTCTAGATAATCACATAAGTAACAAACACCTTTGATAGTGCACAGGATAATATTAAAACCATAAAACAAATCGCTAAAGAATCCACAATGAAAGAAAACATAGTGTTGCACATTAGTGCTACTGACAACATGACTGGTGCATATGATGTTATTTATATAAATTTGACGATGTTGGTGCTGATTTTGCATTTAACATTTAACGATGCCACTATGGCTGCCGTATATTAGGACTTTGTTTTTATAAAACATTCATACTTAAAGCGCACAAATGCATATATTTGTCAGTAGTACTTTTCATTATAGTCTGTTTATTGTTTTTAAGCTGTAGACAATCTACAAGTGTATTTATGTTTTTTTTTCCATTTTTGTTGCAGATCTAATGATGGTCTTTATAGATCGAAACCGGTAATCTGTTAATAAAAAGTTTGTGACCATAGACGTAAATTAAAGGAAACTTATTGTATAAACGGGTCACTGTTTTATCCGCGACAATGTCGCAGCTTGTGAAACAAATACATTAACTGAGAATTCTACTAAGGGTCTCTGCATGAGACTGCAGAATTTTACGGAACGCCTAAAATCCGTGCAGTCTTCTCCAACAGTGAAATATGGTGCATTTCTTTATTGCTTTGAATGGTCATGTCCATAGTATGCAGTGGATCCAATGGTCATACGAAGGGAAACGCTACTGGTAGGGGATCAGGATAACTACTCCTCTGAAATATTACTCGCATTTTTCGCGTAGTTTATGCAGTAAATGCAGATGAAAGGCAGATTCAGTTTTCCAAGATTTTCGAATGTCATTCGATATTGTACCATTTTATCCACTGATGATGAGGAAATACGCAGTATCTTCTCAAATGAAAGGAAAATTTATGACCTGTTACACTCAACAAGGCATATAGCACGGCTAATGTTCAACAGAACAAATTTCGGGTGTACCCCAAAGATGCTCTCAGTGTAAATTAACGAGTTATCACAGAGGATCAGCAACGCCACAGCACTGTTCGCACACGACGCTGTTGTCTATAGAAAAGTAATCGTGAAATGGTCGTACGGGAAAATCCCCACTTCATCGCTACCTAGGAGTGTGTCCCACCGTTCGTGCGCCGTCTATAACACCACGTTCAAACTCACTTAAATCCTGATAATCTGCCATTGTTGCAGTAGTCGCCGATCTAACAACTCGTGCGAGACACTTGTTGTCTTATATAAGCGCTGCCGACCGCAGCGCCATATTCTGCCTGTTTACATACAGGGTGTTTCAAAAATGACCGGTATATTTGAAACGGCAATACAAACTAAACGAGCAGCGATAGAAATACACCGTTTGTTGCAATATGCTTGGGACAACAGTACATTTTCAGGCACACAAACTTTCGAAATTACAGTAGTTACAATTTTCAACAACAGATGGCGCTGCGGTCTGGGAAACTCTGTAGTACGATATTTTCCACATATCCACCATGCGTAGCAATAATATGGCGTAGTCTCTGAATGAAATTACCCGAAACCTTTGACATCGTGTCTGGCGGAATGGCTTCACATGCAGATGAGATGTACTGCTTCAGCTGTTCAATTGTTTCTGGATTCTGGCGGTACACCTGGTCTTTCAAGTGTCCCCACAGAAAGAAGTCACAGGGGTTCATGTCTGGCGAATAGGGAGGCCAATCCACGCCGCCTCCTGTATGTTTCGGATAGCCCAAAGCAATCACACGATCATCGAAATATTCATTCCGGAAATTAAAGACGTCGGCCGTGCGATGTGGCCGGGCGCCATCTTGCATAAACCACGAGGTGTTCGCAGTGTCGTCTAAGGCAATTTGTACCGCCACAAATTCACGAAGAATGTCCAGATAGCGTGATGCAGTAATCGTTTCGAATCTGAAAAATGGGCCAATGATTCCTTTGGAAGAAATGGCGGCCCAGACCAGTACTTTTTGAGGATGCAGGGACGATGGGACTGCAACATGGGGCTTTTCGGTTCCCCATATGCGCCAGTTCTGTTTATTGACGAAGCCGTCCAGGTAAAAATAAGCTTCGTCAGTAAACCAAATGCTGCCCACATGCATATCGCCGTCATCAATCCTGTGCACTATATCGTTAGCGAATGTCTCTCGTGTAGCAATGGTAGCGGCGCTGAGGGGTTGCCGCGTTTGAATTTTGTACGGATAGAGGTGTAAACTCTGGCGCATGAGACGATACGTGGACGTTGGCGTCATTTGGACCGCAGCTGCAACACGGCGAACGGAAACCCGAGGCCGCTGTCGGATCACCTGCTGCACTAGCTGCGCGTTGCCCTCTGTGGTTGCCGTATGCGGTCGCCCTACCTTTCCAGCAAGTTCATCCGTCACGTTCCCAGT
The DNA here is from genome assembly GCF_023864275.1 of Schistocerca cancellata. Classification (NCBI taxonomy): domain Eukaryota; kingdom Metazoa; phylum Arthropoda; class Insecta; order Orthoptera; family Acrididae; genus Schistocerca; species Schistocerca cancellata. The sequence goes on from NC_064634.1 coordinate 496,438,586, forward strand.
CCGTTGAAATTTTTCAAACAGATTCTTTATTGTATCGCTTTTCGGTCCTTTGGTTACATTAAACCTCCGTTGAAAACTTCGTCTTGTTGCAACAACACTGTGTTCTAGGCGGTGGAATTCCAACACCAGAAAAATCCTCTGTTCTAAGGAATAAACCATGTTGTCCACAGCACACTTGCACGTTGTGAACAGCACACGCTTACAGCAGAAAGACGACGTAAAGAATGGCGCACCCACTATACCTTTCACATCACTTGCAGCGCCATCTGTTGTTGAAAATTGTAACTACTGTAATATCTAAAGTGTGTCCGCCTGAAAATTTACTGTTGTCCCAAGCATATTGCAACAAACGGTGTATTTCTATCGCTGCTCGTTTAGTTTTTATTGCCGTTTCAAATATACCGGTCATTTTTGAAACACCCTGTATCTATGTATTTGAATAGGCACGCCTATACCAGTTTCTTTGGCGCTTCAGTGTCTCTTTCCATGAAGACTACAAGAAAATGCAGAGTAACTTCTTTAATGTTGTTTCTCTATCAGTCATAATTTTCTATTGATCTAGAAGAATTAGGGAACACGTGTCTCGACGTCTGGTATGTTAAATTTGTTTTGATACAGGCGATACCTGTGATATTATCACGTGGTTTGAGACCTTCGCTTTCAATGCGGGCAGCAATTAAGATCAATCGCCATTATTGGCTGTGGTATACATTACAGTGTCAGGTCCCTCCTCAGAAGGAAAGTGGTGTAACGGATAGCACATCTGCCTCGTATGTGGGCGACCTCAGTTCAAGTCCTGTTGATGCCACATATTTTAATTCATTTCATGAGCTTCTATTATTATCGAAGATTTTTGCTGGTAGTGGAGTATACCTGGCGCACCAACGACCAAGGGCACGATTTTCCCCTTTGCTGGCTGCAACAGTGGTTCGCCGCAGCACGAGATTCCAGTATCCATTCACTTCCAGGCTTTCTTCTTTCTTGTTGAAGCTATGCTCACGTTTGGGCATTTCTGTAGATTCTCTGAACAAGCGGATGTGATAGCTCCGTAATAACTTCCGTGTCGGAGAATTTTACGACGTGGTTGGTCTCACAGAGCACGTGGTCCGCCACGGCCGATTTTTTCACCTGCCTCAACCTGCAATGCCACCTACGTTTGGTAATCCTGGCGTTGATTGATCATCTAGTCATTACAACATAGACTTTTCCACATGTACATGGTTTGCGGTATATTTCCGACATTGCAAGTACGTCCATTTTCTCCTTTGCCTATGTGAGACCCTCTCTGACCTTCTTTGTCGGTTTATAAATAGTCATTACCTCGAGTTTGCACACTATAAGATCGATTTTATCCGACACTAGGGGAAGGTATTGGATAAAGGCCGTACTTGATATTTCTTACTCCGATGTGTCACTCGGCGTACCGTTTCATTCTGTCAGACTTCTTCCGCAACTGGTGCAGTACCCATTGTTCCTCAGTTCTTGGTGTGGAGAAGAGCTATCATATCCGCTAGTTAAGAGAATCTTAAAAATACGCAACATGACTGTGACTTCACAAAGAAAGAAGAAAGCTTAAAAGTGAATGCATCCTGGATAGCTGTGCTGCAACGGATGACGGTTGCAGGTAGCAGGGGTAGAACCGCACCGGAAGCTCTTGGCGTTGGTGTGCCAGGTACATATAACCTGCGGGCGTGGGCCCGACTCCACTACCAGCAATGGAGGGTGAAGCTTCGACAATGCCAGCAACTCTGTAACGCAGCAAATTTACAAGCGTACTCACCTTGCATTGAAAGCGTAACTAGCCGTGCAGCCGGGAGGACGGCAGATTTTGGTTTCTACGCTGGCACAGCTGATGCCGACCACTGGGTCCAGCGAGCGATGTACTTGCTTAACGCTGCGTGTAATACTGCTTTAAGGCACCTTCACAATGAAAACCCACTCCAACAAACTCGGTTGACAAATCTTGTCAACTCTTCTGACGTAGTTTTCAAATGTTGTCAACAGTTATTTGAAGTCGCTAGTCTGAACAACTAGTTGAGGGAAGTTTTGTCTCGAGTTTGTAGTTTATGGTCAGTGAGCAAAAACAAGGCAGAGTTGTGTGCCGTCTGCTGTGTTTCTTTCGACAACGGCAACTCACGAGTCGTCAACAGATCCAATAATTTAGCTTTTGTTAGAAATTGATATGAGGAAACCAATGTAGGATCCTTCTGATTCTGCACATAAAAACAGATATAAAACGAAAGATTTTTGAAAGAAATTTCGGATAAAATTGGTGTATCACTTGTGGAGTGTGAAAGGAAATGGACAAATATGAAAAAACGGTCAATCGTGGGCATTGTAAAATAGTCAAAACTAAAAGTGGGTCTGCGACAACTGAGATTTACGTACCGAAATGGATATTTCTTCTAAGAAAACTGTGCAAATCCACCGTTGCAGAAGTCACTAATGTTGCTTTTTACGGACTTAAGTGCATATTTGTTTTAAGACACCGAAAAACTGCTTACAGTATTAAAAAAAAATCGCCACAATTGTTCTAGCGCGAGGTATTCTTTAGTTAAACATTCTTTCCTGGCTGTCTTTCTCTTGCCACCATTACAAATCGAAAATCTTCACAGTCAGAATCCATTTCCATTGCTTTTCTGTAATAAAAATTAAAAAAAGCTGAACGTGTGTTTACAAGAGTTTGAAACTGTTGTCAACATTTTTCAACAGTTTTCAACGGTTGTATGTTTGCCAAACTCACAACAGTTGCAAGTTTGTCAAATTCACAACGGTTGTATGTTTTTGTTTGTTGGAGTTGATTTTCGGCGTGAAGGTACGCTAACATATACGCTCTATGAATCTGGAGAAGAACTATTAAATATTAATCGACCTTTTTCATACACAGTATATCAAATTCTATGGGCAATATCACCATAGTGTTAAAATTTCAAACCAGGTTAACTTCAGTATTCTCGGAGATATAAAATTTTACCTGAAACACATAATAACCGTGCTGGCATCGGGAATCCGAGTTAGGTACTGTAATGTATTCCTCTATAGTATCAACTGAAACAACCGACAGGATAGGTTCATATAATCTAACTTTGTGGAATTTTCCGTAGTTTGATTACCACAAATTTCTGATATAATGAAGAGTAGCTTGGAAGATTATTATTTCACCGTGTTTCGGTTGTGTGATTGTTTTGGAGAGACTGAGAGAGTGAATGGAGTATATATGCAAAGTGAAAATGTGATATTTTATTAAAACTATGTAAATGTACCCCCCCCCCCCAATGAACCATGGACCATGCCGTTGGTGGGGAGGCTTGCGTGCCTCAGCGATACAGATAGCCGTACCGTAGGTGCAACCACAACGCAGGGGTATCGGTTGAGAGGCCAGACAAACGTGTGGTTCCTGAAGAGGAGCACCAGCCTTTTCAGTAGTTGCAAGGGCAACAGTCTGGATGATTGACTGATCTGGCCTTGTAACACTAACCAAAACGGCCTTGCTGTGCTGGTACTGCGAACGGCTGAAAGCAAGGGGAAACTACAGCCGTAATTTTTCCCGAGGGCATGCAGCTTTACTGTATGGTTAAATGATGATGGCGTCCTCTTGGGTAAAATATTCCGGAGGTAAAATAGTCCCCCATTCGGATCTCCGGGCGGGGACTACTCAAGAGGATGTCGTTATCAGTAGAAAGAAAACTGGCGTTCTACGGATCGGAGCGTGGAATGTCAGATCCCTTAATCGGGCAGGTAGGTTAGAAAATTTCAAAAGGAAAATGGATAGCTTGAAGTTAGACATAGTGGGAATTAGTGAAGTTCGGTGGATGGAGGAACAAGACTTTTGGTCAGGTGAATACAAGGTTATAAATACAAAATCAAATAGGGGTAATACAGGAGTAGGTTTAATAATGAATAAAAAAATAGGAATGCGGGTAAGCTACTACAAACAGCATAGTGAACGCATTATTTTGCCAAGATAGACACGAAGCCCATGCCTACTACAGTAGTACAAGTTTATATGCCAACTAGCTCAGCAGACGATGAAGAAATTGATGAAATGTATGATGAGATAAAAGAAATTATTCAGGTAGTGAATGGAGACGAAAATTTAATAGTCATGGGTGGCTGGGATTCGGTAGTAGGAAAAGGGAGAGAAGGAAATGTAGTAGACGAATATGGATTGGGGCTAAGATATGAAAGAGGAAGCCGCCTGGTAGAATTTTGCACAGAGCATAAGTTAATCATAGCTAACACTTGGTTCAAGAATCATAAAAGAAGGTTGTATACCTGGAAGAATCCTGGAGATACTAAAAGGTATCAGATACATTATATAATGGTAGACAGAGATTTAGGAACCAGGTTTTAATTTGTAAGACATTTGCAGGGGCAGATGTGGACTCTGATCACAATCTATTGGTTATGAACTGTAGATTAAAACTGAAGAAACTGCAAAAGGTGGGAATTTAAGGTGATGGGACCAAGATAAACTGACTAAGCCAGAGGTTGTACAGAGTTTCAGAGAGAGCAAAAGGGAACAATTGACAGGAATGGGAGAAAGAAATACAGTAGAAGAAGAATGGGTAGCTTTGAGGGATGAAGTAGTGAAGGCAGCAGAGGATCAAGTAGGTAAAACGACGAGGGCTAGTAGAAATCCTTGGGTAACAGAAGATACATTGAATTTAATTGATGAAAGAAGAAAATATAAAAATGTAGTAAATGAAGCAGGCAAAAAGGAATACAAACGTCTCAAAAATAAGATCGACAGGAAGTGCAAAATTGCTAAGCAGGGATGGCTAGAGGCCAAATGTAAGGATGTAGAAGCGAGTATCACTACGGGTAAGATAGATACTGCCTACAGGAAAATTAAAGAGACCTTTGGAAATAAGAGAACCACTTGCATGAACATCAAGAGCTCAGATGGAAACCCAGTTCTAAGCAAAGAAGGGAAAGCAGAAAGGTGGAAGGAGTATATAGAGGGTCTATACAAGGGTGATATACTTGAGGACAATATTATGGAAATGGAAGAGGATGTAGATAAAATGGGAGATACGATACTGCGTGAAGAGTTTGACAGAGCACTGAAAGACCTGAGTCGAAACAAGGCCCCCGGACTAGACAACATTCCATTAGAACTACTGACGGCCTTGGAAGAACCAGCCCTGACAAAACTGTACCATCTGGTGAGCAAGATGTATGAGACAGCCGAAATACCCTCAGAATTTAAGAAGAACATAATAATTCCAATCCCAAAGAGAACAGGTGTTGACAGATGTGAATATTATCGAACTACCAGTTTAATAAGTCACAGCTGCAAAATACTAACGCGAATTCTTTACAGATGAATGGAAAAACTAGTAGAAGCCGACCTCGGGGAAGATCAGTTCGGATTCCGTAGAAATGTTGGAACACGTGAGGCAATACTGACCCTACGACTTATATTAGAAGCTAGATTAAGGAAGAGCAAACCTACGTTTCTAGCATTTGTAGACTTAGAGGAAGCTTTTGACAGTGTTGACTGGCATATTCTCTTTCAAAATCTGAAGGTGGCAGGGGTAAAATACAGGGAGCGAAAGGTATTTACAATATGTACAGAAACCAGATGGCAGTTATAAGAGTCGAGGGACATGAAAGGGAAGCAGTGGTTGGGAAGGGAGTGAGACAGAGTTGTAGCCTCTCCCCGATGTTATTCAATCTGTATATTGAGCAAGCAGTGAAGGAAAATTCGGAGTAGGTACTAAAATCCATAGATAATAAATAAAAACTTTGAGATTCACCAATGACATTGTAATTCTGTCAGAGACAAAAAAGGACTTGGAAGAACAGTTGAACGGAATTGATAGTGTCTCGAGGATATAAGATGAACATCAACAAAAGCAAAACGAGGATAATGGAATGTAGTGGAATTAAGTCGGGTAATGCTGAGGGAATTAGATTAGGAAATGAGAACTTAAAGTAGTAAAGGAGTTTTGCTACTTGGGGAGCAAAATAACTGATGATGGTCGAAGTAGAAAGGATATAAAATGTAGACTGGCAATGGCAAGGAAAGCGTTTCTGAAGAAGAGAAATTTGTTAACATCGAGTATAGATTTAAGTGTCAGGAAGTCGTTTCTGAAAGTATTTGTATGGAGTGTAGCCATATATGGAAGTGAAACATGGACGATAAATAGTTTGGACCAGAAGAGAATAGAAGCTTTTGAAATGTGGTGCTACAGAAGATTGCTGAAGATTAGATTGGTAGATCACATAACTAATGAGGAAGTATTGAATAGGATTGGGGAGAAGAGAAGTTTGTGGCACAACTTGACTAGAAGAAGGGATCGGTTGGTAGGACATGTTCTGAGGCATCAAGGGATCATCAATTTAGTATTGGAAGGCAGCGTGGAGGGTAAAAATCGTAGAGGGAGACCAAGAGATGAATACACTAAGCAGATTCAGAAGGATTTAGGTTGCAGTATGTACTGGGAGATGAAGAAGCTTGCACGAGATAGAGTAACATGGAGAGCTGCATCAAACCAGTCTCAGGACTGAAGACCACAACAGCAACATGTAAATGTAAGCATGAGAAAGTTGTTGTGCAATAGGGAAATTTGTCACGTTTGTCCAAGTAATCCAAAAAGAGGCGTTTAGTATTAAATTTATTAGTATTTCATTTTGTGGAAAATTTCTAGTCTATTTGTGGTAATCTGATTGGCTGACATTAGAAATACCGAGAGTATATAAAGTGCTCGAGATGATCTGATTGGCTGCTTCTCATACCAGCGAACAGGTATGCACCGTTTGCCGCACGTTTGCGTTTGGCTTTGAGCTCGATAGTCGCTCGGGGGCCGTCTTCTGGAAAATACCTGCGTTAAACCGCGCTAACCCGAGTTAGTGCCAAAATGAAATAATTCGCTCCTTTGATCGGTTCTCGCGTAGTTGACGAACAGTAACTACGAGGGCAGTTCAATAAGTAATGCAACACATTTTTTTTCTCGGCCAATTTTGGTTGAAAAAACCGGAAATTTCTTGTGGAATATTTTCAAACATTCCCGCTTCGTCTCGTATAGTTTCATTGACTTCCGACAGGTGGCAGCGCTGTACGGAGCTGTTAAAATGGCGTCTGTAACGGATGTGCGTTGCAAACAACGGGCAGTGATCGAGTTTCTTTTGGCGGAAAACCAGGGCATCTCACATATTCATAGGCGCTTGCAGAATGTCTACGGTGATCTGGCAGTGGACAAAAGCACGGCGAGTCGTTGGGCAAATCGTGTGTCATCATCGCCGCAAGGTCAAGCAAGACTGTCTGATCTCCCGCGTGTGGGCCGGCCGTGCACAGCTGTGACTCCTGCAATGGCGGAGCGTGCGAACACACTCGTTCGAGATGATCGACGGATCACCATCAAACAACTCAGTGCTCAAATTGACATCTCTGTTGGTTGCGCTGTCACAATTGTTCACCAGTTGGGATATTCAAAGGTTTGTTCCCGCTGGGTCCCTCGTTGTCTAACCGAACACCATAAAGAGCAAAGGAGAACCATCTGTGCGGAATTGCTTGCTCGTCATGTGGCTGAGGGTGACAATTTCTTGTCAAAGATTGTTACAGGTGATGAAACATGGGTTCATCACTTCGAACCTGAAACAAAACGGCAATCAATGGAGTGGCGCCACACCCACTCCCCTACCAAGAAAAAGTTTAAAGCCATACCCTCAGCCGGTAAAGTCACGGTTACAGTCTTCTGGGACGCTGAAGGGGTTATTCTGTTCGATGTCCTTCCCCATGGTCAAACGATCAACTCTGAAGTGTATTGTGCTACTCTTCAGAAATTGAAGAAACGACTTCAGCGTGTTCGTAGGCACAAAAATCTGAACGAACTTCTCCTTCTTCGTGACAACGCAAGATCTCACACAAGTCTTCGCACCCGGAGGAGCTCACAAAACTTCAGTGGACTGTTCTTCCTCATGCACCCTACAGCCCCGATCTCGCACCGTCGGATTTCCATATGTTTGGCCCAATGAAGGACGCAATCCGTGGGAGGCACTACGCGGATGATGAAGAAGTTATTGATGCAGTACGACGTTGGCTCCGACATCGACCAGTGGAATGGTACCGTGCAGGCATACAGGCCCTCATTTCAAGGTGGCGTAAGGCCGTAGCATTGAATGGAGATTACGTTGAAAAATAGTGTTGTGTAGCTAAAAGATTGGGGAATAACCTGGTGTATTTCAATGCTGAATAAAACAAACCCTGTTTCAGAAAAAAAATGTGTTGCATTACTTATTGAACTGCCCTCGTACATTCGCGTGTGAACCTTTCATGTCGTACATAAACTCCGCTCGGCGTGTTTCGTGCAAATTACGAGACACTACGGCGAGCACGTCATTACAAGAATGAAGTAGTCGTGGGTCAGTGACTACTTAGGACGCCAAAAATATGAGTCGGAATAAATATCTTCTGGCTGCTTTAAGGTGCGTTTTCTTGCAGAGATAGTAACATTGCATAACTGATGTCAGTATATTAAATACAGACTTGATAGCCATTTGCCTTCTTTTAAAGAGTTTTTTAGCTCTTGACTACGGTTTCGATATCTGTAAAAATATCTTCTTGAGAAATAGTGGCCTTATTACATCACATGATGGCACAATAGGTTAGATGAAGCCGAGCGGCTCTTGTCATAAGCAGAATTGATAAAACAAGAATTATCTGTCGCTATCTAAAGCCACGGCTTGCAGTGATTCATCTTTTACCAATTTTCATCACTTAACAATTCCGGGTCCGCATCTCGTGGTCGTGCGGTAGCGTTCTCGCTTCCCACGCCCGGGTTCCCGGGTTCGATTCCCGGCGGGGTCAGGGATTTTCTCTGCCTCGTGATGGCTGGGCGTTGTGTGCTGTCCTTAGGTTAGTTAGGTTTAAGTAGTTCTAAGTTCTAGGGCACTGATGACCACAGATTTTTAACACTTCCGGGCTGAGATGCGGTGGTCCTTACATAAGACTCTCCCCTGTCGTTTCGCCTTCGACTGTGGAAGGCATCCTCCGAGGACAATCGGCGCACTGCAACGAGAGTGCGAGTGAGGGCCGTATACGGGGTGTTACAAAAAGGTACGGCCAAACTTTCAGGAAACATTCCTCACACACAAATAAAGAAAAGATGTTATGTGGACATGTGTCTGGAAACGCTTAATTTCCATGTTAGAGCTCATTTTAGTTTCGTCAGTATGTACTGTACTTCCTCGATTCACCGCCATGATTTCATACGGGATACTCTACCTGTGCTGCTAGAACATGTGCCTTTACAAGTACGACACAACATGTGGTTCAAGCACGATGGAGCTCCTGCAGATTTCAGTCGAAGTGTTCGTACGCTTTTCAACAACAGATTCGGTGACCGATGGATTGGTAGAGGCGGTCCAATTCCATGGCCTCCACGCTCTGCTGACCTCAACCCTCTTGACTTTCATTTATGGGGGCATTTGAAAGCTCTTGTCTACGCAACACCGGTACCAAACGTAGAGACTCTTCGTGCTCGTATTGTGGACGGCTGTGATACAATACGCCATTCTCCAGGGCTGCATCAGCGTATCAGGGATTCCAAGCGACGGAGGGTGGATGCATGTATCCTCGCTAGCGGAGGACGTTTTGAACATTTCCTGTAACAAAGTGTTTGAAGTAAAGCTGGTACGTTCTGTTGCTGTGTGTTTCCATTCCATGATTAATGTGATTTGAAGAGCAGTAATAAAATGAGCTCTAACATGGAAAGTAAGCGTTTCCGGACACATGTCCACATAACATACTTTCTTTCTTTGTGTGTGAGGAATGTTTCCTGAAAGTTTGGCCGTACCTTTTTGTAACACCCTGTATATAAGCCATCCAGAGGGCGCCGCTGTCAATCACGTGACGTCGGCTGTGCTATGACATCTGATATTGCCAACTTTCTCAATTGAAATTAATCGATTGTCACGCTGTTGCTACAATGTTGATATCTCTTCTATTAAAATTATTGCAGTGTGTGGCAATCTCAATGGCCTCTCTGTACATTCGCGCATAATAATGCGACGTGTTTGCTATGACGGTCGTCCCACTAACTTTATTTCATGATCACCTTCCTGAAACACATGTTCCGCTACAGCCGATTTATCAATGTGTCCGAGGCGGCAGTTCCTTTTATGTTCACCCAGATGGGTGTTGACGCATCTTTTTGTTGTGCCTATGTAGACCTTTCCACAACTGCACGGAATTTTATAGACACCTGGTGTAGCTAAAGGATGTCGTTTATCTTTTGCGGATCTTAAACATTATTTTATTTTCGTGGTGGATCTGAAAACAGTTTCCACATCGTACTTGCTTAAAATTTTTCCAATGCGGTCCGTGTCCTTACTGATGACTGGTAAGAACACTTTCCCCTTGGGCTGGTGTCGATCCTCGTCCGTCCTGGTAGTCAGTCTAGGGCGCAGTGCACGATCTGTCTCTCTCCTGGAATACCCATTCTTCTTGAAGTTGGCTCTGAGGTGTTCAATCTCATCATCTAAGTGAACTGGTTCACATATTTTGTGGGCCCTGTCTATCAATGTTTTAATCACCCCTCTTTTATGTCTTGGGTGGTGGTGAGAATCTTTCTGCAGATAACGATAAGTGTGTGTGTCTTTTCTGAAAACCTTATCCTGATCCGTCCTCTCGTTTGATTACACTCACATTGCAGAAGCTGAGGGGACCATCGATTTCATTTTCCAAAGTGAATTGAATTCTTGGATTTATACTGTTCAGATGTAACAGAAAGGCATCCAGTTCCTCTTGCCCATGGGTCCATATAACAATTGCATCGTCTACACAACGACACCATCTGGCTGGTCTTTTTCTAGCTGCTTGCAGCGCCCGTTGTCCAAAGTTCTCCATGAACAAGTTAGCCACAGCTAGACTAAGAGGACTTCTCATAGTCAATCTGTTCATAAAAAAACATTATTATACTGAAAATAAGTTGTTGTCAAACACAGTAATAATTTTAATAGAAAATATGAAGGCATGAAGCTGGATAAGATATGGATGTCAACATTGCAGCAACAGCGTGACAATCGATTAATTTCAATTGAGAAAATTGGCAATATCAGAGTTCATAGCACAGCCGACGTCACGTGATTGACAGCGGCGCCCTCTGGATGGCTTATATATACGGCTCTCACTCGCGCTCTCGTCGCCATTCCGAGCTGCGATGTCACTTGCGACTGATGCGTGTTCTGGAGCTGAGGGTGTGGCGTGTCGCCGCCTGTCGGAGCTAGCTTCGTCAGCGGCCCCATTCGGCCCCCCACCAACGACAACCCGGCCCATTCAACCGGATTCTGAGATGGCTCGTTCTTTGGACTCTCCACCTTTGCCTGAGAGTACTGCCTCTTCCGCTAGCGGCTTGCCGCCGACGCCGTCCTCTTCTGCTGACACTTCTGGGCGATGTGGCATCGATTCAGGAATCGATGCCGCCGCCCTTAGGCGGTTAGATAGGGCACATGGCGCGTCAGGGCCCCCTTCACGTGGGACGAGCCCGCGCGCGCCGAGGCAAAGGCAGGATTCCCCTTCTTTCCTTTGTCCCTCGTCCGCCCTAGATATGCCGGACATTTCCGACGTTGTCAATGTCTCCGAACAGTCGGACTGCGACTCCCTTGACGGCTTCATGGATGACAGCGACATCGCGGAGGGCCTGGAGGAACATCTCAAAGCCCTCCGTGACGCTGCCGAGGAGGGAGAGTACCCGTTTGACCCCGCTTTGGGAGCTCGGCAATTTCTGTACCCCCACGCCGCTGCCGCCGACAGTGCCGACGACACCATGCAGGTCGAGCAGGAGTCCCGCCAGAGGAAGCCTGCTGCGGCCTCTTCCGACTCCGAAGCCGTCCCCACCGCCGCTCCACGGGGCAAGAAGCAGAGGGATTCACCATCCCCCGCAAGACAGCGCCCCGCCGCCGCCTTACAGTGCCGCCGACGGTCCCGGTGCAAAACCAGTTTGCGCCAATTTCTGACGGCGCGGCAGACACTCCTCCCCCCCCCCTTCCCAGCCCTCCCACCACAAACCGCCGCCCCTCTGGTGGAATATTCTGAACCCTACACCAATCTCCGTAACCTCCTCGACCACATCATTGAATCTACTGCGTGAGGCAGACTGGCGAAGAACTCTGCCTCCTCTACCTACAATCCCCCTCTGACCTCACGAAGGTCCTCCATGTCTTTGGTGACAGAACATCGGCTGCTCCACCTCGCCACAGAGGTCGAGTCGGCTCCAGGTTGTTGTCCGCGGTCTCCCTTTTAAATATGCCGCCCACGACCTCTGGGAGGCGTTGCTTGCCCTCAATATTACCCCAGCTGTCATCTCCCGAGTCGTCTCTTCCCGCACCAAACTCCCCACCCCCGTTTACTTTGTTTCTGCCGACGACACACCGGCAAATAGAGTCCTCCTGACTCTAACCGCCATCGACCATTGTTTGGTCACCATGGAGAAGCCACGTTCCTGGCGCCTCATTCTCATTTGCTACCGGTGCCAGGGCCTGGCGCACTATGCGAGTGATTGCACTCGTGCGGTGTGCTGTGTCAAGTGCGTCGGTGGCCATGAATCCACCTCCTGCTCTAAAACTCGAGATGTCCCCCCCACCTGTGCTCGCTGCAGTGGCACCCACACGGGCAACTACCAGGGCTGTCCCAAAATTAAGGCGTTTCGCGCCCATCAGCGACACTCTGCGGCCCCTTCCACTGTGGAGCACCACGAGCTTGTTTCTGCAGGTCCACCAGCATGGTTCCGTCCACCCGGCCCATCTTCCCTCCCGCGCTCCCGCCCGCCCCGTCACCCACAACCTTCCCACCCCTCCCCACCCTCCCTCCTTGCCACCCCCATTCCCCCTCCTGACCACCTCCACCCCTCCCCCTACCCCCATCAAGCCCTGTTCACCCCAGCTCCCCCCAGCCCCCTCCCCAGTGCCCATCCTCGTCCTTCCCCCCACCCTCTCCCCTCCTCCCCCATCCCCCCGGTCTTTGGAGATCTTATCTCCAGTGTCATGGATGCTTTGACCTCTGCGATCACTGGGGCCCTTGACGCACTCCTCCATTCTATTCCCCAACAAATTGCAGCTGCCCTTTCCCACTCCCTCTCCCCCATCACTGCCACCCTCCCCACTCCCCGTCATGGCTGTTAGACTCCATGGCCTCACAGCCTCGTCTGGAATGCCAATGGCATCCACCGCAAGGAAGGGGAATTTCGGCAGTTTCTTCTTGACGAAGGGGTAGATATCTGCCTCCTTACCGAATCCCATCTTAAGCCAGGGGTCAGTGTCTGGGTCCCCAACTTCTGCTGCTACCAGACCGATCGGCCAACTGCATTCAGTGGAACCGCTGTGTATGTCCGCGCCTCCCTCTGCCACCACCCGATTACCCTCCCCACCCTTGCCACCCTTGAGGCCACCGGCGTCGTCGAGCACACTGTGCGAGGCCCTATAACCTTTGTGGCCCTCTACCGTCGGCCCCGCGGCCTCCTCCAGGCCCCTGACTTGGCCACAGTCCTGTCTTTAGGCGGCGACCTCTTCGTAGGGGCTGACTGCAATGCCAAGCATACTGCCTGGCACAGCCGCCTCACAAACAACCATGGCTATCGCCCCCTTCATGTCGTTGATGTGCACTCTGCCTGCATCATCAGCCCATTCGGCCCACCATCTTCCCCCATCATGGTCCTCCGGATGTCTTTGACATCGCCCTTGTGAAAGGTCTCCCCCCTATCGCCGCCACCACTCGTACTGCTCTTGCCTCTGATCATGTCCCCTTCATCTACTCCATCGACCTTGCTGGGTTCTTGGAGCCACCCTGTGCCTCCTTGGACTTGCTGGGCATCAACTGGGACTCCTATTGGCGATGCGTCGAGGCGGCTCTGCCCACCATCCCCGACGCCGCCAGGGTGGGGGCTGACCTCACCCTCGCCCAATTCACGGATGCTGCCGTAACTGCTGCTGTTGCTGCCACCCCTCCCCATCCCCCTCACCCACCTTCCCACTTGTGCCCTATACCCCCGGCCATTCGTGTGCTCATCACAACTAAAATCCGGGCCATCCGTGACTGCCTATGCAACCATGACCCTGCCACCAAGCACTGCGTAACTGCTGCTGTTGCTGCCACCCCTCCCCATCCCCCTCACCCACCTTCCCACTTGTGCCCTATACCCCCGGCCATTCGTGTGCTCATCACAACTAAAATCCGGGCCATCCGTGACTGCCTATGCAACCATGACCCTGCCACCAAGCACTGCGTGAACCGCATGCAACGCGAGATATGGGCCGTTACCCAAGCCCATCGCAATGAAGCCTGGGAGGCAAAGCCCTCTGCCCTAAACCTCCGAGAAATGTCTGCCTGGCACCTGGTCTCCCAGTTCCTCCAGAAGCGTCCCCGTATTCTCCCCATCCTGGTCGGTGCCGAGGCTGTGTGCAATCCTGACGCTAAGGCCAATGCCTTGGCTGATGTTTTCGCACGCAGCTTCACACTGGTCGATGACCCCATTGACCCTGCCCGTGTCCGCATGGTCACGACCCGAGTCCACCAGTTCCTCGGCACCCATGACCCTGATGATGTAATCACCGCTGTCACAGATGAGGAGGTCACCCGGGTGCTTCGGTACCTCCATCCTCAGAAAGCTGGTGGCCCTGACACCTTGACCAACCACCTTCTCAAACAGCTTCCCCCACCCTCCATTCCCATCCTTACCTCCGCCTTCAATTCCATCCTCTCCATCGGGCAATTCCCTTCCACTTGGAAACACGTGGAGGTGATCGCCATCCCTAAACCTGGTAAAGACCCTCACTCCCCTTCCAGTTATCGTCCCATCTGCCTTTTTCCCGTCGTCTCCAAGCTGTTTGAGCGGCTATATCCAAAGCGAGTCCTTATCCATGTCACCCGGGAGTGTGTGCTCCCCGATGTTCAATTTTGCTTCCGCCATGGCCATGCCACCACGCACCAGCTCCTCCGCCTCATCGAGGAGGCACTGGACGCCATCGAGTGTCGGGAGTACTTTGGGGCCATCTTCCTCGACGTCTCCCGGGCCTTTGACTCAGTCTGGCATGAGGGTCTGCTGTATAAGCTCTTTGACCATGGCTTCTCCACCTCCCATGTCCGTCTCATCGCCACCTACCTTCAAGGCCACACTTTCCATGTCCGGATCCCGGGAGGTACCTCCACCCGGAGGCGCATCAGGGCAGGTGTTCCGCAGGGGAGTGTTCTCGGCCCAGTTCTCTACAGCCTTTTCATCGCCGACACACCCACCATTCCGCAGGTTCATCTCGCCCTGTATGCTGATGATACGCTCGTTCCTGAAGCAAGGCCCTCCTCCGACAAAATCTTCAATCTGCCATCGACACTCTCATTGAGTATGCCAAAAAATGGCGCCTCGCCTTTAACCCTGCCAAAACCCAGGTGCTCATCATGTGTCGGCACCGGTGGCCCATCACCTACCCCCCCTGTCACTATCCTTGGTACCCCCGCCCCATGGGCAGCGACCGCAAAATATATGGGGGTCACACTGGACAGGGCCGTTACCTGGCGTCACCACATTGAGGACATACGGCGCAAGGCCTTGGGGCGCCTAGGTCAGCTCTATCGTTTCATAAATCCGTCTTCCTCCCTTTCCCAGCATCTTGGCGTCCTCCTCTACACGTCCCTGATCTGCCCCATCGTCGAAATATGCTTGTGTGAGGCAATGCCGCCCCTACACATCTCCACTGTCTCCAGACGGTGCAAAACCATGCTCTCCGACTTGCCCTCCGCCTCCCGTACCGTTTCCCAACCTGCGAACTTCATTTGCTTGCTGGTATCCCCCTCCCTCTGCTACTCTGCCATTTCCTTTTATCACCACTCCCGCCAATCTGCCAATCCTCTCATCCTTTCCCTTGGCACCCACCTCCATCGCCTGGCCACCACCCGCTGGCCTCACCTCCTTGCCCACTGATCCCTGTTCGCCCCTTCTCCCCTTACCTCCTTGCTCACCATCTTCCCTTCCTTTCTTTCTCCCCCCGTCCCTGCCAGCTGCTCCACGCCTCTTCTACGTTCTCCTCCTTCTTTCCCTCCTTGTTCTCGTCCTCCACTCCCTCCATATACTTCCCCCCCTTCCCCCGGGACCACTCCCCTCCCACATATTGTTTCTCTGACCCCTCATTCTGCTCGTGTCTGCCTCACCGTCCGTGTCAGCGACCGGTTCGGTTGGCCTTCGTTTTTCTGATCTTCTTCCCTCATTCTCTTTTCTGCTTCTTCTCTCCGATCTCATTAACCGACCGGCTTGTCAATCGAGCCTTTAGCTTCTGTCACTGTCCCTTCTACTGTCCTTTTCTCTTTAAAAAAAAGTACATGCACACCGTCAAGCCATCCCTACCGCCAAGACTCCACTCGCCACACCGCGACGAGGAAGGCGAAGCGCGCCGGCGCTAGAACTTCCCGATCACGCCGAGGGTCCACCCTCGCCTGTGCAGCGTCAGGGTCAGCGCGCTCTCGTCTCAGTTTGCCGATTGTCCTCGGAGGATGCCTTCCGCAGTCGAAGGCGAAACGTCAGGTGAGAGTCTCATGTATGGACCACGGCATCTCAGCCCAGAAGTGTTAAGTGATGAAAATTGATAAAAGATGAATTACTGCAAGCTGTGGCTTTAGATAGCGCCAGATAATTCTTGTTTTTTTGTAAATTCTGCTTATGACAGGAGCCGCTCGGTTTCATCTAACCTATTGCGCCATCATGTGATATAATAATGCCACCACTTACGAAAAAGATACTTTCACAAATATTGAAACCTTTATTTGCAACTGGTTGGGTGAGTTTTCAACATCTTCTGTCTGAGTTTGGCCGAGGGCAGATTTTGATGGCCCGAAAGCTTGACACGAGCATTTCGGCAACTGCACGTCGCGAAACCACATCCATATGTTCTGGGGTTGGATGGGCACCAATCATTACAGATGTCGAACGTCATACACTGGGTAGACTGGCGGAACCAACATCAGAATTTAACGTCCGCAGAGCGTAAGTGTGCATCAAAACAAGGTGCACCGAACACCCCTAGTGATGGGTCTCGGCAGCCGGCGATCCATGCCTGTGGCAGAATTAACATCACCACACCGGCAACTACGACTGGAATGGAGACGTGGCCAACGGCACTGGACGTTGGCGCAGTGGCTGAGCGTTGCATGGGCTGATGAATGCCGATACGTTCTTAATCACGCTGATGGGACGATGCGAATCCGTCGTCTTTCAGGGCAACAGCTCCTCGACACCTGTACTGCGGGGCGCAGACGAACTGGCGGGGGCTCCATTATGCCCTGGGGAACATTCGCGTGGGCGTCCTCGGGTCCAGTGTAACTCGTGCAAGGCACCATGACGGCTAAGGCGTATCGTACACTGATTGCAAAAACGTACACCCCTTCATGAGGATCATATTTCCCATCGACAGTGGCATTTTTCAGCACATGACCGGGAATGTGATGGACTAGTTGGAGGAACACTGCGACGAGTTTCAATTGAACTGCTTGCTCCCCAACACGCCATATCCGGGCCCGATGGAACACATCGGGGATGTGATGCTGTGGGGCGTCAGAGCTCATCTCCCCTGTCCCCGGAATTTGAGTTAATTGGGTGACTTGTGTGTGCAGATGGAATGCCGGACATTTGCCACGCCGGACATTTGCCACACTTGGCCCTTCGCCAGGTAGCTTGAGTAGCGATCCCTCGGGTAAGGGACGCCCTTCCTCGTACTTCTTCTGTCCGCTTTCAAACCACCGTCTCCACATCTTACTCGTAACAACGAATACGTAACGGACCTTCTTCTTCGACATCTTGGCCATATAGAGAGCTTCTTTTCCGAAATCGAAATATTTATACACTCCTGGAAATTGAAATAAGAACACCGTGAATTCATTCTCCCAGGAAGGGGAAACTTTATTGACACATTCCTGGGGTCAGATACATCATATGATCACACTGACAGAACCACAGGCACATAGACACAGGCAACAGAGCATGCACAATGTCGGCACTAGTACAGTGTATATCCACCTTTCGCAGCAATGCAGGCTGCTATTCTCCCATGGAGACGATCGTAGAGATGCTGGATGTAGTCCTGTGGAACGGCTTGCCATGCCATTTCCACCTGGCGCCTCAGTTGGACCAGCGTTCGTGCTGGACGTGCAGACCGCGTGAGACGACGCTTCATCCAGTCCCAAACATGCTCAATGGGGGACAGATCCGGAGATCTTGCTGGCCAGGGTAGTTGACTTACACCTTCTAGAGCACGTTGGGTGGCGCGGGATACATGCGGACGTGCATTGTCCTGTTGGAACAGCAAGTTCCCTTGCCGGTCTAGGAATGGTAGAACGATGGGTTCGATGACGGTTTGGATGTACCGTACACTATTCAGTGTCCCCTCGACGATCACCAGTGGTGTACGGCCAGTGTAGGAGATCGCTCCCCACACCATGATGCCGGGTGTTGGCCCTGTGTGCCTCGGTCGTATGCAGTCCTGATTGTGGCGCTCGCCTGCACGGCGCCAAACACGCATACGACCATCATTGGCACGAAGGCAGACGCGACTCTCATCGCTGAAGACGACACGTCTCCATTCGTCCCTCCATTCATGCCTGTCGCGACACCACTGTAGGCGGGCTGCACGCTGTTGGGGCGTGAGCGGAAGACGGCCTAACGGTGTGCGGGACCGTAGCCCAGCTTCATGGAGACGGTTGCGAATGGTCCTCGCCGATACCCCAGGAGCAACAGTGTCCCTAATTTGCTGGGAAGTGGCGGTGCGGTCCCCTACGGCACTGCGTAGGATCCTACGGTCTTGACGTGCATCCGTGCGTCGCTGCGGTCCGGTCCCAGGTCGACGGGCACGTGCACCTTCCGCCGACCACTGGCGACAACATCGATGTACTGTGGAGACCTCACGCCCCATGTGTTGAGCAATTCGGCGGTACGTCCACCCGGCCTCCCGCATGCCCACTATACGCCCTCGCTCAAAGTCCGTCAACTGCACATACGGTTCACGTCCACGCTGTCGCGGCATGCTACCAGTGTTAAAGACTGCGATGGAGCTCCGTATGCCACGGCAAACTGGCTGACACTGACGGCGGCGGTGCACAAATGCTGCGCAGCTAGCGCCATTCGACGGCCAACTCCGCGGTTCTTGGTGTGTCCGCTGTGCCGTGCGTGTGATCATTGCTTGTACAGCCCTCTCGCAGTGTCCGGAGCAAGTATGGTGGGTCTGACACACCGGTGTCAATGTGTTCTTTTTTCCATTTCCAGGAGTGTAGCTACAACTGCATGCCCAAAAGACAATAAGTAACGAAGAAGTGGGAATGTGAATGTTTGAAAAGATGAACGACATACTCCATTTTAATTTACTCTCTAAAATCCGATATCCCTTGCGGCGAAACATTAGTCAGTAAAGTGTAGCGGGACAATCTTCAAAACACGACTGAAAATACGTTCACTAAATAGAGATAAGAACATCTATATTGACATGTCATCTAAAATCGACATCCAATTTCAAAATGTTAGAAATAAGGAAGTGAAGTAATACAGACTGCTATGCTTGTAACGTACGTTGTTATTCTACATTGTTTAGCTCTGGTATTTACAGGGTCACAGACAAAGCATCCTAGGTTTTGTGAACACACAGTCGAGCGAGGCTCAATTCCGTAACAAAGAAATTCACCAAAACTAAACGCGAAATATATCTATTTATAAAAGTAGCTAAAAATTCGCTTGACGTCTTTCTGAGAGACAGTCTCCAATACTTCCAAACTATGTAAGTGAAGACCATATGTGGCTTCAGTTCAAAGAAATACTATCAACAGCACTCGAGAGAATCATACCAAATAAATTAATAAGAGACGGAACTGATCCCCCATGGTACACAAAACACGACAGAAAGTTGCTGCAGGAGCACAGAAAAAGGCAAGTATAATTTAGACGAACGCAAAATCTCCACGATTGGCGAAGTTTCACTGAGGCTCGAAATTTGGTGTGGATTTCAATGCGAGATGCATTAAGTTTCCACAACGAAAGTCTCTCTAGAAATGTGGCGGAAAATGCAAAGAGATTCTGGTCCTAGCCTAAACCAGCGGAAAGGTTCAGTAAGTACCTTTACTGCGCGACAGCGATGAGGAGAGGGGGGGGGGGGGGGAGACAAGCGACCCAACTCTTCGGAGCAGGTAAAATCATGGCAAATGTCCGCACACCGTGCAGATGTGGTGCCAGCTCCCCCCTCCCCCCCTCCCCCCCTCCCCCCGCCAGCCGGTGTGGATGTTTGTGATGTCCTTAGGTTGGTTAGGTTTAAGTAGTTCTAAGATCTAGGGGACTAATGACAACAGCAGTTAGGTCCCATAGTGCTGAGAGCCATTTGAACCATTTTGAACCCCCACCCGCAGCGACCTACCAAGACCTCCTTGCTTCGTGCCATGACGCGTCATCGCTGTTATTCGTGACAAAGGTGGGCGTTTCGACTATTAGGTATGCGGTCGTAATGTTCTGACCGACCAGTGTAAGTGCGTACGTCATACGTCAGGTTCGAAGCTATCGGCAGGCGTGATGCATGAAAAGTGGGTCCACTGTGAAGCGTGTCAAGGGCTGCCCCGAGAGGAGCGGATGGGTCGTGACCTTAATCGCCGCGGGAGCAGCCGGCGGACAGCGGAGGGTCGGCGGCAGCCTTTACGAGCAGTCACTCACTCACTCACTGCGAGAAGGACGGGCTGTCCGCGCCGTGCGTTGCGCGTGGCGTGAGCACCTGGAACTGAGGTCATGCTCGCGGAGGCTCTGTGTCTCGCTTCCGTTGCTCTCGTCGTACATTCTACCTTGCTCGCGAGGAATGCTCTTGCGTGTGAGGAACAGTAAAATGAAAATGAGACCGATGCAAAAAAAGTAAGTTGAGTGTTCATTATTTCAAAAGTAATCACCGCAACTGTTGCTACATTTATCCCACTGTGAGACAATACGGCCAGTGCCTGCACGGGAAAATATTTGCGGCTGCCTACGTAACCAGGATTGCACCTCCTCTTCCGAAGCAAATAGGCGGCCGCGAATCTCTCTGAACAGGGCTCCAAAAATATGTAAATCACATGTGCCGAGGTCACCACAATTACTGCACAGCGGTATTGGGACACTTTGCAGAAATTGGAACGCACTGTCAAGTCTTAACGCTCAGGAGTGTTGACAAACGGCATCGTTCTGTTCCGAGATGATGCCCTCTCGAATGTTACCAATGCTGATTCGAGTACGCTGCAGAAGTTTTCCCGTGAAGCCCTTACACATCCTCCAAATATTCTAGCTCTTTCCCCAATGCGAATTCGATATTTTTGTAGTTCTGAAGAAAGATATTGTTTGAGCCGTGCTACACCTTGTGTTTGGATTGCATTTGTTTTCCTTTTCTTCTCCTGACATGTTTGTTTAATATGTTGTCTGTCATTAAGTGTCTGCTTGGTTGTTTATCTCTGATATCGATAGCTGCGTTTTTGCTTCCGGGAAACTGCTATGGAGGAAGTGAGATCTTTGACCGGTTGTAATCTCGTGTGGTGGCGCGGAAGTAGGGGGTTGCGTGCAGAGAGTGTGGTGAACACGGGAGGGCAGTGTGGCTCTCCAGCGCGAAGCAAGCTTGGTCGGTTGTACCGAGTCGCCACGTGATGTATGTCGGTTGTGTGTAACGAGCGGGTGGAGTTGACGTAAGAGCTCCCCGCGGGATGGTGGTATACAGAATCGCCCGACGAGTAGTTGCTGTTCATTTCACCTTGGTGGGACGTTTACAGGCTTCTTTAAGTCCTCCGTTTCAACACTGGAGTTTAAAAACGATACACCTAACATGAAGGAGCGGTCACTACCCGTCAATGTTGCAGAGAAGACGTGAACTCCGGTGACGGAGCGTGTTGTCGCGTGACCGTGGCGTGTTGGGTACACTGGCGACGCGTGCGCGGTCGGATGTGTGGATCCTTGCCATCGGAGGTCGTGTACTGCCTGTTCAAGCATAATTGCAAGTTAAGTTAGTGGAAGGTTTAATCATTAAGTAATAAGTTTGCGTAACGAGTGTCTGCCTTGTGGCTTCCGGCGATCGGGTTTCCTGTCCCCGGCATCGGTGTAATTAAACACAGTGATCTTTCCTCCTTCTCTCGTTACTGCCCGACGGGAGGTGTAGTTTTGGCAGTTTAATTGTTTCGCTATTCTGTTGTGTGTTATGAGTAAATTCATGCTTCTTGTTGGTTGGTCATGTGGTCGCTCATTCAGGACTGTGTGGTGTAATGTTTCATTGCACGAGGTTAGCTCTAATTCTGTCAGCAAGTTATGCCATCTTATTACAAGTTCTCGCTGGCTAAAAGTCGGTGCAGTGACCAGCCTGAGAGTGGCAGTTGTGTTTACGGGCGTATTTAAATTGGTCGGTATTCTGCCTAGCCCGAGCATCCCTGGGTGGGTGATTTATGGCCGCCTCACACGGGTCCGTCATATCCGTTACGTTCAAATGATATTCCAGGACACTTTTGTTTAAAATTTTTTTTAAATTCCTCCATTCCTTTGTTGCCATGGATCTTGCGTTTGCTGATACCCTTGATTTTCTTTTAATGGCGGTGTTGGTAGCTTCTCTACCTCACCGTACCTTATTAACAAAGTTCTGTATTTACTTTAGTAGCCTGTTTACTAATGTTCTTTAAATTTTTTTAACTGTTGTATTGCTATGAATTACTTGATTGCCGTTAGCGTCGTGTTTTGAAAGGCTGTTATTGCCGTACTGCTAGGTTCTGTGTGTGTGTTCTTTTTTTTTTAAGAAATTTTTAAACTGTTGCATTGCTATAAATTACCGCGGCGTGTTTTGAAAGGTTGTTTATTGCCGTACTGTTACTTCTATTTTTTTAAAAAAAGAAATTTTTTTTAAATTGTTGTATTGCTATAAATTACTCGATTGCCGTTAGCGGCGTGTTTAAAAGGCTGTTTATTGCCGTACTGCTAGTTTCTGTAAGATATGAATAAAACATTTGTGTGTGAAAATCTCAACTCGACAGTAAACTACTAGAAATTTGGCCCCGTTTCCCAACTTGTGGTGTGACTTGTAGTAATCATAACTACTGTGTGTGTCATTGTTGACTGCTGATTTGCTTCGGACGAAAATATGCACGTCTCCGTACAATCGTGGTTCCGGTGGCAACCACAAACATTGACTGCCTTGTCTCACAGCTGAATAAATTTACAAGGGTCCTTCCAAAAGAAATGCACACTATTTTTGTAAAAATACAGTTTTCATTCTGCATGTGTGAAAGTTTTACAGTGTGTAGATACATCCTCCCCGCTTGTTTTCAAACTTAGTTCAACCTGTTTCCGTGAGTGGGGCTGTCACATCATGTCTTCAAGATGGCTGCTACACTTGATGTTCGTCAGAAGCAATTTGCTGTCTGTCATAGAATTCCTGTGCTGTGAAAACGAGACAGTGGGAAACATCCACAAGATGTTGAAAAAGGTGTATGGAGATGCTGCTGTCGATCGCAGTACAGTTAGTCGGTGGGGCAAGCAGGTTACGTGATGAAAGCGTGCACGGCAATATTGAGGATTGTCCTCGCAGCGGCAGGCCTCGTACTGCACACACTCCAGACAATGTGCAGGGAGCTAACGAATTGGTGACTGCTGACAGACGCATCACTGTGAACGAATTGTCACGCTACGTTGGGATAGGGGGAGGAAGTGTTTGCAAAATACTGAAAGTGTTGGCAAAAGCGGGCACGGCCACATGTCAGTCGAAAAACCATGTAAGCGATCACAAAACTCGGATGGACAACACTGAAACACCAGCCCTACAGTCCTTCATGTGACTATCATGTGGGAAACTGAAAGACTCTCTTCGTGGAACATGGTTTGAAGATGATGATTCCCTTGTGCAAGCTGCCAAACAGTGGCTCCAACAGATTGGTCCAGCATTTTACCGTGCAGGTATACAGGCCCTGGTTCCAAGATGGCTTAAGGCAGTTGAGAGGGATGGAAATTATGTGGAGAAATGAAAATATTGTTCCTACAGGATGTATCTACACACTGTAAAACTTTCAAACATGTAGAATAAAAGATGGATTTAAAAAAAAATTGTGTGCATTTCTTTTGGATTGCCCCTTATAGTTTACTGGAGTACTTTCTTAACTTTACGACGCATTTTTACTCTACTCACTTAATTGACGTTTCAAACCGAACTACTGTCTTCAAAGTTCTACGCGGAATGGCTGCCGTTGTGTGTTAGTATCTTTCACAGTTGCATATCCTCTCCCATGTTGTCCTTCCATCTTATTCTGCTTCATACCGTCCTGTTCTCCTTGCTTCCCTCAGTATACCTGGTGGCAGCCAAAACATTGACAGCGTGTTCGCCCCATCTCTGGAATTCAATAGAGTAACTATTCTGAGAGGTATGGATTCGAGAAGTTCTCTATTGGTACTTGGAGATGTCTACTCAGAGGTTACGCGATTCCAATAAATGACGCGCCGGTAGTCTGTGACGGCTGACATGGCGGCCAATGGCGTCCCAGATGTGTTCGATCGGATTCAGATCGGGAGAATTTCGAGGGCGTGATTTCACTGCCGTGCTCTTCAAACCTGTGTGGTAAGATTCTGGCCTTCTAACACTCACAATTGTCCTGCTGCAAGACTCCATCGCCGTCGAGGAAGAGATCTAGTATCTAGCGACATAGGAGGTCTGCTGTGATGTTTACGTAATCAACAACCGACATGGAGCTCAGCTGAATGTCCTCCATCCGTATCATTATACCGTCATCGCCGGCCTGCATCCGTGCTACGGTGCGTCTTTCGTGAGGTGGTAGGCCTGGATGGCGAATCCGGACTCGATTATCTACCTGCTATTGCAAGAAAACTGATTCGTCCAAGAAGGATACACGGTTCCACTCACCCTCGACCCAGTATCGATGGTTCCGTGTCTACTGAAAACGTTGCTGGACCACTTACTGTAACCACGCACGTTTCTTTGAAGTTAACATTCGAAAAGTGACAACAGTTGATTACGACTCTACCTGACCGATGTCGTCTTGGGTTGATAGAATATTCCTGGCTGTACTGATTGTTTTAAAGAGATTATATAAAGGTAAGGCAGAGACTCAGGAATCAAATTTTTAAACTGAAAATTTTACAGATACCGACTTGTACTCTGATTACAATTTATTAATTACGAAACGCATTTTTAAACCTAAAGAAAGTGCTGTGGAATCGCAATGAGACAGTGATGCACTGAAACAATCAGATGTTGTTGGGATGTTCAAAGGGCACTCTACGAAATGTCTAGCAAACGGGGAATAAGAAGTCAACTGAATGGGAAGCTTTAGAAAATCAAATACTGATGACAGCAGGAGAAGAAAACTAGGCAAAAAGACAACTCCCAGCAGTAGTCGCTGGAAAAAAAGACACGAATTTAATTGCAGAAAGGAAAATATATAAAAATGTAGCAAGTAAAGCTGGCAGAAAAGGATAGAGGCGACTAAAAGATTGACTGCAACTGCAAAGCGGCTAAGCATGAGTGGCTAGAAGAGAAATATAAATCTGTAGAAATATGAATGACTACGAGAAAGATCTGCGCTGTCTACAGAAATATGAAAGAGATTTTCGGAAAACATAAGCACTTGTGTGTATAATCGAGACCTCAGATGGCAAGCTGGAATTAAAAAAAAAAGCGAAAGGTGAAAGACGGAAGGAATATATAGAAGAGCTGTGTAAACAAAAGAACATTCAAGACAATGTTATGGAAAGGGGAGGGGAGTTAGATGAAGAGGATGTGGGGAATGCGATACAATAAGAAGAACCTCTCAGAGCACTGGGACCTAAGTGGAAACAAGGGCCATGACGTAGACTACATTCCCTCCGAAACATAAAATTCTTGTCCGAGAAAACGTCTTCCACCTGGTGTGCAATATGTATAATACAGAAGATATATCCTCAAACTTTTGGAATAATAATGTAATGCTAATACCAAAGCAAGCAACAGCGACATGTATGAGTATTAAAGAATCATCAGTTCAATAATTTACGGTCGAACAATAATAATTATTATTTACAAAGGAATGAAGAGACTGATAGAAAGTCACGACGAGGAAGATCAGCTTGCATACCGAAGAAATGCAGGAGGATAAATTGAAGAAAGAGAAACGTATATTTTAGCATTTGGAATGAACTTTGTGTCCCATTTCTAGAGTAGAGTCGATCACTTTAAGTGAGTGCTCGTTATAAAATAAATCTTTGATCTTGCAAGACGAGCGAGTGCAGAGCTCATTTTCTTCTCTGAATCCTACAAGTAACCGAATGCTGAGTTTGGCCGTTGTGCCGAACGAGAACGCCGTCATAGTGAGAGCGACAAGCTTACGTGTGGACCATGCTATATTTATTATTAGGGATCACCTAACGCTGGTAAAATTGTACAACCATGTATAGGATCTTGAAATCTAAGTAAAGACTTAAATTAGCAAATTAGCAGACATCTGTTTGCTCAAATGACTGCTAAGGACCTCTATAAAAACTAACAGAGGTCAAAGTTCTCTAAAACTCAAATCAAATTACAAAATGGTGCTAATACTTTGTGGAGGTAACAAGTCCTTGAAAGACTGCAAGGCAAACGGGCGACAGTGTTATTCATCTGGACAGCTCGCGGAATCATAGTTCTCGATATAACAATGAAGCCACAAAGTATAGCAAACTTAAGCAACGCAAGCTGCGTGGCAAATTAAGGGGTAGTACGTCAAACGGAGCAGGAGAGGCTTCACAGGACATTTTAATTTCAAGTGTCTATACTTTTACAAATAAATTCATAAAACTTTGTCAGCATCACCAGGGAGGATTCAGGATTCACAGTCATTGCAGTGGAAGTTCGAAAACGTAACAAAATAATTTTTTTTACGTGTGAAATTTCATAATTTTTTCACTTACTAATGGCTGCAGTTGTTGCTATAGGTACACTTTTCTTCATAAGTTACAGAGATTCTTCGATCAATTTTGCACAGCATACATATCATACTTACAGGTGTATGAAACTCTAGAATTTATTTAATTTATGAAAAAACGAATGATCTTTTGTATTTTAAACTTCATGTTTAGAAAAAAACACAAATATTGTGGTTAATTACCTCAATTTTTACCACAGTTTTTAATAGATTTGGAAAATTCTAGAGTTTCATATACCTTTAAGTGTGGTTTGTATGCTGCGCAAGATTCATGGAACCATCTCTCTTACTTATGAAGAAAAGTGTACCTATAGCAACAAATGCTGCCATCAGTAAGTGAAAAAAATGATGAAATTTTACTTGTAAAAAAGATTACTTCGTTATGTTTTCGAACTTCCACTGCTATGAGTGTGAATTCTGAATCATTCCTGGTCATGCTGACAAAGTTTTATGAATTTATTTGTAAAAGTATATACAGTGGAAATTAAAATGTCCTGTGGTGCCACTCCTGCTCCAAGTCGGCCCGTTTGACATCCTACCCTCCTTAAGCAAGTAGCGGGCTGCTCAGAACTTGGATCAAGTTACCCCAATTGCAACACTTACATTTGCCCAGAAATCAGCAGCCCACGTTCGCATCAGCAGCAAAAAGCATCCAGGAGGTGAGTGTTGGTCACAGTAGATGGAGCGACTGAATGCAGTTTCTGATGTGATGGTACGGAATATCGCTTATATCTTCAAAAAATGCAAGGATGGTGCAGAACATGTCCACTCGTGGCATACGAAACGCATAGTAACGTACACTGAGCAGCCAGAACATTATTGACCACCTACGTAATAGCCGCTACAGCCATCATGGCATGGAAGCAATGAGATCTCGGTAGGCTGCTGGAGGGAATTGGCACATCTGCACACAAAAGTCACCTAATTACCGTAAATTCTGCAGAGGGGGATGACGAGCTCTGACGCTGCCCTGGCGTAACCAAAAGCGCCGGAACGAAGAAGAAAAACGCAAGACCAGAGAAGGCGGCAGAGGCGACGTCAGCCAATAGCCCGCTGACAGGGACCGCGTCGCGCCAGGAGCGCCCTCTGCACGAAGTGAATATAAGCGACGCTCCTGCCAGCCTCAGTATACGGACATTAGTGGAAAGGATTCGCGGAGTATTAGCGTGGCCTAGCAGAGAGTGCTACGAGAACAGTTAGTAGTGATCCACAAACTGTGTGACAGATTTGCCTGAACATTGTATATATCACAGGACTCTGATTTATATCGCCTGTCGCCCATCGCTTCTGACGCTTGTTCTAAATCCAAAGTATTGTCACTCTGCTTTATAGAAATAAAACTGCTAATGTTATTTACTTATTGTATAGCATTCCGAGAACGCAGCATCCCATAGGCACCCTATAAGAGGCGAGTGGGCAAGACCCAACAGATGCCATATTCAGTCACATCCCAGATGTGTTCGATCGGGTTCAAATTTGGCGAGTTGGAGGGCCACAAAATCAACTGGAATTCTCCAATGTGTTCCTCGAACCAGTCCGTCATACTCTTGGCCTTCTGACATTGTGCATTGTTGAAGAATGCCACTGCCTTCGGGAAGTATGATCGTCATGAAGGGGTGCAAGCTGTCTGCAACCAGTGTCCGTCCGTCATGGTGCCTTGGATGAACTGCACTGGACCTACGGATGCTTGCGAGGACGTTTCCCAGAGCATAATGCAGCCGCCACCAGGCAGCTGTCCTGCATTGCAGGTGTCAAGGAACCGTTGTCTGGAAGACAGCAGATTCGCGGCCTCCCATGATGACGAAGGTATCGGGAGTCATCAGTCCATGCAACGCTCTGTCACTGCGCCAGCGTCCAGTGCCCATGGTCACGAGCCCATTTGAATCGCGATGTCGTGGTGTTATGGTGTTAACATTTGTCCATGACGGGTCGTCGGCTGCAGAGGCCCATCGTTCGAGCGTTCGGTGCACTGTGTGTTCAGACACACTTGACCAGCACCAAAGTACGATGTTAGTTCCGCCACAGTTCGCCGTTTCTCCTGCTTCACCGGCCTGTCCAGCCTACGACGTCCGACATCTGTAATGAGGGGTGGTCGCCGACGTCTGGACGTGGTTTCACCTTGGTTTCGCCACGTGTTGGAGACATTTCCGAAATGCTCGTGCTGAGCCTCCGAGTCATCACAACCTGCCCTTGGTTAAACTCAGATGGATCGCGCCTTCCCCATTTTACACACGTACAGCACGTTACTAATACTACACGCACCATGCCTGAGTCTGACTAGCAGCCATTCCTCGCCAGATGACGTTGTTATCCTCTGGACAAGCCAGTATCGGTAGCAGATCGATGGTCATAATCTTTTGGCTGATCAGTATATAATACGTTGGTAGTGGGATGAAGCAGTATCCCATCGATTGGTCGGTTTCTTCGTGGCAAATTCAATCCATGTATCTGAATTAACAATAAAATGTTCTTTTCTACGTTCTGTAAGACAGATAACTGAAATTTGTGTAAGTCTATAGGGTGTAGACAGAACATGAGACCAGTATAAAATAACTACAGGGTGTTTCAAAAATGACCGGTATATTTGAAACGGCAATAAAAACTAAACGAGCAGCGATAGAAATACACCGTTTGTTGCAATATGCTTGGGACAACAGTACATTTTCAGATGGACAAACTTTCGAAATTACAGTAGTTACAATTTTCAACAACAGATGGCGCTGCAAGTGATGTGAAAGATATAGAAGACAACGCAGTCCGTGGGTGCGCCATTCTGTACGTCGTCTTTCTGCTGTAAGCGTGTGCTGTTCACAACGTGCAAGTGTGCTGTAGACAACATGGTTTATTCCTTAGAACAGAGGATTTTTCTGGTGTTGGAATTCCACCGCCTAGAACACAGTGTTGTTGCAACAAGACGAAGTTTTCAACGGAGGTTTAATGTAACCAAAGGACCGAAAAGCGATACAATAAAGGATCTGTTTGAAAAATTTCAACGGACTGGGAACGTGACGGATGAACGTGCTGGAAAGGTAGAGCGACCGCGTACGGTAACCACAGAGGGCGACGCGCACCTAGTGCAGCAGGTGATCCGACAGCGGCCTCGGGTTTCCGTTCGCCGTGTTGCAGCTGCGGTCCAAATGACGCCAACGTCCACGTATCGTCTCATGCGCCAGAGTTTACACCTCTATCCATACAAAATTCAAACGCGGCAACCCCTCAGCGCCGCTACCATTGCTGCACGAGAGACATTCGCTAATATAGTGCACAGGATTGATGACGGCGATATGCATGTGGGCAGCATTTGGTTTACTGACGAAGCTTATTTTTACCTGGACGGCTTCGTCAATAAACAGAACTGGCGCATATGGGGAACCGAAAAGCCCCATGTTGCAGTCCCATCGTCCCTGCATCCTCAAAAAGTACTGGTCTGGGCCGCCATTTCTTCCAAAGGAATCATTGGCCCATTTTTCAGATCCGAAACGATTACTGCATCACGCTATCTGGACATTCTTCGTGAATTTGTGGCGGTACAAACTGCCTTAGACGACACTGCGAACACCTCGTGGTTTATGCAAGATGGTGCCCGGCCACATCGCACGTTCGACGTCTTTAATTTCCTGAATGAATATTTCGATGATCGTGTGATTGCTTTGGGCTATCCGAAACATACAGGAGGCGGCGTGGATTGGCCTCCCTATTCGCCAGACATGAACCCCTGTGACTTCTTTCTGTGAGGACACTTGAAAGACCAGGTGTACCGCCAGAATCCAGAAACAATTGAACAGCTGAAGCAGTACATCTCATCTGCATGTGAAGCCATTCCACCAGACACGTTGTCAAAGGTTTCCGGTAATTTCATTCAGAGACTACGCCATATTATTGCTACGCATGGTGGATATGTGGAAAATATCGTACTATAGAGTTTCCCAGACCGCAGCGCCATCTGTTGTTGAAAATTGTAATAACTGTAATTTCGAAAGTTTGTCTGCCTGAAAATGTACTGTTGTCTCAAGCATATTGCAACAAACGGTGTATTTCTATCGCTGCTCGTTTAGTTTTTATTGCCGTTTCAAATATACCGGTCATTTTTGAAACACCCTGTATATTTGAGTACTAGAGCCACATGTATAGGTACGGTATTCAGACACGTACATTTAGGTGGAACACAGTGATATTCCATTGCAGACTCAGCGTTCCACATTGTTCTGAGTTGCATACGGGAATACAGTCAGTTATCTGTGCTTTTGTCTTTTCTTGGCATTCTGATTACCCAGAGTAGTAGATTAGCAGCCCAGGGAGCTACATCTGGCTGTTGGCGCTATAAACGAACTCTTACAGTATTTCATAAGTTGCCATATCGCTGAATGCTAACAAGGTTTGGAGGTAGGTTGGGATCTGATGAAAAAGCGCCCGAAGATTACTTGTAAGCACTTTGATGAGCTACGAGTTACGCGGACATTGCAAGAATATGTAGTTCGAACATTCGTCCTCTCTGCATAGACATAGAGGGGTGGCGCTTAGACTGAGCCAATGGAGATGTTTCATGAACATCCAATGGTTAAATTTCAGCCGTGCTATAACTGTCGTCAAGTTCCTCGATGTTTGTGTCTTGTTATACAAAGGTACGCTTCGAAACATGGGTTGATTTAGTGAGTAACGGCTGGCTTTGATTTTAGATGTCCTCGACCATTCCTCTTGCCATTCCCATGACAACCGCCTTCTGAGCATGGCTATCATACCCGTGAGGCGGAGTCTGTCATACTTAATAGCTCAGTGTAGAGTTACTTGGTTTCCTAGGACATCTAATAGTTCATTTCCATGAATCACAGAATGACCTTTCATCCTAGCAATCACGAAGTTGTTACAGTTGCTCTACGCCGAATCACAACGTTTATAAGAGTTGAAGAACATGAAATTCAGAGAGTAATCGAGCAGATTCGGACAGGGTTATTCAATATGTTTATTAAAATCGACATATCTCTCAGAGACGGCGAAGAAATTGAGTGACCAGTTGAAATGAATTATTTGTGGATTTATATATAAATATCACCAAAAAAGACACACAAAATATTTAATTCAAATGACCAAACGACGCCTGAAAGAAAGACTGGCAGCACGTGGAAATTAGTAAAGCAGGAATGGCTGCGGAACAAAAAACCTGTAAAAACATGAATATCTATGAGGAAGATATATACCACTTTAGGGGAATTAAAGAGACGTTTCGAGAAAAGAGAATCAGTTGAGTGAATATTAACGGCTGAAATAGCGAGGGAATGCTGAGATGTGGAAGGAATGTTAAGAAATGGAATAAAAGGGAAATGAATTTGGAGACGATGTTATAGAAAGGGAAATGGAAGTAGACGATGTTGAAATGCGACATATTTTCGGAGATGAATCTGATAGAGCGCAGAAAGACCTAACTCGAAACAAGCTCTTTGGAACAGACAACGATTACTCAGAATTATTGATATCCTTGGGAGAGACAAAACTATTCCACCTGCCATCCGAGATACAGTATATGAGTCACACAAAATACCCTTGCACGTCAAAGAAGACTGATGTTGACAGGTGTGAATATTAGCCAAGCATCTGCTTAATAAGTCATGATTGCAAAATACTGAGACGAATTATTTACAGAAAAACGAAAACAAAAAAAAAAAAAAAACGAAAAACGTGTAGAAGATGACCTCGAGGAAAACCAGTTAGGAAGAAATGTAGGAACACACGAAGAAATACTGATGGTGCGACTTAGATTAGAAGCTGCAGTGAAGAAAGCTACATTAATAGCGTTTGTAGATTTAGAGGTAGCACAGATAACATTTAGCAAGGAAAGGTTACCTACAATTCGAATGGAAACTGCTGTTCTAAGTGTCGAACGACGTGAAACTGAAGCAGTAGTCGAGAAAGGGTTGAGCAAGGATTGAAACCTATTCCCAGTGTTATTCAGTACGTACATTGTACAAGCAATATAGGAAGCCTTGGAGAAATATGGAAAGGGACTTAATGCTCAAACAGCTAAAGTACCAATTACAATGTTTTCAGATGACATTAAAAGGAACGGCAAAGGGCTTTACAGATCAATAAAAGCGAATGAGTAGTGCTTTGAATAGAATAAAAATAAATCAAATATATTGCAGTGTAGTGTAATTAATTACGATGATTCTGAGGGAACTAGATTTAAATGGGACACTAAAATTAGTTGATGTGTTATGCTATTTGAATAGAAACACAGTTGATGATGCTCGTTGTAGAGATGACATTAAATGTTAAGTGGCAATAGCAAGAAGAGCATTTTCCGAAGAGAGAGATTTGTTACCGCCGAAATTAAGCTCATCTTTGAACGACGGCGTCATGCAACCACCGAAAGTGTTAAAATGTATATTTGATGAGAAACATCTAGCTCCTGACAACCGGAGTCACCTGTTGAATGGAACTTACTTTATACTCGTATAACATTTGAAGCAGCTATTAGTTGATGCCCAAGTAAGGCGCAGGTTTTAATACTGACACTGAACATTCTTTCACAACTTAAAAGTTTTTTTGTTGAATGAACTTTTTAATTTTTTTTTAACTTTCAATCTTTTGTAGCTTAATGTCATGTAACGAACGCATGTCGCTCTTTGTGTTCCTTTAGTCTTGCAGGTATCTGATGATGGCAGCAGCTTAAGTAGCGTAATAAATAAAAAATTGTGTAGCAATCTAGTGAATTTCGCTCGCAAAATATTCATAATGAACGCGGACCAACACGAGATATTTGTTTACTAATAAGCAAAGCGGCTGACTGTGTCTACTGCAGAGCCGTACCGAGCTGACCACGCAGCCCGGGCAGATCTACCAAAGTTGTGCCCTGCCTCACCCCTTCAACACTACTTTCGCACATTTTTTCTACGCATACTTTAAAATTTTTGTAGTTGTGTAAGTGAGGCAATACTGAGGCTACGACTTATCTTAGAAAATAGATTAAGGAAAGGCAAACCTACGTTTCTAGCATTTGTAGACTTAGAGAAAGCTTTTGGCAATGTTGACTGCAATACTCTCTTTCAAATTCTGAACTTGGCAGGGGTAAAATACAGGGAGCGAAAGGCTATGTAAAATTTGTACAGAAACCAGAAGGCAGTTATAAGAATCGATGGGCATGAAAGGGAAGCAGTGGTTGGGAACCTTGTCTGGTTGTAGCGTATACCCGATGTTATTGAGCAAGCAGTAAAGGAAACAAAAGAAAAATTCGGAGTAGGAATTAAAATCCATGGCGAAGAAATAAAAACTTTGAGGTTCGCCGATGACATTGTATATCTGTCAGATAAAGCAAAGGACCTGGAAGAGCAGTTGAACGGAATGGACAGTGTCTTGAAAGGAGGATATAAGATGAACATCAACAAAAGCGAAACGAGGATAATGGAATGTAGTCGAATTGGTTCAAATGGCCACTCTGGCCGGCGAAGTCGAATTAAATCGGGTGATGCTGCGGGGATTAAATTAGGAAATGAGACGCTTAAAGTAGTAAATGAGTTTTGCTATTTGGGGAGCAAAATAACTGATGATGGTCGACGTAGAGAGGATATAAAATGTGGACTGGCAATGGCAAGGAAAGCGTTTCTGAAGAAGAGAAATGTAGCCATGAGCCATGTATGGAAGTGAAACGTGGACGATAAATAGTTGAGACAAGAACAGAATAGAAGCTTTCGAAATGTGGTGCTACAGAAGAATGCTGGAGATTAGATGGGTAGATTACATAACTAATGAGGAGGTATTGAATAGAAGAGACAAGAACAGAATAGAAGTTTTTGAAATGTGGTACTACAGAAGAATGCTGAAGATTAGATGGGTAGATTACATAACTAATGAGGAGGTATTGAATAGAATTGAAGAGAAGAGAAACTTGTGGCATAACTTGACTAGAAGAAGGGATCGGTTCGTAGGGCATATTCTGAGGCATCAAGAGATTACCAATTTGGTACTGGAGGGCAGCGTGGAGGGTAAAAATCGTAGAGGGATACCAAGAGATGAATACATTAAACAGATTCAGAAGGATGTAGGTTGCAGTAGGTAGTGGGAGATGAAGAAGCTTGCACAGGATAGAGTAGCATGAAGAGCTGCATCAAACGAGTCTCTGGACTGAAGACCACAACAACAACAACAGTTGTGTAAGTATATTTAATAAAAATAAAGATGTACTGAGAAAGTGTTCCTTAAATTAACTATACTGAAGAGAATGTTACACACAACAAATTAAATATCATAGCAATAAATAAATTAGAAACTGTGTAAATCTTTTAAAAAACGAAAGTAAAACAAATGCATATTGATCGGCTTTAGAAAGGTGTTCAATAAAGAATAGATTTTATTTACTTTTCATAAAAGATGCATTAATTATTGGTTAGATACAGAAGAAAAAGGGCTATAATTAAGTGTTGAGAAAATATCCCTTTTCAAGGATTACGTATTTGTTACCTTTTTACTTTGCATTTTCTTGCTTTGAGGGAATTAAACTCATTAATTGAGTGATTGGTGTCAGGTTAAGCGGCTGTACCGTATTCTATCGACAGGAATAGGAAATGTTTACAGTTTGATTCCACCCACAGTTCCATACTCAACCGTAAGTAGTTTCTTGTCATCTTTAATTCACTGAAACAGTGTTTGCAAGATGCGGCAGTCAATCGTAAGTGCCATAAATTTCCTCAGTTATATTTCGATGTTTGGTATGCAACTCTTTCACCTTTGTTGTGAAAAATACTGAAAATTTCCAAATATGAAGCCGTGTCAATGCTGTTCCGTCACCTCTTTACCCTGAAACTTGAAAGCAGCTACACTGATAACTACATTTGCTGTATCGGTACTTTTATTTGGCGATAAGATCAGCTTTTTTGCTTCCTACACCATCGCGTATCCCTGTGTCTTCAGTAGCTATAAATCGGCAAAAATATGGTGCCTTCAGTGGAACAGCATGTATGCTTCCGCGCCTGCTTGTCAGCCTTTGAGATCCTATACATCCCTAGCGAAGTAGCAATAAGAACTCTGTCATTGAGTATGAGCAACAATAGTTGTGTGAAACCAAGTGCATTGTTGCCACGTAAGATATGTTAGCGACGGACGTCTGCTCGTTAGTAGCAATTTCTTTATTATACAGGGTGATTCAAAAAGAATACCACAACTTTAGGAATTTAAAACTCTGCAACGACAAAAGGCAGAGCTAAGCACTATCTGTCGGCGAATTAAGGGAGCTATAAAGTTTCATTTAGTTGTACATTTGTTCGCTTGAGGCGCTGTTGACTAGGCGTCAGCGTCAGTTGATGCTAAGATGGCGACCGCTCAACAGAAAGCTTTTTGTGTTATTGAGTACGGCAGAAGTGAATCGACGACTGTTGTTCAGCGTACACTGAGAATCCAACAACTCAGTATGAACGTGACTCGCCTAAGGTGAACGTTTTCTGTGCCATTTCAGCCAATAAAGTTTTTGGTCCTTTTTCTTCGAAGGTGCTACTGTAACTGGACTACAGTATCTGGAGATGTTAGAGAATTGGCTGTTCCCTCAGCTCGAACAAGAAGCACAACAATTCATATTTCAGCAGGATGGAGCGCCACCACATTGGCACTTATCTGTCTGTAACTACCTGAACGTCAACTACCCGAGGCGATGGATCGGCCGCCAGGCAGCCCGTGACAGAGCACTTCATCACTGGCCTCCAAGAAGCCCTGATCTTACCACCTGCGATTTTTTCTTATGGGGGTATGTTAAGGATATGGTGTTTAGGCCACCTCTCCCAGCCACCATTGATGATTTGAAACGAGAAATAACAGCAGCTATCCAAACTGTTACGCCTGATATGCTACAGAGCGTGTGGAACGAGTTGGAGTATCGGGTTGATATTGCTCGAGTGTCTGGAGGGGGCCATATTGAACATCTCTGAACTTGTTTTTGAGTGAAAAAAAAAACCTTTTTACATACTCTTTGTAATGATGTATAACAGAAGGTTATATTATGTTTCTTTCATTAAATACACATTTAAAGTTGTGGTATTGTTTTTGAATCACCCTGTATTACTTGGATGGTAGAAATGACGCTTTGACAATAGCGTGAGGTTACAGATGTGATCTACGGGAAAGATCTACATTATGGCTTGCTGTTCACTAACTACTATTGCTCGACTTCCCTCTTTACTGACTGTAGGCAGAGTGTACTTTTATCGTGCCACGTGTTCAATATACGAAACGTTTAGACCGTCTCAACGTTTGTATCACAGGCGATAGACCTCCAGTGATGGGCGTGTAGTGTCGCGTTCTGTGCGTCTTGCTAGCGGGGACTCGTGACTCAGCAATACACTGGAGTGACAAAATTGGTGGGGTACCTCTCAGTATCGTGTCGGACGTCCTTTTGCCTGACACAGTGCAGCAACTCGACACGGAAAGGACTCAACATGTCGTTGGAAGCCCCTGCAGAAATATTGAGCCACGCTGCGAAAGTGTTGCCGGTGAAGGATTTTGTGCGCGAACTGACCTCTACGTTATGTTTCATAGATATTCGGTGGGAGTCGTGTCGGGCGATCTAGGCGGCCAGATCATTCGCTCGAACTGTCTAGAACGTTCTTCGAACCCATAGCGAACAACAGTGGCCCTATGACATGGCACAGTGTCATCCACAAAAATTCCATCGTTGTCTTGGAACATGAAGTCCATGAATGGCTGCGGATGGTCTCCAAGTAGCCGAACATAACCATTTCCAGTCAACGATCGGTTCCTTTGGATCAGAGGGCCCAGTCGATTACACGTAAACGCAGCCCACACCATTATGGAGCCGCCACCAGCGTGTACAGTGTACTGCTGACAACTGTGGTCCATGACTTCGTGGGGTCTGCGCCACAGTCCAAACCTACTATCAGCTCTTACCAGCTGAAACAGGGACTCATCTGAACAGGCCACAGTTTTCCAGAAGTTTAGGATCCAACCCATTAGCACCAAATTTCGCAGCACTGTCCTAACGGATATGTTCGTTTGTCGTACGTCCCACATAAATTTCAGCTGTTATTTCACGCTGTGTTGCTTGTCTGTTAGCACCGACAACTCTACGCAAACGCGTCTGCTTTCAGGCTACTGCGTAGTCTGTAGTGAGAGGTAATGCCTGAAATGTGGTCTTCTCTGCTCACACTGGACACTGTGACTCTCGGGAAATTGGATTCCTTAACGATGTCTGAAATGGAATGTCCCATGCAGCTAGCTCCAGCTACTATTCCGCGTTCAGAGTCTGTTAATTCCCGTCTTGCTGGCACAATCACGTCGGAAGTCTGTAAGTAGGCTGTTTATGTTTTCTTTATGTAAGTCGGCTGTTTATGTTTTCTTTATGTAAGTAGGCTGTTTATGTTTTCTTATTGGCAACGTTACGTAGCGCTCTATATGAAAATCACTGGCTGTGCTGTGTGCAGTCTGTGGCTAGTTTGCATTGTTGTCTGCCATTGTAGTGTTGGGCAGCGGCAGCTGGATGTGAACAGCGCGTAGCGTTGCGCAGTTGGAGGTGAGCCGCCAGCAGTGGTGGATGTGGGGAGAGAGATTGCGGTTTTGAAATTTGTAAGACTGGATGTCAATTATGAATATTAAGGTAAATACACTGTTTGTTCTCTATTAAAATCTTTCATTTGCTAACTATGCCTACTAGTAGTTAGTGCCTTCCGTAGTTTGAATCTTTTATTTAGCTGGCAGTAGTGGCGCTCGCTGTATTGCAGTACTTCGAGTAATGAAAATTTTTGTGAGGTAAGTGATTTCTGAAAGGTATAGTTTAATGTTAATCAGGGCCATTCCTTTGTACGGACTTCTGAAAGTCAGATTGCGTTGCGCTAAAAATATTGTGTGTCAGTTTAAGCATAGTCTTGCACAATTTTTCTAAGGGGACGTTTCAAGTCTTATGACATGAATCACCACAGTACAAATGACTGCTCCGCCTATTGTATGCGCGGCTCCCCCCACCCCCCCCACCCCCACCCCGTCGGAGGTTCGAGTCCTCCCTCGGGCATGGGTGTGCGTGTGTTGTTCTTTGCGTAAGTTAGTTTAAGTTAGATTAAGTAGTGCATAAGCCTACTGACCGATGACCTCAGCAGTTTGGTCCCATAGTCCTTACCACAAATTTCCAATTTGCCAGTTGTATAGCTTGTGTACGCGATACTGTTCAAATGTTCAAATGTGTGCGAAATCTTATGGGACTTAACTGCTAAGGTCATCAGTCCCTAAGCTTACACACTACTTAACGTAAATTATCCTAAGGACAAACACACACACCCATGCCAGAGGGAGGACTCGAACATCCGCCGGAACCAGCCGCACAATCCATGACTGCAGCGCCCTAGACCTCTCGGCGAATCCCGCGTGGCGTACGCGATACTATCGCCATCTGTATACGTGCATAATCCTATGTCATGACTTTTGTCACAGTGTACAGCTTATAAGCTACTCGCTCACAGACTGGTAGTCACTCCATAGATTCGTAGCGCGGAGTATACCGTCGATATGAGACATGTCATGAACATTTCTCCCGAAGTGTCAAAATACTATGAAATTGATTTGTCTTGCTATATAAAATCCGTTTTTGAATTCACCTACCATAGCTTATACAATGGTTCAAAAAACTCAAGTAGATAATATGGACAAATTACCATGAATTATAGAACACCTTTGATTGGAAACGCCATTTGACATTATTTCTGTACTAGAAGATAATTTTACTGAATCGTCATGCGACGGTACATTGAAAACAGACTTCGACATTAGGGAACTTCCACAACTCATAGCTTATCATGAAACCTGTTCGACACATTGTTTGTGAATTTAAATTATGTCGTTCATTTGTTATTATGATCTTCAATTAACCTAAACACATTAAATGCGTCAAGCAGACGAAAGATTTGGCGTGGTACGGCGCAGAAAATTTCTGATCTATGAAGTTAGCAATGAACCAAAAAGTTTGTGGTCTACTGCTATGGAAAGCCTTGAGTTCACCAACTTTTGTTCTGAGACAACGACGTTCTCGTAGTGGCAGTCGAACAAGATATGATCAAATGTTCTTC
The DNA here is from genome assembly GCF_023864275.1 of Schistocerca cancellata. NCBI lineage: Eukaryota > Metazoa > Arthropoda > Insecta > Orthoptera > Acrididae > Schistocerca > Schistocerca cancellata. The sequence goes on from NC_064634.1 coordinate 496,478,531, forward strand.
CTGAACGTATTAGCACTTTGTAGTATCTGATTCATTTATTGCGATTTTTTTTGTAACCTCTTTGGTTGTATTTTAGTCTTGCAATTACTGTTACTGAGAGCTGTCTGGAAAAGTTACGAATTGTGTACTACTGCCGATGAGGTACGTATGGATGAATGTTAACCTACGATTTAGGACGCTATACAGTGAGATTATTGACCCACTTCCTAAAACGGTCTGAGATGAAAGTGATTAAAATGTGTAAAACTCTTTTTTCCCGTCTCTACCGACATTTATCAACCCAGTGATATCCAGTCACTCAGAACGGAGATTTTTTAATATTTTCGATGTTTAAATTATAATTGTTGTTTGAAATAAAGACTAAAATAATAATTATGGTTATGTCATAACTCACATAAAGAAAAAGCGAACATTAGCCACTCACCTTGATAACAAACCGCAACCTTCTAGGTAGCAAATCAGATATTTCACAAAGTATCTGAGCCCGCATCTCGTGGTCGTGCGGTAGCGTTCTCGCTTCCCACGCCCGGCTTCCCGGTTTTTTTTTTTTGTAATCTCATTTTGTTCGCTTTTGTTCGTTGCATCTGGTCGGTGCGGACGTCGTAAGACATCCATTTATGTTCGTTGTTGATCGATTGAATCAGTTTTTTTATTACAGAGGGCACGTAACCCTCTGACCGAACACGCTGAGCTACCGTGCCGGCATGGGTTCGATTCCCGGCGGGGTCAGGGATTTTCTCTGCGTCGTGATGGCTGGGTGTTGTGTGATGTCCTTCGGTTAGTTAGGTTTAAGTAGTTCTAAGTTCTAGGGGACTGATGACCATAGATGTTAAGTCCCATAGTACTCAGAGCCGTTTGAACCACAAAGTATCTGAAGACATTTTATTGTATATTCGTATCATGATTTGCTAAAATATAGAACAGACAGCTTGCGAAATAGCCTCTGTCCTCTTGGCTGAACCAAGCACGACGAGCTGGAAGATGTTACAGCTGGTGCAAAAAGCTGTGGATTGTCTGATGTTGAGTGAGAAGAATCTCACCTCGTCTGTGCGCCTGCAGGGAGGATCACTACGGACGCGTTGTCGATTTTACGAGCTGTTGACACTGGTCCTTCATTACCACACATTCTTCTCCTCATCGAGATATCCTCACCTCAACAGCGAGAATGTAGCATGTAGGGCGCGGCACCTTCAACTATCTACTTCGTCGGCTGTCACACCCGCTACTTCATTTCCCTGCATTCCTTTGCAGTGTTTGGTACCCAGCAGAATGACGTCACCTCCTCAAGCAATCGTAGGCGGTGACATCTTTCTGGATCGAGAGTCTCAAAGTTGCTTGCAGTAAATCTGAAACGCGGCATCTGTTTGTGCACCAACAGGTTTCGTAACTCGATCCAGATTGAGCGCCGCCCACATGAGAAAGAAAAAAAGAAGTCATAATTGGAGAAATAAGTAGTATTTTGTGGACATGAACGCATGTTTTCCCATCAACATAGGGATCGTATTTGGGTTCATCACTGGGAGAACTTTAGATGTTCCGTCAGTAGTTTCAAAATAAATGACAAGGAAACATCACCAACTCGACCTCATATTTTAACCAGAAAAAACATACCTGCAAAATATCAGTTCCAGCAATCGATCCCGGGCGAAAATTTGGGCCATAAATGTGATAGTAGGCAGTTGTGATCTTCTGAAAGTACAGCTTTCGGTCATTAATGGGCAGCCGTCTAGTGCCGGGAGTGAAGTAATGTCCAGCGGACTAAGGGGTTTCCGAAATATCGTTTTGACACTGGTGACACCCTCCATCCATTCTATCAGAGTGCGTGGTTGCAAAACTGTAGTTGGTACCAGAGACCTTTACGCTTTGAACATTTATATGTAGCGATTCAAAAATGCAGTGTAAATGAATGAAATGAATTAGTGCTTCATTAAAGAAGTAACTTGGCGCTAATGAATTACGGAGATCGCCGTTCTGCGTTATTTTTTGCTTTTTAAAGCTGCCATTGTTAATGCGAATTACATTTATAGGAGGTACGCTGTCCTTCAACGTGATTATCATGGTTAAATTGTTGATGGCAAATTATTAACTTCATTTCATAATTATTCTTCATTTAGTCAGGTTCGTTAAATGTGATTTTTAGCGTTTATTTAGCCGCAGAAAATCAGTACGAAATTATTGTTAAATTAGTATTGAACATAATATGTGCGTGATGCTGACGTATTATGTACTCATATTACTTACCATGTTTCACGTAGAATGACATGACTGTCCCTGAACAGGATTTCAAAACACGTTGGGCAGATGTGTCCACCTACTGCCTCACCTTCTGTCCCCTCCATCACACGGTGGCTTCTGCTTGTCAATCCGCTGTACTAAAGTTGCCAATTACGGTAACTGTGAACCTCTGTGAGCTCTAATGGCACGGATCGAGGGAGTACATTTTGTCTCGTTCGTTAGAAAAATGGTTCAAATGGCTCTGAGCACTATGGGACTTAACATGTGAGGTCATCAGTCCCCTAGAACTTAGAACTACTTAAACCTAACTAACCTAAGCACATCACACACATCCATGCCCGAGGCAGGATTCGAACCTGCGACCGTAGCGGTCGCGCGGTTCTAGACTGAAGCGCCTAGAACCGCTCGGCCACACCGGCCGGAGGTTCGTTAGAAGCTGGTATGTTTTCTGCGGGGTTCTCAGCAGATTATTTAAACGCTTTAATGGCATTTTATTCTCTCTTATACGATGCAGAATATGTTTTGGTTATTATTTTGACAGAAATTGTTCAGTTTGATGTCGTCTTCTTTGTGCGATTCCACACCATGTTTTATTAGCCGAACAGTTAAGTTGCCTTCATAGTGTCCACTGTCCTCTTTGAAATGCTGCACTTCTGTTTTGCTTGCTATTTTGGTACAAATTGTTGATTTAATTGGTTAATTTTGTGGTACTTTCTTTGTGTGACGAATGCCGTGTGAAGCAAATCAATTAGATGTTACCGTGCTGTCAACTGTAAGCAATGACTCCAATACAACATAACTCTTTATTTACAGTCACATAACTTATATCACTACGAGTTTGCAAATAAGCAAATAAGTGAGATAACAGATAGCAATATCCAAATAGATTAGACCAACATTATATCAAAAGGTGAGGAGTCTCTTCTATATTTTTTAATGGTGCTCATATGTTTTCCGTTTATTTTGATGTAGATTGCTAATTTATTTTCTTCGATTTCGGTATTATTTCTTTGTGCGATTAATCACATGTTCGTTGAGCCACTTAGGAGCCATAGAGATTGAATGATTATTTCCATTGTGTCTCTTTCTGATATCTGAATGCCATATAAGGGATTTCGCTTGCTGTTCTACTACAAATTATTGGCTTTATTGACTGATTTCTGCATATTTACTTCATCTACAATTCCACGTCGATTGTAGTACAAGAGTCCAGCGATGATGGCACGGTCTGAAATGCCGGCCGCTGTGGTCGAGCGGTTCTAGTTGCTTCAGTCCGCAGACGCGCTGCTGCAACGGTCGCAGGTTCGAATCCTGCCTCAGGCATGGATGTGTGTGCTGTCCTCCGATTAGTCAGGTTTACGTAGTTCTAAGTCTAGGGTACTGATGACCTCAGATGTTAAGTCCCATAGTGCCTAGAGCCATTTGAACCATTTGAACGGTCTGAACTAATTTAAAATTCGAGCTCATCGATGGTCTATCTCGGTTAATGTTTAATCAGTGCAGGTATTGTGTGTGCAATACCTTCACTCCTGTTTTCTAGTATTCCTATATTACTAGGATAAGGCGGGTAATTGAGGCTCTCCTCAGATTTTTGTGCCATTATTTTTCCTTGCGCAAATGGAGCGTCTATTTCCTCTTACTACTCGTATAATGTACCCCATCATTGATGATTTACATTCGTGTCTCGATTTGAAGTGATGATTCCCGTTTCACGTAACCGTTGGAAGAGTTTGATATATTGGATGATTGTATAATACATATCGTGATAATATCCAAAGTTTTCCTTGCTGCCCAATTCCTACTGCACCGTCCCCAAAGCAAATGCTGATCACTGTTTCAGTTACTCTCGAGCAGTATCGATAGTTAACAGCAGTTAGCCTATTTGATTTCTTTTGATTATGAATTAGGTATATTCAGAGTCGTGAAATGACTACACAGGACGAGCAATGTAAAACTCGCCCGCAAAGTATTTCATGTACCTTAATGTAGGCAACCCAGCTTACCATACCCACCCAGGATGCGGCTAATGGAAGTTGCATCTTAAGGCACAGCGAATATTTTCCGAGGGTATTCTACTTTGTCCATCCAGCATGTGCTGTCAGCACCATATATCATTACCTAAAACCGATATTTGTGCGATAAATCGCTTTATCAAGATTTTATTTAACAGAATTCCCAAAGTGCTTGCTTGTCATTCTTGCTTGCCAGAATTTCTTCATTCTTTCTGGTTTGTAAAATAACAAAGGCTACTTGCAAATTACTTTGGTATTCCAAGTGCAATACTGTCACAGAACTAAGTGGGTAGAACACGTAACGCATTAGGCAGTAGTGCATAAATGGAGAACAATGTAACACGTATCAAAATACTTTGGCTAACACGATGAATATCTTCGAAAGTTTGTCGCTGGAATTAAGACTTGCAGTTAGAAAGAAATTACAGGGTATAATTTTGAGATGGAAAATAGTGATATGTGCAGGGCACAGAACGTCATACATTAAAAGCCATAACGTTCTACGGCTAACTTAACACTGAACAGCAGATACAAACTATTAGATGACATCCTGTATTACCCAATAAGACGAAAAGCTGTTTCTTACTGCAGCAACGACCAGAAAATTATGTGTTCGGGATAAGAACCCGTCGCAATATTTCAAAGATCTCATGAATGTGCATGGTCACTAATGAGCTGACAACACGAAAAAGAGAGCGAATCAAAGTCCTTGGGCTCTCGAGGCCACGTTAGTACAGACTGCCTCCCTTAGTTCTCTAAGATCGAGTGAAAATAAAAACGTATCCTGGAAACTGTGTCTTAAAAATATGAGCACAAATTATGGTACTGTTTATATCAGCTGCTGATAACATAAAACCTCGGAAAGTCTGTCGTCTAAGCTATTACACGATGCAAAGGCGAAAAAAATACTGTTAAGGAAATGTAATGATTCTCAACTGAAAACGATTTAAACAGTTTTGTACGGTATTTACTGTACTACAGTTAATTAAGACAGTTTTCTCGTCTTAGAGGAGGTTACTCACTGACTTCTGATAACGTCACATAAGGTTTGCCTCACCTGGGCTGAGTCTGAGTGCACGACGTCGCACGCCTCAGACCGAACAGCAATCCGTACAGGCGTTTGTCGAAAACATAGTTCAAACGAAAATAAGTTACTCATTAGAATTTGAAACAAAATGTTTAGTTGTAATGCTTTCTAAAACGAGACAAGTGGTGCTTACTTAAATAAGAAGCTAAGTAGGGGAGATGTCCTTGAACATTGACGAAGCCTGCAAACTTCTTGAAGAGTTTCAACCTATTGCACAAAAAAGAAAGACAATTATACCTTCCGTGATGCGTAAGCTCTCTGTCGCCATGATTTAGATTTATATCGCGTAACTGAAAGTAAAGTAATTAATTTTCGAACCCTCCTTACAATATTAGTACACCAAGAACTTTTGTTTAGATGTTACAAATTCCAAAAGAAGAAGAATTTCAGATCTTTCAGTTTTACGCATTATATCCCCATTATCCCTTTTCAGTACCTGAACTCTAGTGGTACGTTAGTGTTCTGAGCCGAGATAAAATCCTGGAATATACTTAGCAAAGAGAAGAAAATGATTCATCTACAAAAGAGAAGAAAATCTTTGATTCACATTGGACACATCCAGTCATGTAATCGCGGAAGATGATATTTCTTATCTCAGAAGCTCCTTACATCCTCCTCAGACGCATTTCACAATCTTACTGCGAATCGAAAGGACTGTGTATATTCCGAATAACATACTCTGAAAGTTGAATTAAACAACATTATCACTTGGTTAGAATACAGAATGAGTTTTTTTTAGCGCCTATCTGACTGTCCTAAACTTAAGTAACTACTTCTAAGAGGAATATAGGGTGGGCCAAAAGTCACTACCCGTCGTAAAGCAATTGAATACAGAACGAACGATTGGAATACTGAAATAACTGAACAGGTTATTGAGACCAAGGAATTATGTATAACATTCATTCATGAATTATTTTCCATCTTTGTTGACACATTTCATCAGACAATCTGGGGTGCTTAAGCATAATTGTTTAGACAGTCGTTTATTAGAATAAATGTCTTCATAAGCGTTGTGAATAACTGCTTTGTAGTCCCCAATTGATTGCGATTTTCTAGCACACACTTTGACGTAACCCCAGAATAAGAAAGGTCATGAGATCTTGATGGCATTTCTATTGCCTCTCACTGTCTGATAACTTTCCCACGAAATATCTCATCAACGGTGTTAGGCACACCTGTTGCGTAATGGGGTAAGCCTCCATCATGTTATCTGTAGTGGCGGAATGGCATAGGTCGTCAACATTTCCACGTAGTTCTCCCCAGTTACTCTTCCTTCAAAACCAAGCCCCAATTACTCCACGACATGAGATATAGCCCGAAACTGTAACGCCAGGTTCATTTAACTGCCTCACAAAAACGTTTTTATGGTTTTCTTTATACAAATAGGTACAGTTGTGTCTATTGACAAGGCGTGATAATATGAAAGTTGCCTCTTCGCTCCAAATTATCTTAGAAAACAACGTATTATTAGGTTCTCTTTATTCATTTAACACTGTATAGCAAAACTGAAACGTACGAGCAGCTTCGTCTTGAAAGATTCACCGTATGGGACGAGGTATGTAAAGTTTGAATTTGGCCTTTTGTAAAATTCTCCGCACTGAATATCTTGTACTAGAGAAAGCCTGCGATTTAGGGCTCTAGATAACCGCTTGTAAAACTTTAAGCTTCGTTTCGTTATTTATTCATGACCTATCTTACATGTGCCAATCCGTTTCACATCCACTTCTCTCGAAAAGTTTCCGCAAGTTTTAGACAGTGTTCCTTGTCAGTGGAACAGTGTTGAAATTATTATTCCAGTTATTTATTATTATATTATAACCACCTTTGCACCATGTTTCTAAAGCAAAAACTCTTTCTTCTTTAGCAACCCCTTTCACAACAGGTTAGAATCAAGAATGAACATTGTTAGAGATATTTAACAGCAGTGCATTCTGGTGTTTATATCAGTAAGTATCTGAAAAACTATTGCACTGCACTTTAGTGTTTGTAGTTATAATTATCACAAACAAACAAGATACCTTAAAGTTTTCAATGGGTTGCGGTAGATAGTGAGTATTGACCCTCTTACATGTTACGCATAGTATTCAAACACCTTTATCTATACACTTGTTGGTAAATTAACACGTATTGGTAAGAATATTTTTGACTTCATGTTGAGCATACTACCTTGTGTGATAATACTTCCCATTTCTTTTGAAACAGGCACGTAGCCGACTTCAGTTTCCGATTGGTGAATCCTTGCATCTATGTTATACAAGTCTAGAGAAATCCCGCACACTATACAAGGTGAACATTAATAAAATCTTCAAACTGCAGGGAAGGTTTCTTAACTGGAAATGGAGGAAAAAAGGTCCTACGAACATGTCTCCAGAAGTGGACGGTGTGCGTGCAACAACAGATCTTCCCGGAACACGGCACAGAGCTGCATGGCGTCCACGTCACAACAATTGTTCAAAATGCCCTCCATGGGATGCAGTGCACACGTTGGAACGTCGCATCACGGATTACCGCACTCTTTCGCTCTTTCACGCTCTCTCCGAATAGTGTCACAGGAGTCACGAACACGCTGTTGAAGGGTCTGCGCATGAGGAACAGGTTCAGCATACACAACGCCTTTCAGATTGTAGTGGTTCTTTATTTACGTGACCATTACGGCGCTCCAACCCCAGTTCTCGATACCAGTAATATCGTACTACTTTTCTGCGAAGTAACAGACATATTTTTGTGACAATATTCACATTTGGTTTTATTAATGTATAGGTACTCCGATGTATCCATGGTTCTTGTGTGTATTCACTTCTGTGAGACTGTCATAATCTTTGACTTACTTGTAACCGTTTTGGCGCGAATGCGCACAGAGCAGTCTTTATTTCACTTTGCAGAAGTTGTTATTTCGCTTTGTAAAAGAACAGTCAAGTCTTGTGTTTCGTTAAAGTGGAAATTAAATTTATGAAGATTGATACAAAACTGTTTTCTTAATGATGTGACAATTAAGAAGAAGTATATGTGAATTTACAAGTTGTTTGATCATTAAGAATTTCCTGAAAAACGCATTTGTTAAGTCTTCAAATATTGCTAAAATACAGATCTGGACCTTCTAGCAGTCAAAGTGAAATCACCCTAGAATCAACAAGATGAGCCATAACTACTTCGACGAAATCTACGTGGGAATCCATTCGAGATAAGTGCCAAAATTAATGACATTTTTAGAGTGACTTCATTATTTCCATTCTGACGATACCATCCACAGTCAACAAATTTGTTGTTGCCCGATAAAGCGATCATATGCTGCGTGAGCAACATTATTAATCTGATTTCTAACCTACTTAGCAAGTGATGGTATTGTTAGAAGATGCCCCCATAGGTAAAAATCCAGGGGGTTTAAGTCTGGTCATCTAGCATGCTATGCTACAGGGCCTTCGCACCCTACCCATCGTCCTGGGAAGATGAGGTGCTGTAATGAGGAACTGGGGTAGTGCTCCGTCGTGCAGAAACCACACAACCTGTCATACTTCCAAAGTTATGTTCTCAAGCAGTCCAGGAAGATTATTCGGTAGGAAGTGCAGGCACGTTCCTCTGTCGAGGTGCTGTGGAACAATAACCGGTCCAAGTACAGTATATGGTCGCCAAGTATCATTTCCCACATACTGATGCTGAGCCGATGGTGATCAGACGCCGCAACCATTCCCAGAGCATTGCCTGTAGCCCACAGATGACAAGTATGCAGGCTGATGATACCAGCTGCGATAAAGGCTGTTTCGTCAGTAAAGAGGACCGGTGACAGAAATCCCATAATTGTGATGTTCTGGTGCAAAAATCATCGACCAAATCTGCTGCTGATAATCCTTGTACTAGTTGCTGGTGATAGGGATAGTAGCGGTTGTCATGCAGGATGCATATTATCTTACTTTGGCTTGCACTATGTTGGCGGGCCCGTGCCTGGAGCATGTACCAGGGTTCTTCCCAATATCCTGAAGAATCCGCTCCCCCAAATCTGGTATACGCACAGGCCGCCGCCCTGCAAGTTGGTCTGTCTGAAAGATCCCATCTACATCTACATCCACATGTATACTGAGCCAGATCGCTGGTCGATCATCAGCGATCGGCTTGTTATCTTTGGCGGGTCCGCGGGCATGAGCATCTTTGCGTTTTCGGCTGGGGCACGGGGGAAGGCGAGGGGCAGTCGGTTTGGGGCGGCCAGTGAGACTGGCGGAGTTGTGGCTCGGGCGTAAGCACACGCGTGATGTCTGTTACGCTGGGGCTGTTTGCTAATCGTGAAATTCCTGCGGCGGTTACTGGTTGCCTGGAAGGCATTTCGTATAAACTGTGCCAAGCCTCGCAGTGAGAGGGGAGTCCGGAGCTGGTGCTGGCCTAGATGTTTGTACAAACTGAGGTGCCTGTGTGAGAAGCACGGCGTGGGCCGGTTGGTTGCTTCGTCCTTCTGGCAGCCACCGCAAGCGGATGTTCGGCCGGAATGTCTACAGTTTGTGGTGAGCATAGTGTGAAGAAGTTCTCGTAGGATGTGCTCCCAGCATGACTCTTAGCCTGTGTTATTTATGGGTACCGACCCCTTGCCTGTAACTTCTTCCGGGTGTCCTGTAAGATTTCACAGCAAAACTGTGTTTTTGTGGCATTCTGTGTTTCTGGCTCAGCCTCCACCTAGAAAGGGGAAAAATGGGTGCCTTAACTGAAAGGGAGGGGGGGGGGATCGATTGGACATATTTGGAATTCCTTAATGCTGTAATTTAAACATATAAGAAAAAAGTTGTTCTTTCAGAATAAGCGCCTGTTTCTTTGAGACACTGCAGCTCAAACAGGAGTGGCGTAATGTTAATGAGTATTTGTTATTCGTCAAATGAAATGTATTTAATGTCTTGCTGTTTTCTGGGACACGCAGCTGTGTTATTGAACTCATTTTGAAGTGTTCTGTCGGGTGAATGACTGCTCCCCACTTCAGTGTATTCTTTTGAGTAGTATTGTAAGATTTTTTGGATATTTGTCAGTGGGGTGTATTGATTCAATTTTGTTTTTCTCTTTCTTTTGAATTACGCTGAATTGTTTAGTTTATCTGGTTATTGGCTTAACTCGCGCTTGACGCACTAAATCAGCTGATATTGAAATTGTTTTTTTAATTTCTGTTTAATGTATGTCAGACAGATTCAAATGTAACTTCATTTATATATTTGAAATAAATGTGTTGGATTGACATTAATGAATTATGTGCAATCGAAGTAAGGGACCCAGTCCTTCATTAGTGCTTAACAGAGGCGTGTGGTTCGGGTTGTGAGCCCCGTGCTCGGACCAGATACTCTGTAAATGACATTTAAGTGCCTGGCAGAGGGTTCATCCAACCACCTTCACAATTCTCTATTATTCCAATCTCGTATAGAGCGTGGAAAGAATGAACACCTATATCTTTCCGTACGAGCTTTGATTTCCCTTATTTTATCGTGGTGATCGTTTCTCCCTATGTAGTTCGGTGTCAACAAAATATTTTCGCATTCGGAGGAGAAAGTTGGTGATTGGAATTTCGAAAGCAGATTCCGTTGCAACGAAAAACGCTTTTCTTTTAATGATGTCCAGCCCAAATCCTGTATCATTTCTGAGACATTCTCTTGCCTATTTCGCGATAATACAAAACGTGCTGGCTTCTTCGAACTTTTTCGATGTACTCCGTCAGTCCTATCTGGTAAGGATCCCACACCGAGCAGCGGTCTTCTAAAGGGGGACGGACAAGCGTAGTGTAGGCAGTCTCCTTAGATCTGTTACATTTTCTAAGTGTCCTGCCAATAAAACGCAGTCTCTGGTTAGGCTTCCCCCCAACATTTTCTATGTGTTACTTCCAGTTTAAGTTTTTCGAAACTGTAATACCTATTTAGTTGAATTTGCGGCTTTTAGATTTGACTGATTTATCATGTAACCGAAGTTTAACGAGTTCTTCATGTGGATGATCTCACACTTTTCCTTATTTAGGGTCAACTGCCACATTTCGCACCATTCAGATATCTTTTCCAAATCGTTTAGCAATTTGTTTTGATCTTCTGATGATTTTATTAGTCGATAAACGACAGCGTCATCTGAAAACAACAGAAGACGGTTGCTCAGATTGTTTCCCAAATCGTTTATATATATAAAGAACAGCAAAGGGCCTATAGCACTACCTTGGGAAACGCCAGAAATCACTTCTGTTTTACTCGATAACTTCTCGTCAGTTTCCTCTGACAGGAAATCACAAACCCAGTGACATAACTGAGACCATATTCGATAAGCACGCAATTTCACTACAAGCCGCTTGTGTCGTACAGTGGCAAAAGCCCCCTTGTGAATAGCACTCAACACTTCATGTGAATAAAGAGCTAGATGTGTTTCACAGGAACGATGTTTTCTAAACCCATGTTGAGTGTGTATCAATAGTTTTCTTCGAGGTAATTCATAATTTTTGAACATAATATATGTCCCAAAATCCTGCTGCATATCGACTTTAACGATATAGGCCTGCAATTTACTGGATTACTCCTACTACCTTTCTTGAATGTTGTTGTGACCTGTGCAACTTTCCAGTCTCTGGGTACGGATCTTTCGTCGAGCGAACGGTTGTGTATGATTGTTAAGTACGGAGCTAATGCATCAGCATACTCCGAAAGGAGTTCTCTATTCGAATTCTTTTGTGAAGGCATTTCGCAAAGCTGTGTTTAGTAAATCTGCATTGGCAGCACTGTCTACGACAGTATCTCCATTGCTATCGCACAGAGAAGGCTTTGATGGTTTCTTGCTGCTAACATACTTCACATACGACCAGAATCTCTTTGGAATTTCTGCCAGGTTTCGAGACAAAGTTTCGTTGTGGAAACTGTTATAGGCATCTCGCATTGACGTCCACGCTAAATTTCGAGCTTCTGTAAATGATCGCTAAACAGGGGGATTTTGCGTCTGTTTAAATTTGGAATGTTGTTTCTGCAACAGTGCTCTAACCCGTTTTGTGTACCAAGGAGGATCAGCTCCGTCGTTTGCTGCCGATACTATTTCTTTGAATTCAAGTCACATCTGGTCTACACTTATATCATTAATTTGGACTCAGCAGAGATTATCCCTCAGGAAGGCGTCAAGTGAATTTTTACCCGCTTTTTTGTATAGGTATATCTTTCGCTAATTTTTCGAGAATTTAGGGATTACAATATCCAATCTCTCTACGACAACCCTGTGTTCACAAATCCCTGTATCGTTTTTGATGCTTGTTATTAACTCAGGATTACTTGTTCGCACAAACGCACAAAAAGAGCTTGAAATGTGCGATGTGGTCGGTGGCTGCGAGTGAACTTCTTTGGTATAGCCGTTCTGCCTCTCGAACGTTTCCATCTGCTTGGCCGCACACAAACACCAATCTCGGCTGATTCCCCACACGAATACCGGACCACTGTGCTGCTTAAAATACGCTGCTGCAATAGCATAGCCTGCAACACACAAGGAACACACGGCACGTACTCAGAGGAACTTTCATCCGTCAGCGCCATTTACCGTGCCAACGATGCATTTCGGGAAACATGTTCGTAGGATATTCTTTTCTCCTTTACCAGTCAGGAATCCATCACTGCAGTTAGTTGTGTTTATTGACGCTCACACTGTATATGATACTCGTAAATAAATAATTTGCGTTACAGGAATATTTCTTATTTCGTCTTATCGGTAGACCTTGTATTCGTAACCCACGTGGGATCTATTGGTTCTGAGAAAATGCTTTGTCTAATATTTAGTCAGTTATACCACAGCAGGGACCATTTATGGATTTATTTTTGGGCTTTGTACTTACGTTTACTTATTTTTTGACACCGTGTTGGCAGCCACTCTTACCTAGAAAGAAAAGAATGAATTTAGTCGTTAACATGAATAGTTAGTGCGTAAAGCTATGACAATTTATAATTTCAGATGGATTAAGTAATAAATAGATTCGTGCAGCCCGCAGCGCAATCACCCTAGAAACGCAAAGCAACTAGGTCTCAAAAGATTACTTGCCATCGCAGAAACATGTATGAGGTTTCGAGTGGATGCGTCGAGAGGTCATTCCCCATTGGCGGGAAGATGAACCCAGTTGCGGGAAGACAACCAGTTTTGGTTTGCTCCGGTCTGAGTGGTGTCAGCATTCATTTCGGCCTAGCTAAACGGTCAGTGGATCCTGTACGAGGGCTACTATTAAAACTGGCCTGGAAAATACTTCATGCAACTGAATGTCTTCCCCCTCCCCCACCCTCTGCTTGTGAATGATGTAACTGGGTTAGCTATTCGAGGTCGAAGGTGTTTCGTTCAAGATCTACTGTGGAGTTATTCAGTCCTGCACGAGTTCTGAGCTGCAAACCTCTGGCAGAGTCCTTCTGTACCAGGATTATCGATTGCTTTGAGAGGCACCCACATGCCTTGCTCATACTGTGGCATCAAGCAGTCAGGCCTGCAAGATGAGTGGTCTGCCAAGCGAGTGGACTCATTCTTATTTATCGAGTAACATGAACTCTAGTACTCACAATTAAGTTAAAAGTTATTCTCCTGTTTGGATATTACGCAACGGAAACGCACATCTGACTATTAGTAATTTACAGAACTCTGACTGTTCACTATGCACTGGCAATACCACATTTTATTTCTTATTTAACGGCTTTGATCAACACGTGGCCATCGCACTGAATATGAATGGCGCACACATTATAAATTCTGGGTATCATGACAACATACTATTCGAAGGAAAAGGCCACCAATCTTTTTCTTTTCACTATCTGATTTATTCTGATAAATTCTATAACCTAAACACACAAATTCTATAACCTACAACAATAACACATGAGAAATTCCGCCCAGTGGGCATTGCTTTACATTGGTCATTCTCTATCTTATGGTCTCGTAATTATTTAACGCTACAGTGCACTTTCTGGATAGGATGGTGGATCTTTTGCTATATCTCACACTTCGACTCTCACACCCATCATCACGAAAATTTCCTCCAGACTGAGCGGTACAAAAAGGAACATGCATAACTCACTGCCTCTGAAACTATCTTGTTACTCTTCCAGGCTAACCACACATACTTAAATTTCATGAAATACATCACACTGGCAACATACAATACAAAGAATAGTCACAACGTTATAATCACATAACTTTCAGCTTTCCCACTTCAATTAGTATTTATCCCAGTTTCGCACGACCCTGCCCCAGTTCGTAACTTTTCTTTCCTACTATGAACTCTGGAGGATATATGCACGTTTTCCTGTGCAATGCAAGCCAAGTGGCGTTGCTGGATAGACGGCTGACTCACCTTGCTTCCCTCTCAGAGTATTATAGTTTGAATAAAGCGTCACACGGAAACATAACACGCAAAGTAATATTAAGAACATATTCATCACACACGCGAGTCCTCAAGTGATACCATGAACGAGTACTTCTGTTTATCCTTTGTCTCACACACAGATTGAGACTCACACAGTACTCACCACGTACTCTAATTTCAAGTCCTGCACACGCCATTTCTTAAATATTTCTAACTTATAGTACACAAGCTAGTAATTCAGCTTAACTTAAGCACTCGGAAGTATTTTGACTTATTGCTACACGTGGTTTCATTGTGACCGTTGGTCACTTCCGAAGATTACTACGATCCCCTTAATATTACCTGCCTGACATTTAATTCTCCCCACAAAAGTTCCTGAAATAGAGAAATTATTATTCCAAACTACACTTAAGTATTTCACATGCATACCATGTCTCCACTCTTTTTTCTTTATGGAGCACACCTAAGACAGGTCTTACCAACACAAGATCAAGCGGCAGAGTGCTGAAACATGGCCGTTCCTCAGGTCAGCTCGCACCTCCTTCGAGGTGGGGGAAGACCATGCTACCCATTGGTCAGCCACATTTCAGGCGCTCAAAGCTCTGATAAATTTCATCTCTTTGGTTCCACCAAAGGTGACCAAAGGATCGTCTCAAAGATGATCATATATTCACATTCACTATCTGCGGTTAGCAGACGACCATACATTTATTCATTTCGCAGATCTCACCAAATTGGATGTAGGGATTTATTTTTTGGGAGTGCACATGTGATCAATTAAATAAATAAATTGTCATTCTTTCCTACACTGGTATCCGGCTTTGGTGTATTAAGTGAAATTGAGTTATTACAAAAAATGTTGTTCTGACATGAATAACGAAGAATGTTGTACCTATTTTCAATGTCAGGCGGTACTGTACCCTTTCAGCTTGATGTATAACAGTGTTTGACTAGTCCAGTGAAGGCATGCGAACCAGCATGTACTTTGGAGGCAGTATGTACGGATCAGTGTTTGTCAGCCTCATTTTCATGGCATGGAGTCTATGGTCTCCGCTCTTCTCGCCGGTTCCACGGCACGTATTCTGTACGATCGGTAGCTTTTTCACGGACGCTGGGTATCAGAAGTTACTTTCTGGTGGCCTCTCTCAGGTTACTAAATACGAGAATTATGGTCAGGTTTGGGGCCTGGAGTAATATTCTGTTCGCAACGTTTCACGTCTTCAAATGCGCCATGACTTTCTTTATTAGAAGAGGTATCGTGATCCACGCCATTGGTAAATAAACTTTCAGCTGTATTGTTGGGTTACTGGCTGCTTCGCATTCCTGCTAACTGAAATGTGTTCAGAATTTGCTAATGTGCCTACAGCTCTCCGTTGATCAGTTTTTCAGACATCGTGTCCCCGTATGCCACGCTGTCCATCGCAGGACAAGTGTAATCTTTCGTTCGATGTTGCATTTGAATGCAGTTTTAATATTTAGGAATTTAACTAAAATATCTCTGAGTTATTTTCACTCAGCTGTCACTTCTTAAATACATGCTAAATTTCGAATGCACATGTGCTTTTATATGAACGTTCGAATATAAAATTATCGTGAGCACGAATTTTGGTGTTAACCAAAAGAAAGTCAAACTGCAGTCACAACGAGTCTGTTCCCATTTCTTAACAGTTCAGAAAGTAAACAGTCCTACTGAGGCTCTAAAACTAATTGCTGTTTATCAGATTATGTTCGACTTGGTTACTACACTTTACGTCGTTATGTGGATGGGTGTCAGGTTATCAGACTGAGCCTCATGTCCTCATTGCACCTGTTGTTGTGGTCTTCAGTCCTGAGACTGGTTTGATGTAGCTCTCCATGCTACTCTATCCTGTGCAAGCTTCTTCAGCTCCCAGTACCTACTACAACCTACATCCTTCTGAATCTGCTTAGTGTATTCATCTCTAGGTCTCCCCCTACGATTTTTACCCTCCACGCTGCCCTCCAATACTAAATTGGTGATTCCTTGATGCCTCAGAACATGTCCTACCAACCGATCCCTTCTTCTGGTCAAGTTGTGCCACAAACTTCTCTTCTCCCCAATCCTATTCAATACTTCCTCATTAGTTATGTGATCTACCCATCTAATCTTCAGCATTCTTCTGTAGCACCACATTTCGAAAGCTTCTATTCTCTTCTTGTCCAAATTAGTTATCGTCCATGTTTCACTTCCATACATGGCTACACTCCATACAAATACTTTCAGAAATGACTTCCTGACACTTAAATCTATACTCGATGTTAACAAATTTCTCTTCTTCAGAAATGCTTTCCTTGCCAGTGCAAGTCTACATTTTATATCCTCTCTACTTCGACCATCATCAGTTATTTTGCTCCCCAAATAGCAAAACTCCTTTACTACTTTAAGTGTCTCATTTCCTAATCTAATTCCCTCAGCATCTCCCGACTTAATTCGACTACATTCCATTATCCTCGTTTTGCTTTTGTTGATTTTCATCTTATATCCTCCTTTCAAGACGCTATCCATTCCATTCAACTGCTCTTCCAAGTCCTTTGCTGTCTCTGACAGAATTACAATGTCATCGGCAAACCTCAAGGTTTTTATTTCTTCTCCATGGATTTTAATACCTACTCCTAATTTTTCTTTTGTTTCCTTTACTGCTTGCTCAATATACAGATTGAATAACATCGGGGAGAGGCTACAACCCTGTCTTACTCCCTACCCAACCACTGCTTCCCTTTCATGTCCCTCGTCTCTTATAACTGCCATCTGGTTTCTGTACAAATTGTAAATAGCCTTTCGCTCCCTGTATTTTACCCCTGCCACCTTTAGAATTTGAAAGAGGGTATTCCAGTCAACATTGTCAAAAGCTTTGTCCAAGTCTACAAATGCTAGAAACGTAGGTTTGCCTTTCCTTAATCTTTCTTCTAAGATAAGTCGTAAGGTCAGTATTGCCTCACGTGTTCCAGTATTTCTACGGAATCCAAACTGATCTTCCCCGAGGTCGGCTTCTACTAGTTTTTCCATTCGTCTGTAAAGAATTCGTGTTAGTATTTTGCAGCTGTGGCTTATTAAACTGATTGTTCGGTAATTTTCACATCTGTCAACACCTGCTTTCTTTGGGATTGGAATTATTATATTCTTGAAGTCTGAGGGTATTTCGCCTGTTTCATACATCTTGCTCACCAGATGGTAGAGTTTTGTCAGGACTGGCTCTCCCAAGGCCGTCAGTAGTTCCAACGGAATGTTGTTTCGACTCAGGTCTTTCAGTGCTCTGTCAAACTCTTCACGCAGTATCGTATCTCCCATTTCATCTTCTTCTACATCCTCTTCCATTTCCATAATATTGTCCTCAAGTACATCGCCCTTGTACAGACCCTCTATATACTCCTTCCACCTTTCTGCTTTCCCTTCTTTGCTCAGAACTGGGTTTCCATCTGAGCTCTTGATGTTCATACAAGTGTTTCTCTTATCTCCAAAGGTCTCTTTAATTTTCCTGTAGGCATTATCTATCTTACCCCTAGTGAGATAAGCCTCTAC
Organism: Schistocerca cancellata; assembly: GCF_023864275.1. Classification (NCBI taxonomy): domain Eukaryota; kingdom Metazoa; phylum Arthropoda; class Insecta; order Orthoptera; family Acrididae; genus Schistocerca; species Schistocerca cancellata. Next base: position 496,496,716 of record NC_064634.1, read on the forward strand.
ATCCTTACATTTGTCCTCTAGCTATCCCTGCTTAGCCGTTTTGCACTTCCTGTCGATCTCATTTTTGAGACGTTTGTATTCCTTTTTGCCTGCTTCATTAACGGCATTTTTATATTTCCTCCTTTCATCAAGTAAATTCAATATTTCTTCTGTTACCCAAGGATTTCTAAGAGCCCTGGTCTGTTTACCTACTTGATCCTCTGCTGCCTTCACTACTTCATCCCTCAAAGCTACCCATTCTTCTTCTACTGTATTTCTTTCCCCCATTCCTGTCAATTGTTCCCTTATGCTCTCCCTAAAACTCTGTACAACCTCTGGTTCTTTCAGTTTATCCAGGTCCCATCTACTTAAATTCCCACCTTTTTGCAGTTTCTTCAGTTTTAATCTACTCATTGCACCTGGCCTGCAAATATTCATTGTTGCCCCAATTTCTTTGGGTTACACTATGTAGGCATCCAAATCTCTTGCGTATGTTTATGAAACTGTTGCCAGGTAGCATTATCAGTTATTTCTTAGTTCAGAATCTTGTATAAATGAGGTACATTTTTGGAGTGACATATTCTCATGTATGTAGTTGAACTCGTTTTAATCGAATTTTAGTACTGCACAACAGCTCCCTTTCTTGAAATGTCACACTTCTGGAATTAGCTAAATGATTAGGTCGCCGATGAAACGTTTTATCCTGTTAACGTCTTTATTTAGTGCGGTAGCAAAACATGAGGAAATGAATTTAATTGTTTTTGACATCCGAAATATGGATTTATTATGTGAAATCCACAATACATTTGGAGAAAGACCGAGTAGTATTTTGGAGTCAGCAAACAATCAGCAGCGTTTCACTGTTGTAATGAGTCTGTCTTATATATAAGACAAAAATAGAATTCACGTCGTACGGTATAAATTTAGTTTAGGGTAAAAGAGCTTGTTATAGCGATTATGAAATAACTGGTACACCTCCGATTCTTTGAAGCAGCTTCCATGTATAAAACACCTTCAAATGTCTGGTTACTTACAAGGCAATTTCGAATATTTGACTTTAAGAATGTAAAAAGTTTAGAAAATGTATGAAATGATACGTAAAGTTTGTCGGAACTCCCTAAGTGCTCTCATTAAGAAACTATAGATGAATATGGTCTCGGTAATTTGTACTCGATGTCAATCAAAAGTTAGTTTCTCACGCCTCTAAATGTTTATGACGTCATATCTCCTGTCGTACATTGATATAATTTTGCAGGTGCATTCAGTGGTATGTAAGGATACTACGCGCAGATGTGTTGCGAATGCAGATAGTAGTAAAGAAAAAATAAGTTAGAACGTAGTATCTGATGCTGAAGTTTTTCTGTATGAACGGCGAAATGGAAGTAAGTAATAAAGTTTTTTATTTACATCATTTTGTGGGAAATATCAGCGAGAAACAAATTTGTAAAAGTTTGATATTATGTTTAAATTTTATTGCAAGTAGTTTAGTGCTCTCTTTCTCAAACATGGATGAATAAAATAGGGGTATTTATGAGCCGACAGCTCACCGCAAACTCACAATTACTAACTGTATAATACTTGAAAATTCCTGGTTGATTAAAGCTGTGTGCCGGACCGAAACTCGAACTCGGAACCTTTGCTTTTCACGGGCAAGTGCTCCTTTCTTCCACGAGTGCTAGTTCTGCCAGGTTCGCAGAGGAGCTTCTGTAAAGTCTGGAAGGTAGGAGATGAGGTACTGGCAGAATTGAAGCTGTGAGGTAGTGCTTGGTTAGCTCAGTCGAATGCTGGCACGGTAGCTCAGAGGGCTGCTCGCCCTCTATAATAAAACAATGAGTAAAGGAATCAACGATCAACTTGAACGGATGTTTTATGACGTCCGCACAGAGTAAACGCAACGAATACTACCGAAAAAATAGAAAAAAAACTTCGGTTGAGCACTCGCCCACGAAACACAAAGGTCTCGAGTTCGAGTCTCGGTTCGGCACACAGTTATAATCCACTAGAAAATTTCGTATCAGCGCACACTCCGCTGCAAAGTAAAAATCTCATTCTGTATAATACTTGTCTTGTTGTATTCAACTTTTAACGTAAAATAACATTCATAATGGCAGATTATGACACAACTTTAAATTTTTAAATTCCGTCAAAATATTGAAAACGAAATTCTTGTTGCCCTGTAAGCTATTAGATAAGCATCCAGCATCTCGGGCCGTGTTTCGGGTTCCCAGGTTCCGGGATAGTCCGTTAGTAATATAGATACCACAGGCTGGAACCCATAAGTTCTGGATCCGGTGCGAGCGACCTCGATAGCGGAAGACGGGAAAGAAGGCAGGACAGGAAGAAAAATATGTGCCACATACAAGAATTGTATTACAAAACCAGAAACAGAATAAACAGGGGAGATAATTTACTCATCCGAACTGTTGTTACAATACAAATCCATCTGCAGCAACCTGTATGAGATGTTCTGCTATGTGCTCAGGAACTCAGTGACAAAGAGAAAAGTATATATACTAAGATGGTATCTGTTCTTTTGGACATGTCATCGGTGACCATACAGCTCGTTAGAATGAAATTACAATGAAACGAACACCCTTAGCTGCTTACAGGCGTTGATATACCTCAATGGGGACAGCTGAAAATGTGTGCCCCAACCGGGACCCGAACCCGGGATCTCCTGCTTACATGGCAGACGCTCTATCCATTTTTTTAAATTGGTATTCTATTTGGATACAAAATTAGGCAGTTCACAAACACTAAATGAAATGCATCCTCTGCAAAAAAAAAAAAAATCATTTTAAAACAATCACATATTTAAAGGAACAGGGATGTTGTTTTCTTTTTATTTATTTATTTTCAATAGAGATCACTCTGTTAAAAGGAACATCGTTTCATCATATAGTATGTGCATTACATAATGAGTGGTGAGAGAAGCGTGAGGTTCATTATCAGCTGTCAAATGTGCACACCGACTGCACCCGGCACATCCCAACTGCGTGGGGGGTCGAGGAAGAGTGCCTGAAGATAATTGGCAAAGGTTTTCCGATGGTGTGACCATCTGCGAACATCATTGTGGGCTTCCTGCAAGAAATACCAAAAGTCAAGTGGCGACTTGGCAGCATCCCCATAGAGGTACGCGATCGTCCAACCTTTGACCCAGATGGTCGGCTGTGATTTAGTCGCCGGAAAGTAGTCACTCTCCGGATGTAAGAAGGAAGCAGGTGCGATATGTTGCGGGGTCACACGGAGGTAGCAAGCCACTATCTGTCTTCCTAGGAGCCATACGTCCTCCACCGCGATACAAGTTTAGCGGTGATGGTCCTCAACCACTTGGCGGCATTTCGGGCATAGTGGAGTGTCCACTAGTCCAATGGCATGGAGCCGTTGTTTGGTGTTGAACTTGCCACAGGCGACAGAACCACAGTGCCCGAACTAAGGCAGGAAGGAATTTTTGGTGCACATGTCTCCAAATCTTCGGCCAATGCAGCCTGGGGTATTTGAGTTCAATGACATTACGACTTATCCGTCGTACCAGCCAAACATAAAAATCCTTCGCGCATGGCGGTCTCGTGCGCGGAAGCTCGTCTCCGATATAACTAAGTTCCACGATAAATGTTGATACATGCGCAAAATGTGGCGTAATGTTACCCACCGCCACCGGAGGTGTGAGGGACGCTGGAACCAGGAGATCCAGTAGGCGGGATGTAAGGGAATCACGCCCGCTACGCCATTGCTTGTACATCGTGGCTAGAAGGAGCGCCGTCGCTCGGCAGTGAACATTCGTAAGCCCGAGTCCCCCCTTGTCCGAAGGGAGCGTGAGCGTTTCGTATCGCACCTTGAGGGGCGATCCAATCATCACAAAATAGCCTAGTGCTGATTGACGTCGACGTCCGAGCGTGAGTGGTAGGGGCAGGATATGCGAAATATACACCATTCGAGAAACCACATAAGTGTTCAGATACCCGACTCGCTGCAAAGGATCAAGGCGCCGTAGGAGATGTTGTCGGACCATGGTACGTATTGTCTGTAAAATACGTCGGTAGTTAACTGCCGCAGTATGTTTTACAGATGAGGTAAAGTCTATGCCGAGATAGCGGAATCGTTGCACATAAGGATAAGGAAACGGACTGATTTCTTCCGGCGTAAGGCCGCTTCCAACCGGCACTGCCGCCGATTTGTTCATGTTCACTGCACTACCCGCCGTCACACTGTGGTCCAACAACAGTTCAAGGACCGTCTTCACCTCTTCCTCAGAACGAACGAGCAGCAGGAAGTCGTCCGCATAGGCACGACATTTGAAGGTGTAGCGCCGTAGCTCCATCCCAGAAAGAGAATTTGTTAGCCTCCCAATTAATGGTTCCAACGCTATCGCGAACAGCAGCATCGAAAGAGGGCAGCCCTGGCGAATGGATCGTCGAATTTGAATGGGCCCTGTTATACGCCCATTAACCTGTACCAAGGATTGTGCGCCCCCATCTATCCTTCTAATGACACTAGTAAAACGGTATGGAAATCCCATTTGTTGCAGTACAGCGTACAGACAGATGTGGCGCACCTTATCAAAGGCACTGTCAAAATCAACCGCCACCATCGCCGCTTTAAGCCGGCACTCCTCCGCCAGCGCTATCACATCACGGCATTCGCCAGTAGCTGTTTGCACATTCACCGATCCACCCGGTGTCGTCTGTTCTGGAGAGAGAACGCTACGAATTAACATACGACATCGGGACGCTAGCAACCGTGCAAAGATCTTATAGTCGGCATTAAGCAGGGTGATGGGGCGATAATGTGTGACCGTAATTCCTGGCTTCGGTTTATGTACTGGCACCAAGAGGCCTTCCATAAAAGCCGGTGGAATAGGCGCATCGGAATTTAACATCTCGTTGTACATTTCCGTCCATCGCGGTGCCATTTCGTTGCGAAATTCTCGATAAAATTCAGCAGGAAGTTCATCAATGCCTGGGGACCGATTCAACGCACCCTTTGCGATCGCATCATGTACTTCCTCACAGCTAATGGCTTCCAGTAAGGTTCCCGCGGCTTCCACCGTCAGGGTACGGGAGACGTACGTGGCTATACGTTCGAGGTCATCGACAGGGGCTGCTTCTTCCCGATAGATGTGTTGGTAATGGTCGACGAATGGAGAGACAATGTCCGCTTGACGCGTCACTCTTCGGTCTTCGCGGGTAATTAATTCCCGTACCAAAACGCGTCGTCGGTGCTTTCGTTCATTCACGACGTGGTGCATGGAAGGAATCTCGTGCCTTATCGTATCGTGACATCTGGCGCGCACCATGGTTCCCTGAAGATGTTTCCGAGCTAAAGCCACTAGTTTAGCTTATATCCTTTTGCGTGCGATCCAGATGTCCTGTCCCGGCGGACCATCATCCAGGTCGCGGAGTGCTGCAAAATAAAAGTCGGTCGTACGGCGGCGCAATTCTGTCATCTCCCTGCTATATGAGATGAACGTACGGCGAAGCGCTGGTTTAGCACAAGTCAGCCACCAATCAAGCATCGCCGTATACCTTCCAACCCTTCGCTCGCACATCGTCCATGTCTCAAGGATCCGTTGACGGCATTCAGGATCATGTAGATGTTGAATGTTTAGTTTCCACGGGGCCTTACTGTTCCACACCTCTCTACGGGGAAGAAGCACCGTACAGATGTAAGCGCTGTGATTGAAAAATGCCAATGGCCAGCGTTCCGCGTCCTGGACATCATTTGCATGAGCCCATGAGATGTAAATGCGATCTAATCTGCTCGCCGAATGACTTATCACATAGGTGTATCCCGGTGCATCTCCATGTCGTAATTCCCACGTGTCACTAAATACAAGGTCGTTGACAACGATTCGCAACTCCTGGCTGATGTTTGCTTGCAGCCATTGGTCTTTCTGGCTGAGAACACAGTTGAAATCTCCACCAATTATTACACATTCATAACGTCCATGGAATAGTGGGGCTATGTCTTCTGCATAAAATCGCGCCCTTTCCCGCCGCCGATTATTTCCCGACGGTGCATATAGATTGATGGTGCATGTCCCAAACGTCGTGAAAGCCATTCCCCTGGCCGATGGAAGATAACACACGTTTTCCACTGGGAATCCATCTCGCACGTAAACTGCCACCCCACTCCCATTGTGATCTCCATGTGACGAATAGGATTGGTAGCCTGCGATGTATGGGAGTGCAGCTATGTGGACTTCCTGGGGCAAAGCAATATCCACATCAGATGCCCAAATCGTTTCCTTCAGTACGTGTATTTTGGCCGGTGAACGCACGTCATTTATATTTAATGTCGCAATACGGTTCGCATGGCGTTGAATTCCACTCTGTCGAGGCGCAACACCATCTCCCTGCATCGGCGCTGGGGGCTGAGTTAGAAGACGTTCTCTCGCCCCTCTCCCTTCACCTTCAGCAATTATTAGGCCGTCTTCGTGAGTGCCGGCTGCATCTGTAAGACGTCCGGCGCCTCCTCAATATAGTCATACCACATCTTTTCAGGCTATGATATATTCGTGTCCATAGCCACAGCATCTGCGTCTGGAGAGCCAACTGGCTGTGATTCATCTTCAGCATTACCACGTACCGGTACCGTCAATGTGACAGACCGCTGCGGGTCTGATCGAACAGTTCCCATTGCCTCATCCTGTTTCGTAGATGCTGTTGTGTCGTCTTGGTCCACAGCCACATCGTCGTCGGGGCAAGGGGAGTCATCCCGAGGAGATGTCGTGCGACGACGCCGTTTCCTCCATTTCGGGGAACAACGTTGTTTGCGTGATCTTCCTTCCGTATCCTCAGATTGAAGGGAATCACGGCTGCCCGACAGAAAAGCATCTGTAGGAACTGGAAGTGTTTCGAGACCCATCGTTGTACTTGGCGGGAGTTCGGTGGAAACCGATGTTGTCGTATTAGAGTGCGTTCCAGACGGAACAGCATCCGTAGTGGCTGGAACTGCTTCGTGTACTATCGTTGTGCTGGGTGGGAGTTCGGTCTTATCTGATGTTGTCGCCGTAGATTGTATGTTCGATGGAGCAGCATCCTCTGTCATCTCGACGTCTGCGACAAGGTTTCGGAGAGTGCCATCTTGATCTTCCACCGGGGCTGTGTCCTTTCGGTCATCAGCGGACGCAGCGAGGGCTTTGGCATAGGTGCTCGGTAGTACTGTCATCGGCGGCGACGGCTCCCGCACATCTGAAGGCAGTTGCGTAATCCGCCGTTGCATACAGTTCGACCTGAGGTGTCCCTCCTGGCCACAGCCAGAACATGTACGTGGTTGACCATCGTAAATCACCACCACCCGACAACCACCAATTGTCAGATAGGACGGTACATGCTTCTGAAGATCAATAGTGATCTGTCGCACTCCGTTAAGAACGGGGTACGTGGCGTATTGTGTCCAGCGTTCTGCCGTGTGACCATGTACCGTGCCGTATGGCTTAAAAGCCTCGATAACTTCTTCAGCCGGGAGCTCAAATGGCAGCTCAAAAACACGTATTGTCCGTACACCCAGACCAGCATGTTCTACAGTTACCGAGCCGACATTCCCGTCACTATGGCAAAATCGGAGACCTGCTTTTGTCGCCTGTAGAATTCTCTCACACGCCGCGTCATTTACCATCTTAACATACACCGTGGGACTAATGATGGACAGGTGAATTCCGACAATATCGTTTGACGGTATCTTGACAAACACTCGCACACGCCGCACAGGCGGAAGTGTCGGACCTCCGCTTCGCACTGCCGCTAGCGCCGAACTTGATCCATCTGAGCCACCGCGGACACAGAGGACAGCGTGACTGCAGGGATTTATCTCTGGCACGCCTCCCGTGAAACCCACATTCTCAACGTATTGTCCCGCACTACATTCGTAGTGCCCCCGCCCATGATACTCATTACTCGCGGCGCGTTGCCGATTCCCGTAAGAGTTCGGGCACTGTTTGTGCATTCGCTCAGAAGAAGAAGATATATAGTTAAGGCTCACCGGCCACTTGACCATCTTCTTCTTCTGTGCGAATGCACAAACAGTGCCCGAACTCTTACGGGAATCGGCAGCGCGCCGCGAGTAATGAGTATAATGGGCGAGGGCACTACGAATGTAGTGCGGAACAATACGTTGAGAATGTTGGTTTCGCGGCAGGCGTGCCAGAGATAAATCCCTGCAGTCGCGCTATCCTCTGTGTTCTCGGTGACTCAGATGGACAGAGCGTCTGTCACGTAAGCAGGAGATCCCGGGTTCGAGTCCCGGTCGGGGCACACATTTTCATCTGTCCCCGTTGACGTATGTCAACGCCTGTAAGCAGCTGAGGGTGTTCGTTTCATTGAAAAGAGATAAGTCTTGATCGCAGCTTTCATTTCATTTTCGTTGGGCATGAGACGTTAGAGCAAACTTTATCATTATAACGTGAACTGCAATCAAAGGAGATGAAGCTAATACGCAAAACACAACATGAAATGACGCAGCGGAGGGATTCCAGCAACAGAGAATTTAGATTCATACAAACGAACGTGATAACCTGTTGTTGTGAATTCCTGCATTTATGTTTGTAATTTATGTTCACGTCCACGTCTTACTGGAAGATTAAGTTTGAGATTATAAATCATCATTTCGGCTATTATTTTGGGTGTGTAATTGTTTTCATTTCTTATGTACGGCCTGTTATGACAGCATATTTGGAAATTATTCTTCACGCCGCCTAGCGATGAGCAAAGCTACCTGACATTTCCAACGACAAGCCATGTCACAGGACACAACTATTCAATAGTTTTCGTCAAGTGGCTGTTTTGACATGTTGAACTGTCTGTAACTGTTTGCTATTGTACGTATTCATCTGCCACTTTATTTCATATATTGTAATACATGAGCAATGTGAAAATAGAAGCTATATAAGTAAAGAGCATACCAAGTGTATAACGGCAACAGAAAGAAAAGGGTTTTTTGAAATTAGAACTATGTAGTGGACTGACAAGACAGCCAGCCCACAGTGACGGGTAACCGAAAGGCACGCGTTTACACACGCCGGCTGGCGTTAGGTCTGAAACAGGATACGTAATGAATGCTATAAGAAAAGTACGTAGCTGCTGGAATACTTAACTTTAATCCGTCATTTGTATACAGCGTTCTTGATGATACAAGTGAGACTCTCTCTAGAAATGGTTAATGGCGCCTTGCTAGGTCGTAGCCGTGGACTTAGCTGAAGGCTATTCTAACTATCTCTCGGCAAATGAGAGAAAGGCTTCGTCAGTGTAGTCGCTAGCAAAGTCGTCGTACAACTGGGACGAGTCCTAATACGTCTCTCTAGACCGGCCGTGTGGCGGCGCTCGGTCTGCAATTACTGACAGTGGCGACACGCGGGTCCGACATGTACTAATGGACCGCCGCCGATTTAAAGCTACCACCTAGCAAGTGTGGTGTCTGGCGGTGACACCACAAACTATATTAACATGCGGTATAAATTTAAGTATTAGGAAGAATTTTCGGTATGCATTAGTCTGGCTTGTAGCGCTATACGGAAGCGAAATGTGCGGGATAAACAATACAGGCAGAAGAAGAAGCTTTCGAAAAGTGGTGGTACAGAAGAGCGCTGAAGATGAGATGGGTAGATCGACTAACTGATGAAGGGTCACCGAATCAAACTGGATAGAAGGGAAGTTAGTGGCACAACTTGGCAAGGAAGGCATCACTTCATGGGACACAACCTCAGGCACTCAGGAATCAACAGTTTGGTAGTGGAGAGAGGTGGCAGTGGGGGTGTGGGATGAAAATTGTCGAGGAACTTCCAATTGATGTCGGTTTCAGTGGTTACGCAAAGATGAAGAGGCTTGCAAAGGACAGGGTAGCGTACGTCAGACCAGTCTAGAGAATTCCAGTACCACGAGAAGAAGGAAAATGAAGGCTACAGGTTTAAAGGAATCGAAATTCACTTGCACAAATTGCTGTGTCGTCCGAACAAGGCACAGCCAGGGCAAAAGCACCACAGGCGCAAAGATGCGAGCTGGTGACAGTGCAACAGAGACTCGCCAGTTGCGTGAGTTCCACCAGCTCCACGGCCGGCGCTGAGGATCAAGATATCGAATTCGCCTCGACCATTTGCCGGCCGAGTACTATCCGCCGGACGACAACGAGCAGAGCCTACTGGGAAGATAGGAGAGCAGCTCTCGCCCGCTTGGTTGTAGGTCATCGTACAGGCCTAGCACGGACAGGGAACGTCGTTTGGAGACCTTTCGGATCTCAACAGACAGTTGTTGCAAATTGCATTTGCTACGTACTGTGAAGTTTTCCCACTATTATTTGCACTTAGCCGTTGAGGGCCTCCCTTTTTGTGTTCTATTACAAGTAGTGTTGCAGAGTTCTTATTCGTCAAGACACAAAGGTAAATAAACTTTTTAACTCATTTGTGCGACTTTGTGGGAGTGTTGTAGAACCTCCGTTCTCCTATCCTTTTACCTGACCCTGGGGCATAGCTGTGTAATAGTGGCAGGGAGAAATTGTCTTAGCGGTGTACTGCACCAGAAGCCGTTTCAGGAAATCACAAAATCGGCCTACAGCAACAGCAGTGGCAACTTGGCCTCCACAGCAATAGCGAAGATGCTTTTACAAAACATACAGTATTTCAACGCAGTCAAAATTAGAGTACGCAAAGTCACGCGTGGAGCTTTCAACGAATTCTAAACCGGAATCCTAACTACCAATCTGTCAGAAAATCCTGTGGCGTTTTGGTCTCATGCTAAATCAGTAAACGGATCGAAGGTGTCTATACACAAACTTGCTGAGGACAATGGTATCTAAACCGAGAATGGCAGAGAGAAGGGTGACATATTAAATTCCTTTCTCGGTATATTTGTCGCTGAGGAGGAGCATACTACCGTTACTTCTTTCAACAGTCGCGCGAGCTCCAAAATGACAAATATCAAAATAAGTGACCACGGGGTAGAAAAGCAACTCAAATCGCTCAACAGAGGAAAGGCCACTGGACCTGCGTGGATGCCTATACGATTCTTCATAGATATGAAACAGTCACCTGTAGGAAGCTGAGGGCGTGAAGCGTTCCCAGTGATTCCCGTTTCCAAAAAGGGTCACCAAATGGACGTTGACATCAGCGCGGTGTAGAAGTTAGTACCACACATTTTATGCTCTCGTATTACGTTATTCCTGTACACCGAAAATATTCTTTGTAGGAATCAATATGGATTCCGAAAACAAGGATCGTGTGAGACCCGTCACGCTGTGTTCGCCCACGAAACTCGGAAGGGAACAGGTAGTGGCGCGGAGCCTTGGTGCTTGCCGTGTCCGTCAAGGCGTTCGGTATAGTCCCGCACTGCTGCGTAGTGAACAAAATACACTATGTGATCAAAAGTACACGGACAGCTGGCTGAAAATGACTGAAAAGAGTTCTTGGCGCCCTCCATTTGTAATGCTGGAATTCAGTATGGTGTTGGCCACCCATAGCCTCGATGATAGCTTCCACTCTCGCAGGTATACGTTCAGTCAGGTGCTCGAAGGTTTCTTGAGGAATGGGAGCCCATTCTTCACGGAGTGCTGCACTGACGAGAGGTATCGATATCGGTCGGTGAAGCCTGGTACGAAGTCGACGTTCCAAAACATCCCAAAGATGTTCTATAGGATTCAGGTGAGGACTCTGTGCAGGCCAGTCCATTATAGGGATGTTATTTGCCCGCTAAAGGCCGTGCATTATGAACAGGTGCTCAATCGTGTTGAAAGATACAGTCGCCATCCCCGAATTGCTCTTCAACAGTGGGAAGCAAGATGGTGCTTAAAACATCAATGTAGGCCTGTGCTGTGATAGTGCCACGCGAAACAACAAGGTGTGCAAGCCCCTTCAATGAAAAACACGGCCACACCATAACACCACCGCCTCCGAATTTTACTTTTAGCACTACACGCGCTAGCAGATGACGTTCACCGGGCATTCGCCATACCCACAGCCTGTCATCGGATCGCCATATTGTGTACCGTGATTCGTCACTCCACACAACGTTTTTCCACTGTTCGATCGTCCAATGTTTACTCTTCTTACACCAAGCGAGGCGTCTTTTGGCATTTACCGGCGCGATGTGTGTGGCTTATAAGCAGCCGCTCGAACATGACATCCACGTTTTATCACTTCCTGCCTAACTGTCATAGTACTTCAATGGATCCTGATGCAGTTTGGAATTCCTGTGTGTCCGGATAGATGTCTGCCTATTACACATTACGACTCTCTTCAAATGTCGGCGGTCTCTGTCAGTCAACAAACGAGGTCAGCGTGTAGGCTTTTGTGCTGTACGTGTTCTTTCACGTTTCCGCTTCACTACCACATCGGAAATAGTGGACCTAGGGATGTTTAGGAGTGTGCAAATCTCGCGTGAAGACGTATGAGACAAGTGACACCCAATCACCTGACCACGTTCGAAGTCCGTGAGTTCCACGGAGCGCCCCATTCTGCTCTCTCACGAAGTCTAATGACTACTGAGGTCGCTGATATGGAGTGTCTAACAGTAGGTGGCAGCACAATGCACCTAATATGAGAAACGTATGTTTATGGGGGTGTCCGGATACTTTTGATCAGATAGAGTTCGAGCGAGCAGACTACCAGGCCGGGCGCTATGACTGGACTGAAGGGTTCCTGGTAAACAGTACGATCTTTCATTCGTTAGACCGAAAAGTAAATCCGGGTGTAGCGGAAGGGAATGTTGTAGGATCATTACACAATATAGATATAAATGATTTACTTGATAAAGTCGTAAGCTCCACGAGAGTGTATAACGTAATGCTGTTGTATTCAGAGACATGGTTACGCCAGAAAATTGTAACCAGATGCAGGAAGACATGCAGAGTATCGATGCTTAGTGCAGGGATTGCTAGATGGCGCTCAGTATGAACAAATGGATCGTAATTAGTATAAATATACGGAAGTGCCTATCATTTTACGAACAATTGTGGAGCAAAGACTGAACGTACTGTCCTCCATTAAATATATGGGGATACGACAGGACGTAAAATTCAAAAAGTTTAAAACAAATTTGAGTGAAGGTACGAAATAATATAGATTAGGGAAACATTTGACGCACCTCATTTACTGTCCATGATATCGAGCATAATTTAAATGCGCATCAGATATTTCTCTAATCTGTTTTTTCCTTACTTATTTCTTTATTTATTTTTTCTGTTTTTCGTTTTGTTCAGAAGACATGATGTTATTGATACCATATTTGCTTTTCTAGTGTCTTCTGCTCTCGAAATGTCCTGAATTGAGTACTCAATTCGAATGAAGCCATTTTAAAAGTTAAATATTATATCAATGCAACTTTTGTTAAACAAAATGACCACGCGGTAAAGAGGTGAACTCTTTGACACCTGATTTACATAGTGCGGGGAAATATTTCAGTTTTCTCTGAAACTACTAAGTTTCCCTTAATAACCTTGATTACTTTCACGCAATTAAATATTTTAAAAAAACTGGACATCAGGGTGGTCACTTCGATGCCAGATTTGTCCGTTTTCCACTCTTTGCTTCGCTGTGAAAATTCAGACAAAAATCTATTGTGAAATTTGTAGGGTCTTGGTATCGGTGCCCAAAAAAAAGACTATTAACTAACGGATGCCACACTGAGATTCATCAGATGAACCCTTGGAAAGTGTAGTCTCTCGACGAGGGAGGTAGGCTACCTTACAAAACAGTCGTTCGACCGATCCGTCTGAAACCTTTACCAAGTTGGATTAACGGCAGAGACAGGGACACCCTCTTCACGCTAGTTCACAGGCGGAGTACTGTTGCTATGCCGTGTTCGCATCGACCTTCTCTTCATAATTATGTTGTATAAATGATGTTTTAACTACTGACGACGCCTTTGGCACGATTGTTTTATGTATCTCCACTGCAGGATGTGATGTTAGTGTATTTTTGCTTCTGATGAAGGTATATTTAGGTATATTGAAACCGTGGTCAAGGATTTCAATAAATCTTTATCCTGCAACTGTTTGGCCGTTATCATTTACTGTGAAGAGACAGGGACGTAAGTTTAAGAGGATCACTGCTGTCGTCTGCACAGGGCATTACGCGTATCAACGGCGACGAGTGAAAAATGTGTTCCGACCCCGGATTCGAACCCAGGATCTCCTGTGAACCACAGCGCCATCCGGAACACGGTGTTATCGCACCTACGCGGATTATCTCTGCACACCTGAAGGCCGATCCACATTTCCACCGAGCGCCGCCTGTCTGTAGTCCCTGTCCATTGATTCCATGTCCTCTGCCTTGACGTATTTGTGCATCCGCACTAAAGAATGTGGATCCATTATCCAGCTTGGCGTATCAGTTATATAAATTCGTGGTCTCTGTTCTTTCTGACTTGTCCGAAAGAAGAGACAACACGCATTCGTAAACAGCGCGTTACGTCATCGGAACGTTTAGTATGCGTGAGCACGTTACGGAGATGCTCAAAAAATTTCAGTTGCAAACGCTACAAGAGAGGGGAAGTTTCTCGTTGAAATTCCGAGATCTTACGTTCCAAGGACCGACGAGCAGTATATTACGTAGTCCACATACAGGGTGTTTCAAAAATGACCGGTATATTTGAAACGGCAATAAAAACTAAACGAGCAGCGATAGAAATACACCGTTTGTTGCAATATGCTTGGGACAACAGTACATTTTCAGGCAGACAAACTTTCGAAATTACAGTAGTTACAATTTTCAACAACAGATGGCGCTGCGGTCTGGGAAACTATATAGTACGATATTTTCCACATATCCACCATGCGTAGCAATAATATGGCGTAGTCTCTGAATGAAATTACCCGAAACCTTTGACAACGTGTCTGGCGGAATGGCTTCACATGCAGATGAGAGGTACTGCTTCAGCTGTTCAATTGTTTCTGGATTCTGGCGGTACACCTGGTCTTTCACGTGTCCCCACAGAAAGAAGTCACAGGGGTTCATGTCTGGCGAATAGGGAGGCCAATCCACGCCGCCTCCTGTATGTTCCGGATAGCCCAAAGCAATCACACGATCATCGAAATATTCATTCAGGAAATTAAAGACGTCGGCCGTGCGATGTGGCCGGGCACCATCTTGCATAAACCACGAGGTTTTCGCAGTGTCGTCTAAGGCAGTTTGTACCGCCACAAATTCACGAAGAATGTCCAGATAGCGTGATGCAGTAATCGTTTCGGATCTGAAAAATGGGCCAATGATTCCTTTGGAAGAAATGGCGGCCCAGACCAGTACTTTTTGAGGATGCAGGGACGATGGGACTGCAACATGGGGCTTTTCGGTTCCCCATATGCGCCAGTTCTGTTTATTGACGAAGCCGTCCAGGTAAAAATAAGCTTCGTTAGTAAACCAAATGCTGCCCACATGCATATCGCCGTCATCAATCCTGTGCACTATATCGTTAGAAAATGTCTCTCGTGCAGCAATGGTAGCGGCGCTGAGGGGTTGCTGCGTTTGAATTTTGTATGGATAGAGGTGTAAACTCTGGCGCATGAGACGATACGTGGACGTTGGCGTCATTTGGACCGCAGCTGCAACACGGTGAACGGAAACCCGAGGCCGCTGTCGGATCACCTGCTGCACTAGCTGCGCGTTGCCCCCTGTGGTTGCCGTACGCAGTCGCCCTACCTTTCCAGCACGTTCATCCGTCACGTTCGCAGTCCGTTGAAATTTTTCAGATCCTTTATTGTATCGCTTTTCGGTCCTTTGGTTACATTAAACCTCCGTTGAAAACTTCGTCTTGTTGCAACAACACTGTGTTCTAGGCGGTGGAATTACAACACCAGAAACATCCTCTGTTCTAAGGAATAAACCATGTTGTCTACAGCACACTTGCACGTTGTGAACAGCACACGCTTGCAGCAGAAAGACGACGTACAGAATGGCGCACCCACAGACTGCGTTGTCTTCTATATCTTTCACATCACTTGCAGCGCCATCTGTTGTTGAAAATTGTAACTACTGTAATTTCGAAAGTTTGTCCGCCTGAAAATGTACTGTTGTCCCAAGCATATTGCAACAAACGGTGTATTTCTATCGCTGCTCGTTTAGTTTTTATTGCCGTTTCAAATATACCGGTCATTTTTGAAACACCCTGTAAATGTTGCTCACTCAGAGGATTATTAATCCATGTTGCCACGCATCATTCGCGAATTGACGGACGGAAATAATGGTGGTATGCGAAGTACACTCCGCCGCACACTGTAAGGTTGCTGTGTGTAGGTGTAGCAACAAGCAGTTGTACATCACGTATGCATTCGCCTACTGATCGCACTGATCACGGTTGTACTGCCTCTTCATAGTGTCCAGCGGTCAGAAATTCTGGGTGTGAGACACATCGCCATATGCGCTGACGACCTAACGCCCAGCTTAAGAATGTCCCCCCCCCCCCCCTCCCGAGGCGGCCGTCAAGTTCGCGGTCTGCGGCCGAGGACGCGCGTCGGCGGCTGTGCCCATCCGCGCCCGACTAACGTGGGAGATGGCAAAAAGTAAAAGAGTGGGATACACGGTCGAAACGACAGACCAGCAGGCAGTAAAACCCAACAGATGATGGTACAGAAGGAAAGTCTTAAACACGGGTTGAAAAAAGGACCATAAACAACGACCAGCATTTGAGAAGGCGTGAAAAACTAGGAAAAAACGAACTGGGCACTACGCCTGCCCGGGCAGCTCTTTGTGCTTGCTGAGTGGGTTCTCCTTAACCGGGCTCAATGCTGGTTCCCAAGCATCCCTACGGATGCAACCACAATCGAGATTGATAACGTTGTCCGCGATCCTTATTTCGATGATTTATCCAATGATGCTGTACGAAGTATGGCGACGTTTGTTAAAACGCGCCAGCTGCATGGCGCTGGCCGCCTTTGGGAACAGCAGCGGCGGTTTTCCAGCATCCTGGATGTGAGAGTCTATTCCTAAACGTGGAGACAGCCAACCAGTCCACTGCTGACCAGACGAAACAGACTGTTGTCCGGGGCGACCCTTCTGTTTTCAATTGTGAGTCACTTCCGCAAGACGAGCTGCTTTTTCTTAAGACCTTTTGGAAACGAAAGAGTTGGTAGTAAGACATACATTCAGCAGGTACTACGAGCCACACCACGGCCACATGGAACATCGAAATTTGTTGTCGAGGATATTTAAAAGGTCGGAATGTTGAAATAATTTCGTGAAGCAGTTTTGGAGCTCGGTAATTCGGCAGTGAACCGGTAGTCCACACCAGCGTTGGACGCGAGTCGCAGTGCCTGTGGTGCGAAACGTTGCGACGATGAAGTTGGGAGCGAGTGGTCGTCAGCGATCAATACAGTTTATTGGTCATCTTTTCTCTTTTTTATCTTTTTGTGCCATACTATATAGCAGGGTGTCCCAAAATGTGGTCCGCGGACCCCTCAGGGGTCCACCGGCTCTTTCTAGGGGGTCCGCGGCCACCTTTCCCCAAATAGTGTAAAATAATGAGTAAAATTATCGAATAAAAATGTGAAAATCAAATTCATCACTATTTATTTTTTCGTGTGAAAAACATGTGTACTTTTACTTCAGGTCGTATTCCCAAGCAGCCTTTGCGGTTCCTAAGTGAGAACGAATACCCAGTTTATGCCGGAGAATGCGGCTTCTCTGATCGACTGTTTCGCAACAATTCGGGGGTCGTTCGTGCCCCGGCTCATGGCGCTAGATGCGCTGAAACCTTTTACGCATGCGCGGAGCGAGCTTTGTCGACCAACCACAGCGTTCAATGGCACGTATGCGGCTCCAGTGCACTACCTATTTCATAAGTCGATTTTTGACCAGTTTATTACTTCTAACATGGATCCGTGGATGAAGTCGGGATCATTGAAGAAGGGTGCGGTCTCTCCATCGCCTTCACAACAAGGGAAGTTTCCAGTTGCAATGAAGGAGGAGGGAGGACGACCAAAGGAAGAACATTCACAAGAATCTCCAAAGACTATTGATACTTAGGGGGGGGGGGGAGGGGGGGTCATTGGGAACCCGGCACTTGCATTAAGAAGCTTTCAGTTCCCATGGTTTTTTTTCCTTTATTGAGCGGGCTGGCAGCAGCTTATTACGCCGCTCTTCAGCCCACAGAATTTGTTCTATAAAGATGAAGATAATAAAAAATAACAGTTGGCGATAAAATCGGTGACTTAAAGGTAATATGGCAGAAAATTCTGGAGCTTAAAACATAAGACACAGGGTTGATGATGCTAATAAAATACACAGGAAGCAGAAAAATAATAGACAGACAATTAAAAAACACGGCGACAGTCTGGGTTCTGTTCGCAAGAGATATAAAATGCACACCCAGCGACAGCGTGATTTCTGTTCGCAACACTGTGGAAAGAGGCACAACACTGAACAATCACTTAAAAACTGCACTAAAAAGTTGGCACAAATGACATACCACACCCGAGAGCAGGTAGGGGGAAACTGGTCAGATGACGGGAAAAAAAGGGGGGAAGGAGAGGAAAAGTGAAGGGGGAGGGGGGAAAGGATCCAATGGAAGATGAGGATCCATAAGAGGGATTGGGGGGGGGGGGGAGTGCTGAGCAGACGTGCCAGGGAGTGGGGATGTTCCCATTGGTTTCGCTCTGAAATTTAAAGTCACTGTGTCCTTGACTGACTAGGGGTCCGCCATGGATTTTAGACTGTAGAAGGGGTCCGCCAGCTGAAAAGGTTGGGAAGCCCTGCTCTATACTATATATAGTATGCATAGCAGGTGTAATATGTACAGTAAGTGTATGCGAAAGTGTTCTTTGCATGGGTATTTGATGAGCAATTATTACTAATAAGTGGTTATAGGGTGGGACTGTGTGTGCACTCCTGGGACATCGCTATCTAGTGGTCGGTTGTGAACCACTAGGCTCGCAGCAGGCAAACGGGCGCGGAAGAGGGCAGTGTGATGCCGACCGTTGTTAGTCGAGCTGCGGTCATGTGTCAAACAGTTTTATCTTGTGACTTCGGTTTGATATATCTGATGGAATAGTATGACCATGAGAGCAGTTGTTTTTTAATTTTTATTTCTGCGACAATGATTTTATATCAGCTGGTCTGCCACGTGTATCGTTATATCCAAATGATTTACACATTTTATACCTTTATACATTTTATACATTTTATACCTACATTCAGGTATGTGGTTACTAATAGTAATGTATGTAGTGTAACTCTTCACAGTTCTGATGATGGCACCTTTAGTGTGTTGAAACCGGCCATCTAGTAAATAATATTTAAGCGATTTTGGCTTTTGAATTCTTTCTACAACAGAGTGATCGCCCCACAACACACTATGTGTTCACTGCAATACAGTTGTTGTTTTGGTGCGGAAAACTGCAGGAGTTGGCAAGTGCGTTTCCTGTGCATGGCTGTAAGGGGTTCGACTGTTGACCGGTTTTTGTGAAATGCGGTGCGACTGTGTAAGCGAGCACCTCCGATGTGGACAGGGATGGGGTCTCGTATCACAATATGGAGACATCAGCTGCCCGGGGATAGCGTTTAATAACAACGAAATGGACTTGGCGAGGTATCACAGAAGACAAAACTTGCGGTGTTTTTGCGCGTACTTTTGTCCTTCTCAACATAAGACATTTATCCTGTTTTCCCTATGGCAGAGATGGTAGAAATCGGGTGGTGAGAGTACCGACTATTTACGGTGCCCATTTAACACTCTAGTGGTTCGATGTGTGTTTGGAAAACAGGTGGATTTCTGCAGGGATTGACTTGTGATCCAATTGGCCTACCTGTCATTTGAAAGCAGGTTGCTGCAGAGCTTAACTATTGGCATAGGACTGTCTTGCGTGTCAATTCGATGATGACAACTTTGTTTTAACACTGTATCTGTGGCAGTGCATGGCACTAATCTGGATCCACCAATTATGGTACAGAGAGAAGTTCTGCCTGGCTTTGCGTCGTCAGAAAACGTGGAGGCTGGAGGCATAACCGCTGTGTGAAGCAGGCTATGTGGCGATCTGTGGCAGATCTGACGACGTGGTACAATGCTGGTGCAGGTGAGTGTGTATCAGAATGCAGCTGGCAACGCTTACGTTGACCGAACGATATCATCCATTACGACTGCACTGCACCTGGGATCGTAGGGACTGGACCGCGTATCAACGGGAACGTGTCATATGGTCGGATGAATCACATTTCTTGTTACGCTACGTCGACGGCCGAATCCAAATCGTTGTTATCTAGGCTAACGACTGCTCCATCCTCGCACTGCGCCACGGAAACAGGTCAGTGAGAGGAGCATCATGCTGTGAAGAACTTTCAGCCGAACTTACGTGAAACCTGTGATAGAAATATAAGGTACAATGACACCTGTGGAGTACCTCAAAATTTTTGCGGACCATCTGATCTCTTCTTGAATGAAATTTTCACTCTAAAACTGTGTGCCGGACCGAAACTTGAACTCGGGACCATTGCCTTTCGCTGGCAAGTGCTCTACCAACTGAGCTACCCAAGCACGCACCGTCCTCATAGCCTTACTTCTGCCCGTACCTCGTCTCCTACCTTCCAAACTTTACAGAAGCTCTCCGCAATATCCTTTCCTTCAGGAGTGCTAGTTCTGCAAGGTTTCGCAGGAGAGATTCTGTAAAGTTTGGAAGGCAGGAGACGAGGTACGGGCAGAAGTAAGGCTATGAGGACGGGTCGTGAGTCGTGCTTGGGTAGCTCAGTTGGTAGAGCACTTGCCCGCGAAAGGCAAGGGCCCCGAGTTCGAGTCTCGGTCTGGCACACAGTTTTAATCTGGCAGGAAGTTTGATCTCTTCTTGCTCTATGTGTTGGCCGAGGATAACCGCCTGTGTCAGAAGGCCAGGATCGTGCTGCAGTGGCCTGGAGAGCACGATAGTGAACTGACGTTGATCTCTTAGCCACAAAATTCACTTGATAAGACATGCCCACCGAGCAGCGGCCTCTAGTTCACGGAAATTACGGGACCTGTGCGTAGCCCTCTGGTGTCACTTACCTCTGGGAACCATTAAGGCATAGCTATTGTGCTGCGTCCCCTAGGTGGACCACCACGCTAGGCGTGCGGCAGTCCTGTTTTGGCTCATTAGCGTATCTCCGAGTGCTGTACGAAGGACGACTGCTTGCGACTAATTAGGTCAGGTACATTTTTTGTGTGGTCTCTATGAAGACGGTACCTTACCCAACGATTTGAGTGAGAAGCTGTTAGGATCGTCGCGGCTGTACCTACCGCCACCACCGGCCTATCCCGGCTCTCCTTCGCTCGCTGACGTAAGCGCCGTTGTCTGGGTGGGCAGTTGACACGCCTCGAGCATTCCTGCTGCTCCAGCCGTCGCCGCTTTGTCTGCGGACGCGCCGGGGATTTCCGCATGCGGTCCCCGATGACCTCGCCGTCGCCCTACCATCACATTACTCCACACATTTCACCATTTCATTACACGTCTGTTGCAGCACAAACCCTTCATCCGGTTTTTTGTTTTGCTTCTTCCAGAAACGACACCCTGGAATCTGCGTTTACTGATGTGGTGCAACTCTTGACGGGAAAATGTCCTGCGGTTTCATCAAGTGACTATGCTTCGTGGAAAGCGAACGAAAAATCGAGCAAAAAGGCTGCTCGGTGAAATTCTTCGTATGTCCTGTAATACTATAACTCAGATATAATGCGTCTTTCCTCAATATTGTTTTTGAAGTGCAATCTAATTATATTTTTATTGTCTTCAGTACAAAGAGTGGTCGGATGTAGCTCTCCATGCTACTCTATCCTGTGCAAGCCTCTTCATCTCCGAATAACTACTGCAACTTACATGCTTCTAAATCTGCTTACTTTATACATCTCTTGATCTCCCTTTACGATTTTTACTTCCCAATCTAAATTGGTGATCCCTTGATGCCTTAGAATGTGTCGCATCAACCGATCCCTTCTTCTAGTAGGGTTATGCCACAAATATAATTTCTCCCCAGTTCTGTTCAATACTTCATCACTTACCCACATAATCTTCAGCTTTCTTCTGCAACAGCTTATTTCAGTAGCTTATATTCTCTTCTTGTCTAAACTATTTATCGTCCATGTTTCACTTCCGTACTCAATACAAATAGCTTACAAAAGACTTCCCAACACTTAAATCTATAGAATGAGATTTTCACTCTGCAGTGGAGTGTGCGCTGATATGAAACTTCCTGGCAGATTTAAACTGTGTGCCGGACCGAGACTCGAACTCGGGATCTTTGCGTTTCGCGGGCAAGTGCTCTACAAACTGAGCTACCCAAGCACGACTCACGACCCGTCCTCACAGCTTTAATTCCGCCACTACCTCGTCTCCTACCTTCCAGCTCCCGCAGGAGAGCTTCTGTGAAGTTTGGGAGGTAGGAGACGAGGTAGTGGCGGAATTAAAGCTGTGAGGACGGGTCGTGAGTCGTGCTTGGGTAGCTCAGTTTGTAGAGCACTTGCCCGCGAAACGCAAAGATCCCGAGTTCGAGTCTCGGTCCGGCACACAGTTTTAATCTGCCAGGAAGTTACTTAAATCTATACTCGATGTTACAAACTGTTCTTTTCTTACCATTGCGCCTACATTTTATACCATCTCTGTATCGGCCATCACCAATTAATTTGCTGTTCAAATAGCAAAACTCGTCTACCACTTCAAGTGCCTAGTTTCCTAAACTAGTTTCTTCAGCGTCATCTGATTTAATTCAAGTACATTCCATTACTTTTGTTTTGCTTCTGACGATCTTCACCTTTTATCCACCTTTCAAGACACTGCCCATTCCGTTCAACTACTCTTCGAGGT
Organism: Schistocerca cancellata; assembly: GCF_023864275.1. Classification (NCBI taxonomy): domain Eukaryota; kingdom Metazoa; phylum Arthropoda; class Insecta; order Orthoptera; family Acrididae; genus Schistocerca; species Schistocerca cancellata. The sequence goes on from NC_064634.1 coordinate 496,519,432, forward strand.
CCTTTCTTGTCTCTGGAAGAATTACGCTGTCATCGGCAAACGTCAAAGTTTTTTTTTTCTTTTCGCTGACTTTAATTCCTACTTCAAAATTTTCTTTTGTTTCCATTAGTGATTGCTCAGTGTGCAGACTGAATAACATGCACGATAGGCTACAACCCTGCATCACTCCCTTCTCAACCATTGCTTCCCTTTCATGCCTGTCGACTTTTATAGCTACCGTCCGATTTCTATAGAAGTTGTTGATAGCCTTTCCCTCCCTGTATTTTACCGCTGCTGCCTCAGAATTCCAAAGAGCGTATTTAAATCAACGTTGTTAAAAACTTTCACTGAGTCTACAAATACTATAAACGTAGATTTGCCTTTCCTTAACCTATCTTCTGAGATAACTCGTAGAGTCAGTACTGCCTCGCGTGTTCCAAATTGGTCTTCGCCGAGGTTGGGCCTACCAGGTTTTCCATTCTTCTGTAAGTATTAGTGTCAGTATTTTTGACTTACTAAACTGATAGTTCGGTAATTTTCAGACCTGTTAGTCATTATACGATGGTGAGTCAAATGAAAACCTTAAATATTTTTAAAATATAATTTATTGTGCAGAAGTGGTACAAAGCTGTATCACTAATCAACATAATCTCCCCCACGCTCAAAGCAAGTCCTCCAGCGCTTACAAAGTGCATAAATTCCTTTAGAAAAAAATTCGTTTGGTAGTCGGCGCAACCACTCATGCACCGCGTGGCGTACCTCTTCATCAGAACGGAACTTATTTTCTCCCTATGCGTCTTTGAGTGGTCCAAACATATGAAAATGACTTGGTGATGAGGAATGGCGCCATTCCTTGCTCGCTCTCTTCGTTTCCGGTTGGTGGAAGTGAACCCTGCTTTCGCCCCCAATAACGATTCTTGCGAGGAAGCCATCACCTCGTTCAAAGCGCCGAAGAAGGTCTTCACAAGTATCAACACGTGGTTCTCTCATTTCAGGAGTCAACTACCGTGGCACCATCTTGCAGACACTTTGTGAAACTGGAGCACATCATGCACAATGTGGTGTGCTGACCCATGACCAATCTGTAAACGTGCTGCAATGCCATTCAGTGTCACTCGGCGGTTTTCCTTCACTATGGCTTCAAGTGCTTTGCAATGTTCTGTGGAGTCACAACTCGTTGTGCCTGACCTGCACGGGGAGCATCTTCCACTGGAGTCGCATCATTTACGAACTTCCTACTCCATTCGGAGACCTGCAGCTGTGACAAACATGCATCACCGTACTGAACCTTCATTCGTCGATGTATTTCAACAGGTTTCACACCTTCACTACGCTAAAACCCAATAACAGAATGCTGTTCTTCCCTGGTGCAGGTCGCAAATGGGGCGGCCATCTTTATACTGATACTGCGACGGTATGTGTGCATATACACTATGCTGCCACCTACAGGCCATTCAGCAAGCTGTTTGTAGCACGCTTACCAACATACAGGATAATAGCGCGAAATTTCGATTTGTTATTACAAATTTAAGGTTTTCATTTGACTCACCCTCGCAAAATCATTTTTGACAACCTTTGTAATTCTATGTAAATTAATATTAAGTTGACTCATGTCAGTAGGGAAATGCAAGGGAAAGTTAGGCTTTTTTTCTTGTATCTGTCAGAGATTAAACGGTGACGGGCGCAACGCCTTTGTCCCTCGCCTCGTTATGGAACTGCAGTACCAGCCACAGCGCAGAACGGATGTGTGTGTCTCTGATACACGATGAGACGTTGGTCATCGTATAGCGAAGGCGTATTTCAGGAAACACAGTGGGACGGACATGTGTGCAGATGAATTAACATCGAAGTAACATCAACAGCCTGCCCCGAAATTTTATGCAGTTAACCGATGTGCTCCAGTAAGAACGGCACGGGTGTACTGACACCTAGGTCTTTGACCACGGTACACTCGCCGGTCTGACTCCGCAGTCGTTCTGCACGTGCGTCGATACAGGGCAGCACTCCGCCCTGACCTCCTTTTTATGGATGACATTCCCCGACCACTTCGAATAGGGCAGCTGGAGTAGCTCTTGGAAAGCGACAGTATTCGGCGAATGCGCTGGCCTGCTCGTTAAACCCCAGGGAGCACGAGTGGGATGCTTTCGGGAGATGTACTGCGGTACGTCCACACGCACCAAAGACCATCTTGCAGCTGTCAGGAGGAACGCAACGTCCTACCGTAGGAACTCCTCAGCAACGTCGTGCCCAGCACGGAAGAGCGTTGCACAGCATTCACTGCAGTCCACGGTGACTGCACATCCCAGCTCCGCCTTTTGTGATGTCCACGGGACCATCATAATTTGAGGTGACTTCAGCGTAATTACTGTCTTCGAAAAAGTGTGTCATTTCTGTTCGATTCATTGCGTATTACACTACTGACCATTAAAATTGCTACACCACGAAGATAGCGTGCTACAGACGCGAAATTTAACCGACTGGAAGAAATGGTTCAAATGGCTCTGAGCACTATGGGACTTAACAGCTATGGTCATCAGTCCCCTAGAACTTAGAACTACTTAAACCTAACTAACCTGAGGACATCACACAACACCCAGTCATCACGAGGCAGAGAAAATCCCTGACCCCGCCGGGAATCGAACCCGGGAACCCGGGCATGGGATGCGAGAACGCTACCGCACGACCACGAGCTGTGGACCCGACGGGAAGAAGATGCTGTGACATGCAAATGATTAGCTTTGCAGAGCATTCCCACAAGGTTGGCGCCGGTGGCGACACCTACAACGTGCTGACATGAGGAAAGTTTCCAACCGATTTCCCATACACAAACAGCAGTTGACCGGCGTTGCCTAGTGAAACGTTCTTGTGATGCCTCGTCTAAGGAGGAGAAATACGTACCATCACGTTTCCGACTTTGATAAAGGCCTATTGCGATTGCGGTTTATCGTATCGTGACATTGCTGCTCGCGTTGATCGAGATCCAATGACTGTTAGCAGAATATGGAACCGGTGGGTTCAGGAGGGTAATACGGAACGCCGTGCTGGATCCCAACGGCCTCGTATCACTAGCAGTCGAGATGACAGACATCTTATCCGCATGGCTGTAACGGATGGTGCAGTTACGTCTCGATCCCTGTGTCAACAGATGCGGACGTTTGCAAGACAACAACCATCTGCACGAACAGTTCGACGACGTTTGCAGCAGCTTGGACTATCAGCTCGGAGACCATGGCTGCGGTTACCCTTGACGCTGCATCACAGGCGCGTCTGCGATGGTGTACTCAACGACGAACCCGGGTGCACGAATGGCAAAACGTCATTATCTCGGATGAATCTGTTTACAGCACGATGGTCGCATCCGACATCGTGGTGAACGCACATTGGAAGCGTGTATTCGTCATCGCCATACTGGCATATCACTCGGCATGATGGTATGGGGTGCCATTGGTTACACGCCTCGGTGACCTCTTGTTCGCATTGACGGCACTTTGAACAGTGGACGTTACATTTCAGATGTGTTACGACCCGTGGCTCTACCCTTCATTCAATCCCTGTGAAACCCTAAATTTCAGTAGGATAATGCACGTTGCAGGTTGCAGGTCCTGTACGGGTCTTTCTGGATACAGAAAATGTTCGACTGCTGCCTTGGCCAGCACATTCTTCAGATCTCTCACTAACTGAAAATGTTTGGTCAATGGTAGCCGAGCAATTGGCTCCTCACAATATGCCAGTCACTACTCTGATGAACTGTGGTATCGTGTTCAAGCTGCATGGGCAGCTGTACCTGTACACGCCATCCAAGCTCTGTTTCACTCAATTCCCAGGCGTATCAAGGCCATTATTACTGCCAGAGGTGGTTGTTCTGGGTACTGATTTCTCAGGATCTTTTTATTTATTTATTGTTCCGTGGGACCAAATTAAGGAGAAGTCTCCATGGTCATCGAACGAGTCAATAAATGAAATTATAACACGATATTAGAAACAGATAAAATGAAATATAAAAAAACATATCAGGTGACAAGTCGTAAATTTAAATGAAGAAAATCAACAATGTAACACTGGAATTTGCATAATTTTTTAGCTCTTCCAGGAGCTCCTCGACAGAATAGAAGGAGTGAGCCATGAGGAAACTCTTCAGTTTAGACTTAAAAGAGTTTGGGCTACTGCTAAGGTTTTTGAGTTTTTGTGGTAGCTTATTGAAAATGGATGCAGCAAAATACTGCACTCCTTTCTGCACAAGAGTCAAGGAAGTGCATTCTACATGCAGATTTGATTTCTGCCTAGTATTAACTAAGTGAAAGCTGTTAACTCTTGGGAATAGGCTAATATTGCTAACAACAAACGACATTAAAGAAAATATATACTGTGAGGGCAATGTCAGAATTCCCAGATTTTTGAATAGGGGTCGACAAGAGGTTCTCGAACTTACACCACATATAGCTCGAACAGCCCGTTTTTGAGCCAAAAATACCCTTTTTGAATCAGAAGAATTACCCCAAAAAATAATACCATACGACATAAGCGTATGAAAATATGCGAAGTAGACTACTTTTCGTGTTGAAGTGTCACTTATTTCAGATACTGTTCTAATGGTAAATAAAGCAGCATTTAGCTTCTGAACAAGATCCTGGACATGAGCTTTCCACAACAGCTTACTATCTATCCGAACGCCTAGGAACTTGAACTGTTCCGTCTCGCTTATAATATGCCTATTCTGTCTGATCAAAATATCGGTTCTTGTTGAATTGTGAGTCAGAAACTATAAAAACTGAGTCTTACTGTGATTTAGCATCAAATTATTTTCCACAAGCCACGAACTTATTTCATGAACTACATCATTTGTTACTGTTTCAGTATTACACACAAGATCCTTCACTATCAAGCTGGTGTCATCAGCAAACAGAAATATTTTTGAATCACCTGTAATACTAGAAGGCATATCATTTATATAAATAAGAAACAGCAGTGGCCCCAGCACCGATCCTTGGGGAACGCCCCACTTAACAGTGCCTCATTGGGACTGAACATCACTACCACTCTCAATATTGCGGAGAATTACCCTCTGCTTTCTGTTCTTAAAGTAAGAGGCGAACCAATTGTAAGCTACTCCCCTTACTCGATAATGGTCCAACGTCAGCAGTAATATTTTGTGGTCAACACAGTCAAAAGCCTTCGTTAAATCAAAGAAAACACCTAGCGTTCGCAACCTTTTATTTAATCCGTCCAAAAGCTCACAGAGAAAAGAGAATATAGCATTTTCAGTCGTTAAGCCATTTCTAAAACCAAACTGAACATTTGACAGCAAATTATGTGAATTTAAATGCTCCAGTAACCTTGTATATACAACCTTCTCGATAACTTTAGCGAACACCGATGGCATAGAAATAGGTCTAAAATTGTCAACATTATCAATGTCTCCCTTTTTATAAAGTGGCTTCACTACCGAGTACTTTAATCGGTCAGGAAACTGACCACTCCTAAAGGAAAAGTTACAGATATGGCTGAGAACTGAGCTAACATACATAGAACAATACTTCAGTATTCTGCTAGATACCCCGTCATATCCATGAGAGTTCTTGGTCTTTAGTGATTTAATTATTAACTCAATCTTCCTCTTGTCAGTATCATGGAGGAGCATTTCAGATAACACTCTCGGAACACTTTTTTTCTGAGAGCGCTATATGATTCCCTGTTGGGACTAGGTTTCTATTTAGTTCACCTGCTATATTCAGAAAGTGATTATTAAATACTGTACAATTATGCGACTTATCAGTAACACGGACATTCACACTACGCACTGATTCTATATCCTCGACTATATCCTCTGCAGACCAGCAACTTCCTTTACGACTGACCATATGGTTTTAATTTTATTCTGAGACTTAGCTATTCTATCTGCATACCACATACTTTTTGCCTTCCTAATAACATTTTTAAGCACTTTACAATACTGTTGCATTTATATTTTGACTGTTTCTAACGTCTTGATATAATTGCCATTTTGTTCTACAAGATATTCTTATTCCTCTAGTCAGCCACCCAGGCTGCCTGTTTGTGCTAGTACCCTGTTTTAAACGTTCTAACGGAAAGCAACTTCCAAAAAGCATGAGAAAAGTCTTGAGAAAAGCATTATATTTATCGTCTACTGTATCAGCGCTATAAATATCTTGCCACTCTTGTTCCTTTATAAGGTTTACAAAGGTCTCTACAGCAACTGGATCAGCTTTCCTGAACAGCTGATGACTATATTTAACACGTGTTGCAGCACAAAAATCTTTTAAAGTTAAAATTTGTGCATCATGATCTGAAAGGCCATTCACCTTTTTGCTAACAGAATGCCCTTCTAGTAATGAGGAATGAACAAAAATGTTGTCTATGGTTGTCCTACTGTTCCCTTGCACTCTCGTTGGAAACAATACGGTTTTCATAAGATTATATGAATTAAAGAGGTCTACCAGCATCCTTTTCCTTGCACAATCACTTATACAATTAATATTGAAGTCACCACATATAACTACTTTTTGTATTTCCTGTAAAGTGAACCAAGAACCTCCTCTAGCTTTAACAAAAATGCTGTGAAATCGGAGTCTGGGGATCTATAAATAACAACAGTTAGAAGTTTAGCTCCGTTAAATTTAACCACACCTGCACAACATTCAAACAGCTTTTCAGTGCAGTACTTTGGAACATCAATTGACTCAAATGGGATGCCGTTTTTCACATACATGGCTACTCCCCCACACCGCAAAGAGCTCCTCTATGCACCCAATTTGCGTGAAAATGTAATCACATGTCAGTTCTAGTATAATATGTTTGTCCAATGAATACCCGTTGATCATCTGCATTTCTTCTTGGTGTAGCAATTTTAATGGCCAGTAGTGTATTTTAATTACTTTCTGTACCACAATGTAGCAGTTATTTCTACGGTTCAGCTTTCACCGAATTGTGTCATATCATGCGAAAATTCGTTTGCACACCAGTGGTATTGAAAACACTGAAATCCTATAATTTGTCATCTTAATGAATTTTACCTGTGCAAGTAAACATTACTGGGACGCTACATAGTTTCGATTGCAAATGGAAATACTTCATCTATTAGTCAGTTTCGTAACAATATTTGGATCTCTTTCTACATTTGTCTTCCTTTGATAATTTATAGCCAGACTTCACAGATCTCTTTGCTATTTCATAAATACAAAGTAATAACCACTAATCTGCTGCACGTTACTCACAACTTTGTGGTATTTTTCGTTGACTGTTTCGTGAGCTTCGCACTACTTTATAATGATGATTCAACACTTTCTTAAATCGGAAGTTGAGTAAGTCGTTCGTAGAAGTAGCTTGTTGCACACCTTCTCCGCTCATCAGTTATTATTTCGGTAGTCATTCGATTAGACTCAGGCGATGAAGGTCATTTGCTTAGCCCATTACAGAAGGAGGGAAGGGAGAGGGGCGAAGGTAAGGTTTCGATCTACTAGAATAGATGTATTCGACTAGGAGTGTTTAATTGTAGGCTATTTTATGGGAGGCAACGGCCTTGCCACAGTGGATATACCGGTTCCTGTCAGATCAGTGAAGTTAAGCGCTGTCGGGCGTGGCCGGCACTTGGATGGGTGACCATTCGGACCGCCATGCGCTGTTGCCATTTTTCGGGGTGCACTCAGTCTCGTGATACCAATGGAGGAGCAACTCGACTGAATAGTAGCGGCTCCGGTCAAAGAAAACTATCGTAACGACCGGAAGAGCTGTGTGCTGACCACACGCCACTCCTATCCGCATCCTCACTGAGGATGACACGGCGGTCGGATGGTCCCGATGGGCCACTTGTGGCCTGAAGACGGAGTGCTATTTTATTGGAGACCACCAAGGGCAGTGCTTTGGCACAGCTGTAATGTACTGGATGGTAGTAAGAGTAGCGCTTAACGACCTGCCGACGAACATATTGGGGACGGGGTACCATTTCCTGCTGGAGAGCGGTGGAAACGAAATCGGCCTTGTCCTTTCAGGAATCGTCTCTATATTTTCATTAAGCTCTTTCGGGAAACCACAGGAATCCGACATCTAGATACTCCCGAATGCAAGTCCAGGGCCTTACCAGTGCCTCAGTCACCACGCTAGGTAGCAGATTGCTGGTTTACCGCAGATCCTCACAGCTGCCTGTAGTCCTTACTTGAGTCTTCCTGAGACGGGACGCGAGAGATGACGCTAGTCGAGTGGTTTACGTCACGTTGCGGAGAACTCCCGTGCGTGAACCTGGGGTTTCTGCTACGTGAAGAGGAACGTCTGGACATAACAAGCAGAAGTTGGGAGACGCCACGATGGATTACGCGTTTTGCATTTCTATCCCAGTGTTCTGGCGGTTTCTCTACTACACCAGCCTCCATGCTGAAGTGTACGCTGTTCCACAGCACCGAAAAATTAGGTATCTCTCAAACAGGCGTCGTTTTCCGTACGATCTGCTGTGCACTGTCTGGTCATATTTGTTGTGGCGTAGCAAGACAGCCACGCCACTCGGAAGTAGCCGAAATGCACGCGTTAAGCTCACGCAGATGGGCGTGAGGTCTGAAACAGGATACGTAATGAATGCTATAAAGAAAAGTACGTAGCTGCGGTAATACTTAACTTTAATCCATCATTTGTATACAGCATTCTTGACGATACAAGTGAGACTCTCTCTAGAATTGGTTAATGGCGCCTTGCTAGGTCGTAGCCATGGACTTAGCTGAAGGCTATTCTAACTGTCTCTCGGCAAATGAGAGAAAGGCTACGTCAGTGTAGTCGCTAGCAAAGTCGTCGTACAACTGGGGCGAGTGCTAGTACTTCTCTCTAGACCTGCCGTGTGGTGGCGCTCGGTCTGCAATTACTGACAGTGGCGACACGCGGGTCCGACATGTACTAATGGACCGCGGCCGATTTAAAGCTACCACCTAACAAGTGTGGTGTCTGGCGGTGACACCACAGTATTAATGTGACCACCCGTCAGAAGTCTGAGTAACCGCCTTTTGCATCGCGGAGCGCTGTGAGACGTGCAGGAAGAGAGAGTCTACCTCTTCATCTGCATCTACATACATTCTCCGCAAAACACTGAACGGTGCGTGGCGGAGGGTGCCCTCTGCCACCACTAGTCACTTCCCCTCCTGTTCCACTCGCCTATAAAATGGTTCAGATGGCTCTGAGCACTGTGGGACTTTACATCTGAGGTCATCAGTCCCCTAGAACTTAGAACTACTTAAACCTAGCTAACCGAAGGACATCACACACACCCATGCCTGAGGCAGGATTCGAACATGCGACCGTAGCGGTCGCGCGGTTCCAGACTGAAGCGCCTTGAACCCCTCGGCCACAGCGGCCGGCCACTCACCTATAGATCGATGGAAAAATGTCTATATGCCTCCGTAAGTGCCATAATTTTTTTAAATTTTATTTTTGTTGTCTTATGCGAATGTGTGTTGGTCGCTGCAGCATCGTCCTGCAGTCACCTTCAGATGCCGATTCTCTATATTTTCTCAATGTAGTTTCCCGAAGAGAAAGTCGCCTTCCCTCCAGGGATTCCCATTTGAGTTTCCGAAGCATCTCCGTAATACTTGCGTGTTTTAGAACCTACCGATAAGAAATATAGCAGCCCTCCTCTGAATTGCTTGGTTCTCTTCCTTTAACCCAAACTGGTACGGGTCCCAAACACTCGGGCAGTACTCAAGAATTAGGCGCACTTGCGTCCTATGTGCGGTATCCTTTACAGGTGAATCGCATTTTTCCAAAGCTGTTCCAATAAGCCGATGTTGACCATCCAACTTCCCTACCACAATCATCACATGCTAGCTGCATTTCACATCGCTTTTCAACGTTACGCCCAAATATTTAAACGATGTGACTGTGTTAAACAGGACATTACTAATCCTGTATTCGAACATTACTGGTTCGCTTTTCCTACAAATCTACATTAAGTTATATTTTTCTACGTATAGAGGTTGCTGCCATTAGGCACACCAAGTACACTCCTGGAAATGGAAAAAAGAACACACCGGTGTGTCAGACCCACCATACTTGCTCCGGACACTGCGAGAGGGCTGTACAAGCAATGATCACACGCACGGCACAGCGGACACACCAGGAACCGCGGTGTTGGCCGTCGAATGGCGCTAGCTGCGCAGCATTTGTGCACCGCCGCCGTCAGTGTCAGCCAGTTTGCCGTGGCATACGGAGCTCCATCGCAGTCTTTAACACTGGTAGCATGCCGCGACAGCGTGGACGTGAACCGTATGTGCAGTTGACGGACTTTGAGCGAGGGCGTATAGTGGGCATGCGGGAGGCCGGGTGGACGTACCGCCGAATTGCTCAACACGTGGGGCGTGAGGTCTCCACAGTACATCGATGTTGTCGCCAGTGGTCGGCGGAAGGTGCACGTGCCCGTCGACCTGGGACCGGACCGCAGCGACGCACGGATGCACGCCAAGACCGTAGGATCCTACGCAGTGCCGTAGGGGACCGCACCGCCACTTCCCAGCAAATTAGGGACACTTGCTCCTGGGGTATCGGCGAGGACCATTCGCAACCGTCTCCATGAAGCTGGGCTACGGTCCCGCACACCGTTAGGCCGTCTTCCGCTCACGCCCCAACATCGTGCAGCCCGCCTCCAGTGGTGTCGCGACAGGCGTGAATGGAGGGACGAATGGAGACGTGTCGTCTTCAGCGATGAGAGTCGCTTCTGCCTTGGTGCCAATGATGGTCGTATGCGTGTTTGGCGTCGTGCGGGTGAGCGCCACAATCAGGACTGCATACGACCGAGGCACACAGGGCCAACACCCGGCATCATGGTGTGGGGAGCGAACTCCTACACTGGCCGTACACCACTGGTGATCGTCGAGGGGACACTGAATAGTGCACGGTACATCCAAACCGTCATCGAACGCATCGTTCTACCATTCCTAGACCGGCAAGGGAACTTGCTGTTCCAACAGGACAATGCACGTCCGCATGTATCCCGTGCCACCCAACGTGCTCTAGAAGGTGTAAGTCAACTACCCTGGCCAGCAAGATCTCCGGATCTGTCCCCCAATGAGCATGTTTGGGTCTGGATGAAGCGTCGTCTCACGCGGTCTGCACGTCCAGCACGAACGCTGGTCCAACTGAGGCGCCAGGTGGAAATGGCATGGCAAGCCGTTCCACAGGACTACATCCAGCATCTCTACGATCGTCTCCATGGGAGAATAGCAGCCTGCATTGCTGCGAAAGGTGGATATACACTGTACTAGTGCCGACACTGTGCATGCTCTGTTGCCTGTGTCTATGTGCCTGTGGTTCTGTCAGTGTGATAATGTGATGTATCTGACCCCAGGAATGTGTCAATAAAGTTTCCCCTTCCTGGGACAATGAATTCACGGTGTTCTTATTTCAATTTCGAGGAGTGTAGATATTTTGTCGAAGTCACCTCGAATCCCCCTACAGTCACTCAATGACAACACCTTCCAGTACACCACAGCATCATCAGCAAACAGCCACAGACCACCGCTCACCCTGAACGCCACATCATTAACGTATACAGAAAATAACAGAAGTTGTGGTGTCACCGCCAACCACCACACTTGCAACGTGGTAGCCTTTAAATCGGCCGCGGTCCGTTAGTATACGTCGGACCCGCGTGTCGCCACTATCAGTGATTGCAGACCGAGCGCCACCACACGGCAGGTCTAGTCTAGACACACTCCCTAGCACTCGCCCCAGTTGTACAGCCGACTTTCCTAGCGATGGTTCACTGTCTACATACGCTCTCATTTGCCGAGACGACAGTTTAACATAGCGTTCAGCTACGTCATTTGCTACGACCTAGCAAGGCGCCATATTCAGTTACTATTCTGAACAGATAATATTGTGAATCATGTACCGTCAAGAGCGACGTTCATCATTAATGGATTATAGTTAAGTATGAAACTAATTACGTCCGCTTTCTGAATTCCCCATTCCTTGTCATGTTCCAGACCTCACGTCAGTATAGTTCTTCCCTCCTCACGCCAGCCTGCGTGAGCTAAAACGCGTGCATTTCGGCCTCCTCTAGTAATACGATGTTGGCTCTTCAGCCAACACAACAGAAGTCGTTTCACATTTCCCTCGGGTTGTGAATGGTACCGACAGAGATGTGGAGCCATGTCGAACCCAGTGTCATCACCAGGATTTCGGGTTGAGGAGCCATGGCGCGAACCGTCTCACAAATTCTCGACTGGATTTAAATCCGTGGAGTTTGGCAGTCCTGTGAATACGGTAAACTCATCGCGGTGCTCTTCGAACGACTCAGTTACACTGAGAGGTGCAACACCTGGTAGTAGAAAAGCAAACTGCATGTAGGGATGGACATGGTGTAGATCCATTGTGCTTTCCGGAATGAAGATATCGCCCTGTGAATGCCACGGAAACATTCTCCAAACCATGACGCTCACTCCTGTGGCCTGGACGCTTCCGACGATTAATTTAGGTTTTCCGTGATTTCCCTGAATCACTCCAGGCAAATGCCGGGATGGTTCCTTTGAAAGGGCACGGCCGGCTTCCTTCCCCGTCCTTCCCTAATCCGATGAGACCGATGACCCTCCAGTTTGGTCTCTTCCCCCAAACAACCAACCAATCTTCCGACGATTATTGCTGGGTGTTTGTTCCCAGACGTTTCACGCCGTACACGCCTAAGGCCATCTGTTCGAAGGAGCATGAAACGCCACTCATCTGAAAAGGTGCTCTGTCAACCCTCGGTCGATGTCCAGTTGCGGCACTGGAGTGTAGCGTCCAGGCTTTATCGCCGATGAGCGTCAGGCAGCTTGGGCTCATCAACCTGCCGCCATCTGCAGAGGCTCACAAGCACCAACGTTCGCTGAACTGTTGTTGAGTAGACGCCGTTTGTAGCCCCTCGGTCCACTTGGTCGGTCACTTGCTTAACAGTTGCACGTCAGTTTGCCTGTACGCATCTTCGCAGCCGTCGATCCTGTCGTTTATGCTCTGTTGTACACCACAGCCGCCTCGGCGCCGGTTTGGATGGCGCCACTTTGCCATGCGCGGCATACATCAATGACGGACGCACATGAACAGTTCATAAATTGTGTCGTCGGAAGTACGAGGGCAGTTCAATAAGTAATGCAACACATTTTTTTTCTCGGCCAATTTTGGTTGAACAAACCGGAAATTTCTTGTGGAATATTTCAAACATTCCCGCTTCGTCTCGTATAGTTTCATTGACTTCCGACAGGTGGCAGCGCTGTACGGAGCTGTTAAAATGGCGTCTGTAACGGATGTGCGTTGCAAACAACGGGCAGTGGTCGAGTTTCTTTTGGCGGAAAACCAGGGCATCTCAGATATTCATAGGCGCTTGCAGAATGTCTACGGTGATCTGGCAGTGGACAAAAGCACGGTGAGTTGTTGGGCAAAGCGTGTGTCATCATCACCGCAAGGTCAAGCAAGACTGTCTGATCTCCCGCATGCGGGTCAAAGGTTTTTTCCCGCTGGGTCCCTCGTTGTCTAACCCAACACCATAAAGAGCAAAGGAGAACCATCTGTGCGGAATTGCTTGCTCGTCATGTGGCTGAGGGTGACAATTTCTTGTCAAAGATTGTTACAGGCGATGAAACATGGGTTCATCACTTCGAACCTGAAACAAAACGGCAATCAATGGAGTGGCGCCACACCCACTCCCCTACCAAGAAAAAGTTTAAAGCCATACCCTCAGCCAGTAAAATCATGGTTACAGTCTTCTGGTACGCTGAAGGGGTTATTCTGTTCGATATCCTTCCCCATGGTCAAACGATCAACTCTGAAGTGTATTGTGCTACTCTTCAGAAATTGAAGAAACGACTTCAGCGTGTTCGTAGGCACAAAAATCTGAACGAACTTCTCCTTCTTCATGACAACGCAAGACCTCACACAAGTCCTCGCACCCGAGAGGAGCTCACAAAACTTCAGTGGACTGTTCTTCCTCATGCACCCTACAGCCCCGATCTCGCACCGTCGGATTTCCAAATGTTTGGCCCTATGAAGGACGCAATCCGTGGGAGGCACTACGCGGATGATGAAGAAGTTATTGATGCAGTACGACGTTGGCTCCGACATCGACCAGTGGAATGGTACCGTGCAGGCATACAAGCCCTCATTTCAAGGTGGCGTAAGGCCGTAGCATTGAATGGAGATTACGTTGAAAAATAGTGTTGTGTAGCTAAAAGATTGGGGAATAACCTGGTGTATTTCAATGCTGAATAAAACAACCCCTGTTTCAGAAAAAAAATGTGTTGCATTACTTATTGAACTGCCCTCGTACCTCTACCCAAAAGCCGTTCTTCATGCATTTTGGACGTGAAATAAATCTCTCCGTTTACGCATACAGACAACAACTGAACTGTTTCGCGCAACCCCCTCCCCTCCCCCTCTCCCCACCCCGTCCGTAACGCATTATAGACCGTCCACTGCCAGTGCAGCCGCCAACCGTAACTGAATGGTTTTTGCACGTTGACGACAAACATAGGCGGTGGTCTCAATAGGACTGGACCGTGTAATTAAATGTCAGTTGCTGACATCGGTGGTTATACATAGCCTTCAGGGTATCGAAAGATCAAAGAGACAGGCTTGCACTGGAGGCTGGCTTGTGTAGCACGGTGATTTCTCACGTACATACTTTCATTCACCGTTGTGTTTTCTACAAGTTTTTCCAACTTTTTTCTTAATTTAATAGAAATAGTTTCTGCAATTTTCGACATTTTCTATACATAAACGCGCTCACTGTTGAAGAGTCGGTTAGGTTTTCTGAAGGAGCCAGGACAAACGGACCAATGCTCTGTGCGTCATTGTCAGATTCGCTCGCAATACAGTGTCTATTTAATTAATTTTTGTGTGCCACATCGTACTCTTTCAAATTCTGGAGGTGGCTGGTGTAAAATACAGGGAGCGAAAGGATATTTACAATATGTACAGAAACCAGGTGGCAGTTATACGAGTTGAGGGGCATGAAAGGGAATCAGTGGTTGGGAAGGGAGTGAGACAGGTTTGTAGCCTATCCCCGATGTTATTCAATATGTATATTGAGCAAGCAGTAAAGGAAACAAAAGAAAAATTCGAAGTAGATATTAAAATCCACGGAGAAGAAATAAAAACTTCGAGGTTCGCCGATGAGATTGTAATTCTGTCAGAGGCAGCAAAGGACCTGGAAGAGCAGCTGAACGGAATGGACATGATCTTGAAAGGAGGATATAAGCTGAACATCAACATAAGCAAAACGAAGATAATGGAATATAGTCGAATTAAGCCATGTAATGCTGAGGGAACTAGGTTAGGAAATGAGACACTTAAAGTAGTAAGTGGGTTTTGCTATTTGAGAAGCAAAATAACGCATTATGGTCGACGTAGAGACTATATAAATTATAGACTGGCAGTGGCAAGGAAAGCGTTTCTGCAGAAGAGAAATTTGTTAACATCGAGTATATATTTAAATGTCATGAAGTCGTTTGTGGAAGTATTTGTGTGGAGTGTACGCATGTATGGAAGTGAAACATGAACGATAAATAGTTTAGAGAAGAGAATAGAAGCTATCGAAATGTAGTGCTACAAAAGAATGCTGAAGAGTAGATGGGTAGACCACATAACTAAATGCTGAAGATTAGATGGGTAGACGACGTAACTAATGAGGAGATATTGAATAGAATTGGGCAGAAGAGAAATTTGTGGCACAACTTGACTAGAAGAAGGGATCGGTTGGCAGGACATGTTCTGAGGCATCAAAGGATCACCAATTTCGTATTGGAAGATTGCGTTTAGAATAAAAATCTTAGAGGGAGACCAAGAGATGAATACACTAAGCACATTCAGAAGCATGTACGTTGCAGTAGGTACTGGGACATGAAGAAGTTTGCACAGGATAGAGTAGCATGGAGAGCTGCATCAAACCAGTCTCTGGACTGAAGACGACAACAACAACAACAACAACAACAACAATAACAACAACATTGTACCTTCAGAAATATTGTGTATGAATGTGAGCACATACATGTATGTGGACACACACACACACACACACACACACACACACACACTGTATTTAGCTGCACTTCGTTTTACCGTAAACAAGGACCATGTAGGAGTGTTTGAATTTACAGTAAGCGAAAATGTAATATACTGTAAACCCAATTGCAGCTAAATAGTGTTTACTTCCTGCGAAACTATGCGCATCTAAACAGTCTGTGTGTGTGTGTGTGTGTGTGTGTGTGTGTGTGTGCGCGTGAGTGTTTGTGTGACTTTGTCATTAATATCAAAACGTAACGTAATCACCACGGGCCTGTATAGCCGATAATGTTTCTGTAAAACATTGATCTGACGATCACCATTCAGTGGTTCTAAAATTAGTTAATGCTACAATACATCCCTTCAGATTTATCATAGCTACATAAACCACCAACCGATCTCCTCGGTTTTAGTGCAGCTGAAGGCTGGAGTAGCACTGGATGTGAAACTTGTACACTGAATGAGGCTGTCGTGGTCGCTGCACCGTGGACGACTGCTCAAGGACCGAAGCGACCAGTCCGGTATTGCGTGCGTCGTGAACACACGAGCGTAATTGAACGTACACAACACACTTGGGCGGCATCACATTTCGTGACCTCGCCAAGTCTGAGACCGCAACCTCGCTGTTTGAAAAGTCGGTCATGCGAGGCTGGCGACTCCACGCCGCATGACGGCGCACATTCTGGCACCGGCAGCCGAGCGCCCGAGTGAGTTAGCAGTGAGCTCAGCGAATGGCGTCCACCTGCAGTGGAGGGGGTCCCACTAAGTAGCCCGACGAGCCCACCTGCAGGAGGGGGGGGGGGGGAGGGCGGAAGACACGCGGCTGCCGCCGTAATCACAAAAGCAGACGACGAGGTTCAGCAACTCACCTCGGCCTGAGGCCAGTTTGCCAATTACGTGGACAGCAGATCACAGGCACCGTCGGAAGCGTCTGAACTCGGCAGGCTCTCCACTGTATGCGATCAACGGACGCCCAGACGGCACGCTTACCGTCCTGGCCGGCCGGTGTGGCCGTGCGGTTCTAGGCGCTTCAGTCTGGCACCGCGTGACCCCTACGGTCGCAGGTTCGAATCCTGCCTCGGGCATGGATGTGTGTGATGTCCTCAGGTTAGCTAGGTTTAATTAGTTCTAAGTTTTAGGCAACTGATGACCTCAGAAGTTGAGTCGCATAGTGCTCAGAGCCATTTGAACCATTTTTTTACCGTCCTGTATTCCCATCAACGAGGGGAGTAGAGCAGGTACAACGTCTAACAATACCACCACTTGCAAAGTAGGTTAGAAATCAGATTAATAATGTTGCTCACGCAGCATGTGTTCGCTTTATCGGGCAACAACGTCCGCCACTTGTGGTCTCGCGGTAGCGTTCTCGCTTCCCGAGCACGGGGTCCCGGGTTCGATTCCCGGCGGGGTCAGGTTCACCTGCCTCGAGATGACTGGGTGTTTGTGTTGTCCTCATCATTTCATCATCATCCAGGAAAGTGGCGAAATTGGACTGCGCAAAGGTTGGGAAATTGTACGGGCGCTGATAACCGCGCTGTTGAGCGCCCCACGAACCAAACATCATCATCATCATCGGGCAACAACAAAGTTATTGAATGTGGATGGTATCGTCAGAATGGAAATAATGAAGTCACTGTAAAAAGTCATTAATTTTGGCACTTATCTTGAATGGATTCCCACCTAGATTTCGTCGAAGTTGTTATGGCTTATCTTGTTGCTTCTAGGGTGATTCCACTTTGACTGCTAGAAGGTCCAGATCTGTATTTTAGCAATATTTAAAGACCTAACAAATGCGTTTTTCAGGAAATTCTTAATGATCAAATAATCCCAGATCAGAACAATGGTATGGTAGAAGTAATTTTCGACTTGGTGTTCATGATGGTTCAAATGGCTCTGAGCACTATGTGGTCATCAGTCCCCTAGAACTTAGAACTACTTAAACCTAACTAACCTAAGGACATCACACACATCCATGCCCGAGGCAGGATTCGAACCTGCGACCGTAGCAGTCGCGCGGTTCCGGACTGAGCGCCTAGAACCGCGAGACCACCGCGCCCGGCGGTGTTCACGATCCGCATTTTTATTAAACTTCTTGTAAATTCTCATATACTTCTTCTTAATTGTCACATCATCAAGAAAACTGTGGTGTCACCGCCAGACACCACACTTGCTAGGTGGTAGCTTAAATCGGCCGCGGTCCATTAGTACATGTCGGACCCGCGTGTCGCCGCCATCAGTACTTGCAGAACTAGCGCCACCACATGGCAGGTCTAGAAAGACGGACTAGCACTCGCCCCAGTTGTACGGACGACATTGCTAGCGACTAGACGTACGAAGCCTTCCTCTCATTTGTCGAGAGACAGTTAGAATAGCATTCAGCTAAGTCCATAGCTACGACCTAGCAAGGCGCAGTTAACCATATCTGGAGAGAGTCTTACTTGTATTCACCATAGAGATGTACCACACAAGAGAATAAAGTTAAGTATATGAGACGCTCCGTTCTTTTCTTTATAGCATTTATGAAGTATCCTGTTTCAGACTTTACGATCTTCTGGGGGAGCTGATAGCGTGTCTATTCGGCCATTCTAAATAACACTGTGTCGGCACTTCTGTCGACACACATAACAAAAACAGTTTTGTATCAATTTTCATCTATTTACTTTCCATTTTAACCAAACACAAGACTTGACTGTTCTTTTACAAAGCGAAATAAAAACTTAACTTCTGCCAACGTCAAACAAAGACTGCTCTGTGCGCATTCGCGCCAAAAACGGTTACAAGTAAGTCAAAGATTATGACAGTCTCACAGAAATGAATACACACAAGAACCATATCACTGTAATATATCGATACATCGGAGTACCTATACATTAATAAAACCAAATGTGAATATTGTCACAAAAATATGTCTGTTACTTCGCAGAAAAGTAGCACGATATTACTGGTATCGAGAACTGGGGTTGGAGTCCGTAATGATCACGTAAATAAAGAACTATTACAAAGTAACGGTGCCAAGTAGACGCAATTTCGTACACAGATACACACCATCAGCGGCTATGCAAATTGTTGTCTCTGCGGATACGAGGTACACCTTTTCAACTACGAACACCAAGATATATAGCTCCACGACTAAAATTTACACTTTCTTAGCTACAGTGTATCATGTAGTCAATTTGGCAAAACCAAGAGCAGGAAGTAACCCATCTTTCCATGTTGAACTCACAACTGTTTACATGACTGACCGCATCCGTAGCCGAGGTCGCTAACGCACGTACTATACGCCAATGGACCCTTGCTTAGCTTGCATTTATCGTGAATATCTCGCCCAGCGCGAAGTCCCAAGGGACAGGAAAAGAAGCGCACGTGACTCCTGTTCACAAGGAGGGTAACAAAACGCCCTGCAAAATTGCAGACCAATATCCCTAACATCGGTTTGCTGCAGAATACTTGAACATAATAAATTTTCTTGAGTCCGAGAAACCTATGTGCACAAATCAGCGTGTGCCGGCCGGAGTGGTCGTGCGGTTCTAGGCGCTACAGTCTGGAACCGAGCGACCGCTACGGTCGCAGGTTCGAATCCTGCCTCGGGCATGGATGTGTGTGATGTCCTTAGGTTAGTTAGGTTTAATTAGTTCTAGGTGACTGATGAACTCCGAAGTTAAGTCGCATGGTACTCAGAGCCATTTGAACCATTTGAACAAATCAGCGTGGTTTTATAAAGCATCGTTCGTCCGAAACAATGCTTGCTCTTTTCTCACATACTGTACTGCGAACTAAGAATGAAGGGCAGCAGGGACATTTCTGGTCCGGAAAGCATTTGACGCGGTGCCCCATTGCAGACTCATAACAACTGTAGGAGCTTATGGGATAGGATCCCAAATGTGTGAGTACCTCCGATACTCCTTAAGCAACACAACACAGTGTGTTGTCATGGACGGCGTGTGTTCATCAGGACAATGTTATGGTCAGGAGTGCCCCAAGGAAGTGTGATAGACCGCTATTGCTCTCTTTATACATAAATGATGTGCAGGACAGGGTGGGCAGCTATATGCGGTTGTTTGCTGATGATGCTGTTGTACACGGGAAGGTGTCGGTGCAGAGGGACTATAGGAGGATGTAACATGAGTTAGACAGTATTTCTAGTTGGTGTAATGAACGGCAGTTAGCTGTACATCCAGAAAAATGTAAATTAACGCAGATTAGTGGGAAAAACAAACCCGTAATATTCGTTTACAGCATTGCCGCTTTCCGGCTTGACATAGTCACGTCGTTGAAATATCTGGCCGTAACGTTGCAAAGTGACATAAAATAGAACGAGCATGTTGCTATTTTGGTAGGGACGGCGGATGGTCGACTTCGGTTTATTGGGAGAGTTTTGGGAAAGTGTGATTCTTCTGTAAACAACGCGTATAGGACGCTACTGCAGTCAGTTCTTGAGTACTGCACGAATGTTTGAGGTCCGCACCAGGTCGAATTAAATGAAGACATCGAAGTAAGTCAGAAGAGGATTGCTATATCTGTTACCGGCAGTCTCGAACAAAACGCAGGTGCTAGGAGAGTCTTCGGGAACTCAAATGCGACTCTGAAGCGACGTTCTTTTCGAGGAGCACTATTGAGAAAATTTTGAGCAACGGCATTTGAAGGTAACTACAGAATGGTTCACCTGCAGCCAACGTGCCTTTCACGCAAGGACCACAAGATAAGATACGACAAATCAGGGCTCATACATAGGCATACAGGCAATCGCTTTCATATTAACAAAATGTTCGTTTCTTTACGCGATTTGAAGCAACGGATGTATGCAAGCAGTCACGTTTTCGAGTGATGAAACATAACAGAATTTCAACAGCCTTTTCCAGAGCTTCTGACAATGTCTCGTGTGACTGAACTCTAAACCTCTATTTCTCTACTACAATATAATATTGCTATTTTGAAAAATACACTTGCGACTTGTGTTGTCATATTTTCGTTGGTTTCAGGAGTAATAACATTTTTTAATCTCTGCTGCGTAACTCCCCTGTTACGGAGAGAATTACAATACTTAATATTTAATGTGTCTATGGGCCTTTTTCATTTAAGATGAGTGTTTCTCTTTATTATTTATTTCGTCCACAGCGCATCTCATTTTTTTACGGTACTTTCCTTTCTACTTATTGTTTTGCAAACATCCACACGTAATGCCAGCCGGTCTAGTTTAAACGTTTAATTTCTTAAAGGTAATAAGAATAATGAACACAAAACTTAACTAGTCATATCAGGAACGATTGCATAGCGGTTTATTATCCGAATTCTGCCGGCCGCAGTGGCCCAGCGGTTCTAGGCGCTACAGTCTGTAACTGCGAGACCGCTACGGTCGCAGGTTAGAATCCTGCCTCGGGCATACATGCATGTGATGTCCTTAGGTTAGTTAGGTTTAAGTAGTTCTAAGTTCTAGGGGGCTGATGACCTCAGAAGTTAAGTCCTATAGTGCTCAGAGCCATTGGAACCATTTTATCTGAATTCTCATAGCCATACGAAAAGCGGGAATTGGAAAAATGGGTTATCAGATTGACCGTCGTTAGGACTGCTTTTGCAAAACAAAAAAAATGTATAATTGCTTGAAAGCAATCATAATAATTAGGAAAAAAGTAATTAGTGATTTGAGGAAAAATATTTGTCATAATTTTCATAGCCATACAAAGAAATGAACTAGTGGAGTGTCAAATTCAGCAGGGTGAGATGTTGTTTTGTAACTCCGGCAGCATGACTCAGCGTATCCTTGAGCTGGTTAGTAAGTCTTGATGAACACACGCTGCGCGCATTGTTTCACACTCAAAGATTCACGTCTTATTCTGAAGAAGATGGCGATGTATATCAGGATCTAATCGCTACAGATTTTGATTTCGGCTGTAACCTCAGATGGAGTCGTTGCCGAATGAAAGCCCGGTAGGAACTGGGGGGGCAACTGACAGGCCCGCCTACCTTGTTACGCAATGAACACACCAGGGTTACCTGAGACGGCGCGGCAGCATTCTGTGACGCACGCACCGCCACTGGAAACCGCCGCTTTGAGCACCTGCTACAAGGCTACGTTTTTGCTACAGTGTCAGAGCTGCCACTGCCAACAAACAACGGAATACTGATTACGGAGTACTTCTTCCTTATCTCGAGGGGATGTTTAGATTTTCTGCAGAGCTCCTTTGAGGAAGGGAAGATTACCAATGTCGATGTCATGCGTGTCATGTGAGCTGGTGCGTTTCTGGCGCCAGTTTTCATCGATCGTCAGTTTGATCTTTGAGTCGACATCGATGCTTATTTGTCTTCTGCTCATCTTTGGCGGCGCGGATTTAACGGCAGCGCGTGAGCTCTGCTGCGGAGGTGTGTCGCGATCGGCGGTGAGCTAGAGTCATGTGGGACTGTGTACGTAGCAGGCCCCCACAACCGCACAAGTGGTCGACTGTGAAGAGCGGACAAATTGAACAGCTGGCTGGCGGCCATTAGAGTGGTAAACTGACGCGCGCAGTTCGAATGTTTATACATCGCTCTTGGTTATAAAATGCCTTCCCTTGACTTAGGTCACAAACATAATGCCTCATTTAAATACGTTACTACAATATACAGGGTGATTCAAAAAAAATACCACAACTTTAGGAATTTAAAACTCTGCAACAACAAAAGGCAGAGCTAACCACTATCTGTCGGCGAATTAAGGGAGCTATAAAGTTTCATTTAGTTGCACATTTGTTCGCTTGAGGCGCTGTTGACTAGGCGTCAGCGTCAGTTGATGCTAAGATGGCGACCGCTCAACAGAAAGCACTTCATCACTGGCCTCCAAGAAGCCCTGATCTTACCCCCTGCGATTTTTTCTTATGGGGGTATGTTAAGGATATGGTGTTTCGGCCACCTCTCCCAGCCACCATTGATGATTTGAAACGAGAAATAACAGCAGCTATCCAAACTGTTACGCCTGATATGCTGCAGAGAGTGTGGAACGAGTTAGAGTATCGGGTTGATATTGCTCGAGTGTATGGAGGGGGCCATATTGAACATCTCTGAACTTGTTTTTGAGTGAAAAAAAAACCTTTTTAAATACTCTTTGTAATGATGTACAACAGAAGGTTATATTATGTTTCTTTCATTAAATACACATTTTTAAAGTTGTGGTATTCTTTTTGAATCACCCTGTACTTTTTAATTTATGAACAAACAGCAACTAGTCACTGTTTATGAATTTATCTTACGTACTACATGGAATCTGCCGTAGCTAAAAGTTATGGACTGGACACCTAG
Source organism: Schistocerca cancellata (assembly GCF_023864275.1). Taxonomy (NCBI): domain Eukaryota; kingdom Metazoa; phylum Arthropoda; class Insecta; order Orthoptera; family Acrididae; genus Schistocerca; species Schistocerca cancellata. Next base: position 496,542,700 of record NC_064634.1, read on the forward strand.
CATTTTTCGTAGTTCATTTACGATAGATTTACGCAAAATGCATCAAAGTACTCGAATATTTGCCCACTATATTAATAGATATTTTCTGACTCTAACTTGCTTGAGATTTTATGACGAGAAGTGCGTTATATACGGCATAGTGCTTTGGCAACTCACGACGAAATTATCAAGTTTCAACCTAACCTAGACCGTGAAAACACTACCTATCAGCCAACTTTCTTCAAAATGATCAGAACATATAAAATGGTATTCAGTCGGTCGGAAATCTTGCCTCCTGACAGCGTGTAACCATTTTTGTGACAGCTGTGGTTTTGAGAAAGGAATCCTGCAAATACATGCACAGACATTATGCTAATACCGTGTTACAAAAACATTTATTAAGCAAGTGCACCGACATACAAAACAAAAAATCCACATACCTGTGAAATGTAATATTCGTTCCTTTTTCGAATTTATTTGTACAATTAATCGCTGCACAACTCTTCACCATTGTACTTCTTTTGATTGGAACGTACAGACAGTAGAATTACGAGTAACAAATACTGTATGTACGCCCCAACAAATATACAAAGTTGAATCAGGGTCTTCATAAGCAATACTACACATACCACTATAATGGCGTCCAGCCGAAGGTTCAAATTATCCCGCGACTTCAGCGCCATCAGTGAGTCTAGTTATTTTGTACAAGGTCTTTGGTACGTAGGCAGGGCGGAAAGAGGACGGGTCCGACAACGAAGGAGCGGGGCCAGCGGCTACGGCGTGTTGAGTGGTGAGGGCAGATCCACCGCCCATGGTGATCTGGTTTTCTTAGAGGTCGGAAGGACAAGCTCCTCCGTTATAAGCTACGCCGGCCGATTGAATTGGAGTCGCCGAGTTGCTTCGGTGGGTTGCGAGCGGCTTAATTGAATATGCCAGTGTACTAAACATCCTTTGCAATTGCTTTAGTTGCTTATCACACACCTCGGTGTCGTGACTAACTATCTTGACGGCAGTTGAGGAAGTGTGGCTACGCCCAACCAACCGGCATGAAGCGTGGTTAAAGACGCAGCTAGAAGTGCAACGAGTAGCGTGTAAGTCCGGCTCTGGCGTTTCAAGACACGTCGAGATACGTCCTCTATTCTACCTTGTAGTTCATTTGGCAGTTTGCCGTGTAAATGTGCGCCTGTCATTCTTGTCATCTTAACTTTAGGGCATGATTTTTAGTGAACTTATTAATCAAAGTTTAAGGGCGGGCACTGGCCAAGTAACTCACGAAGACTAATTTGTTTCTATTCAGTTGTATTGATCACCTGTTCTCTACATAAGATAGTGTAGTCTATGTCTCAGAATATTGTCTGCCGTTGACGTGTGTCGTGTTACAGATAATTGGCAGCGGTCGACGCGAGCAAACTGGGAGAAGAGCACCACGGGGGCAGAGAGATATTTAAAGCCCTGTCCTCTCCTTTACAGCTTGGGCTATGTTGTCACTGTTGCGTGATTCCATCTTTCCAGTGGACAATTATAGTATCTGAAGTTCAATTGCAGTGCAAAGTTGAGTACATTTCTATGTCATTTCCTGTCTCGTGGATCTCTCGTATTGATTTGAATCCTTGGTCTGCTCGTGTCTATCGCTAATTCACAAGCAATATTGAAACAACCTCATTTTAGGGTTATTGTCAAATGGTCATGTTCTACTTTTAGTCATTCTAAGGATATTTTTGATTAATCAACAGAGTAAGTAAATTTGGAGATACGTTTGGTTAAATTAAAGCACCTCCTTAACTGTTTGTCATTTGTATATAGTTTCGTTTAGGAAAGTTGGGTAGCCAAACCTTAAAAGATCTATGTTCACCCTTAATCTGTTCCTCAAAAATGGCTCTGAGCACTATGGGACTCAACTGCTGAGGTCATTAGTCCCCTAGAACTTAGAACTAGTTAAACCTAACTAACCTAAGGACATCACAAACATCCATGCCCGAGGTAGGATTCGAACCTGCGACCGTAGCGGTCTTGCGGTTCCAGACTGCAGCGCCTTTAACCGCACGGCCACTTCGGCCGGCAATCTGTTCCTCAGCTGATTGGAAGTAATGAGAGTTCTGATGGGAATGGTATGGACATTTGTACTATTTAAGTAAAGCTTTACCTGAGTATATTTACCTAGTCATATTCAAATTTCAAGTTTTATGGGTCTGGGTCCGGTTACAGAAATTAATTTGTCCAAGTGATCTGGTTTTGTAAGGCAGTCTCCTGTATTATTGTGATTGTGATTTTATAATGCTTTTGATTGTAATAAAATATGTGGCAACTACAACGGATTATTATTGTGATTTTGGTGTGTCACATTTCAAAATTCGGAGTAACAAAGCTTAGACGCCGCGAAACGTTGTCTGTAAAAACGGCACCTCGTCTGGTAGAACACCGTCACAAGATACCGTTCTGTTTGGCGTATTCCTTTATTTCTACAGTCTACAGTGTTGTCGAATTTATTTCTCTCGTAACTCTTTTTACATTGCTGCAGTTGCTTCTCAGCCAGAGTAAATCACTGGTAGAATGGAAGCGAAGGGTTGAGTATCATTAACGCTATTATTCGAAGTCTGCTGACTGAAATCTACAAAAAGTACCACAATTTAAGAATTGAGAAACAATGTTTGATTATGTGACTGAATTACGTGAGAAAAATGAAATTTACTGTCCGTGGATCTCTTTCAACTTGCGGACAGTGCAGTAAACGTTTCTTACGTAAAGACCGGTCCTTGTCCAGCATAACAGTTGTATTCACATAAAATGAGTCCGTAACGTCAGTTTATTATCTTCGGAATCTTAACGACGGCGTAATGCAAGACGGGCATACGAGTTAAGTTCCAGATAACATTGAGATCCTGCTTCGAAAATCTGTGGACGACCAGGGTACTCTGTTTACGACTGAAACTGATGGCGGACTGTGTCGCAAACGGAGTTCAAATGGTTCAAATGGCGCTGAGCACTATGGGACTTAACATCTGAGGTCATCAGTCCCCTAGAACTTAGAACTAATTAAACCTAACTAACCTAAGGATATCACACACATCCATGCCCGAGACAGGATTCGAACCTGCAAACGGAGTCACCGTCGTCATAGCAACGTGGACAGCCTGTAAGGCTCTTCATATCACTTTAGCTTAGAACTTTTGTAAGTCACACAAGTCAATTTGACTGAAGATCGATGTCATGTAAAATTCGATCTAGTCATTAATCTGTCATTGTCACCTCGACTACCGTACTGTTCCTTTCCTATTCTAACACAAATGTCTGTCCTTAATGATATCTAGACTATCAATTAAAAAAGAAAATTATGACAGTTTTGTCTTGTTAGCGAATGGTCTAAAACTTTCCGCAATAATGTCTCAACCACTCAGTCAATTTGTTCAATACAACAACCGGGGACAGTGAAAATCATTACAATTTGAATGAAACTGCTATTAAAGTAGTAGTACAATAAGTTAAATTCAATAGTACAGGCAAACTAAAACTATATTTTTGCAAACCTTTTTCCATTTGCCTGCTTGGTGACTCGTACCTTGGCGTTGCAACTGTGTTGAATTTTGATTATTATTTCTTTCTTTTCTCAGACATTATGTCTGGTCAAAAATGGAAAGTGACGCGGACCTTGATCAAGCGTGACTTCCTTTTAACTGTACGGTATATGTTATATTGCATTTAGGGACTTTCGGGTGATTGAACATGTATCAATAATTACGGATTTCTGTAGTTGTATATAAAGTTTGGATGTAGCTGTATTGCATTGATGTACTGGTGGATATTGTGTGGTATGACTCCTGTAGTTGATAGTATAATTGGTATAATGTCAACTTTATCCTGATGCCACATGTCCTTGACTTCCTCAGCCAGTTGGATGTATTTTTCAATTTTTTCTCCTGTTTTCTTTTGTATATTTGTTGTATTGGGTATGGATATTTCGATTAGTTGCGTTACTTTCTTCTTTTTATTGGTGAGTATGATGTCAGGTTTGTTATGTGGTGTTGTTCTATCTGTTATAATGGTTCTGTTCCAGTATAATTTGTATTCATCATTCTCCAGTACATTTTGTGGTGCATACTTGTATGTGGGAACGTGTTGTTTTATAAGTTTATGTTGTAAGGCAAGCTGTTGATGTATTATTTTTGCTACATTGTCATGTCTTCTGGGGTATTCTGTATTTGCTAGTATTATTATTATTGCATTCTTTTAAACTTTCTAAGTTAAAAAGTGAAATCCAATAATCTTACATCATTCGTTCCGGATGCGGATGATGTACGTTGTGTTGCCTATCTTCAGGCAAGTGGAACATTTTTCTCTGGGGCAGTGTTATTTTGTTCACCCTGTATAATTTCAGGTTGTCTGTTCTTTCGAGTCCTTCGACTCGTTTGATACCGTCATCCATCGCTTCCAAGCTAGTACTATTTTTTTTTCTAGTGATGCTTACCATACACAACATCTCTGACAGTGCGTTCCACACGGTACAATCCTTGTCCGCCCTTACAGTTCTATTGGTCTTTGCTACTCCATTAAGCGATGCAGTACCCCAGCAACTTGTCTCTGCATTTATTTACAAGAAAATGGTTCATATGGCTCTGAGCACTATAGGACTTAACTTCTGAGGTCATCAGTCCCCTAGAACTTAGAACTACTTAAACCTAACTAACCTAAGGATATCACACACATCCATGCCTGAGGCAGGATTCGAACATGTGATCGTAGCGGTCGCGCCGTTCCAGACTGTAGCGCCTAGAACCGCTCGGCCACTCCGACCGGCTGTCTTGATCATGTAGGGGCAGGGGTGCGGTGGGAGGAAACAAAACAATCAGCAGCAGTTTGGAGAGAGTCAAGGTCAGCTGCGAACAGTGTGGCAAGTAGATAAAAACGGAAAGGAGCAACTGCAGGTAGGAGAAACTACAAATAAATCTGTGACATGGAGGCAACGTATTAAGCAGGAAGACGATTTTAAATATTTAGTGCTTAAAATAGGCACATAAGTGAGAACGAAAAAAAAGATATAAATGTCAGAGGAGATCTTGGATAAGGTATTAAGGAAAAGTGTGTCGTGCTATATGGCGCTGTAACATGGACACTGCCAAACACCAGGGGTAGTTTGAAGTGGGGGTCTGGAGGAAGACATGAGTCACCTGGAAAGAAAAAGTAAGAAATGTGGAGATACTAAAAACTCTAAAGAGGAAAAAACTGTATATAAATACAATCAAGACTAGGAAAACAAATAAGCTGGAGATTCGGTAAGAACACAGCGCATAATAATTTAGACGCGACTGGAACTGCACAAAATGCGGAAGTACCGGGAAGATACTACCTAACAGGTGACGGTAAAATAGATTCGTCATTCTGCAAAACGAAGGGAATGGCGGACGAGAGGAAAGAATGGAAGCCGGTATGCTTGGTGTGAAAGGATTGTCCACAGAGCAGATCACATTACTTTCATGCTACGACCTCACCGAAAAAATTTGTGACAAAAATATGGTAATTCACTTTTGAACTTACAGCTTATAGTAACACTAACAGCCTATTACATTAAGCTTTACGTCAGTAAATAAACTTTCGTTGTAGAATAAATCACTGGACTAAAGGCGATTATGCCCGAGATTTAAGGATTTTTGTCTGGAAAACATATTACTCATTTCCGCTCCCTTGAACGAAAACACGCACACCAAAGAGCATTTGACACTCCGAGTCCTAAAATACAAGAACGAAATAACCAAATGAATGACGTGGCCTTATTAACTGGAAACAAGTCCACAGAAATATACCGGGGATACAAGGCAGTGGAAATGTTCCAGAATTTCCAATCATATACGCGAATCCTTTAGCTCAGTGAATCATAACAGGCAACGTAGACGCACTGGAAAATTTGACGCTTTTTTTCCTTGCAGGCCGAAGTGAATAATAATAAAAACCGCATTAGAATGTGATGAGTAGGATGAATGGAGACGTCAGCAACAACCGCGAAGCGCGTATGGCAGCGCTCGGAAAGAGCTCCATGTCTCCACTAAGAGAGGCGCTCCCTCCGCACGATAATTGCGACCTGCGACGTAGACATCTGCTGTGGGCGATTGCTCTGTTTACAGCTGTAGGAAAACGAGAAGAAAGCAAAAAAGAAAAAAAAGGTAGGCAGACGTGTTTGTGTTCACAAGCGGGTCCAGCACCTGTTCACCCGTGTATTGCTTCTATGTTGTTGTTGTTGTTGTGGTCTTCAGTCCTGAGACTGGTTTGATGCAGCTCTCCATGCTACTCTATCCTGTGCAAGCTTCTTCATCTCCCAGTACCTACTGCAACCTACATCCTTCTGAATCTGCTTAGTGTATTCATCTCTTGGTCTCCCCCTACGATTTTTACCCTCCACGCTGCCCTCCAATATTAAATTGGTGATCCCTTGATGCCTCAGAACATGTCCTACCAACCGATCCCTTCTTCTGGTCAAGTTGTGCCACAAACTTCTCTTCTCCCCAATCCTATTCAATACTTCCTCATTAGTTATGTGATCTACCCATCTAATCTTCAGCATTCTTCTGTAGCACCACATTTCGAAAGCTTCTATTCTCTTCTTGTCCAAACTATTTACCGTCCATGTTTCACTTCCATACATGGCTACACTCCATACAAATACTTTCAGAAATGACTTCCTGACACTTAAATCTATACTCGATGTTAACAAATTTCTCTTCTTCAGAAACGCTTTCCTTGCCATTGCCAGTCTACATTTTATATCCTCTCTACATCGACCATCATCAGTTATTTTGCTCCCCAAATAGCAAAACTCCTTTACTACTTTAAGTGTCTCATTTCCTAATCTAATACCCTCAACATCACCCGACTTAATTCGACTACATTCCATTATCCTCGTTTTGCTTTTGTTGATGTTCATCTTATATCCTTCTTTCAAGACACTGTCTATTCCGTTCAACTGCTCTTCCAGGTCCTTTGCTGTCTCTGACAGAATTACAATGTCATCGGCAAACCTCAAGGTTTTTATTTCTTCTCCATGGATTTTAATACCTACTCCGAATTTTTCTTTTGTTTCCTTTACTGCTTGCTCAATATACAGATTGAATAACATCGGGGAGAGGCTACAACCCTGTCTCTCTCCCTTCCCAACCACTGCTTCCCTTTAATGTCCCTCGACTCTTATAACTGCCATCTGGTTTCTGCACAAATTGTAAATAGCCTTTCGCTCCCTGTATTTTACCCCTGCCACCTTTAGAATTTGAAAGAGAGTATTCCAGTCAACATTATCAAAAGCTTTCTCTAAGTCTACAAATGCTAGAAACGTAGGTTTGCCTTTCCTTAATCTTTCTTCTAAGGTAAGTCGTAAGGTCAGTATTGCCTCACGTGTTCCAGTATTTCTACGGAATCCAAACTGATCTTCCCCGAGGTCGGCTTCTACTAGTTTTTCCATTCGTCTGTAAAGAATTCGCTTTAGTATTTTGCAGCTGTGGCTTTTTAAACTGATTGTTCGGTAATTTTCACATCTGTCGACACCTGCTTTCTTTGGGATTGGAATTATTATATTCTTCTTGAAGTCTGAGGGTATTTCGCCTGTTCCATACATCTTGCTCACCAGATGGTAGAGTGTTGCCAGGACTGGCTCTCCCAAGGCCGCCAGTAGTTCTAATGGAGTGTTGTCTACTCCAGGGGCCTTGTTTCGACTCAGGTCTTTCGGTGCTCTGTCAAACTCTTTACGCAGTACCATATCTCCCATTTCATCTTCATCTACATCCTCTTCCATTTCCATAATATTGTCCTCAAGTATGTCGCCCTTGTATAGACCCTCTATATACTCCTTCCACCTTTCTGCTTTCCCTTCTTTGCTTAGAACTGGGTTTCCATCTGAGCTCTTGATGTTCATACAAGTGGTTCTCTTATCTCCAAAGGTCTCTTTAATTTTCCTGTAGGCAGTATCTATCTTACCCCTAGTGAGATAACCCTCTACATCCTTACATTTGTCCTCTAGCCATCCCTGCTTAGCCATTTTCCACTTCCTGTCGATCTCATTTTTAAGACGTTTGTATTCCTTTTTGCCTGCTTCATTAACTGCATTTTTATATTTTCTCCTTTCATAAATTAAATTCAATATTTCTTCTGTTACCCAAGGATTTCTAAGAGCCCTGGTCTTTTTACCTACTTGATCCTCTGCTGCCTTCACTACTTCATCCCTCAAAGCTACCCATTCTTCTTCTACTGTATTTTTTGCCCCATTCCTGTCAATTGTTCCCTTATGCTCTCCCTAAAACTCTGTACAACCTCTGGTTCTTTCAGTTTATCCAGGTCCCATCTCCTTAAATTCGCACCTTTTTGCAGTTTCTTCAGTTTTAATCTACAGGTCATAACCAATAGATTGTGGTCAGAGTCCACATCTGCCCCTGGAAATGTCTTACAATTTAAAACCTGGTTCCTAAATCTCTGCCTTACCATTATATAATCTATCTGATACCTTTTAGTATCTCCAGGGTTCTTCCATGTATACAACCTTCTATCATGATTCTTAAACCAAGTGTTAGCTATAATTAAGTTGTGCTCTGTGCAAAATTCTACCAGGCGGCTTCCTCTTTCATTTCTTAGCCCCAATCCATATTCACCTACTACGTTTCCTTCTCTCCCTTTTCCTACACTCGAATTCCAGTCACCCATGACTATTAAATTTTCGTCTCCCTTCACTATATGAATAATTTCTTTTATATCATCATACATTTCTTCAATTTCTTCGCCATCTGCAGAGCTAGTTGGCATATAAATTTGTACTACTGTAGTAGGCGTGGGCTTCGTGTCTATCTTGGCCACAATAATGCGTTCACTATGCTGTTTGTAGTAGCTTACCAGCATTCCTATTTTCCTATTCATTATTAAACCTACTCCTGCATTACTCCTATTTGACTTTGTGTTTATAACCCTGTAGTCACCTGACCAGAAGTCTTGTTCCTCCTGCCGCCGAACTTCACTAATTCCCACTATATCTAACTTTAACCTATCCATTTCCCTTTTTGAATTTTCTAACCTACCTGCCCGATTAAGGGATCTGACATTCCACGCTCCGATCCGTAGGACGCCAGTTTTCTTTCTTCTGGTAACGACATTGCTTCTATAAGAACATCGTATTACGGCTTACGTACAAGAAGAAAAGCCAATTGATACACATTGATGAGCTAAATCACTGCTACACTACTGGCCATTAAAATTGCTACACCAAGAAGAAATGCAGGTGATAAAGGGGTATTCATTGGATAAACATGAACTGACATGTGATTACATTACCACGCAATTTTGGTGCGTAGATCCTGAGAAATCAGTACCCAGAACAACCACCTCTGGCCGTAAAAACGGCCTGGGCATTGAATCAAACAGAGCTTGGATATTGTGTACAGGTACAGCTGCCCATGCAGCTTCAACACGATACCACAGTCCATCAACAGTAGTGACTGGCGTATTGTGACGAGCCAGTTGCTCGGCCACCATCGACCAGATGTTTTCAATTGGTGAGAGATCTGGAGAATGTGCTGGCCAGGGCAGCAGTCGAACATTTTCTGTGTCCAGAAAGGCCCGTACAGGACCTGCAACATGCGGTCGTGCATTATCCTGCTGAAAGTTAGGGTTTCGGATGGATCGAATGACGGGTAAGCCACGGGTCGTAGCACATCTGAAATATAACGTCCACTGTTCAAAGTGCCGTCAATGCGAATAAGAGGTGACCGAGACGTGTAACCAATGGCACCCCATACCATCAGGCCGCGTGATACGCCAGTATGGCGATGACGAATACACGCTTCCAATGTGTGTTCACCGCGATGTCACCAAACACGGATGCAACCATCATGATTCTGTAACCAGAAGCTGGATTCATCCGAAAAAATGACGCTTTGCCACTCGTGCGCCCAGGTTCGTCGTTGAGTACACCATGGCAGGCGCTCCTGTCTGTGATGCACCGTCAAGGTTCAAAAATGGTTCTGAGCACTATGGGACTCAACTGCTGTGGTCATAAGTCCCCTAGAACTTAGAACTACTTAAACCTAACTAACCTGAGGACATCACACACATCCATGCCCGAGGCAGGATTCGAACCTGCGACCGTAGCGGCGGTGCGGTTCCAAACTGTAGCGCCTTTAACCACTTGGCCACTCCGGCCGGCCAGCGTCAAGGGTAACCGCAGCCATGGTCTCCGAGCTGATAGTCCATGCTGCTGAAAACGTCGTCGAACTGTTCGTGCAGATCGTTGTTGTTTTGCAAACATCCCCATCTGTTGACTCAGGGATCGTGACGTGGCTGCACGATCCGTTACAGCCATGCTGATAAGATGCCTGTCGTCTCGACTGCCAGTGATACGAGGCTGTTGGGATCCAGCACGGCGTTCCGTATTACCCTCTTGAACCCACCGATTCCATATTCTGCTAACAGTCATTGGATATCGACCAACGCGAGCAGCAATGTCGCGATACGATAAACCGCAATCGCGATAGGCTACAATCCGACCTTTATCAAATTCGGAAGTGTGATGGTACGCATTTCTCCTTCTTACACGAGGCATCACAAGTACGTTTCACCAGGCAATGCCGATGAACTGCTGTTTGTGTATGAGAAATCGGTTGAAAACTTTCCTCATGTAAGCACGTTGTAGGTATCGCCACCGGCGCCAACTTTGTGTGAATGCTCTGAAAAGCTAATCGTCTGCATATCACAGCATCTTCTTCCTGTCGGTTAAAATTCGCGTCTGTAGCACGGCATCCTCGTGGTGTAGCAATTTTAATAGTCAGTAGTGTAAATTGCGTGCCTTCTGGAGGCCCCTGCTGGTACGTTACATTGTAAGGAAAGTATGTAAGCGGAGCTAAACGGCTGGGCAATCAATCTAGCGACGATAGAGGCAGCGCAGAGGGAAACCTACTGATACAAGAGACTTCGATAAATGACTGATTGTTATAGCTCGGCACCTGAGAACCAATTTCTGGGAAACGGCGAAGCTGATGGGCCCTACGCTTGCTGCTGCGCTGAGCTTCAGTGGTAAAATGGGCTGCAGTGGGACGAAACTACCAGTACGCCACAAGATGTCGCCTCACCGTACAACACGGAGGTTGGAGGCCTGCCCGCTACATGAAGGAGAATAAGCGGGTGTCTGTGGCAGATGCGAGGACATAGTAGAATCCTGGTGCAGGCACAGTTCTTTCGTAGCACACACATCTGCGCACGTTGTTGAACATCGAGCTCCGCAGTATAGGATCCGTACCTATTCCCGTGTTGACGTAAAACCTTGTAAATTACGATTGCAGTGTGCACGGGAACAGGCACTGGGTCAATGGAAACATTTGCTTTAGTATAATTCCAGTTTTGGATCACAATGTTTATATTTCACCATGTTATTAATTTCTGTCGGTAATGACCATCCTCAGACCCAGAAGAATATAAGAATATAGAGATAGAGTAATTTACAAATGCACTCCCAACTATACGAAAGTAAAGCAGAAATCACCATAAAACAACGGTGCAACATACCCATACCAGAGCAGGAGCGTGATGCGGTATACATACCACGCCATTACACGTAACGATGCACTCAGTCATCATACATTTCGGCTTCGTCAAACAAATAAAATAATGATGTGTGAAGAGCACCACTGGAGTGTACATACTGCCCCTGAAGAGAGAGACAGACATTCGAAACTTTTTAAATTACTTAATACAGTGAAACTCGATAATCTTGCATCATACATCCCGGATATGCATAATAATGATGATGATGTTTGGTTTGTGGGGCGCTCAATTGCGCTGTGATCAGCGCCTGTACAAAGTCCCAATTCCTTCACACTCCAATTTTTTACGCGGTCCAATATAGCCACTATTACGAATGGTGACGATATGATGACAACACAAACACCCAGTCCCAGGGCAAACAAAATCCCCAACCCGGCCGGAAATCGAACTCGGGACACCGTGATCCACACGCAGAGACGCTAGCAACTTTTTTTCTTTTTTTTTTTGCATTTTGTTCGTTTTTGATTGTTGTGTGTGGTCGTTGCGGACGTCAAATGACATCTGGTCAAGTTCGTATGTTGATCCTTCCACTCAGCTTTTTATTAGAGAGGCCAACCAGCTCTCTGACCGAACACGCTGAGCTACCGTGCCGGCTGACACTCGACCTCGAGCTGCAGAACTACCGAGCTATATACACTCCTGGAAATGGAAAAAAGAACACATTGACACCGGTGTGTCAGACCCACCATACTTGCTCCGGACACTGCGAGAGGGCTGTACAAGCAATGATCACACGCACGGCACAGCGGACACACCAGGAACCGCGGTGTTGGCCGTCGAATGGCGCTAGCTGCGCAGCATTTGTGCACCGCCGCCGTCAGTGTCAGCCAGTTTGCCGTGGCATACGGAGCTCCATCGCAGGCTTTAACACTGGTAGCATGCCGCGACAGCGTGGACGTGAACCGTATGTGCAGTTGACGGACTTTGAGCGAGGGCGTATAGTGGGCATGCGGCAGGCCGGGTGGACGTACCGCCGAATTGCTCAACACGTGGGGCGTGAGGTCTCCACAGTACATCGATGTTGTCGCCAGTGGTCGGCGGAAGGTGCACGTGCCCGTCGACCTGGGACCGGACCGCAGCGACGCACGGATGCACGCCAAGACCGTAGGATCCTACGCAGTGCCGTAGGGGACCGCACTGCCACTTCCCAGCAAATTAGGGACACTGTTGCTCCTGGGGTATCGGCGAGGACCATTCGCAACCGTCTCCATGAAGCTGGGCTACGGTCCCGCACACCGTTAGGCCGTCTTCCGCTCACGCCCCAACATCGTGCAGCCCGCCTCCAGTGGTGTCACGACAGGCGTGAATGGAGGGACGAATGGAGACGTGTCGTCTTCAGCGATGAGAGTCGCTTCTGCCTTGGTGCCAATGATGGTCGTATGCGTGTTTGGCGCCGTGCAGGTGAGCGCCACAATCAGGACTGCATACGACCGAGGCACACAGGGCCAACACCCGGCAACATGGTGTGGGGAGCGATCTCCTACACTGGCCGTACACCACTGGTGATCGTCGAGGGGACACTGAATAGTGCACGGTACATCCAAACCGTCATCGAACCCATCGTTCTACCATTCCTAGACCGGCAAGGGAACTTGCTGTTCCAACAGGACAATGCACGTCCGCATGTATCCCGTGCCACCCAACGTGCTCTAGAAGGTGTAAGTCAACTACCCTGGCCAGCAAGATCTCCGGATCTGTCCCCCATTGAGCATGTTTGGGACTGGATGAAGCGTCGTCTCACGCGGTCTGCACGTCCAGCACGAACGCTGGTCCAACTGAGGCGCCAGGTGGAAATGGCATGGCAAGCCGTTCCACAGGACTACATCCAGCATCTCTACGATCGTCTCCATGGGAGAATAGCAGCCTGCATTGCTGCGAAAGGTGGATATACACTGTACTAGTGCCGACATTGTGCATGCTCTGTTGCCTGTGTCTATGTGCCTGTGGTTCTGTCAGTGTGATCATGTGATGTATCTGACCCCAGGAATGTGTCAATAAAGTTTCCCCTTCCTGGGACAATGAATTCACGGTGTTCTTATTTCAATTTCCAGGAGTGTATGTGCGTTGATGATGTAAGTTGAGTTGCCTATCTTAAGGCACATGAAAAATTTTCTGGACAGTCTTATATTCTCCACCCTGTATAACTTCTAGTTGTCCGTTCCTTCAAGCAGCAGCAGAAAACGTGTCTCCATCCAAGCCCGCTAGATATCACCGCTGCACGTCGGTTTACATCATTTCAAAGAAGTACATTCCTTATACTGACCTATAGAAAAACTTCGTTCACATTTTATAAAAGGAAATGAAGATAAAACAGAAATGCTTGTGCTTTCAAGTTAAATTTATTATATGACGTGTAACCACAAGCACTTTCGTTCTATCTTCTGTGTTTCCTATGCCAGCTGCTGAGAATATTGACTCGGAAATATGAAACTAACACTTCAAACTGTCAGCGAAAGCAACATTTACACCTTCTAGCTCCATAGTTTTCGTAGGGTGGAAGTTAGAGATCAAGATCATTCAAAGTTATCTCTTCTGAGTCTAAATGCGTAAGTGGGGCAACAGCATGTTAGGAGGCAAAGTGACGAATCGGAAATGTCTCCTGAAGCTTGAAATTGAAGGGAACACTGCAAAAATTCTCTGACAATTCCTACAAATACACGTAAATAATTTATTGGTGGGCGATAGCACCCAGTATGGGAGAGAGGGGAGGGGAGGGAGTACAGAAATTCTGTTGTGAGGGTTTAAATTTTCTCACGTAGCAATGCGAACGAAACGGCTGGATTCTTGTTGACATCCATGCCGAACAGAAGGAGGAGACTAGCGTTTAACGTCCTGTCGAATACGACGCCATTAGAGACGGAGCATAAACTCGGCTTAGGAGATGATGGGGGAGAGTATCGGCAGTGCCCTTTCAAAGGAACCATCCCGGCTTTTGCCTGGAGCGATTTAGGGAAATGACAGAAAATCTAAATCATGGTGGCCGGACGAGGTCTTGAACCGTCGTCTTGCCCAATGCGAGTCCAGTGTGCTAACCGCTGCGCCACCTCCCTCGGTCCTTGGCGAACAGGCACCTGTTACACCTCAAGAGAGCACTCGATTGGCCGTTCTTGCGGTTACGTGCTGGGATCTGCTCGTCGTCTATGCCAAAATGCTGCCCTCATGACTAGTAATCCATGAGTCCATGGAAGCGAAGAGATGAAAATCAGAGGAAGCTACGTCAGGGTTGGATGGTGGCTTATCAAACGCTTCCCATCGAAAACGCTGCAAGAACGCCATTGTTGCTCCTGCACTGTATAACCGAGCGCTGTCATAAACAGGAAACACATGACAGTTGTGCTATGTGGGCTGCTTGAAGCTCCCCACTAGAGTGCTGCAACGCTCCATGTTTGAACGGGCACGGCCCGCCTGTTGACGGGGGGACCGAGCCACTCGTGTCCGGCCCCATATGACTCGGCTCGGTCACGTACTCGCCCCATGTCTGACGTCCGGATTCCGGACACGGGGATAACCGAGCATGGCCGGTCACCGATGACGTCTCACTTCGCCTCGCCACGGCTCGCTGCTCTCTACTGTACAAATCGAACGCGCCTCTCTCTCTCTCTCTCTCTCTCTCTCTCTCTCTCTCCCTCTCTTAATACAAAAGTAACGTTTCCAAGAACGGGTTCGTAACACAGCTAAATTCATAGAGCACTTTCTTTTATAATATTTACTCCCGTCTTCCTAACGTTCGGGAATTTTGTTGTAAATAAAACATTGATCACAAGAGACCAATCTGTGTTAATGTAATGTGTTGTAAGCGTCAAATAGTGCAGCTGATTATGCGAATCAGTCCACACATCAACTGTCGCAGCACATGTTTTATTAATAACTTCCGCAATAACAGAACGCATTATGCTGTTTCGTATTGCATCAGCTTGTTCTTTGACATGTCTGCTTGTAGTAGAGGGATGTGGCATGGCATCTGCCACGTTAACTTCTCCATAATGCGCACCTAGATGTATTAATTCTTGGCCTAGTTCTCTGAAACCTTCACCGCAAACAGCATTAAAAGGTCTCATATCTTTAGCACACATTGCAACACACTTTGCTGTAATACTACTTTTTATTACTGCCTGTTTTCCTGAAGGAGCTGTATCTTTGTGAGGTTTCTTGCAACTGTGTTTCTTTAAATGAGTGTTTCCCGATTGGAAACACAATAATGTGGAGCAGTTTATGCACGATACGTACTCAGTAGACGCACTGTTTTCGTCTACAACCAACAAAAATATGCTCCCTGCTTGGCTTTTTAGACCTTCCCGTTTCTTCAATGTGTAAACATTGATTTCAACTTACGTCTTACTGCACTGGCTTCCTCGCACTGCATGATTACAGAGAGAGAGACACAAACCACAAATGAGAAGCCCGTACTGGCTGCAGTCTCACACGGATAATGACACATGTAATGTGTTTGAAGTTACGTGCTACGTATTCGGTCACGGCTTCTATGCTCGGTCACATGAACTAGTGCGGGCAGCCTATCCAGTTAGGGTGTGCTCGCCCCATCCCGTATTTTGTGCTCGCTTACTCGGTCATGCAGGACTCTGCTCCCCACCTCGCATTTGGCGAGCGACAATAATGTTGAAGGCATCTCAGTGTGCGCTACGGATTGAAAAGTGCGACATGACGCGATCGACGTGTTTACTAGCTGCACTGTGCGACACATCTGCACAAAGATTCATCGGGTATTCACTGTGGTTAGCATCCACTTAAATGCACATGTTTAGCTTGGTAGTTCTGTTGTGAAGCTGTTTATCGCCCGCTTCTAGTTTCTGCATCTCAGCACTAAAATCTACGTGTATGATTTACAGTAACCCCAGGAATAACAATCAACAGTGCGCTAATTTCGTGACAAGGCTAGCAATCACGAGTCCCTCTCCTTCTTTGGCAAAGGTTTCCCACAATATTGTGCTACTGGGCGTAGCTCTCGAAGTTCGCATTTCCGTCGCTAGGGGTGCGCATGTCAGAAAAATTTACATTATGAAAGGTCCTAACAGAGTAGTTGGTGATAATCAACTAATGGTCGGAAATGAATATTTGATTTGCTTACGAGTTGGACACTGCCTCTGACGTCATAGACTGTGTGGCGCTGATCCAAAGACACCTTCCAAAGACCAGTTCAACATAATCATTTATATTTTTACATATGTCGATTTCGAAACTTTTCACCAAATTATAATGAATAATATAGCATTAAAATGAAAGGTATCGAAAATGGCGAGGAGGTCCACTTATTTGTTGCTTGGCAATTGGATTTTTTTGTAATTTTTATATTTATGGTCCGTGAAATCTCGAATTCAAACAACAGTTTGTCAAAGCGTTCAGAGTCGCCTCTAAAAATTGTCGGGAAAATTGACTTTGAAGTTTTCCGGGTATCTTTAATACGCTGAAGAGCGGTCGTGTTTTCGACTGGAAGTGCGGCTCTTTGGTGGAATGGTCGCCTGCCTTGTGGGCGCCGTGGGTTCGATTCCCAGATCATGCAAGCTTTTAAACAAAAGAGCATGTTCTACGAGCATTTTTGTGATCGCTGTTTCGAGTCCCGTTTCAGTCAATTTTTTCGGTTTCTTCCGTTCAGTTGGCATACATGTGTTTTTTGCATATGAAATTCATCAAATATATGATAATAACACTGTCACTCTCATAAAAAATGCTCATCTCCTCATTTGTAATTAAATGTTACAAAGAGAAATCCAGTTTTCATTGCACAGATAAATTGTTAATCATCTATATTTTATAAATGATTGCTAATAAAGATTGCTCAACTAAAAAAAAAGTTTTTTCTTTCTTAATATGTTTTTCTCTTCACAGAAACACTTGTAGGACAGGCAACCGACAGTTTACAATTATAGCCCAGCACATGGCAGGCAAGCTGTTCCACCACACAGCCACATAGCTCGTCGGTAAAGTGATCTCCCTTCGAAGTATTAAAGACACTCGATAAAATTAAAAGCCTATTTTCTCGAGGTTTTTTGAGAGTTGCGTCGCTTTGCTTTGACTGATCGATATTTCACTTCTGAACTTCTCCTAACAAGTTCCAAAAATCCGGTAGCCGTGTGGTCTCGGGCTGATTAATTGACTGGCTGTGGGGAACATTTGTAAGGCGTCGTATTTTATGGACGTCTTACATGAAGTAATTAGAATAACATCTGTATTTTAATTGCGATAAGAGATCGTGTACAATTTATACAGGGTGTTCCCGTAAGAACGTGCAAAAATTTAACAGGGCGTAGAGGATGCTCCACTCAAGGAGATCCGGCTTAAGGAGATGACAGGAATAAAATCACATTACTGTGTAATTTTTTTATTTACATTAGTTACAGTCAACTACAGATACCACCACTCACTGAATGAACGTACCATTTGTACTGTATTTTACAAAGTGTGCTGGAACTGACGGCAGTTACCCTCAATGAAAGCATGACATCGGCGAACAAGACTGAGAGGCTCCCTGGCAGATATTCCTGGTATCGCAGGAAGCTACAGCTAATTTCATCTCCGTATCCACTGGGGTATCATACACAAGTGACTTTAGATATCTCCATAGGAAGTAATCAACGGGATTCAGGTCAGGTGACCTCACTGGACATGGAGTAGGATCATGAAATACAGCACTGAGATGGTTGCAGAAAATTGGAAAATTTGGAAATTTGTGGTAAGTTCTTATGGGACCAAACTGCTGAGGTCATCGGTCCCTATTCTTACACACTACTTAATCTAACTTACGCTAAGGACAACACACACAAACACACACACACACACACACTCACACTCACACACACACACACACACACACACACACACACACACACACACCCATGCCAGAGGGAGGACTCGAACCTCCGACAGGGGCAGGTGCGCGATCCGTGGCAAGGCGTCATAGACCACGTGGCTATGGTTGCAGACATCCACACTGACTGCCCCGGTGCACCGTGTAATGGTACTTGAATTACGTATCCATTACGGCACCTCACCTCAACCTCTCGATACCAGCAATATTCTACTGTGTTTCTGTAAAATAGTTAACATTTCATTAATGTAGAGGTACTTAGATACATCGATATGTATATATTGCAAATATATTATTCTTATGTGTATTCTTTCTTTTGTCACTATGATCATTGACGTACTTGTAACTATGATTTTTGGGCGCGTAAGTGGTTATGAGAGAGTCAAGCTTTGGTCGTCATGTTGAAAAGACGCTAATTGTAGTCGGTTTATGAAATGTGAACTTTAACAGTAAGGAAGATATTTTCAAGTATGTTTTATATTGTGAAGTGATGTTTTGGAACGAGTTACGTGGTAGTGCAACAAAAGTAATAAAAAAGAAGTGTAACTTTAATTTGGAGTGCTGATTACTTTTTTACATCACCATTGTTCTAACTTGCAAAAGTTTAATCTTCAAGAATGGTTTATGAAACACATCTATAAAACTTTTGAATATCGCAGAATAACACCGAGGCCTCTTTGCATCCGAGCTTGGAATCATCACTACCTAGATTTTCGACGATTGAGCCATGAGTTCACAACGAGACCAGCGTGGGAAACACGAAAAGATGGGTGCCTAGTTTATCCATTATTTCAAGAAATGACATTATTAATGTGGTGTCACCACCAGACACCACACTTGCTAGGTGGTAGCCTTTAAATCGGCCGCGGTCCGCTAGTATACGTCAGAGCCGCGTGTCGCCACTGTCAGTGATTGCTGACCGAGCGCCGCCACACGGCAGGTCTAGAGAGACGTCCTAGCACTCGCCCCAGTTGTACAGCCGACTTTGCTAGAGATGGTTCACTGACAAATTACGCTCTCATTTGCCGAGACGATAGTTAGCATAGCCTTCAGCTACGTCATTTGCTACGACCTAGCAAGGCGCCATTATCATTTGCTATTTATCTTGTGATGCATGTACCGTCAGACCGATGTTCACCAATTATGAATTAAAGTTAAGTATTCCAGTCATTACGTACGTTCTTTCCTACTATAACGTCCTTGTCCAATTCCAGACCTCACGCCAGCCTGCGTGAGCTTAACGCGTGCCTTTCGGCTACCAATCATAGTGGCTTGGCTGTCTTGTCAAGTCACAACAATTAACTGTGCTCTAATGACACCTGCCACATAATTTAACTTTGTTGTTGCCCGAAAATGCAATATGTAGCAGCGTGAGCAACACTACAATCATAATTAATTTTTGACCTTTGTCGTGTTAGGGTTGTTAGAACCGTCACGTTGTATCCATATCCTCTCACGAGCAGCCAAGGGTACGTTCTCCAACAACTCAGGCAGAACTGTTTCAAAATGGTTCAAATGGCTCTAAGCACTATGGGACTTAACATCTGAGGTCAATCTCAAGTACAGGTGGCCATTTAGACAGCCAGGTAGAGTTGCTAGTAATCAGGGTGTCCACCTTGTTTCCTTGCAGGAAACAAAGAACGTACATATACGTAAGCAGCACACTACGTGTAAACTTGTACGCATGTTGGTTGTAAATAAGCTGGAAAACATTAATATTAGACAAAGCGGTAGGCAATTTTACTTCCGTATCTCCTTAGGTTGGCTTCTCCTATCCCAGGTTCCCAATCTCAATATGTTCAGTGGTGGATTCTCTATGTCCTGTTACATTTTTGGACGCTCTTACGAATATACGTAACCAATGAGGATGACGTTACTAACCGCCTGAATTGCATGCGCAAGGGATAACTGGCCGTCAGAATACGGCACAATGTTTTTGCTGAGAAACCGCAGGAAACGAAGGCTCTCTCACAGCTTTGTGAACTAGCGGGTCGCTCTGCCGTGCGCGGCAGGGACGGAACTGCGTTTTTGCGGGCTTTCCTCGGTGCGGTGTCGCTGCAGAGTGGCGACGTTCCAGAGTCAACGGCACGCCTGGAAGCCGTCTCTTAGCAGCACACGTCTGCGCGGGCCCGGGCCTTGAGAGTTTGCAGAAGGTGGAGTGGGAAGCCAAGCCTGCTGCGGCTAGACGCCGCAGTCCAACGTCCTCAGCTTAAATTTAAAACGAAACCAACTGCCACAGGCTCTTCTGAAAAACTAGGCAGCAGTAGGAGTTTCACTGGAAATTTCCGCTCAGCTGCTATGTGGACTTGCACAGATTGGCGGGAGGCTGTAAGACTCGAAGTAGGAAGGGGACACTCCTTTAGAGGCGAGTCCTGTGAGTAGACAGCAACGTGCGGTACTTTTGCAATAGTGGAGTTGCCTGAGTTTTGTGTAAAGGGCAATCCTTTCTGATAATAATTTGTCCATTTTATTTGGACTGTTGAGCTCCGTGGCCGTGGATAAAGATATTTTACTATAAAAATACAGCGACCAGCCACTTTTTTTAAATGTATTTTATTTATGTCAATATGCATTTCGGGTTTGCACACATCTTCAGCTGGCAAGTTACATGTATCTTCAGTTTCTACAGTGGTACAATATCGACAGCAGTTTGGGTGGTGCAGCTGGCCTGTGCAAAAGCAATGATTCCAATCATTTACTTAAATTTCGCGAGTTCAAAGTTACGCACTATAAGTTGTTCATTTTACTTACATTCTCCTATCCTTGTTTTTTCTTGGCTTTTCTTCTTTTTTGTAACAGCACAAACACTTTTTGTCACGTATTTTACACAGGCGCACTGCCTTATCCGCCATGTTGTCGACTGACAGTTTTGTTTTCATAGAAGCAGTTTATCTATGGACAGAGTTATATTTTACGAAAGTTTTGAGGTTCTGGCTAAGCTACTGTTTACTAAACATTGACTTGGGTGATAGAAGTATTCTAAGTACGATGTATACTAGTTTTTTTGGTTACTTAGGCAGTATTGAAGATAATAAACTAACATAACACGTTTATATATAGCAGTAATTCATACATTTACAATTTTTTTTGGTTACTTAGGCAGTATTGAAGATAATAAATTAACATAACACATTTATACAAGGCAGTATTTCATACATTTACAATATAACAAAGATAGAATCAAGATTTTTATGTTGTATATTCTTACGTGCATTTATTGGGTTTATATTAGATTATGTTATTTCTTGATTGTGCCTAGTAAGTGGTTTGATAAGTAGAGTGTGGAAGTTTTTCAGAAATATTCGGTTTGGTAACTCTGTTTGGTCGTTATGTATGTCAGAAGGGGCAGCATGTTTATGTGAATAAATTTCGATTTCTTCTAGCAGGTTCATTCTTTTTCCTTTGTTGACTAGGTGGAGAACTTGTAGGTTATGGGATATGTCTGTTACTTGATGTTCTTCTTCTGCTACATGTTGGGCAAATGTGGATTTGTTTAAGGTTTTTAAACGAAGAGCATCCATGTGTTCTCGTAAACGTATGTTGAAGTTTCTACCTGTTTGGCCTATGTATGTTTTTGGACATGAGTTGCAGTTAAGTTTGTATGTTCCTGATTGATTGTACGGTTTGGTATTATTTTTAATGTTATGGATAGCTTTGTCCTTTATTTTTTTATTCGTATAGTATCTGATTCTGGTATCTGTTCCTCGGAACAGGTTTGCTATTTTATATGACAGTTTTCCTACAAGTGGCAAGCTTACATATTTTTCTTTTGGCTTTGTTCTGGTATTCTTTAATGCTGTTTTGTTATTGTATTTGGTTATGTGGGGATTTATATTAGAGTTTAGTTCTGTGGTGTCACCGCCAGACACCACACTTGCTAGGTGGTAGCTTTAAATCGGCCGCGGTCCAGTAGTAGATGTCGGACCCGCGTGTCGCCACTGTCAGTACTTGCAGACCTAGCGCCACCACATGGCAGGTCTAGAGAGGCGGACTAGCACTCGCCCCAGTTGTACGACGACTTTGCTAGCGACTACACTGACGAAGCCTTTCTCTCAGTTGCCGAGAGACAGTTAGAATAGCCTTCAGCTCAGTCCATGACTACGACCTGGCAAGGCGCCATTAACCATATCTGGAGAGAGTCTAATTTGTATAGTCAAGAGCGATGTACCACAAGGATGCATTAAAGTTGAGTATTAACCGACGATACGTACTTTTCTTTAGTGCCTTCTAAAGTATCCTGTTCCAGACTTCACGCCAGTCGGTGTGAGTTGACGCGTGCCCCTCGGAAACCTCACCCTGTGTCTAGACTGTCTGGTCTAGACACAACAAGTTCATCTATTAATTTTGGATTATAACCATTATTGTAAGCAATTGCTTTGATGGTGTTTAGTTCTTCTATTTGCTCAGCTGGTTCTAGTGGTATTTTGTGCATTCTTTTCAGCATTGCTCTGTATGAAGCCATCTTATGTTTATCCGGGTGGCACGATCATTTATTAATTGTGTTATCTGTGTATGTTGGTTTCCTGTATACTTGAAATTTATGTTTGTTGTTGGAGCTACTTATGCAGAGATCCAGAAAATTTAAACCTACTTCTGTTTGGTGTTCTACAGTGAAGATGGTGTTCTGATGCATTTTATTCATTTCTTTTGCAAGGTTATCAATTTCTTCTGCTGTGCCGTCAAATAAGATTATTATATCATCAACATACCTTTTGTAATAAATTATCTTGTTTACTATCTGGGGGTTTTCTTTAAAAAATTTACATTCTAAGTTATTGATGAAAATATCAGCAAGCAAAGTGGCAAGGCACAGGCCAGCCTCAGCATCCAAACTGCTGTCGATATTGTACCACTGTAGAAACTGAAGATACATGTAATTTGCCAGCTGAAGATGGGTGCAAACCCGAAATGCATATTGACATATATAAAACGCATTAAAAAAAGTGGCTGGTCACTGTCTGTTTATAGTAAAATCGTTTCTGAGCTTTCTCCGTGAGCGGAGAGGAAGTGTCTCCAGTGCGCCATTTTATGGACAATAGAGAGGCACCTAGACTCTGACTTGTTGTCGAGTAGATGTACAATCGCTTCTCTGTGAGCTGTATACTCGTCATTCTGAAAACACGTCGGGGAAATTAAGAAGCTCTAAGAGCAATTGGACATTTGAAGTGCCCTTTAATCTCGCGTGTAGTGTTTCTTTGTCTGACCAGTGGGCGAGCAGCTGATACAACTCGCACATCTTACGGCGCCACAGCAGTTCACAGAGAGAACTGTCACGGACTATATAAGTCCAGGCGAGTGGGCAGGTTCCAGAGCTGCAGCGAGCGTCTGCCGACGGCGGTGGAGTCGCAGTCAGACTGTCAGAAGCTTTCACTGTCGCTTTGGCAATGGTGATACCGCACCTCGGCAGAATATAAGGCCTTAATCCAATAAATGCACTGAGTTCCATGCCATTGCGCTGTATTAGAAAGCTGTCATATTCATTTGGGAGTTGGGTACTTTTCTTGCTTCTTTGACAGTATTTAGTCAGATCGTGTTGCGCAAGGGCGACAAGTTCAGTACGAATTAATAACAGGTCAAAATCAGAGAGGTAGTAAAGCGTAGGGGACATTATCGTCAGTCGAAACTTTTAATTGAATCAAAAAAGTGATTTTGACAGTAAATTTTGTACATATTCATATAACAATTCTTTTGTCTCTTTACAATTTCCCACTACGCCCTTCTACGTTCCAGGCAGCTCCCTTCAGCCATTGAGAGGCTGTCAGTTCCTGCAGCTGGCAATAAATGCGACAAGTTCAGGAGTAGAAGGAAGTTGAGAAAGCCAAGTCAGAAAAGGAAAGACGTCCCACTGAAAAGAGAAAAGTAGGTGGAAATTAGAGACCAAAAATTTGCACTCTTTCACATCAGTAATAGTAAGTGGAAAAACGATAAAGCATAGTGAACACTTCGATTTTATATCACGTAAATTATAAAGACGTCGGGGTTATGGAAGTTTGTTGCGATTATAGTTGTTACATCAATTGCTTGACACATGTGTTTCCCAAATTTTGGGACAAGTACTTCTGAAATGAAATTTGTTAGATCTTGCGCTATAGCGATGAACGAGGGACATTTCATAAGTAATGCACTGGGTGGTACTACTGTGGACTGTTTGATGCAGCAACAATGAAAACTGCGTCAGATGTAGTTGGGAGAGCGTTTCTGTTTTTTCGCCATGTACTCTTGTAAGAGGTCCATGACTAAGGAATTTATTGCTAGCGCACTCGAGAAGATGTAATTTCGATGGACTGATCGCGCGCTGCCTGCGATATGTAAGCTATAAGAGAATCTCAGACCAGAGAGCAGTGTTGGCTGCAGTAAGAGCAGTGTTAGTAGGAGTAAGCAGTAGTTAGCAGTCGTGTATGTGGAGTTGGTTGGGACGGTCGTGGGGACCGATGGCGGTGCCTGAGCGATATACACTCCTGGAAATGGAAAAAAGAACACATTGACACCGGTGTGTCAGACCCACCATACTTGCTCCGGACACTGCGAGAGGGCTGTACAAGCAATGATCACACGCACGGCACAGCGGACACACCAGGAACCGCGGTGTTGGCCGTCGAATGGCGCTAGCTGCGCAGCATTTGTGCACCGCCGCCGTCAGTGTCAGCCAGTTTGCCGTGGCATACGGAGCTCCATCGCAGTCTTTAACACTGGTAGCATGCCACGACAGCGTGGACGTGAACCGTATGTGCAGTTGACGGACTTTGAGCGAGGGCGTATAGTGGGCATGCGGGAGGCCGGGTGGACGTACCGCCGAATTGCTCAACACGTGGGGCGTGAGGTCTCCACAGTACATCGATGTTGTCGCCAGTGGTCGGCGGAAGGTGCACGTGCCCGTCGACCTGGGACCGGACCGCAGCGACGCACGGATGCACGCCAAGACCGTAGGATCCTACGCAGTGCCGTAGGGGACCGCACCGCCACTTCCCAGCACACCGCACACCGTTAGGCCGTCTTCCGCTCACGCCCCAACATCGTGCAGCCCGCCTCCAGTGGTGTCGCGACAGGCGTGAATGGAGGGACGAATGGAGACGTGTCGTCTTCAGCGATGAGAGTCGCTTCTGCCTTGGTGCCAATGATGGTCGTATGCGTGTTTGGCGCCGTGCAGGTGAGCGCCACAATCAGGACTGCATACGACCGAGGCACACAGGGCCAACACCCGGCATCATGGTGTGGGGAGCGATCTCCTACACTGGCCGTACACCACTGGTGATCGTCGAGGGGACACTGAATAGTGCACGGTACATCCAAACCGTCATCGAACCCATCGTTCTACCATTCCTAGACCGGCAAGGGAACTTGCTGTTCCAACAGGACAATGCACGTCCGCATGTATCCCGTGTCACCCAACGTGCTCTAGAAGGTGTAAGTCAACTACCCTGGCCAGCAAGATCTCCGGACCTGTCCCCCATTGAGCATGTTTGGTACTGGATGAAGCGTCGTCTCACGCGGTCTGCACGTCCAGCACGAACGCTGGTCCAACTCAGGCGCCAGGTGGAAATGGCATGGCAAGCCGTTCCACAGGACTACATCCAGCATCTCTACGATCGTCTCCATGGGAGAATAGCAGCCTGCATTGCTGCGAAAGGTGGATATACACTGTACTAGTGCCGACATTGTGCATGCTCTGTTGCCTGTGTCTATGTGGCTGTGGTTCTGTCAGTGTAATCATGTGATGTATCTGACCCCAGGAATGTGTCAATAAAGTTTCCCCTTCCTGGGACAATGAATTCACGGTGTTCTTATTTCAATTTCCAGGAGTGTTGTATAAGGTAAAAGCAGCGATGCGCATATGTAGTTTCTTAAACTAAATTTGTAGTATTGTTATTTCAAGTCCCATGTAAATGTTTCAAAAATATTTTAATAATAATCTTTTTTATATAATTAACTTTTTGACAAACATTCATCTGAATTTAAAGAATTTGCTAATTTCTCCAATCCATGGACATCCCGATTATCGGAAGGAAACATCAGTTGTTTCTCCTTATACATGACAAATCTAGCGGACAGCATTGCACTGGGCTGTGCCAGAAAAATTTCATATAGGAGCAGATATATACGCGTTGTCCGGCGACTTCATTGAGGGAAGAATTTTCAATTTATTCAGGGCCATGACTCAGCACTGCTGACGTCCAAATTTGCCAGTTTAGATTCACAGTCATTTAATTATTGAAGGGTTATACGTGAGCCACAATTTTATTGAGAGATTAGTCACACGTTATTATTGCGAGGTGTCCGCCCCAGTAGCTGAGTGGTCAGCGTGACGGATTGCCGTCCTCCGGGCCCGGGTTCGATTCCCGGCTGGGTCGGAGATTTTCTCCGCTCAGGGACTGGGTGTTGTGTTGTGTTCATCATCATTTCATCCCCATCCGGCGTGCAGGTCGCCCAATGTGGCGCCGAATGTAATAAGACCTGCGCCAAGGCGGCCGGACCTGCCCCGCGAGGGGCCTCCCGGCCAATGACGCCAAACGCTCATCATCATCATTGCGAGGTTACGGAATAATAAACTGTTGGGAGGTTACACTAAAATGTGAATGATATACATATTTTTACTGTTGGGAGTTTACACCCTAATATAAAATTGGCGAAAGGCAGAAATGAACCGTGCAGGGGTCTCGGCTACTGTGGCTATGGAAGACCAGACGTGGTACATCAAGATCGAACCTTAACGCTGTAAAAACCCGACAGAAATACGCAGTGCGTTAAACGAAGTTTGTGGTGAGTTTACAGTGGACTGTGGCACAGTTTCACGTTAGGTTAATCGTTCTCGTGATGTTCGTATGAGCATAGCTATAATCCAAAAGCCGAAAGGCCAAAAACGTGAAGAAGTGAACGAAGTGTGCAACTTGTGCAAATGCTATTGAACAAGATCAAAGTGCAGCTTGTGAAGAACCATCTGAAGGCACGTCAATTCCCCCTACATCAGTATTCCGTATTCTGGCAAATGGTTTGAAGGAGAGAACACTTTCGGCGAGATGGGTCCCACACTATTTTGCTGCTGAAGAGAAACAGAAACGCCTGACATTGCAGCCTTGCTCAAACAACGATACGATCTTAAAGGTCAGGGATTCTTGTGTCGAATTGTCACTATTGATGAAACGTGGATTAGAGGCTTTGAACCAGAGTTGAAATCACAATTAAATGAGTGGAGAGCTTGAAATTTTTTGCGTCCGAAAGAATTTCGATGCGCTCAATCAAAGTTCAAGCAAATGATAATTTTTGCTTAAAATCAGCTAGGAACCATCATTATCATACATAGAATTCCATGTAGGACAAGTGTCACAGCAGTGTATTATTATAACTTCATGCAAAATGTGCGCAGAAAAATGCACGAAACCCTACCTCAGTTGCTCGAGGCTGGGCAACTCATTTTCCACTACAATGCCTGCCTGCACATCGGTAATGTTGTAGCTCGGAAACTGCGCGAATACGGATGGGAACTGTTGCCGCATCCTCCCTACAGCCCGGATATGAGTCCCCGAGACTTTGACTTGTTGCCGTTATTGAAAAAAAACCCTATGGGTATACGTTGTTATATTTCCCCGGAAGAGGTTTCTATCACAGCTACGCGACCCATTCGACAGGCGAACAAACGTGGTGTCCTGGATGGAATAATAGAGCTTCCGGTACGTTGCGATTTAGTCATACAGAATCAGGGGGACTATACTGAAAGACTGTAAAGAGATATTGAAAAGTAAATAATAAATAAATGTGTAAATAAAAAATGTGTGCATTATTTAAGAAATTTCCTTCGTATTTAGCACTGATTTAAAAAAAATAACATTGTTATGTTAAAATATTTTATGTACAGGGAGTAGCAAAAAGAATCGTCCGATTCGGCACGTCTATATTTCTGAAACTAATAAACATATACAATGAATTTAGTTTTTTGATGAACGGAAAACTCAAAAAGTTTTTTTCCATACCTTTTCATAGGTGTTCAATGTGTCCCCCTTGAGATGCACGGCATATGTGAATGCTCTATTAAAATTGTTCTCACAATGCAGCGAGCATGTCTTGAGTTACAGCTTCCACAGCTGCTGTTATGCGATGTCCCAGTTCATTCGTTGTTGTTGGTAATGTAGGCACATATAGAGAGTCTTTTATGAACCACTACAAGAAATAATCACATACTGTCACGTCCAGTGACCTTGGAGGCCAGCAATGTAAGACTGAATCATTTGATCCAGTGCGTTCGATCCACCATTCAGTAAACCTTTTAAAACTTCCCGCACTTCCAGATGCCAGTGTGACGGTGCCACATACTGTTGGTAAATGAGGTCGATCGAATCATTCTCCAACTGAGGGAAAATAAAGTTTTCAAGCTTATCAAGACATGTGGTTCCTGTAACAGTGTTCTAGGCACAGAAAAAAGGACCATACACGTTTCCCGTGAAACTGCACAAAACAAATTAAATTTTGGAGAGTCCCGTCATGTTGTATAACTTCATGTAGTTGTTCCGTACCCCATATTATCACATTATGACTGTTCACCTTTCCATTTAAATGGAATGTTGCTTCGTCACTAAACACTAAGCGTGGAAGAAAACTGTCACCTTCCATCTTGCCAAGAACGAAATTACAGAACTCCGCACGTTGTTGTTTGTCACCTACACGAAGCGCAATACAGTAGCTGAATTTTGTATTGTTTCCTGTGTAAACAGTGACGCAATACACGCCAGACGGACGTCGGAGGCATGTTGAGGTGTCGAGCTGCACGGCGAACGGATTTCTGCGGACCCCTTGCGAAACTGTGGCGGATGCGTTCGGCGTTGTGTCAGACACTCGGGGACGGCCCTGCGATTTGCCGTTACACAGACAACCTGTTTCTCGGAACTGTCCATACCATCGTCTAATGCTCTGTGCTGTAGGAGGATCCACACCATACCTCGTACGAAAGTCACGCTGAACAGTTATTACTCACCCGCACTGCGCAAAACGTAGAACACAAAACGCTCTCGGTTGTCCCGAAACCATTTTTACTAGAACCGAGGAGTGCGTACATTGCTGCTACTAACAGCACATTGTTCACGCATGTATCTCAAATAACATAATAGTAACATAATAGTTCTGATTTTTTAAAAATCAGATGATTGTTTTTGATACTCCCTGTATTATCGTTATTATTTTTATCAAAATTCCAGGCGAGTGCGTGTAACTGCAGGTCGTATTTGCAGGCGGAAAACGCTACAGATATCTGAGATTCTGCACTGGCCAACACTTAAAACGTAAATGTTAGTTGTTCCACGGAACGCTACTCCCTAGGCTTCAAGGCCAAGAATTAAGTGTTGGATCTAAGAATATGGAACAGCCCCATACGAATCGCTGTCACAGGGACAGCGTAGCCGAAATTATAGTGTTTCCAGTCTACAGAGAAACGTTTAAATAATCATTCTTCCCGCACTCCGTACCTAAATGGGACGGGAACCTAACACTACTAAATACGGAAATACATGTAGAAGTACACTACTGACCATTAAAATTGCTTCACCACGAAGATGACGTGCTACAGACACGAAATTT
The DNA here is from genome assembly GCF_023864275.1 of Schistocerca cancellata. Taxonomy (NCBI): domain Eukaryota; kingdom Metazoa; phylum Arthropoda; class Insecta; order Orthoptera; family Acrididae; genus Schistocerca; species Schistocerca cancellata. The sequence goes on from NC_064634.1 coordinate 496,572,623, forward strand.
AACCGACAGGAAGAAGATGCTTTGATATGCAAATTATTAGCTTTTCTCTCACACACAAACAGCAGTTGACCGGCGTTGCCTGGGAAACGTTGTTGTGATGCCTCGTGTAAGGAGGAGAAATGCGTACCAACACGTTTCGCCGGCCGCGGTGGTCTAGCGGTTCTGGCGCTGCAGTCCGGAACCGCGGGACTGCTACGGTCGCAGGTTCGAATCCTGCCTCGGGCATGGGTGTGTGTGATGTCCTTAGGTTAGTTAGGTTTAAGTAGTTCTAAGTTCTAGGGGACTTATGACCTAAGATGTTGAGTCCCATAGTGCTCAGAGCCATTTTTGAACCATCACGTTTCCGACTTTGATAAAGGTCGGATTATAGCCTATCGCAATTGCTGTTTATCGTATCGCGACAGTGCTGCTCGCGTTGGTCGAGATCCAATGACTGTTAGCAGAATAAGGTCGGTGGGGTAAGGAGGGTAACACGGAACGCCGTGCTGGATCCCAACGGCCTCGTATCACAAGCAGTGGAGATGACAGGCATCTTATCTGAATGGCTCTAACGCATCGTGCAGCGACGCCTCGATCCCTGAATCAACAGATGGGGACGTTTGTAAGACAACAACCACCTACACAGTTCGACGACGTTTTCAGCACCATGGACCATCACCTCGGAGACCGCGGCTGCGGTTACCATTGACGCTGCACCACAGACAGGAGCGCCTGCGATGGTGTACTCAACGACGAACCAGCGTGCACGAATGGCAAAACGTCATTTTTTCGGATGAATCCAGGTTCTGTTTACAGCATCACGATTGTAGAATCCATGTTTGGCGACATCGCGGTGAACGCACATTGGAAGCGTGTATTCGTCATCGCCATACTGGCGTATCACCCGGCGTGATGGTATGGGGTGGCATTGGTTACACGTCTCGGTCACCTCTTGTTCTCATTGACGGCACTTTGAACAGTGGACATTACATTTCAGATGTTTTACGACCCATTCATTCGATCCCTGCGAAACCGTACATTTCAGCAGGATAATGCATGACCGCATGTTGCAGGTCCTGTACGGGCCTTTCTGGATACAGAAAATGTTCGACTACTGCCTTGGCCAGCACATTCTCCAGATCTCTCACCAACTGAAAACGTCTGGTCAATGGTGGCCGCGGAACTGGCTCGTCACAATACGCTAGTCACTACTCTTGATGAACTGTGGTAGCGCGTTGAAGCTGGATGGGCAGCTGTACCTGTACACGCCATCCAAGCTCTGTTTGGCTCAATGCCCAGGCGTATCAAGGGTACGGCCAGAGGTGGTTGTTCTGGGTACTGATTTCTCAGGATCTATGCACCCAAATTGCGTGAAAATGTAATCTCATGTCAGTTCTAGTATAATATATTTGTCCGATGAATACCCGTTTATCATCTGCATTTCTTCTTGGTGTAGCATTTTTAACGGCCAGTAGTGTAGATTGTTGAGTACGTGACGCTCCGATGACGTCGACGATCGTTATGACGGCAGCGGCGGTGACTCTGATGACAGCGGTGAGGATGACGGCGGTGACATAAGAGGAGGTCGTGTGAACGGGCCCAGGGTGTAACAGGGACCAGTGGCAGTGGATGGAGGCGCTGCGCCGGCTCAGATCCCGAAACGGGCGGCTCCAGGGAGGATGCGGTCGTCGGAGAAAGTGAGAGCGTCCTCGCCACGAGCAGGTGGCCGTGGTCAGCTCCGCGCGCTGACCGCAACCTTCTCCAGCCCGAGCCTCCAGCCTCCAGCAGCGTCCAGCCTCCAGCGCCCAGGGACGGCCGGCCTTCCAGGCCCTCCTCCTGATAGGTCACGGCGCGCACCGTCCGACACCGCACGCACGCTGCTGATTGGCTGTCCGCCCCTTGTACGGTAGCGGCACTGCGTAAATGACAGGGAAGCTAGTGGAGTTGCCTCGTTCCTCCAAAGTGGAACTCTTACGCACAGGGCCACACGAGCGTTTCTCCTGTTGCGCCTCGGTCACGTTGGAACGCCAAGTTCATCGCCACTACGAAGGCTGGTACACATGACGACACTAAGTTGCGAAACCATGTTTGGAAACTGTATAACGGCCAAGGCAGCCGATAAAATATCGATGTATTGATATTTCCTTAAAAGCCTCTAAATATTTTGGAGACACTTTTTCCTCTGATATGTTGTTGTTGTGGTCTTCAGTCCTGAGACTGGTTTGATGCAGCTCTCCATGCTACTCTATCCTGTGCAAGCTTCTTCATCTCCCAGTACCTACTGCAACCTACATCCTTCTGAATCTGCTTAGTGTATTCATCTCTTGGTCTCCCCCTACGATTTTTACCCTCCACGCTGCCCTCCAATACTAAATTGGTGATCCCTTGATGCCTCAGGTATTGAATAGAATTGGGGAGAAGAGGAGTTTGTGGCACAACTTGACAAGAAGAAGGGACCGGTTGGTAGGACATGTCCTGAGGCATCAAGGGATCACCAATTTAGTATTGGAGGGGAGCGTGGAGGGTAAAAATCGTAGAGGGAGACTAAGAGATGAATACACTAAACAGATTCAGAAGGATATAGGCTGCATTACGTACTGGGAGATGAAGAAGCTTGCACAGGATAGGGTAGCATGGAGAGCTACATCAAAGCAGTCTCAGGACTGAAGACAACAACAACAACATTAAATTTATTTTAAAATTTTTGGTTAATATTTGAAGTTCTCCTTTGAAATTGCAGTAGAACACAATTTTATTTCCGCTGTGTTATCTTAATACTTTTTGAAATTTCATGATGTAAAATGTTTTTCTCTGGCCGTGTGAAGGAAGTATATGTGGCTCAAAAGAAGAAGTCCGATTGTACTCGGGAGTGGCGGTGTGACTGCAATAAAATGATTTCCGATTTGAAGTAATAGCACATCAGCTGCGTTTAGAAACAATTTCTAACGCAACTAGTGTGCTACTACATCACATCGGTATGCTTAAAAAACAGTTGCTGAAAATAGTGGACAGAAATCTAAATGACAAGACTCGTCTTTACAGCTCGCAGGGCTGCCAACAGTAACAGCAACATCTAGCTTCATTACGCAATTTTGACTCTACAATGCGCTGCCAGAAATGAAAAACAGTGAAGTCGACATGAAGCGTTCCCTACAAATCCGATGTGTGACGGAACGGAACGACAGACCAATCGGACACCTTCTGTTGTGCCAGTTACGTGCAATTACCATTGTCACCAAAGTGGTTATCGCGAAACGTGAACGGTATCCTTTCAGTTCTTGCTCTAAGGGGAATAGGCAGGCTGCTACGTTGTTGATGTAAAGAATATCTAATAATAGAGCAGTATTTAAATATACAGCTCCGAAACCGCCAGTATATTTACAATGTGCAGCCGATATTTTTATAGAGTAGCCGTCTACGGAGCTGTGGCAACACTGTGGCGTTGCCATAGAGTTGTTTACAAACTCACGTTACGTTACTGGGCCGGCCGCGGTGGTCTAGCGGTTCTAGGCGCCCAGTCCGGAACCGCGCGACTGCTACGGTCGCAGGTTCGAATCCTGCCTCGGGCATGGATGTGTGTGATGTCCTTAGGTCAGTTAGGTTTAAGTAGTTCTAAGTTCTAGGGGACTGATGACCTCAGATGTTAAGTCCCATAGTGTTCAGAGCCATTTGAACCATTTTGTTACGTTACTGGCTGAAGCAGCTCCGCGAAGCGCTGCCGCGCCCATCCGTTGGCAACCTTCAGGGAGCGACTTACACGGAGTCAACTGTAACAGTTGTGCGTGATTAGAGTTTAGGCGTCGTCTCGTTAGCATGCCGACAACGCTAAATACGAGGAGGGGAACGGAGTAAACTATTCGCTTCTTAGACGTCAATACCAAGAGTAGATGCTTTTTCGGATTTTAATGATGTTTACGACAAAAACAAGCTGCTACGTATTGATGCGGTTGAGGCAGTCTTACACGACCTGGACACTGATTGGTAGCCAACATCTGAGATGAAGGGCAAAATTTATACCATTACAAATACATACACAAACGAATTACGAAAAATACAAGCATCTAAAATACTTGACTGTGGAACAGACATCATCTACTGTAGAGAAGAATGTGAATCCCCACTCGGCAAAACACGCAATTTTATCTGTAGTTTCAGTTTTGGCGAAAATACTTCCCGCATTATACCATTTTTCGTCCAGTCGCATTATGAACTATATTGAAACAAATTTTGAACGACTCTGGTGACATTCTCAGATGGTTGAAGTAACTTTATCGGTATTCCACTATATTTTTTTTTCAGTAAGGTCGCTGAGTAACCGAACTAACGTCATTCTTTAAATCCAATCGCGAAACCAAACACTTTTGATATTTCCTTTTTTATATATTAATTTCATGGCGAGAAATACACTGGTGTGCAAAATTGAAGGACGAAAGTAACTTTCGTGTGATATGTTACTAGCAAGTAACATCTGCATCTACATATACATCTACATTTATACTCCGCAAGCCACATGACGGTGTGAGGCGGAGGGTACCTTATCGGTTCTCTCTTCTATTCCAGTCTCGTGTTGTTTGTGGAAAGGAAGATTGTCGGTATGCTTCTGTGTGGGCTCTAATCTCTCTGATTTTATCCTCATGGTCTCTTCGCGAGATATACGTAGGAGGGAGCAATATCCTGCTTGACTCCTCGGTGAATGTATGTTCTCTAAACTTCAACAAAAACCCGTACTGAGCTACTGAGCGTCTCTCTTGCAGAGTCTTCCACTGGAGTTTAACTATCATCTCCATAACGCTTTCGCGATTACTAAACGATCCTGTAACGAAGCGCGCTGCTCTCCGTTGGATCTTCTCTATCTCATCAACCCTATCTGGTACGGATCCCACACCGGTGAGCAGTATTCAAGCAGTGGGCGAACAAGTATACTGTAACCTACTTCCTTTGTTTTCGGACTGCATTTCCTTAGGATTCTTCCAATGAATCTCAGTCTGGCATCTGCTTTACCGATTAATTTTATATGGTCGTTCGGTTTTAGATCACTCCTAATTCCTAGTCCCAGATAATTTATGGAATTAACTGCTTCCAGTTGCTGACCTGCTATACTGTAGCTAAATGATAAGGGATCTTTCTTTCTATGTATTTGCAGTACATTACACTTGTCTACATTGAGATTCAATTGCCATTCCCTGCACCATGTTCTATGAAACTTGGGCCATACATAGATATAACTTCTATAGTACAGAACAGAGGGTAACGGAAAGAAATACGAAATGAGATGAACAAAAACGACATTTTCATTAAAAGGCGGTAACGGCGGCGAAGTCACCACGGTTTGTAATAGTCTCCTGGGAATTACAAAAGGCGGGGCATGGTTCTTAATAGGGTGCGCGACCACCACAGACACCAGTGCGCGCTCTGAAACCTGATCCCTTGCTGTCTGGTGAGGACTTTTTGTGGCTGAGCGCTCTATTCGTCTAACAGCGCAGCTGAAAACTGCTGGACGGTGTCTCCCCAAAGAGCTGGATGGGATTTAATTTGTGGGAACCGTCAGGTTAACCGATTCGCCACATATCCTCTCGTTCCAAGAGCTATGTGGTCGTTCATTGTCATCCATAAAAATGACGACAGGGCCGAATGCGTACCTGAAAAGACGCACTGTCGCAAAAACTTTGACCGGTGAGTGTGCCACGTCGAAAAATCTGGAGGCCAGTTCGACCACGCAACTTTAGGCCCCCACCCTTTCCATCACCATAACAATAACACCAGGACTACCAAAACGACCGTTTTCGACAATGTTACTGGTTGCATTACCCTTTCCCACCTATGGCTTAGTATTTCAGCTTTACGCGTGTCATCCTCTGTTTCAATGCCTTCATCATCCCGGAGTGTCTGGATATGCTGTTTCGATCCACTTACTGATTTAACGTAAGACCAGACCAGAACTTCCGTCTTACGTTAAATCAGTAAGTGGATGATGAAGGCATTTAAACAGAGGATGACACGCGTAAAGCTGAAATACTAAACACCTTTTTCCAAAGCTGTTTCACAGAGCAAGACCGCGCTGCAGTTCCTTCTCTAAATCCTCGCACAAACGAAAAAATGGCTGACATCGAAATAAGTGTCCAAGGAATAGAAAAGCAACTGGAATCACTCAACAGAGGAAAGTCCACTGGACCTGACGGGATACCAATTCGATTCTACACAGAGTACGCGAAACAACTTGCCCCCCTTCTAACAGCCGTGTACCGCAAGTCTCTAGAGGAACGGAAGGTTCCAAATGATTGGAAAAGAGCACAGGTAGTCCCAGTCTTCAAGAAGGGTCGTCGAGCAGATGCGCTAAACTATAGACCTATATCTCTGACGTCGATCTGTTGTAGAATTTTAGAACATGTTTTTTGCTCGAGTATCATGTAGTTTTTGGAAAACCAGAATCTACTATGTAGGAATCAACGTGGATTCCGGAAACAGCGATCGTGAGAGACCCAACTCGCTTTATTTGTTCATGAGACCCAGAAAATATTAGATACAGGCTCCCAGGTAGATGCTGTTTTCCTTGACTTCCGGAAGGCGTTCGATACGGTTCCGCACTGTCGACTGATAAACAAAGTAAGAGCCTACGGAATATCAGACCAGCTGTGTGGCTGGTTTGAAGAGTTTTTAGCAAACAGAACACAGCATATTGTTATCAATGGATAGACGTCTACAGACGTTAAAGTAACCTCTGGCGTGCCACAGGGGAGTGTTATGGGACCATTGCTTTTCACAATATATATAAATGACCTAGTAGATAGTGTCGGAAGTTCCATGCGGCTTTTCGTGGATGATGCTGTAGTACACAGAGAAGTTGCAGCATTAGAAAATTGTAGCGAAATGCAGGAAGATCTGCAGCGGATAGGCACTTGGTGCAGGGAGTGGCAACTGACCCTTAACATAGACAAATGTAATGTATTGCGAATACATAGAAAGAAGGATCCTTTATTGTATGATTCTATGATAGCAGAACAAACACTGGTAGCAGTTACTTCTGCAAAATATCTGGGAGTATGCGTGCGGAACGATTTGAAGTGGAATGATCATATAAAATTAGTTGTTGGTAAGGCGGGTACCAGGTTGAGATTCATTGGGAGAGTCCTTAGAAAATGTAGTCTATCAACAAAGGAGGTGGCTTACAAAACACTCGTTCGACCTATACTAGAGTATTGCGCATCAGTGTGGGATCCGTACCAGATCGGGTTGACGGAGGAGATAGAGAAGATCCAAAGAAGAGCGGCGCGTTTCGTCACAGGGTTATTTGGTAACCGTGATAGCATTACGGAGATGTTTAACAAACTCAAGTGGCAGACTCTGCGAGGGAGGCGCTCTGCATCGCGGTGTAGCTTGCTCGCCAGGTTTCGAGAGAGTGCGTTTCTCAATGAGGTATCGAATATATTGCTTCCCCCTACTTATACCTCCCGAGGAGATCACGAATGTAAAATTAGAGAGATTAGAGCGCGCACGGGGGCTTTCAGACAGTCGTTCTTCCCGCGAACCATACGCGACTGGAACAGGAAAGGGAGGTAATGAAAGTGGCACGTAAAGTGTCCTCCGCCACACACCGTTGGGTGGCTTGCGGAGTATAAATGTAGATGTAGATGTAGATGTATCGCCATATGCGGGTACTAAGAGTACGAATAGTATTGTTAGAACATGGTAGCTGAGAGCAACAGTGAAAAAAAAAGAAAAAAAAAGAAACTGAGCAGTATCACTTATACATAGCAAGAACCAAACACAATTTAAGGACTTCCTACATTTATTGAGGCGAAGTTAACTGGACTCATGATTTATTTATTTGTCTATACTGGAGCACATTTCTTTGAAAAGTAACGGTCGCAACTCAAAGCTCTCACGACGCCATGTAATGCCCCACTTTTTTTTAATGTCATTAATATACGTTGGCAAACGTCCTTGTTGGTGCTTAACATCTGATGTATGTTCTGTACGTCGGTGAAGTTTCGAACCGTTCTGGCAGATGGCAGAGCCGTAGTACAGAGTCAAAATGACCTCTACACACAGTTCACGTTACAAGCAGCATGCTGTTATTGAATTCTTGTGTGCAGAAAAAGAAACCGTGGTGTACATCCATAAACGTTTGTGTGCAATGCGTGGAGATGCTGCAGATGGTGGGAGTACAGTTGGGCGATGGGTGAGGAAAGTTACAGCCTCAGGGAATGCAGGAACAGACCTCCATGATCAGCCACGCTCGGGACGTTCTGTCACAGCCACTGCTCCAGACATGCTCAATGGTGCGGATGCATCACAACTCGACAATTGGCTCCACAGTTGTCGGTCAGCATTGGAAGTGCGTCTGCAATCATCGAGACTCTAGGACATTCAAAGACGTCCTCATGATGGATTCCACGAATGCATCATCCACCATACAGTCCACACGTGGCACCCTCGTACTTCCGTCTCTTTGGGCAGTTCTAAGATTCTCTACGGGGAATCCACTTTGAAGATGACTCAGGCAGTGAAAACATGGCTACGGCTACAGGACAAGAGCTTTTACCAGCAGGGAATACATGCTCTTCCAAAACGTTGGAGTACGGCCATAGAACGTGATGGAGACTACGTAGAAAAATAGGACATGAACAAGACATGTTGATGTATATTGTCACCAAATTCTGACTCTTAACAATAAATATGTTCAGAGAATAAAGGTTGGGCGTTACTTATTGAACGAACCTCATACCCAGCACTAAGTTGAATGATAGAATGTTTTGAATACAGTAATAACCTTAAGCGCAAAGAAAAATTACCCTTTTAGTTAGCAGGAATTATCATATATTGTAAAGTACACAGGTTTCCAACGTTTTCTATGTGCATGAATTTTACATGTATGTTGTGAATGCAATTTTACCAGCTAAGTAAAAGAACGTAGCGGAGATACATCAACGGGAAAAAAACCTCATACAGCAGTAGCACATTTATTGTATCTGAGCTGTGGTAAAATTTGCTGTTTGAAGAGAGCGCCGCAGTGCGCAGTGTGAAGCAGTCGCCCTCCGTTTCTGGCGGTGGCGCCGCTGTGGCAATCGCAGCTTTGGTGTCTCCCTCTGGTGGAAAAGGGGAAAGGTTGCCTGTTCACGTGCTTTTAAGGAGCGCTATCAGCTCGGCGGTAGCTGAAGAGCAGCGTAATAAGCTGCTGCCAGTCCGCCCCCTTTAGGGGGAATCGAAACCCAATAACGGAAAAAAAACTCGGCGGTTGGTCAGTCGGAGTGAGTGTGGGTCAGTCTGTCAGTCTCGGCGAGTCTGGTCAGTTGGTCAGCCGGGTCAGTGTGAGGCAGTCAGTGTCTGTCTGTCGTCCGGAGTGCCAGTATGTGTTAGGCCACCAGTCTGCTCGAGTTTGTTCAGCCAGTGGTCATTGGTGGTTGGATCGATCGGTTGGTCGGTCGCGAACTCGGACATAAGGTGACTGGTCCGTCTTGAGCGTCGGCGCATGTGAGGTCGCCACGTGAGTCCAGTGGGCCGCGCCGTATAGCGAGGCGTAGTGGCTTCGCGGCCGACACGAGAGCAACAGGAGTCAACCACGACATCGGTCTGGCCGGGGCGAGCTGCGACGCCGTGAGACGGGAGACCGGCGCGCCTTCCTGCGGCCGTTGAAGCGGCTGGCAGCGGACGGTTCGGCAGAGCGTTGAGGGTGCTGCCTCAGGTCTTCGCCAGACATCGCAATTTACTAGACGTTAAGTGATTCAGGATATGTTGTTTCATTTACTTGTTAATTTCTACTTGTTTTCTTGGTCAGTCTCTCGGCCCCAGCTTGCTCGTCTGTCTCTCGTCCGCAATTGTTAGGCAGTTAGTGTGTCTCTGTCTGTCTGTCGGTCTGCCATACGTTAATAGCTGCCTCTGTCGTGTTTGTTGGATTCGGTGTTAACGAATTTATAGAATTAAGGGGCTCCGGAACGCCCTATACTTGCAATGTTAAAATAACGCTTATAAATTACATCTTTCCTCACAAAGTATTTGAGGTAGGAAGTTGAACTTTTTACAGATTATTTATTGGAATATGGGCTACAACTTAACACAGGGATTTTACAAAATTTTAGTTCAGTTATTAAAGATGACTTTTTTCAATTGTAATGAAAATTCACAACATTTTTTTGCAATTTTTTATTTATATATTCAAAAATATACAGTTTTTTGGAAAAAGGCTGTGTTAAATTATGCAGAAGGTACTGTGTAACATTTACTGAAAGTTTGAAACAAATATGTTTGGAAGATCCTTAGAAAACATGTAATTAGTATCAGAAAATAAAAGTTTTGGGAACCGAGCGACAAAGATTGGATTAACGTTTAGTGCATTCCAGGTCCATAGGATGGACCTGCAAACTCCTCCTCCAGCTTCCTCTTGTTCCTCCTCCTGTTTACTCTTGCTTGTATTTCTAGACTCTTTAAAGCCCTGTCTGCAGCCCGATGGCGTTCCTTGTCTAAAGCAAGCATCGCTCGTACCATGTTAGAACCTATCTTCATTCCCATATTTCTAAATACCTTGCACCTTACAATGTTGCCATCCTTCAGAGGATTTCTAATAACTTTACTTTTACTCATTATTATACTTCAACAAAACAGAGACTCAAGAAACAGAATTAATTACGAATATTTTCGAGATAACGACAGAGTAAACAAACATGAAACAATCGACAATCACACCAGCGATATATATTGAACCATCACAGGTTAGCCACAACACATACTTTATCTCACATCACTAAAATGTACCTGATGAACACGGACGTTAATAATAACACCATTTGACAGCAGTTTAACAGCGCCACAGTGGGTCACGCCCATGTAGAACACATTTCAAAAAAAATTTAAATATAGTTGTAGTCTTCGGAATTGAATAAATTATATATCTGTTAAAAGGTAATAGTCTGCAGATTCAGAAAACGCAAAAAAGTAAAAATTGAACTTTTCATGATTTTGAGCCTTTCCGGAGCCCCTTAAGGTGTAAAGGCCGAATTCCTGAAATATGTTTTTATCTTGCCTATCATCTTGAGAGGTGGTATATGTGTAATGTAGAGAATGTTTGTACATTTTATGTAAGACTGCATTTCATGGGTTTTTATTTAAATGGTCATTTTAGTATACAAAGTTGCCATCCTTCCACCGTAAGAATTCTTTTAAAAACAAGTTGCACTTTCGGTGGCAAATAATTTGTAATGTGAGTGTTTTGTACCATTTCCCATTTCTCCTACGGGGTGCATAGTTTATGTGTTTATGTGTTTCTGTGATTTGTTAAAATTTTTAAAGTTATCTGGTGTGTTGCAGATTTGCACCAGCAGTGTAGTGTTTCAGAAGTAGTTGTGAGCAGTCGTGACTACGGCCGTGTTAAAAGGGAGCGGCAAGGTTAAAAAAAAATTGTTATTTCTGCCTCTGAATAAATTGTAACTTGATATTTACATGGTGCTTTTTCATCAGTTACCCACTGGCAACTACTTCCACGCTCACATTGTGTGATTAAATGTGTTAATGTTCTTGATGAATCGCTAGTGAATAAAGTAAATTCTTAAGAAAAGGTTTTGAAAGTAAAATCACGGTTCATTACCTACTTTGCAATTTAGGTGTCACATTGTTACACCAGAATAACATCATAAGCTGTCCCAACTACATGGCTGCGGATATTTGGGCGTTACGGCGCCTGTGTTTGACGAAATAAAATATTTCTCCAATGAATTGGTTTTATTTGTTGTCATACTATGTAGTTTCCTAGACTACTTTTTTATGTTTTTATTTCTTGCCATACTATGTAGTTTCCTAGGCTACTTTTGGGTCACTCGTGTCACGTATGTGTTGAGTCAAAACCGAGCAATGGCTATGGAAGTTGCTATGAATGTAGCTTCGAAATGCGCGTTTGAACGGCATTGTTGCTTTTTCCAGTTCTGCCCCTCATTCATCGCAGACGGGTTTTCAACTTCGTTCAAAAGCGTGTGTGCCATTGTCTCTTCATCTGACTTCACTGCAAGTTGTCGGCACCGCCAAAGGCATTTTAACCTTATTCTCTCTACTGGGCCAAGCTTTCTGTCTTTGGTTTAATGGTGACTAGGTGGTTGACTGTGAACTTTATCCTCATTGTTTCATTGGTTACTCTTCATATTATGAAGTCGTGAAGTTGCGGAATAGCAGAAATCAGATTAGTGACAAATTTAACGTCGAAACTGGTGTCGCGAAATAGACGAAGTGAAGAAATTCTGTTAACTATGAAGCAAAATAACGTATGACAGACGGAGCAAGGAGATCATAAAAAGGCGAAGAGGCTATTGAGGAATAATTTCTCGAGAATGTGTGTTTGGGGGCACACATTGCATGCGAGTGAATCAAGGACTGTGGGAAAATGGTAAAGGACTGAGTCAAAGAGTTTGAAATGTGGTGCTACCGAAGGATGTTGAAAATTAGGTGGCTACAAGGTCACGCAATTCCAGCTGCAGGTTGCTTACTTAAGGTCTTTCAGGGGCAACATACATTTGACCTTTAGTATTTGATACTATTATTGACCGAATTTAAAAATTTAAAATCCTATCATAATTTTCTCATTAAGAGGATAATATTACGTTAAAGGTTTAACATAATTAGTATTAGACTTAAGAACTGTGAGGCAGTGTAGCCTGTGGCGCTCAAATTATTCAGACCATGTCCAGTATTTCAGAATGGGAGAGGTTATGTTAGCTACTAACAGTGCACGTTTTTTCATTTTTTTCGGCTGTCGAAAAAGTTATTAGAGACAACCACCCCCGTCCATAAAGTACCTAACTCTGTTATCTCTATCCGCGACACATTTTGGAGACTATATACATATATCTCACTCAATGAACCTGCAAAACTACATCATTGTAAGACACGGGGTTCAGGAGAAATGACCTCATAAATAGTGAGTTGTGTGAAAAACTTTTCCAAACGGAGCACAAGTTACGCCTTCTAGTGTTTGATAATCTTAGCGACTTCCAACAAACTTTACATATAAATCGAAACTTTTGCTCCCTGTAAAGATTTTTCATGTTTAAAATCAAGTATTGTGCACATTAAATTATTAGGTAGATAATGAGACGTTTGAAGCTGTTTTGTTATTGGGTTCTGTTCTTCAAAGAATCGAGAGTGGGGGATGGAGGTTACTGATAAGGGATGAGGAAGTTCTCATAGCAATAGCCGAGGAGAGGAACATGTGGGAGACACTGACAAGAAGAAGGGACAAGATCATAGGACAAGTACTAAGACTTGGGGGAATATCTTTCATGTTACTTGAGGGAGCTGCATAGGGTAAAAACTGCAGGGGTAGAGAGAGGTTGGAATACGTTCAACGAGTAACACAGGATGTTCGGTGTAAGTGCTACTCTGACATGAAGAGGTGGTCACAGAGGAGGAATTGATTGCGGCCGGCGTCAGAAAAGTCAGAGGACTGGTGACACAAAAGAAGTGTACCACGGGAGACGGTGCCGGTGGAAACTTGTCTCCGGAATCACATACTTATTCAAATACAGGCCATTCTGTCCTGTGATAGCCAACTGTCGTCAACACGAAAGGTTTGAAATTGTTATGTTCATTCTCAAATACTGGATAAAGAGAGCGAGGGTAATTTTTTAACGGTGAGTTATGCTGCCGCAAGAGATATAAACATCTTACTTTAATACTTGTCTTAATATTTTAAGCCTTTAACATTATCCCTCATAATTAAGGCTACTGGTGACTAACAGGTCATGGCAGCATTTTAAATTTTTAGAATCGGTCAGTTGAATGTAGTCAATTACAGTCATTGGAAAAGGAATGGACAAGGTACAGGGACACAGTACTAGAAGTGGCTAAAGAATGTCTTGGAACAGTAGTGTGTAAAAGTAGGATGAAGCAAACAGCTTGGTGGAATGATACAGTCAAGGCAGCCTGTAAAAGGAAAAAGAAGGCGTATCAAAAATGGCTACATACCAGAACCCAGGTAGACAGAGAAAGTTATGTTGAAGAAAGAAACAAAGCCAAACAGATAATTGCAGCATCCAAGAAGAAATCGTGGGAAGACTTTGGAAACAGGTTGGAGACTATGGGTCAAGCTGCTGGAAAACCATTCTGGAGTGTAATTAGCAGTCTTCGAAAGGGAGGTAAGAAGGAAATGACAAGTATTTTGGACAGGTCAGGAAAACTGCTGGTGAATCCTGTGGATGCCTTGGGCAGATGGAGGGAATATTTTGAAGAGTTGCTCAATGTAGGTGAAAATGCGATCAGTAATGTTTCAGATTTCGAGGTAGAATGGGATAGGAATGATGATGGAAATAGGATCACATTTGAGGAAGTGGAAAAAATGGTCAATAGATTGCAGTGCAATAAAGCGGCTGGGGTGGATGAAATTAAGTCGGAACTCATCAAATACAGTGGAATGTCAGGTCTTAAATGGCTACACAGGATAATTGAAATGGCCTGGGAGTCGGGACAGGTTCCATCAGACTGGACAAAAGCAGTAATCACACCAATCTTTAAACATGGAAACAGAAAAGATTGTAACAACTACAGAGGTATCTCTTTAATCAGCGTTGTGGGTAAAATCTTCTCAGGTATTGTTGAAAGGAAAGTGCGAGTATTAGTTGAGGACCAATTGGATGAAAATCAGTGTGGGTTTAGGCCTCTTAGAGGTTGTCAGGACCAGATCTTTAGCTTACGGCAAATAATGGAGAAGTGTTATGAGTGGAACAGGGAATTGTATCTATGCTTTATAGATCTAGAAGAGGCATATGACCGGGTTCCTAGGAGGAAGTTATTGTCTGTTCTACAAGATTACGGAATAGGAGGCAAACTTTTGCAAGCAATTAAAGGTCTTTACATGGATAGTCAGGCAGCAGTTAGAGTTGACGGTAAATTGAGTTCATGGTTCAGAGTAGTTTCAGGGGTAAGACAAGGCTGCAACCTGTCTCCACTGTTGTTCATATTATTTATGGATCATATGTTGAAAACAATAGACTGGCGGGGTGAGATTAAGATATGTGAACACAAAATAAGCAGTCTTGCATATGCGGATGACTTAGTTGTGATGGCAGATTCGATTGAAAGTTTGCAAAGTAATATTTCAGAGCTAGATGAGAAATGTAAGGACTATGGTATGAAGATTAGCATCTCCAAAACGAAAGTAATGTCAGTGGGAAAGAAATATAAACGGATTGAGTGCCAAATAGGAGGAACAAAGTTAGAACAGGTGGACGGTTTCAAGTACTTAGGATGCATATTCTCACAGGATGGCAACATAGTGAAAGAACTGGAAGCGAGGTGTAGCAAAGCTAATGCAGTGAGCGCTCAGCTACGATCTACTCTCTTCTGCAAGAAGGAAGTCAGTACCAAGACTAAGTTATCTGTGCACCGTTCAATCTTTCGACCAACTTTGTTGTATGGGAGCGAAAGCTGGGTGGATTCAGGTTACCTTATCAACAAGATTGAGGTTACGTATATGAAAGTAGCTAGGATGATTGCAGGTACTAGTAGATGGGAACAATGGCAGGAGGGTGTCCACAATGAAGAAATCAAAGAAAAACTGGGAATGAACTCTATAGATGTAGCAGTCAGGGCGAACAGGCTTAGATGGTGGGGTAATGTTACACGCATGGGAGAAGCAAGGTTACCCAAGAGACTCAAGGATTCAGCAGTAGAGGGTAGGAGTCGGGGCAGACCGAGGAGAAGGTACCTGGATTCGGTTAAGAATGATTTTGAAGTAATAGGTTTAACATCAGAAGAGGCACCAAAGTTAGCACTGAGTAGGGGATCATGGAGGAACTGTATAAGGGGGTCTATGCTCCAGACTGAACGCTGAAAGGCATAATCAGTCTTAAATGATGACGATGATGATGATGATGATGATGAGAATCGGTCAGTAATTACACGAAATACTGAAAATGAAGTTTTCGTTGCTCCTTGAAATTGTTAGCGCAGTGTTATGCAACTGGGACTGGTCATAGTAATACAGATCGTTCATTCGTCCTTCTGAATATTCGTGAACTTTTTCGAACACACGCGGGCGACCTCTGATTTATCCACTTGCAAGAGACACTCGCAGCTGTAACGAGCGCACGTTGTCGTCGATCCTGGAGTGCACCGGTGCCTTTAAATGTCTCCATTGCTACAAGACATGGAGGATTAAAGCCCGCGAGTGGGAGGGGAGGCCAAGCTGGCGCACCTCCATGAGCAAACAGTCGCTCGCCAAACGTAGAAAATGGGGAGATGCCCGCCCTTGTTCCTACACCAAGTCCTTCGTCTTGGTGCAAGGGTACCTTTCTATAACAGCAAGGATAATTTGTCGCCCACAAATTGATAAGAAACAGCATCTGTTAACAATTCCAATTAAGCGCATGGCTCTATCAATCTGTTACTCGTAATTCCGGCCCACACCTTGACATTAAAGCGAACCGTTATCTTGCTTCCACGATCTCCCTCAGGAATCTGCGTCTACCCAGACGGGCTTATACAGGGTGTTACAAAAAGGTACGGCCAAAATTTCAGGAAACATTCCTCAAACACAAAGAAAGAAAATATGTTATGTGGAAATGTGTCCGGAAACGCATACTTTCCATGTTACAGCTCATTTTATTACTTCTCTTCAAATCACATTAATCATGGAATGGAAACACACAGCAACAGAACGTACCAGTGTGACTTCAAACACTTTGTTACAAGAAATGTTCAAAATGTCCCCCGTTAGGGAGGATACATGCATTCGCCCTCCGTCGCGTGGAATCCCTGATGCGCTGATGCAGCCCTGGAGGATGGCGTATTGTATCGCAGCCGTCCACAATACGGGCACGCAGAGTCTATACATTTGGTACCGGGGTTGCGTAGACAAGAGCTTTCAAATGCCCCCATAAATGAGTCAAGAGGGTTGAGTTCAGGAGAGCGCGGAGGCCATGGAATTGGTCCGCCGCTACCAATCCATCGGTCACCGAATCTGTTGTTGAGAAGCGTACGAACACTTCGACTGAAATGTGCAGGAGCTCCATCGCGCATGAACCACATATTGTGTCGTACTTATAAAGGCACATGTTCTAGCAGCACAGGTAGAGTATCCCGTATGAAATCACGATAACGTGCTCCATTGAGCGTAGGTGGAAGAACGTGGGGCCCAATAAAGACATCACCAACAATGCCTGCCCAAACGTTCACAGAATATCTGTGTTGATGACGGGGTTGCACAATTGCGTGCGGATTCCCGTCAGCCCACACATGTTGATTGTGAAAATTTACGATTTGATCACGTTGGAATGAAGCCTCATCCGTAAAGAGAACATTTGCATTGAAATGAGGATTGACACATTGTTGGATGAACCATTCGCAGAAGTGAACCCGTGGGGGCCAATCAGCTGCTGATAGTGCCTGCACACGCTGTACATGGTACGGAAACAACTGGTTCTCCCGTAGCACTCTCCATACAGTGACGTGGTCAACGTTACCTTGTACAGCAGCAACTTCTCTGACGCTGACATTAGGGCTATCGTCAACTGCACGAAGAACTGCCTCGTCCATTGCAGGTGTCCTCGT
This sequence comes from Schistocerca cancellata, assembly GCF_023864275.1. Lineage (NCBI taxonomy): Eukaryota > Metazoa > Arthropoda > Insecta > Orthoptera > Acrididae > Schistocerca > Schistocerca cancellata. Next base: position 496,590,128 of record NC_064634.1, read on the forward strand.
CGTTCTAGGTCTTCCCCAGTGGCGAGTCATAGGCTGCAATGTTCCGTGTTCCCTAAGACGCCGATCAATTGCTTCGAACGTCTTCCTGTCGGGACGCCTTCGTTCTGGAAATTTGTCTCGATACAAACGTACCGCCCCACGGCTATTGCCCCGCGCTAATCCATACATCAAATGGGCATCTGCCACCTCCGCATTTTTAAACATTGCACTGACTACAAAACCACGATCGTGATGCACACTAACCTGTTGATGCGACGTACTGATGTGCTTAATGCTAGTACTGTAGAGCAATGAGTCGCATGTCACCACAAGCACCGAAGTCAACATTGCCTTCCTTGAATTGGGCCAACTGGCGGTGAATCGAGGAAGTACAGTACATACTAACGAAACTAAAATGAGCTCTAACATGGAAATTAAGCGTTTCCGGACACATGTCCACATAACATCTTTTCTTTATTTGTGTGTGAGGAATGTTTCCTGAAAGTTTGGCCGTACCTTTTTGTAACACCCTGTATAGTGGTATTTGTGCGGCTGCATGATTTCTGACTCATCGGTGACCAAAATGCAAGCTGTGTACTGCGCGTCTTCAGCGTTCTGTCTTAGAATCGATAGGCAGAACTAGAATGTGGCATGGTGGTCTTGTGGTCTGAGATGTTGCGTACAGGAAAGTAAGGAAATAGTAAAGTTATAGGAATTTGCGGTGCTTATCACAACGCAATGTTGAAATCCCACGCATAGCAGAATCCGCGGCGTCGTCGACTATGGAGAGAGGCGCAAGAAGAGTGACCACCGCAGAGATGCTGCACAGCAAAGCGGTATCGCGGAGTGTTGCCAGTGAGGTGCTAGGAGGAAGTCGTGTCTACCGTAGTTCTCAGGCGCCGCCGCCGGGCCTCTGCCTTGAAATAGCGTCACCGGAGCCAGGAGGGCAGTTCTGTTCCAGGTCGGGTCCTGCCCACTTCCAGGAAGTTCCTGATGGAGTAACGTTGTTGCTCTGCACAGTCGGCATGACAGCCAGTGTAAACCTTCCGTGATTGAAGAGACTTCCGTCCCCTGTGAACCGTGGCTGCGCGCCAACGCTATCGCAACTGTGTCAACAAGTGTCTAAGAACTTCTGTTTTCTAGTGACTGTACTGAACTCACAGCACGGCCATTCCAAACTTGTATCAATTTGCTACTCAGTAATCGTGGCTCGTTTGGAGTGTCCTGAACCGGAATTCCAACTGTGCAGTTTCTTAGCTACAGTCGAGGGCTGGCGAGCAAAGGTAAATTCTGTTACAATTAATAGAGTACTATTTATTTAGAGTATTCTAATTAACTGTTTTATTACTAGCCACCTCAGTGTCCAAGAAAGCGGGCATAACGGCCATGTGTGTCTCGGTTGGAATAACAAAACTTCTTTTCATTGGTTGCTTTGTTCACACGTCACTAACGTTATTCTGATAACAGCATAAAGTAATATGTAGTGAATAAATGATGTACGGTGAACCTGTTAAGTGCTATGTCTGACAATAATATTACCGTTGGATGACTAGGCACAAAGACAAACATGACCAGTAAGTAAGACGTGAACGACAAAACAGGCAACCAGCGTCACTAAATGCTGTTTGCCCATGACTTTAGCAAAGTGGCCCGGACCTCAGCAAGTACCTCGTTCCACATGCACACCGGTGAGCCTAAACACCGTGACCACCGTCCACTGCGACAGCAGTAGCAGCCTGGTGACCTTGCGGGGACGTGACGCGGTAAGGAAAAAAGACTTCAGCGCCAAGAAGGAGTTATGCGACGTAAATGAAAGTTTGTAGGCGTGTTTCTGCATCTGAAAGAAGTCCATTCGAATTTCATGCCTGCTGCTTAAGAGTGACGCCAGCACCGCCACTATGAGGGTGAAGATCAAATGTTGGAACACGTGAGGCAATACTGACCTTACGACTTATCTTAGAAAATAGATTAAGGAAAGGCAAACCTACGTTTCTAGCATTTGTAGACTTAGAGAAAGCCTTTGACAATGTTGACTGGAATACTCTCTTTCAAATTCTAAAGGTGGCAGGGGTAAAATACAGGGAGCGAAAGGCTATTTACAATTTGTACAGAAACCAGATGGCAGTTACAAGAGTCGAGGGACATGAAAGAGAAACCGTGGTTGGGAAGGGAGTGAGACAGGGTTGTAGCCTCTCCCCGATGTTATTCAATCTGTACATTGAGCAAGCAGTAAAGGAAACAAAAGAAAAATTTAGAGTAGGTATTAAAATCCATGGAGAAGAAATAAAAACTTTGAGGTTCGCCGATGACATTGTAATTCTGTCAGAGACAGCAAAGGACTTGGAAGAGCAGTTGAACGGAATGGACAGTTTCTTGAAAGGAAGATATAAGATGAACATGAACAAAAGCAAAACGAGGGCAATGGAATGTAGTCGAGTTAAGTCGGGTGATGCTGAGGGAATTAGATTAGGAAATGAGACACTTAAAGTAGTAAAGGAGTTTTGCTATTTGGGGAGCATAATAACTAAAGACGGTCGAAGTACAGAGGATATAAAATGTAGACTGGCAGTGGCAAGGAAAGCGTTTCTGGAGAAGAGAAATTTGTTAACATCGAGCATTGATTCAAGTGTCAGGAAGTCGTTTCTGAAAGTATTTGTATGGAGTGTAGCCATGTATGGAAGTGAAATGTGGACGATAAATAGTTTGGACAAGAAGAGAATAGAAGCTTTCGAAATGTGGTATTACAGAAGAATGCTGAACATTAGATGGGTAGATCACATAACTAATGAGGAGGTATTGAATAGAATTGGGGAGAAGAGGAGTTTGTGGCACAACTTGACAAGAAGAAGGGACCGGTCGGTAGGACATGTTCTGAGGGATCGGGGGATTTAGCATTGGATGGCAGCGTGGAGGGTAAAAATCGTAGTGCGAGACCAAGAGATGAATACACTAAGTAGATTCAGAAGGATGTAGGTTGCAGTAAGTCCTGGGAGATGAAGAAGCTTGCGCAGGATAGAGTAGCATGGAGAGCTGCGTCAAACCAGTCTCAGGACTGAAGACCACAACAACAACAACCTTTGACCTTTTACGTGGCGAGTTGATATTAGTCAAGAATGCCTTTGAGGCAAGAAAGACGCCATTATCAACACATCGTCGAGTTTGAACGACGTCTTGTAATAGGGCTGCGACGAACTAGATGTTCGTTCCGCGGTACTGCAGAAAGATTTGGCAGGATTCTAACTATTGTACATAATTGGTGGCAGCGGTAGTCACGAGTGTTGTGTCCTCCCTGCTCGTCAAATATGGGGTGCCAGGAAAACTACTTTCTCGGATCGCTAGACAACATTTCAAGCAAATCGTATTAATGAAGTTTATTAAGAAAGGAAATGATTGCAATACCTCACTTTGTGAAATACAGATGTGTCGCAGGCAAAGGTCGACAGACAAAACAAGAAATATCTTCAGTATATACAATTTGTAATACAAGAGAAATAATTCAGTTCCTTAGTCGCTGCTATACAATTGCCTATTCTTGATGCCGCTGTGGAAGTCGAACTGTCAGCGGTGTGTGGACGAGCGTTATCCTGTTGGAAAACACTCCTATACTCTGTTCAACTGGGCCGCGGCCAGTCGGGTGCAGCGCTTATGTTCTCTTCGCATGGACGCCGCTGCCGTCGACTTGTTGTCCTGGAGAGGGGCCGCTCCCCGTAAAATCGGCTGACGTCTTCTTAACAGCCCTCTCTGCTCCAACGTTCGGGACCGGCGTGCCGGGACTTGACTTCACGCCGGAACAACGAGCATGTACGCTCGCGAGAAGACAGAACTACGGGTGGTCACGTGGCACTATCTAGAAGGCAGACCACCGTCTTCGGCCTATGACTGCGTCTTTAGCATCAATTTGAGCAACAGCTGGCACCACGGTGACTCAGTGTTGCAAATCGGTTACTTCGAGGACGGCTCCGAGCCACTAGCTCTGAAGCGTGCATTCCACTGACCCCAACTACCGCCATTTGCGTCTTCAGTGGTGTGAAGCGAGAGCTCATTGGAGGGCGGGGTGGAGGCCTGGTGTGTTTTCTGATGAAAGCTGGTTCTGCTTCGGTGCCAGTGATCGCCGTGTGTTGGCTAGAAGCACGGCAGTCGAGGGCCTGCAACCGTCCTTAGTGCTGGACATACTGGACCTACACCTGGAGTGACAGTCTTGGGTGCGATGTCTTATGACAGCAACAGCACACTCATAGCTAACCCATGCACCCTGACTGAAAATTTGTTCGTCAGTCTGGTGATTCGGCCTCTTGTGCTGCCTGCCATTCATGAACACAATTCCAGGGGGTGTTTTCCAACAGGTTAACGCTCGTACATACACTGCTGACATAACTCAAGATGCTCCACAGTGTGTCGACATGTTGTCTTGGCCTGCTCAATCACCAAATCTGTCTCCAGTGGAGCATGTATGGGCCGTCATCGGATGACAACGCCAGCGTCATCCACATATAGCATCAATCATCCTTGACCGAGCAAGTGCAACACTAAAAATGGTTCAAATGGCTCTGAGCACTATGGGACTTAACATCTGTGGTCATCAGTCCCCTAGTACTTAGAACTACTTAAACCTAACTAACCTAAGGACATCACACACATTTATGCCCGAGGTAGGATTCGAACCTGCGACCGTAGCGGTCACGCTGTTCCAGACTGAAGCGCCTAGAACCGCACGGTCACACCGGCCGGCAAGTGCAACATTCATAGAACACAATCCCACTTTGGGTGCATAAACCTGTGATCTTGCAAATTTAATCACTAAAATATGTTACCTAGACAAACGCATTCCAGAAATTTCATTACTCTGCGTTAAATTGCGACTTTTTCCTTCATTGTATATAACTGGAGCAGAATGGAGAACCATTCTAGTGACGATACGGGCAGCAATGTGTAAATTCCCAGCCCTAAGGCTCCTAGGAACAACCATCTCCGGAACAGCACCGCTGGTGGTCTGTTCATTTGCGTCTATCGTGAAGATCCGTACGAAGCGGTTGAAGAAGAGTGAAAGCCGCGGCTAGGGAATAAGATGTTGGACGCCCACACCTCACCACTGAACGTGAAGGAGGGAGGCTTGCCCACTGTGTAAAGTGACAGCTGACGGACATGCACACGAGTTCCAGGCTCTGTTCAGCACGCCGCGGCGGACAACCACGACGTGTGCCCGTGTTGAGCCAGCGACATCGTCAAATAATATTGCCGTGGGAGAGGTATCTTCGCTATTGGACCATTGATCACTGTAAAATGCCACCTGGTTGGATAAATGACGTTGGCTGTCGCACAGAAAATACACAATTCCCAGCCACTTTGAAAAAATTCTCAGTTTCGCACGGTATAGTATCAGACTCACGCAACTAGGGTACCGAAATTCCTTTACGGGTGGGGGGAGGGACAGGGGGGGGGAGAGAGAATGGGGGGGCGGGTAGACGACTCGGACATAGCACAGGCGTATCCATAATAACATGCCGACCCCACGTGGTCACGCTATAAGGCCAGGACAGCAGGACAGAGGTGTATCTGGAACGGACTTATTTTCTAGTTTTCAACTCATTTAACTTCCTAATGAAAAAGAATCACTTTTTTTTTTTTAACGCTCTGTACAAATGATAGTGCACGTTTCCAATTAAAATACTGGGTATCTGTTCAATTGTTTTTGCGCATTAACTTAAACTAATGAGGCAGTCTGTTGTCAGATCGCTTGCGAAAATTTCCTCTCGCAGGCAGGTGTCACGAGATTGTAGAAAACGCATAGCGGTGTCATTTTGATGCGAGACAAAGTTATAAAATGACATGGAGATGTCTGATGTACCATAAGAATTAACCGAGGAATGACAAGGCAGTTATCGTAACACTATTGATTACGTGATCCTCTCCTCCGACCGCCGTGTGTGGCAGCCGCGCGGTCTGAGGCATCTCGCCACGGCTCCCGCGGCTACCCCGTCGGAGCTTCGAGCCCTTTCTCGGGCTTGGGTCTTGTAACTGCGACAAGGACGGTCGCGGGGTGGCAATGACGGAAAGCGTGGTGGGACCCGCGGAGAGGCCCGCGAACAACAACACAACGGGGGAGGACGGACACGACCAACGGAGGGAAGAAGCGGTTCTAGGAGCTTCAGTCTGGAACCGCGCGACCGCTACAGTCGCAGGCTCGAATCCTGCCCCGGGCATGGATGTGTGTGATGTCGTTAGGCTAGTTAGGTTTAAGTAGTTCTAAGTCTAGGGGACTGATGACCTCAGATGTTAAGTCCCACAGTGCTCAGAGCCATTTGAACCATTTGAAGGGAAGAACGAATACAACACGATCGAACAACGGAGTCACAAGAAAACAAACACGTCCACACGTACACCGAACAAGAAAGAAAGCTGTCTAGCGCGAAGCCAGGTGTAAACCGACGTACGTGTGGTTAGACTCGCTGCCTGAGCGCGAGGCAGGCGCTTAAGGGGCTCCGGAACGGCCTATACTTGCAATGTTAAAATAACGCTTATAAATTACATCTTTCCTCACAAAGTATTTGAGGTAGCAAGTTGAACTTTTTACAGATTATTTATTGGAATATGGGCTACAACTTAACACAGGGATTTTACAAAATTTTGGTTCAGTTATTAAAGATGATTTTTTTCAATTGTAATGAAAATTCACAACATTTTTTTGCAATTTTTTATTTATATAATCAAAAATATACAGTTTTTAGGAAAAAGGCTGTGTTAAATTATGCAGAAGGTACTGTGTAACATTTACTGAAAGTTTGAAACAAATATGTTTGGAAGGTCCTTAGAAAACATGTAATTAGTATGAGAAAATAAAAGTTTTGGGAATCGAGCGACAAAGATTGGATTAACTTTTTAGTGCATTCCAGGTCCATAGGATGGATTATCTTCATCCTCTGCAAACTCCTCCTCCAGCTTCCTCTTGTTCCTCCTCCTGTTTACTCTTGCTTGTATTTCTAGACTCTTTACAGCCCAGTCTGCAGCCCGAAGGCGTTCCTTGTCTAAAGCAAGCATCGCTCGTACCATGTTAGAATGTTATTATTTACAGTAATAACACATACCTTTGGCTTTCCAACATTTCTCCTTTTCTTAAAAGCCTTCAGAGGATTTCTAATAACTTTACTTTTACTCATTATTATACTTCAACAAAACAGATACTCAAGAAACAGAATTAATTACGAATATTTTCGAGATAACGACAGAGTAAATAAACATGAAACAATCGACAATCACACCAGCGATATATATTGAACCATCACAGGTTAGCCACAACACATACTTTATGTCACATCACTAAAATGTACCTGATGAACACGGACGTTAATAATAACACCATTTGACAGCAGTTTAACAGCGCCACAGTGGCTCACGCCCATGTAGAACACATTTCAAAAAAAAATTAAAAATAGTTGTAGTCTTCGGAATTGAATAAATTATATATCTGTTAAAAGGTAATAGTCTGCAGATTCAGAAAACGCAAAAAAGTAAAAATTGAACTTTTCATGATTTTGAGCCTTTCCGGAGCCCCTTAAGTACGCTATCGGGGGCGCCGCTATTGGCCGCTGCAACCACGTGTTCCACTGTCGCGCCCTCACACTAAAAGCGGACCAGGAGGCGCACGCCGCCACAGCTTATGACGCGATGGTGCGGAGACCTCTAGGGGTCTTCGACGTCCATGACGTGGTGCGCGGTACCGGACCCCTCCCCCCCTGAACTTGGGCCTAGGGGCGGAAACGCCATGGCCGGTGCCGAGGTGGGCGGCAGTGGGGAGAGGAACTGGGCGTATCAACCGCTAGCGGCGGGGAGAAAGCGACTCCCGAACTATCCAGGACAGCCGATCCAGAGTCCAGGGCGGGGGAGGGAGCCGCCGATCCACCCGGAGATGGAGAGGGCCGGCGGCAGGCCCGCGGGCTACCGGGGGCTGGGACGGTGACTCGAGGACCTCGTCCGTACCCGAAGGAGGTAGGGAAAGAGGCGGCGGCGCCTGGGCAGCACGAGGTCGGAGCTGATTATGATGGCGGCGCTCCAACACTTTCGACGTCTGCACCGACGTCACACGCCACCCATGGGCCGCGACGGCCGTGGCGGGCGTCCAACCCGCCTTGCACCCGTACTCGCGGGCCCACACGGCTGTTCCAGGGGCTTACCGTTGCGAGGGCCGGGAGTGGGGGCGGGAAGAGGACGGCAGCAGCAAATGGTGCAGGGTCCGTGGCTGTCGCCCATGAAGGAGCTATGACGGACCGCATCCGTCAATTGGAGTAGTAGTGCGATAGGTGCTCAAAAACAGAGTGAGGACCGACGTTGCGACCGCCTTAGTCAACTGGTGTTTAAAAGTGTGGACAAGCCTCTCCACTGCGCCATTCGACGAAGGGTGGAAAGGGGGGCTACGGATATGTTTGATACCGCTGGCCTGACAGAAGTTGTGGAAGGAGGATGTCGTGAATTGGGGACCATTATCAGAGACCAATGTGTGGCGCAGGCCCTCAAAGGCGAGAATCTGGGCCAGGGCCGTCAGTGTAGCCTCTGTGGTGGTGGATGGCATTCAGACAACATATGGGTATTTGGAGTAGGCATCAACGATGAGAAACCACACAGATCCCAAAAATGGGCCCGCAAAATCGACATGGATGCGATCTCAGGACCAGTGAGTCACAGGCCAGGGTGCAAACGACTGAGGAGGGGCTTGCTTGGTGACTCGCGCAGACAGTACATCCACGGACAACGCGACCATTATCGCCATCGATGCTGGACCAATACACATGGCCACTTGGTGGGCATCCGTCTCCGTGACCAACACAAGGACATAATCGACCACAGAGAACCTGTGGGACAGGTGGCGCCAGGGGCTCAAATCAGACTGCATCCCACGAGTAACATAGGGCAGCCACCCGTGGACCACATACTTGAGAACCTGCCACAACACAGGGTCGCAGCGGGTAGCCGCAGAAACATCAGCAGCATATGAGGAAGACTGTCCAGTGTATCCTGGTGGGCGGAATCAATGTAATGTGAAAGCAGAGGACCTCCTGCTGGTCAAAGGCAAGATTGGGGCCTGCTGGGAGATGTGACAAAGCGTCCGCATTAGCATGGTGGGGCGTGGGCTTATACCGGATGGTGTAAGCGTAATTACGTAAAAACAATGCCCAGCGCTGGAGACGTTGAGCCGTTTGCTCGGGAAGGTGAGAGTGGGGTCCAAAAAGCGTAACCAAGGGTTTATGGTCCGTAAGGAGAGTGAACTTTGCCCCAAAGAGATAGGTGTGAAATTTCTGGACAGCGAACACGATCGCCAGGGCTCCTTTTGAATCTGGGAGTAGTTGTGCTGGGGTCAACGTTTCAGAGGCATAAACGATGGGCTGTTAGGAGCCATCGGCATTCCGGTGCTCGAGGGCGGCCCCAATGCCGTATGCTGATGCATCAGCTGCCACAACCAAGGGTGGGTCCGGAGAGAAGGGAGTAAGGCAAGGGGCAGACTTCAGCATCGCCTTTAAACGGAGAAAAGCCTGGTCACAGGCAGGAGTCCAAACAAAGGGTACCCCTTTGCGACGTAAGTGATTGAGGGGTTGAGCAATGGAGGCAGCCTGGAGCAAGAACTTTAAGTAATAAGCAACCTTGCCCAAAATCACCTGCAGTTCAGACTAGGAAGCGCCGCAATGGCCGCGACATTACGACTCGAAGGGTGAATGCCATCTTTGATAAGCCAGTGACCCAAGTATTCCACTTCTGGTTGAAAAAACAACACTTGTCCAGCTGACATCAGAGACCAGCAGACTGCAGAGCGTGAAATAAGGCGCTGAGGTTTTGCAAATGTTCCTGGCGGGAACGCCCAGTGACTAAGATGTCATCCAGATAATTCACAAATGCAGGGATAGGCCATGTAAGCTGCTCCAGAAATCGCTGGAAAATAGCCGGCGCCGAAGAGACACCAGAGGGAAGGCGCTTGTACTTATACAATCCGAAAGGTCTATTGATAACCATGATGTTCTGAGATGCGGCATTCAAGGGCAACTGGTGGTATGCCTCTGCCAGGTCGATCTTGGAAAAATACTCTCCCCCGGCAAGCTTGGCACGAAGGTCTTCCTGTCGGGGAATGGGGTAAGTGTCAACGAGTGACTGAGCATTGACTGTAGTGCCGAAGTCCCCACACAGCCGAAGGGATCCATTGGGTTTCTGTACGACCACCAGTGGTGTCGCCCATGCACTAAGTTACAGGTTCCAGCACGCCTGCGGCCTGGAGCCGATCAGGTTCCTACTTGACCACCGGCCGTAAGGCCACCAGAAGGGGCCGGGCCCAGAAAAAGCGAGGCTGCGCATCGGCCATAGGGTGATGTGTGCCTGAAAGGCGGAAGCACATCCCATATCCGGTGGAAACAACGACGCAAAAGCGGAGCACAGATCGTCCAAGCCCTGAACGGGAACAGCTGGGAAATGACCTTAACTTCGTCGGAAACTGAAAAGCCAAACAGTTGAAACACATCCAGGCCAAAAATATACGAAGCCGACGGATGGTCGACGACAAAGGGGTAAAGAGCCGCGGAACACGCTTGTATGCCGCCTGGACGACGAAATGCCCACGAAGGGGAATGGAACCGTTTCCGTAGGTGACCAAACGGCGATAGGGAGGCGACAACACAGGAGAGCACAGCCGAGTATACGTCGCCATTTTAATCAGGGAGACTGTGGCCCCTGTGTCTACCTGAAAACTGACATCCTCTGTGAAAATGTGGAGCGTGAGGAAAAGCTTCCGCACTGACGGGTCATCCTGTGGGACGACTGATTGCAGAGAATGGACGGTATCTTGAGGCCCAGGAGGGGCAGGACTGGAGCGAGTCGAGCGACTACGACAAACCGATCGGATGTGGCCCTCCTTGTGACACAGGTTGCACGTTTTCCAGCGGTGGGGACAATCAGCCCGCGAATGGGCAGTAAAGCACTGTGGGCAACATGGAAGTGGGCCGCGCGACCAGTGACGAGGGGCGACCGAAGGCGCCAACGCCATAGAGACATCGGAACACGAGGTGTCCCGATGGCGTGGGCCCCTGTCGGCCGGGCCACGTCGACGTCGCGAGGGCGGAACCCGCCGTGACGCCGCCATCACCCGCCAGGTGGCGCCATAATGTGGCGCCATAAGACGCTCGTTAGCTGCTTGAGCAATTTCAAAGGAGTGGGCAATGTGGTGAATCTAGTTTAAACGCCGCAGTACGGACCTCAGGGTCGGGAGCCAGCTGAACCACCACACCCCGGATCAGGGAGTCCGCATACGAAGCCTTAAACTGCTGTATGGTGCACGTAAAATCGCATCGACGGCTGAGACCCTGCAAGTCCGTGAGCCAGGAACGATACGATTGACCAGGCTGTTTATAGTACTGTTGGAACTCCAGCCGAGAAGTGACTACATGGTAGCATTGGGAATAATAGCTTGTCAGCAAAAGGCAGATCTCCTGGAAAGACAGAGCCACAGGATTGGACAACGGTGCCAACTTGGGGAGAATAAAGAATGTGTCCGGAGAGGCCCATGACAAAAACAACGACTGCTGCCAGGAGTCGTCCGTGACTTGAAAAGCCGTGAAATGTTGTTTCGGCCGATGTAAGTAGGTTTCCCAGTCCTCTTTAGCGTCAGTAAAGGGTGGAAACGTCGGCGGAAGCGGGAAAGCATCGGACACCCGAGGACTCTGAAGCTGGTCCGGTAACGCGTCCCAGACATCGACTTTGTTAGCAACTGCAGCGACTTTTGTAAGGTCTAACTGGAGCTGCTGCTGCTGCATGAGCTGCTGCTGTTGCTCCAGCAGACAGACCAACTTTGCCTCCATACCAACAACGACCGCCGTTTACCTCGTCGCCAAAATGTTGTAACTGCGACCAGGATGGTCGCGGGGTAGAAATTATGGAAAGTGCGGCAGGACCCGCGGATAGGCCCACAAACAACAACAGAACGGGAGAGGACAGACACGACCAACGAAGGGAAGAACGAATACAACACGATTGAACAATGGAGTCACAAGGAAACAATCACATCCACTCGTACACAGCACAAGGAAGAAAGCTGTCTAGCGCGAAGCGAGGTGTAAAACGATGCACACGAGATTAGACACGCTGGGTGAGCTTTTTTTTTTTTGTTTTTTCTTTATTGTGATTTCATTCCCCTGCCCCATATGGGCAGGGGAGGGCTGTCAGCGGCACAATCCGCCGCTCTTCAGCCGAGTGACATGACAACTAAAACAAGAATAAAGTGGTACATATATAAGGTGATAAGAAAGGGGAACATAAAACAGACTAAGGGGAGAAAATGGAGGTAAAAATACACTGACATGGAGATGTTCGTGGGGGGCAATGAAAAAAGTCACAGAAAGTTAAATAACAGAGTTAGCGATTTTTAAAACACGAAGAAGACCCTGAATGCACATGCACAGGTAAAAAGTCGGCCACAGTATTAAAAATACTCCAGAACAACACACTTAAAACCCACTTGGAGCACACACAATGAAGAACAAAACTGCCAGGTGGGACCTGCCAAGGGAAAGGTCAGAGATGATGGAAAAGGAGGGGAGCTGGCTGAACCCGAGGCAGGCGCTTAAGTACGCTATAGGGGGCGCCGCTATTGGCCGCTGGAACCACGTGTTCCACTGTGGCGCCCTCACACTAAAAGCGGGCCAGGAGGCGCGCGCCGCCCCAGCTTACGGCGCGGTGGTGCAGAGACCTCTAGGGGTCTTCGACGTCCATTACGTCTGGCGGGGATTCAAATTCCGCGGCACGCGGTACCAGAGGTGTATTTGTTGTCTTTAGCATAAGATAGTTTGTTAGATTAAATAGTGTGTAAGCCGAGGGACCGATGATCTCAAAAGTTTTCTCCTCTGAGTGGTGTATAGTCCCGTCAAAAATTAGTAGAGGGTACCTTATTATCGAAAGCTCTTATAAATTTACAAGGACACTTCAAAATAACCAAAAAATGAGATATTTACACTGGTTTTTTAGCGCCTTAGAGGCCCAATGAGTTGGCCTGATGATACATCACTGGAATGTTAGTCAGACTGGATAACTTAACATTTCAGTCTAACTATTCATATCTGAGTTTCCTCTAAATCAATACAAGTGAATACCACGCAATTGGGGAGGTCCTTTAACAAACACCACAGTCGATTTTTTTCCCCTATCCTTGTTGTGTACCACTTTGTACACAATGATAAGGAGAGGTGGGCTACAGAATAGTGTGACAACTGTCGTCATAGGAAGCAGATATGATAAACAAACAAGATAACACAGCAAATAAAAGATTTTTCTGACTTGTATTTCATGAAACATACACTCCTGGAAATGGAAAAAAGAACACATTGACACCGGTGTGTCAGACCCACCATACTTGCTCCGAACACTGCGAGAGGGCTGTACAAGCAATGATCACACGCACGGCACAGCGGACACACCAGGAACCGCGGTGTTGGCCGTCGAATGGCGCTAGCTGCGCAGCATTTGTGCACCGCCGCCGTCAGTGTCAGCCAGTTTGCCGTGGCATACGGAGCTCCATCGCAGTCTTTAACACTGGTAGCATGCCGCGACAGCGTGGACGTGAACCGTATGTGCAGTTGACGGACTTTGAGCGAGGGCGTATAGTGGGCATGCGGGAGGCCGGGTGGACGTACCGCCGAATTGCTCAACACGTGGGGCGTGAGGTCTCCACAGTACATCGATGTTGTCGCCAGTGGTCGGCGGAAGGTGCACGTGCCCGTCGACCTGGGACCGGACCGCAGCGACGCACGGATGCACGCCAAGACCGTAGGATCCTACGCAGTGCCGTAGGGGACCGCACCGCCACTTCCCAGCAAATTAGGGACACTGTTGCTCCTGGGGTATCGGCGAGGACCGTTCGCAACCGTCTCCATGAAGCTGGGCTACGGTCCCGCACACCGTTAGGCCGTCTTCCGCTCACGCCCCAACATCGTGCAGCCCGCCTCCAGTGGTGTTGCGACAGGCGTGAATGGAGGGACGAATGGAGACGTCTCGTCTTCAGCGATGAGAGTCGCTTCTGCCTCGGTGCCAATGATGGTCGTATGCGTGTTTGGCGCCGTGCAGGTGAGCGCCACAATCAGGACTGCATACGACCGAGGCACACAGGGCCAACACCCGGCATCACGGTGTGGGGAGCGATCTCCTACACTGGCCGTACACCACTGGTGATCGTCGAGGGGACACTGAATAGTGCACGGTACATCCAAACCGTCATCGAACCCATCGTTCTACCATTCCTAGACCGGCAAGGGAACTTGCTGTTCCAACAGGACAATGCACGTCCGCATGTATCCCGTGCCACCCAACGTGCTCTAGAAGGTGTAAGTCAACTACCCTGGCCAGCAAGATCTCCGGATCTGTCCCCTACTGAGCATGTTTGGGACTGGATGAAGCGTCGTCTCACGCGATCTGCACGTCCAGCACGAACGCTGGTCCAACTGAGGCGCCAGGTGGAAATGGCATGGCAAGCCGTTCCGCAGGACTACATCCAGCATCTCTACGATCGTCTCCATGGGAGAATAGCAGCCTGCATTGCTGCGAAAGGTGGATATACACTGTACTAGTGCCGACATTGTGCATGCTCTGTTGCCTGTGTCTATGTGCCTGTGGTTCTGTCAGTGTGATCATGTGATGTATCTGACCCCAGGAATGTGTCAATAAAGTTTCCCCTTCCTGGGACAATGAATTCACGGTGTTCTTATTTCAATTTCCAGGAGTGTATAAAGACTCATTACAAGAATTAGCACTAGCTCATACGATGGCAACCGGGACGAGGCTCGCTGTCCTGTGCATGAACGGCAGTGTCACAGTGAAGAGGCTCCGAGTGTGAGTGGAGCCGTCCTGTATTGCAACGGCGGAGGGTGTTCGCAGTCCAGAGCCACCGGAGGTGTGGCTCAGCAGGCGCGCACCACTGGGTCCGCCAGATCCCGCGCAACTGCTGTCAGCGTCAGATGGAAATCTGCACTTCTGTCGCCAGCCTAAAGACGCCAGTGGCGTGGTACCACTGCGTGATACCACAATGCTTCTGCAGCAGAGCATGTGTTCTGTCTCTGATCAATTAGACGTCGACAGAATACCAACCTGTGATGCTCCGTAGATAGCAGATTCCCCTTCTGAGAATTAGGAAGGTGCCGAACGCCAGATTCACTTGGTCTTGTGGCAAAGAGGCCAACATAAATTTTACCTCAAAAGCTGTCGATCAAATACACATTTCAGCATGGTGGTCATACGTTTCGGTGATAGTAGTCGATGCTGAAGAAGCTGCTCGTTATAAATATTTCTGCATACAAGCTCTATTATTAGGTACTTAATCTATAGCAACACGTTTCCCTAGCCTTACACACTACTTTAACTTATACTAAGGACAAATTAATCCTAGACAAAAGGCAGTTTAAAATCAATCGAGGTTAAAACAGAAAAACAAAATTGGTTGGCCATGTAGTCGTCGTCTTACTTTCAAAATGGGAACACTAGATTCTCTGCTCCTCTTGTCCTTGTTGTTGCACATCCACCAAAGTGATCCTTCCATACGGCAGTGCACGTAGGTCACATTAGCTGCCTCTCCGTGCACCACTAGCTCGTAAACAAGTGCGCGGCTCACAGACGGCACTCAAGTGGTCTTTAAAATTCTAAGTTATGCAGCAAATGAAGTGCGACTGAGAATTTAAAGTTCAATGTTTATGATTTCGAGCATCATTCCAAAACATGTCAAATGTTTCTGTAATCTAAACACATTAAGAAAAGTTTTGCATCACCTCAGTTCCGAGAGTTCAGGAGCCTGTACAGAAAATTGGAATAGAGATCAACATAAACATCACTTCTGCCCTTTTCATTGCTCATGTAAACCACACATGGCATGTTGTACTACCATACAGCGAGGAGAACTTCAGAGGCGGTGGCCCATATTACTGTACACACAGGTTCCTCTAATACCCAGTACCCCGTCCTATTGCATTGATGCATGCCTGTATTCGTCGTGGCAGACTATCCACAAGTTCATCAAGGGACTGTTGGTCCACATTGTCCCACTCCTCAATGACGATTCGGTGAAGATCCCTCAGAGTGGCTGGTGGGCCACGTCGTCCATGAACAGCCCTTTTCAATTCTTCTCAGGCATGTACGATATCGTTCCTGCCTGAAGAACATACTGACCACTCTAGTCGAGCGATGTCGTTATCCTGAAGGAAGTAGTTCACAATCTGTGCACGATTAGGACGCCAATTGTTGTCCATGAAGACGAATGTCTCGCCAGTATGCTGCCGATGTGGTTGCACTATCGGTCGGAGGATGGCATTCACTATCGTACAGTCGTTACGGCGCTTTCCATGACCACCAGCGGCGAACGTCGGCCCCACATAATGCCACCCCACAACAGCAGGGAACCTCCATCTTGCTGCACTCGCTGGACAGTGTGTCTAAGGCGTTCAGCCTGACCAGGTTGCCTCCAAACAGGTCTCCGACGATTGTCTGGTTGAAGACTATGCGACACTCATCGGTGGAGAGAACGTGATGGCATTCCTGAACGGTCCATTTGGCATGTTGTTGGGCCCATCTGCACCGCACTGCATGGTGTTGTGTTTGCAAAATTGGACCTCGTCATGGACGTTGGGAGCGAAGTTGCGCATCATGCAACCTACTGTGCACAGTTTGAGTCGTAACACGACGTCCTGTGGCTGCACGAAAAGCGTTATTCAACATGGTAGCGTTGCTGTCAGGGTTCCTCCGAGCCATAATCCCTAGGTAGCGATCATCCACTGCAGTAGTAGACCATGGGCGGCCAGAGCGAGGCAGTTCCTGTCTCTCTGTATCTCCTGCAAATCCGAACAACATCGCTTTGGTTCATTCCGAGATGCGTGGACACTTCCATTGTTGAGAGCGCTTCCTGGCACAAAGTAACAATGCGGACGCGATTGAACCGCGGTATTGACGTCTAGGCATGGTTGAACTACAGACAACACTAGCCGTGTACCTCCTTCCTGGTGGAATTATTGGAACTGATCGGCTGTCGGGCCCCCTCCGTCTCATAGGCGCTCCTCGTGCGTGGTTGTTTACATCTTTGAGCGGGTTTAGTGAGATCTCTGAACAGTCAAAGGGACTCGGTCTGTGATAGAATATCCACAGCCAACATCTATCTTCAGGAGTTATGGGAGCCGGGGTGATTCAAAACGTTTTTTGATGTGTGTATTTTATTTCTTACTTTCAAACAATTTCACAAAACATTTGACCATTGTTTTTCAAAATTCTTCTGAATTTGGCTTTTACTGTATACTTCTGGACTGCGTAATTCTCGAGATACAACTTTCTTGAATGCTGCTACGCGACAACGATGTTATTGCTCTTGGCTTTCCGTGGCCGTTACTGGAAACATGAGGGGATATTACTGTAAACAAGTGCAGTGGTGTCTGAGGAATGGGAATGCTTTCAGAACAGTTGCACATATACCATAAAGTAGTTGTTCAGCGTGTCTTCGTGAAACATGACAATAAAAACTCATGCTATGCTGACCAACGCAACCTCACTGCCAAGTGCGATAATATCGCGGTCGACTAATGTATTGGTAGATAAATATCCTCTATAGGTTATACAACTGAAATAAAACAATTTTGAGGCTGAAATTCCTATAATAAGCAGGAGTTAACATTGTGTAGAGGCGGAGAGAAACGACCAGTGCAGCAAAGTATTTTCCACACGCAAGAGTACAGGTTCTATAAATTGTTACCTTGTAGTGAGATAACGCTGAAAGGGGAAATTTAGGAACTATGCTGATCAACGCAACCTCACTGCCAAGTGCGAGAATATCGCGGTCGACTAATGTATTGGTAGATAAATATCCTCTATAGGTTATACAACTGAAATAAAATAATTTTGAGGCTGAAATTCCTATAATAAGCAGGAGTTAACATTGTGCGGAGGCGGAGAGAAACGACCAGTGCAGCAAAGTATTTTCCACACGCAAGAGTACAGGTTCTATACATTGTTACCATGTAGGGAGATAACGCTGAAAGGGGAAATTTAGGAGCTTAATCATCGACGTGTCCTGCAGTAGGTACGACACTATATGCGTCATTCCTTTCGTATAAATTACCATACGAATGTTTACGGACTCCAGCAGAGGCAGGTCGGGAACAGGTTCACTAGAAACTGCCGCATTGTGTAACAGCCGACGATGAAAAGGTGCGCGATTGCCAGGCAGTGACAGGGGGAACACGTGAGGCGTCGAGACCGGCCACACGTGACCGGAGCCACATTTTCGCTCGGGCGCGCTTCCTTTGCTGCAGGGTCAAGGGGGCCTGGAACTGGAAACCTGGAGCCTCCAGCTGGAGGCATGCCAAGCGGTCCGCTCGGGACGTCAGGAAGCTGGCCGGGTGGCGGACAGCTTGCTGACCGTGGAGGTGTCCACCAGCCAGTGACAGGACCGGCCGCTAACTGAGCAGTGCGCGCTTCAGCGGTTTAGGCTACGCCGGTAAGCGTCCCACCGCCGGTTCTTCAAGGGTCTCCGGAAAGGCTCAAAATCATGAAAAGTTTAATTTTTACTTTTTTGCGTTTTCTGAATCTGCAGATTATTACCTTTTAATAGGTATATAATTTATTCAATTCCGAAGACTACAACTATTTTTAAATTTTTTTTTAACTGTGTTCTACATGGGCGTGACCCACTGTGGCGCTGTTAAACTGCTGTCAAATGGTGTTATTATTAACGTCCGTGTTCATCAGGTACATTTTAGTGATGTGAGATAAAGTATGTGTTGTGGCTAACCTATTTTCAGAGACTTAGCAGCACCTGAACTGTTGAAAAAGTGTATTCACGGAAAAACTCAAAACCCCAATGAAAGTGTAAATAGTGTTATATGGTCGAGAATCCCCAAGACTGTATTTGTTGGAATAGAAACACTTCACTTTGGTGTGTATGATGCTGTTGCGACTTTCAATGATGGCAACATTGTAAGGTGCAAGGTATTTAGAAATATGGGAATGAAGATAGGTTCTAACACGGTACGAGCGAGGCTTGTTTGAGACAAGGAACGCCTTCGGGCTGCAGACAGGGCTGTAAAGAGTCTAAAAATACAAGCAAGAGTAAACAGGAGGAGGAACAAGAGGAAGCTGGAGGAGGAGTTTGCAGAGGATGAAGATAATCCATCCTATGGACCTGGAATGCACTAAAAAGTTAATTCAATCTTTGTCGCTCGATTCCCAAAACTTTTATTTTCTCATACTAATTACATGTTTTCTAAGGATCTTCCAAACATATTTGTTTCAAACTTTCAGTAAATGTTACACAGTACCTTCTGCATAATTTAACACAGCCTTTTTCCAAAAAACTGTATATTTTTGAATATATAAATAAAAAATTGCAAAAAAATGTTGTGAATTTTCATTACAATTGAAAAAAAAAATCATCTTTAATAACTGAACTAAAATTTTGTAAAATCCCTGTGTTAAGTTGTAGCCTATATTCCAATAAATAATCTGTAAAGAGTTCAACTTCCTACCTCAAATACTTTGTGAGGAAAGATGTAATTTATAAGCGTTATTTTAACATTGCAAGTATAGGGCGTTCCGGAGCCCCTTAAGGGGAAATGTACGTAGAATTTGTGAAAAATGTTCAAAAATGTTTTTGCCGACAGACAGTTCTGTACCATGTTAGAAATATTGTCTCCAGTTTCCAGAGTTTAATTCGTGCTACAAATGATGTTCAAGCCACCTTATTTCAACCAATCCACTGTGCCACGAGCACTTTTCTACACGGCTCTGTCTTTATTTGCGATATTTTATTATTTCCTGCCATTAGGAAAGATATCTGTAAACTACAGAGGTCTGTGAGCTCATTTACGATCCGATTATTAAAGAAATCCACACATTCTGAAACACAAAACCCGAACGAAAGCTTTAGTAACTTCATATAGAACTGACCCCTAAAGACAACATTTTGCTCATCCATTATGGTTAAAATTTCCTCGTATGATACTTGTCTAGTGCTAAGTGGTGGTAAGTGGAAATATAAGAACCCTTATGAGACTAGGATTTGATGCAGGTTCTTCACTGAAAACCTATTGAAGAACAATGATGATTGGCTGTTATGAAATGCCAGTGGAAGATATGGCCTAAAGCAGACGCAAGAAGGGTCTGACCAGAAGAAAAGAGCTTTATTAAGACCAAAAGACCAAATATACATCACTATGGCCAACATTAAGGTACTTGTTTCTAGCGTAAATGCTAATAAAATCTTTTTGTCTCAGCATCTCTAGCAACTTTTATTTTTTAGTATACAAGTAACTTTTTCTGCTTTATCATTGCAGCTAAACAGATGAAATTTCGACAAACTTTGTACATACTACAACACAATTTTCTGTGGTACAATAGTTTTTAAATTGCATTACTTTCAAATGTATTTTACTTCATGTGAAACATAAAATTCTGTTATACACTAATTTAAAAAGTTATTGTAACAGCTCTGAGACATTAAAAACTATATATACATTTATTTGTCTAATTACTAAGAATAACCTACCACATTTTCAAAGTGAGAAGTAAAGTAATTTTTGAGAAAATGTTGCTCATGTGATATACAGCAACGTCCTGACCCAATAATTTCACAAAAAAATTGAAAAAAAACCTGTTATAGCCAATAACCTAGTGGCAACATGTGCAAAATTTGGTTCAGTTATCCCTCAAATCGTAAAAGTAACACTGGCTTACATGTACCCCGTTAAAGAATCGAATTCCCATGCACAAAATAGTTTCAACATCTGGCTAATATTAAAAATAAGTTAATGTGTTAACTACACGTCATGTAACGCAACAGAAAGCGTAGAAAAGATATGAAATAATGCACTCCTGGAAATTGAAATAAGAACACCGTGAATTCAATGTCCCAGGAAGGGGAAACTTTATTGACACATTCCTGGGGTCAGATACATCACATGATCACACTGACAGAACCACAGGCACATAGACACAGCCAACAGAGCATGCACAATGTCGGCACTAGTACAGTGTATATCCACCTTTCGCAGCAATGCAGGCTGCTATTCTCCCATGGAGACGATCGTAGAGATGCTGGATGTAGTCCTGTGGAACGGCTTGCCATGCCATTTCCACCTGGCGCCTCAGTTGGACCAACGTTCGTGCTGGACGTGCAGACCGCGTGAGACGACGCTTCATCCAGTCCCACATGCTCAATGGGGGACAGATCCGGAGATCTTGCTGGCCAGGGTAGTTGACTTACACCTTCTAGAGCACGTTGGGTGGCACGGGATACATGCGGACGTGCATTGTCCTGTTGGAACAGCAAGTTCCCTTGCCGGTCTAGGAATGGTAGAACTTTCGTCGACTTAGTTAAATTCGTCCATCACATTGGTAACAGCTTTGAGCCATCCCCTCCATATACGTAGATTTTATTGAAAGCAGAGGGCTGCGGATGGAGAGCTACGTTTCGTGGACGTTCGATCGCCGCCCGCTGTGAAGCTCACCCTTCTCCTAGCCGTCATTTGGCGCTGCCGGGCACACAGTTTGCTGATTTTTGGGGAGATGTGAGTGTCGAAATCGCGGTGGTGTGATCCGTGTTCTGTGCAGCTCCTTACTTGCTTACTTTGCAGCGCAGCTAGTGGTGTTTAATTTGGTTATAATTTCTGGCTTCTTGTTATATCGTTGATTTCACGAGCTGCCCACATAAACAAACCTTGTCTGGCTTCCGCACTCACAGTCTCTGACACTCATGTTACCTCCACACACTTTTAATCATTTTGTAATATGAACTGACTTTCTCTCTGTTAATTTGTATTGTGATTTTTGTCAATAATTACAGTAAATAAATATTCATTCCTCTCAGTCTTGACTTGGATTTCAAGATCCTTTACGTAGTCCTATAACTTTTCTGTGGTTAGGCTACTCACTAGTAATAAATATAACCTGGTACACATTTAAGCTTACTCTCACTGTGACGGTGTTTCTGCTGTGTACAGTGGCCAAATTCAACGACAAGTTATATTAAGAGTTCAGGGAATCGAACGAGGTTTGGACTCGCTCGTCTTGTATGATTAGATAATTATTTTACAACGAGCAATACACTTCAGTTTCTCGACTCAGATCCGTGACATCAAAGTTTCATAGTATATGAAATACTGGAAATAAAAATTTGTTGCTCCTGAGGCGGTAGATAGGCTTCCTACAACTGCAGCCAATTATGTGTTTTTGTCGTTTATTAATATAGTTTCTAGAAACGTATTTCTGGGGACGAAGCAGAGAAAAGCACGAAGAAAGCGGCGTGTTTGTCTATAAAATAAATCTTGCTGCTGCCAGTTATGATGTTCTTTTATTTCTTTCTTCCAAGGTGCGTGTCGGGAAATGATTCCCATTCTCAGATGCATTTTTTATGTGTTACGTCATTTGTGCGTGATTTTTACGATAGCTGCACTATTGAGTATCCTTCACTCTATATGCGACTTTGCAATTAATGACGAATATCTCTGTAGAAGATGAGAGGAAAAGTACAAGTTTTTTTTGACTTGTCCATTACCTATGTAAAAAGATGTCTCATGAATCAAAAAAGGCGCGTTTTATGTATTACGGTAAGGGCTACAAAATTTATGCGGCCGGACACAATTGGAAAACGTTATGCATAAGTGTTTGTATTGCTTGTATGTGCCAGCCAGGTGAACTCCTTTCTGTAACAAAATATTTCGAGAGCCTGTGTTACCATCATCTTCAGGCTACGTGGCGCTTCGTTTATACTAACATCATTCCCCAATATGAAGGGGACGTGATGTAGGTAAGCAATGTTAACGAAAGAATGTCGAATTACAATCAGAAAAGTCTCTGTTGCTGTTGGCACATCAGTTGGCTCACGCCATAACATTTTTCTGATGTTTTGCGTTTCAAACGTGCGAGCAGCAAAATTTATTCCAAATCTGCCGAGTTTCGGACAAAAGCACCGTTGAATGGAAGTTGCCCGGCAGACGCTCGATAACGTGAACAGCGATACGAAACGTGATTTTGCGCGCATGCCGTCCACACCAAGGCTCAGTCATCGCCTTCTGAATCGCCAAACGTGAAAAAAGCTCGACCATTGCGCTCAGATATGGAGGTCATATTGACTCTGTTCTCCAGCGGCTCACTGCACAAATGAATTCTTGCCACAAGGTCGATCAGTAATAAGTACTGATCACTAATTCAGTGAAGTTTGCGTGAAACAGTCCGTGAGAAAAAAACCGCCCGAATGTGTGATGAAACAATTCGTGTCTTTTGCACCACGAAATTGCATCTACTCACACTTCGTTGCTTGTTCGTCAGATTTTGGCCAAAAAAGATACTATAATGCTGTCCAGCCTCCATATTCGTCAGACATTTGCCCCAAGTGCCTTTTTCTGCTCCATAAAATAAAGAACACATTCAAAGGCCGTTAAGCACACACGACATTACTAAACGCATCTCTGAAACAGCTGAGAACTGTCCTTGCGTTCCACTTCTAGGAGTGTTTGGAGCAATGCTTAAAGCGTTGGCGTAAGTGTACAGTATCTAATGGATATCACTTTCAAGGGGATAGCATTGATGCGGGAGCATAAATGAAATTGGCATAAGTGTACAGTATCTAATAGATATCACTTTCAAGGGGATAACACTGATGCGGAAGCATAAATGAAATTCTTTCCAATAGACAAAAATTCTCATATTCGCACTCATCTGACAATCTTTGCAGATGACGCCTTAGTCAACACCAGCCACCTCAACTTATTACTCCCACGAAGCTGGATATTGTGAATTATTTTAATGTGCAGCTGAAAAGTTGTTGCCATGCTAATTTTTCACTTAGATGTGTTTCCTGTTTACTTCGCTTGCAGTCAGTGTCGAAGCTTTTCACGTCTTCGACATGAGTTATCGAAATGGCGTAGGCCCGCAGCATCGTCTGCATTATTCTCTGTAAGCACAGGGTGGGCAAAGTAAAGCTGGACTGTGAAATATTTCATATATTTTGCAATAGGGAACCAAGCTTATGTAATCTGACATGATTGGTGGTGTGTGTGATGTAAGCTTAGGTGCTATCTTGAGTTGCATAAAATATTTCCCAGGCCAATTTTGTATTGTTAACGTTGCATATGACACTGCCATACAGATCGTATTGTGGCAGAGCATTAGCTTGTCATAGCGAGGCAATTAATGCTTCTAATTTCCTGAAGCAGTGAATGGGTTCGATACCGAGAAAAGAAACACAGCTGCGTGCAAAATTAGATAGAAATAGATTTTGAGACTGAGATGATTAGTTAAATTATGAAGCACATTTAGGCAATCATGAACCGTGAAGGAATTACTTAATGGGGAAAATTAAAAAAAATTGAAAGTTGCCGGAGCGAATGCATGCTTTACCACAGGGAGTATTTTTAAAAGTTATGTCGCTGCTGACGGGTTTTCTCCACAGG
The DNA here is from genome assembly GCF_023864275.1 of Schistocerca cancellata. Taxonomy (NCBI): domain Eukaryota; kingdom Metazoa; phylum Arthropoda; class Insecta; order Orthoptera; family Acrididae; genus Schistocerca; species Schistocerca cancellata. The sequence goes on from NC_064634.1 coordinate 496,614,541, forward strand.
AGTATTCACGTGAAATACCTCTGCATGAAAAGCGAACATAAACCAATTTGGAACTGCTGCATAACATAGGGTAGTAATGAAGACATCGCCGCGCTATTTCAATTTTACAAGTAACTGAAGAGCGGTGGTGTGTACACCAACGCTGAACTGCTAATGAGGAAGACGTTGGTGCATCTGGAACGTTTTTTGTGATTGTAAAAGGTCTGGAACAGCGGTAAGACCTATTTACAGAAAATTCATATCCGACAGAATAAGGCAGCTAGATTGGTTCCTTGCTTCGTTGTGAACACGCGTTTCCGTCTTCAAAGACGTATGCTTATTGTTACGACAGTTGCGCACAAAATTACTCTGCCATTCTATACTGAAGAGCCAAAGAAACTGGTACACCTACCTAATATCGTGTAGAGCACGCAGAAGTGCCGCAACACGACGTGGCATGGACTCTACTAATGTCTGAAGTAGTGCTGGAGGGAACTGTCACCATGAATCCTGCAGGGCTGTCCATAAATCCGTAAGAGTACGAAGGGGGTGGACATGTCTTCTGAACAGCACTTTGCAAGACGTCCCAGATGTGTTCAATAATGTTCATGTCTAAGGAGTTTGGTGGCAGGTGGAAGTGTTTAAATTCAGAAGAGTGTTCCTGGAGCCACTCGGTAGTAATTCTGCACATGTCAGGTGTCGCATTGTCCTGCTGCAATTGCCCAAGTCCGTCAGAATGCACAAATGGTTATGATTGGATGCAGGTGATCAGACAGGATGCTTACGTACGTGCAACCATTCAGAGTCGTATCTAGACTTATCAGGGGTCCCATATCACTCCTACTGCACACACCCCACACCATTACAGAGGTTCCACCAGGTTGAACAGTCCCCTGTTGACATGTAGGGTCCATGGATTCATGAGGTTGTCTCCATACATGTGTGTGATGTCCTTAGGTTAGTTAGGTTTAAGTAGTTCTAAGTTTTAGGGGACTGATGACCTAAGATGTTAAGTCCCATAGTGCTCAGAGCCATTTTTTTTTTGTCTCCATACCCGTACACAATTTGAAACGAGACTCATCCCACCAGGCAACTTGTTTCCAGTGATTAACAGGCCAATGTCGGTGTTGATCATTAACAGGCCAATGTCGGTGATGACGGGCCCAGGTGAGGTGTTAATGCTGTGTGTCGTGCAGTCATCAAGGGTACACGAGTGGGCCTTCTGCTCCGAAAGCCCATATCGATGATGTTTCATTGAATGGTTCGCACGCTGACATTTGTTGATGGCCCAGCATTGAAATCTGCAGCAATTTGCGGAAGGGTTACACTTCTGTTACGTTGTTCCCGTTCTTGCAGGCTCTGTTTTCTTCCGCAGCGATGGCGGAGGTTTGATGTTTTACCGGATTTCTTATATTCACGATATACTCGTGAAATGGTCGTAGGGGAAAATCCCCAATTTATCGCTACCTCGGAGATGCTGTGTTCCATCGCTCGTGCGCCGACTGTAAAACCACGTTCAAACTCACTCAAATCTTGATAACCTGCCATTGTAGCAACAGAAACTGCGCCAGATACTTGGTGTCTTATTTGGGCATTTTCGCCTGCAGTGCCGTATTCTGCCTGTTTCCATGTATCAATATTTGAAGGCGCATGCCTGTACCAGTTTCATTGGCGCTTCAGTCTACAACAGCACAGAAGTTCAACCAACTTGCGGGAATGCAACTGGGTGACCTCGTCAACCACCCCCGATATTTTGACAGATGCACACCTTTCCATTTGTAAGACAGAGCTGCAGCAAGTTATCGATGTGTAGTGGAACTTAGGAACTTAAAACCCCGGGTGCAAAGCAATTCCGGAGAGATACACCCACCTATAGACATACACACACACACACACACACACACACACACACACACACACACACACACTGACGCGTCACCACACAAAGATGAATGATGCCAGAAGTTATCGTTAGTAAAAATTAATAATCAAATGGTGAAGTAGCATTAACTCGGCTCCTGTGTTTTTTTGGCAAGGGTGAGAGCAAGATTACGCAGCAACTTTCATCTCTGTTTACAAGGTTACTTGCTAATTTAATTTCAACAGCTTCTTTAACAGCGCTATCCCAATACCAGGGAATGCTCATGACACCAGTCCTACTCGGTCTTGACCAAGGTTCCTTCCTCTCCCCTCTTCTCTACCTGCTATATACGGCCTTCACCCCTCATCCACCTTCTCCAGTACGTATTCCTTGCCCTCGCCGTCACCCTGCAATGCTTCCAACACCTTCTCCAATCCCATCTTGACCAGTTCACCACTTGGTGTAACCGGCGGTTGCTCAAGTTCAATCCTTCAAAGATTCAGGCGATCATTTTAGGCAGAACCACCCCTTCTTTCCCTCTCCTCGATTTCTATGTCACCATCTATGGCTATCCTATCACCCTCACCACCACCCTCAAGTACCTTGGCGTCACACTTGACCGTCGCCTCTCCTGGACCCTCCACCTTCGGACAATCCAAGCCAAGTCACGCTCCCGACTCGGTCTCCTCAAGCTCCTTTCTGGCCGCACATGGGGACTGGACCTCTCCACCATCCTCCACCATCACTCATCCGCCCTATCCTCTGCTACGCCCACCCCGCCTGGATCTCCGCCCGTCCTACCTTTTAGAAATCCCTTCAAATCCTGGATTACCATGAGCTCCACCTCGCCAATCGCATTCACCTCCCCTTCGCCATGTGGGTCCTGTATGAGTTAATTCCGTTCCCGCACCTCATTTTCCTCGAATTGATACATATCCTCTACACCTCCCACAAACTTGACCCGGTCACCCGCTTGTCTCTCCCATCCTTTCCCATCCCCATCCGCTGCTGTACCTGTATTCCCACATCCCATCCACTCTACATCTCTCCACTCTCCATACGTTTGCCCAAGGAGGCTTCCGCCCACTCCCTTTCCTGATGATGCCCTCATCCCCTCCATCTACCCTTCCTACCACCCCCTGTGTTTTTCCCAAGGGCACCCTCTCTCCCTCCTCTCCTTCCCTCCCTCCTCTCCCCCCCAGGCTTCCCCTACCCCCCCACCTTCTTTCCTCCCCCTTCCCGCTCCACTGGCATCTACACCCTTCTCATCTCCCTCCTCCCCCACCTTTTTCCCTTTGGCAGGTCCCCGGATGCGTACATGAACTGTGAACAGTCGTGCGCTGGAGATCATCGCCATCGGTTTCTTGTGTGCCTTCGTGTTAGTGCCTTAGTGTTTCACCGTCCATGCTTCATCGTTCACATGTGTCATTTCTGTCGTCTATGTCGTGTACAAGTGCTGAACGTTTTTTATTTCACTACGCCTGTGAATGGCTCCAAGTATTTTTCTTTGTGTGTATACTGTTTTTCTCTCCACCGTTTTGTTTTGTTTTTCTATGTCTTCATATGTACTACTTGTATTATCTGTGGCGTAGTTTTACCGCTGCCGGCCTACCTTAGGTTAGTTAGGTTTAAGTAGTTCTAAGTCTAGGGGACTGATGACCTCAGTCCCATAGAGCTTAGTGCCATTTGAACCAATTGAAATCTTCTGTTTAGTGTCCTGTGCAGCTTCCCTTTGACCACTCTGTAATGCACCTCAGTAATTATGTCATCAGTACACAAGTAATGACCGGAACGAAAACACTGACCTTTCGGCGCTTGTGACGCTTTCGAAGCCGTTGTCACTACTTACAATAGGTTTGCAGTAGACCCGGCTTAATGTACATGCAAGAATACGGACTGCCTAGACCGTCGTGTAAGTGATCCAGGAGGAGGAACCCGCAAGGAAGCAGCTGCCCTCCGTCCCGGCACCTAGACCGGCCGGCTGGAAAATCTCCTTTCCTTAATTTGTTGTTGCGGACCGCCGACTGGACAAACCGGTCTGGAGAGCTGGCTGGACCTTCGCGAGCCAAGGTTCCTCCTCGGCTGACACAACTCGGTCCCGCGTTGCCCTGCGGAGGCGAGGCGGAACAGCCGCGGCCAGAGCACGCCTTAGTGGAGTCCTACAAGGAGCCCGAGGGCAGTCGTCGGCCTGAAAGCGGAGCATACCACGTTCCCTGACCAACGCAGAAGCGCCACGGTACTCAGTTCTCGGAATACAAGTCGAAATAAGTACTCTGAAAAGATATGACGTATCCTCAGAGTTATTGTGGTCTTTGGGAGAGCCAGCACTGCCAAAGAACCTCGTATGCAAGGTATATCAGACGAGCGAAGCCCCCTCAGACTTTGAGAAGGACCTAATATCTATGAATCGAAGGAAGTATCCGGACTAACTGGCTGATCATCGTCCAGCCCAAATGGCTAAGGATAGAAACTTGAAATCTCAAGTGGGTGTGCATCTTATACCGTTTGCACCGTTTCAAAAGGAATTTTTCGAAATTCCACCACTAAGAAGGTGAAATAGGGGATTAAATGTTTTTTGAATATACATCGTCAGGAACCGCGTGACCGCTACGGTCGCTGGTTCGAATCCTGCCTCGGGCATGGATGTGTGTGATGTCCTTAGGTTAGTTAGGTTTAAGTAGTTCTAAGTTCTAGGAGACTCATGACCTCAGATGTTAAGTCACATAGTGCTCAGAGCCATTTCAACCATTTGAAACTATATCGGCATTAAGGGAATTTTATAGCCATACTTACGATAATTCCTATTTGGTTTCTCGGTCAGAAATTAAAAAAACCTCTTGGACCATTTTTGGAAATTTAATCTCTATGGGTGTGAAATCGTGGGTGAAAGTCTTTCACAAAATAAATCATTATTAAAGAGTTATTAAAGTATTTTTAAAGTTACATCAATGCAAACTGGTATTTGACTTCTCAGTCACAAGTAAAAAGAAAAATAGGGGATGAAATTCTTTGTGGAAACACTTCATTATGCAAGCATTTTTGAAGTTACATATATGAAAATTTGTAACAAAATACACATGTCACTATTTTTGCAAACGCACGAAACATATTGCAGAAAATATATGAATATTTCATTGTGAAAGCAGTTTTAAAGCTAAATCTATGAAAATTGGTGTTTGGTTCCTTTGTTACAAACATAAGAAATAAGTCTTTCACTGTTTTTGGAAATTCAGTCATTAAGGGGATGTAATAGGGAGGTAATTTTCATTATATTAAAATATATTAGAAGCTAACTCTATGAAAATTTAAATTTCACGTCTCGGTTAGATATAAAGAAATGCAAAAGACATGATCAACGAAAACCTTGTACACCAGCTGCCAGAATCGCGTTTTGGTCAGAGATACCTTCGGAGAGTCAATGTTTCTATGGCCTTAACTAGCGTTAAAAGTTTAGAAGGTGTTGTAATTTGCGAACAACATAAAATTTGATTAAAGAAAAACAAACAATAAACTCTGGGCAGACCATACAGTCAACATGAGCAGGGGGCGCAAAGCTAGTATATAATATATATTGAACTATGGCTCGCAGATTAAAATCTGTTAAACTCACACATTGTGGCGACTTTCTCTATTTCAGAACAGAAGAACACCGTTTGCTCACGTTCATTGAAACAAATATTGAACTAATTTTACCGACTTGTCCGTGCAGTCGAGGATATGGCTCTTGGCGTAACATTTTATAAGTTTCTTGTAAATTCCTGGATTGAGCTGTATGCTACGCTATACATCTGTCAGCCCACGTATGAGGTAATGAGGAGGTACTACCATGCACAAAAGTATTCGAACGACCTGAATTGTGATCCGCCTGATTTGCATGCAACCAACATAACGTAGCGGGTCCTCTAGTCGCTTTGCGGTATAGTCATTCGACTATACAAAATGGATACCACGAGTGACCACTAGACAACACTGTTCTTTAAGGCAATCAGTGCGATGTAACGTCACACCATGATACTGCAAAAACTAGAAAAGCACCTAATTAGAGATGAGTTAGTCCCTAACGTTTGTACAGGTTACAATGATTTTCAAAAGCGTTAGCATCTCATTACAATCTTAAACTACTAACTATGGCACACAAACTATGTAGCAATCCTTAAACAAAGTAACTGTTTGCATGAACATGATATTCTGAGACACTGTCTGGAGTAATAAATGTCTTTGACAGTTCGAAGTATTTTTCCTCTGTATAAGGTTTTCCCGCACCTGCTAAATGTCCCAATGACGATTGGTTTTTGCATAAATTGGACGTTAAGGGAACTAGTTAAAGAAAACGCGATAAACAGCGGTAAACGCTCTAAAGAAACCGCAATATTAATGGAGTATAATCAGTAACGTCACTGTACTAATTATTCATGAAGAATTATTTGCCCACATTTTTGAACTATAAATGACATGACGAAATGTTTTATTCTGGATCTGGACAGAAACCCAGCAGACGTAGCCACTACTAACTAAATACACTTTCTCACCTGCCCGGGACTTGATCAGCGCAACGATCATCTAGCCGTAAAGAGACGTGAAATATAAAGGTTTTCACCAGTATTGGTTAACACATCTGAACTTGAAACGAAATGACGAAATTATTTCTACTACATCAAAACCATTATCGCTCTGTTAACTAACCACGAAAGACGTTTAATATACTCTCCTTCACAAGTAACCAAATATGCACGTGCTGAAAATTGGAATGCTATGATTTAAAAATGTTGTGACGGGATTTTCTACCCAGCACGTTATCGGATTGTTAACTAAGTAAAATAAAATGTTACAAATCGAATTTATTTACCAGCAGCGAGCTGTATCAATATGAGATGAGGTTACAATTTGTTTTGCTTGCCCAGGAATCGAACCCAGAGCGTACAGTCGCTGTTTCCCATCCATAAATAGACGTTAAGTATCAAGTGCTTGCTCACCTGTAGTGAGATGCTCACATGTTTCACTAGAAATAACGGTACCTATTGTTATTGCTGACTATTCATGAGCAGACATTACATATGCAAATTGTTTTTCGGTGGTCGGTCAGTGTGCACATGCTAGGGCGTAAAATGAAATTATGAATATGTGCCGGACCAGGATTGCAACCCAGATACGTTCCATTCCTAGAGATCCGAATTCGAATTCCAGTTGAGGACCAAAAATTGCAACGTCTCAAGTTCAAATTAAATATGAACACTGTGAACGAAATAACCATTCCTAAATTAAATGAAATAAACTTTTTAGTGCTAGTTTACTGGTGACGGAGTTTGTACCATCGGCGGCTGCCGCCTTTGTTATAGCGCACATTTAAAGAGGCTCTGACGTTGTTGGTAGTAAAAGGATATTGTGTTTAATGCGGATTCTGAACCACTGTGCGACCTAACATTCTGGACTTGGCGTTACCATAGGTGAATTAGATCTTTTCGTGAATGTTAAAAATGGACGTCACGAGTGAGAATCGAACCCATACCTCGCAATCATCAACCTACAATCAACCCATCAGAGCACCGCAACTGACGGTTGACAACGTCCTGATTGTGTTGTTGTGTCCGACGATGCACCTAGACGCTGTGGAAAAAATCGGGCTCTCTCGATTAACTGGCTAATTATCTGCTAGTTTCTAATGCGGGTATTATTCTAATCTCATGACTGCGTGATACAAGGACCAGTCTAGTCTTCATATTCCTATTTGATGCCAATATGAAATTCTTTCTATGACAACTAATGTTTTAGTTCCAGAAATGCAACTGCAGCGTATGAGGTTACCAGGTAATTAGATGATTGCTGTCATGATTGCTATTATTATCTTCATTATTGAGGGAAAGGTATATGCTTTTTCATCATTTTTAGAATCATCTGTCCAAATATAGTAATTATGGAGTTCCTTCCATGCATAGGGAATACTTTGCGAATAATGTGGGAAATCTCCAATTCTTCATTAATCACATTAATATTAAATTAATTGCTGAAACCTTTATTTGCGAGCAGAAATCGTGTTGCTTTTCTTTATTTATTTGCGTTTAGCAACGATGCTTGTAAAATGCGTAATCTGGAGGTAAAACACTATTCAAAATGCAGGGATATTAATGTCTGCGGCTAAATGTCAAGTGTAAGCTTTACAGATGACTTGCTCAGACTGTTGTGAATCATATGGGAGTTACATTGCTGTTGATTAATATCTCCCTCGTTTTTGTGTGTCGTGTTTAATAAACTACCGAAAAGACCATATGCAGTATGCAATATAGTAATAAAAATTGATTATAATTTATCATGATAACGGTACAATAAAGTCTGCCTTCTGGAGGCAAAATACCCCAAATCATTAAGAATTAGCAAGAGAAAGTTAAAAAATTAATTCAGTGCCACACTTAAGTCAATATTATTGGTTCAAATGGCTCTGAGCACTATGGGACTTAACATCTGTGGTCATCAGTCCCCTAGAACTTAGACTTAAAGCTAACTAACCTAAGGACATCACACACATCCATGCCCAAGGCAGGATTAGAACCTGCGACCGTAGCGGTCACGCGGTTCCAGACTGAAGGGCCTAGAACCGCACGGCCACACCGGCCGGCAATACTATTGACAGAAGCAGAAAAAAAAGGGATTAACATGTGTGCAATTCTGTAAATGTTGTGTTTATACATCCAAGGACTAGAGAATAGAGGTAGTGATATAATGGCAGACAGGTTTTCATTCGATGTCTTTACTGATTGTTGATCTGGCTTCGAGATCCTATTTTACAGAGGAGGACAAAGTATTGTTGCCACCAGTATTTGAACCGACAGCAAACGCAGTTTGCAATTTCATGTCCAAACACTTCACCCCTATGCCATCTGCAACAAACTTTGTCTGCTTGTCTCCTCAAACATAGATTCGTCTGCTAAACAGCGACTTAAATAGCGAAACCAGCTGCAGTTTCTGTTGAAACGAGCTTCCTGGAATGGAAATTATTCATTTTATACCTTCTATATCATCCTCTCAGATAGAATCTTTCAGGATACTTAATGAGACTGATACGATATTAGTGAGTGAATTTATAAGGAAACTTTTGCACCAGTCCAGAAAGTAATTCGAAGGCCACATTGCTGCCAAATGTATGCTGCAATGTTGCCATTTCTCCATTAGACTGATGACAGGCAGGAGACGCCTGCTAACGCGAAGAGTCCCTTCAAGGACCTGAATCAACAAACGTAAAGGCCAATTAGCTACCGTTTGCAACCTGGACATCAGATATAAATATCGGAGAAATAATTTATGGGGCCCTCCTTTTAAGTAGCTGTCGCAGCAGTTTTTGTTATTATGTCTTATAAAAACTGCAAACTAAAAAAAATTATTCTCCAGAAGCGATTAGGTTCTGTAGTATCACCTGACGCCGTTAACAGAATGAGTAAATAATGTTTTTTGCTATTAAGTACGCGAAAATAATTTTTATGACGTAGGATTTCTTTGGCACTACTGCTGACACATAAAACTGATGAAACCACAACATGACACTGATTTCAAAAAGCGAACATCAACAAAGACATTTCATAAACTGCAAATAACACATTATTTAATGTACATCTATATTTCACAAGTCACATTAAGGTGTGTGATACAGGGCACTATATATACCACTATCATATCATTTGTTTACTCCAGGCGCAAATATTTCGTAGGCAGAACGATTGCTAGTAAACCTCTGTGCGCGCAAGAATCTAATTTTATCCCCATGGTCTTCCCGCGGGATGTAAGTAGGAGGAATCCATATATTAGCTGATTATTCATGTGCCGTAAGTTCTCGGTATTATATAGCTGAGCATACCGCCATGTGGGATCCCTCTGTTGCAGCGTCTGCAACTAAAAGTGACAAAGCATCTCTCTGAAGCTTTCGTGCTTACTAAATAACCGTGTAACTAACGGTGTTGCTCTTGTTTGGCTTTTAGAATGATGAGTAGCTTTGAACCATTTGTCAAACGATTGATTTGTAAGCTATCGCTGCAGTCATGGACTGTGCGGCTGGTTCCGGCGGTGGTTCGAATCCTCCCTCGGGCATGGATGTGTGTGTTTGTCCTGAGGATAATTTAGGTTAAGTAGTGTGTAAGCTTAGGGACTGATGACCTTAGCAGTTAAGTCCCATAAGATTTCACACATTTGAACATTTTTTGTAAGCTATCAGTTAGCACATCTGAACCTGAAACTAATTGACGAAATTTTTTGTGCTAAATCAAGACCCTTATCTCCCTGTTAACTAACCACTAAAGGCGTTTAATACACTTTCCTTCAAAAGTAACCACGTCAGCACGTGTTGAAAATTGCAATGGTCTGATGTAAAATTTTGTGACAGGGTTTTGTACCCAGCATGTTATCGGGTGGGTAACTACGTAAAATCAAATGTTATATATCGAATTGGCCAGCAGCGAGATTTGTCAATATGTAATAACGATACATTCATTTTCTGCCCAGGAAACGAACCCGGCACCCACTGTCGCCCTTATCCGTCCATAAACAGATATAAACTATTAACTGCTTGATCACCAGTTGTAAGATTTGACTAGAAATAATGGCAGCTATCGTTATTGTTGACAATTCATGAAAGGACATTAAAAATGAAAATTATTTTTCGCTGATTCTTCGGTGTGCACACACTATAACTTACAAGGAAATTATAAATATTTTTGTACTGGACCAGGATTCCTACCCAGATACGTTCCATTCACAGAGAACCGAATTCGAACTCCACTCCATCACCAAAATCTTCTACGTCTCAAATTGACATTAAATATGAGCAATGTGAACGTAATGTCCATTGCGGTTTCTATAGAGCGTTTACCGCCATTTATAGCGTTTTCTTTTAGTTCCTTTAACGACCAGTTTATACAAAAACCAATCGTCACTGGGAGATTTAGCAATTGCGGGTAAATCTCAGCTGTATAATACCGAGAGCTTACGGCACATGAAGAAAAATACTTTGAACGGTCATAGACCTTTATTAGTCCATACATTGTCTTAGAATACCTTTTTCATGCAAACATTTATTTTGTTTAAGGATTGCTACAAAGTTTGTGTGTCATAATTAGTTGTTTCAGATTGTAATGAGATGTTAACGCTTTTGAAAATCACTGTAACCTGTACAAGCATTCGGGACTAACTCATCTCTAATTACGTGTTTTTCTAGTTTTTGCAGTATCACGGTGTGACGTTACATCACACTGATTGCCTTAAAGAACAGTGTTGTCTAGTGGACTTTCGTGGTGTCCATTTTGTATAGTCGAACGACTGTACCGCAAAGAGATTAGAGGATCCGCTAGACAGCTACGTTATGCTGGTTGCATGCAAATCAAGCGGATCACAATTCAGGTCGCTCGGATACTTTTCCGCATGATAGTACATCAGCTGCCATAAGCGAGAACGATCTGAAAATCAGTCTTCGACATGCAAAGGCCTGAAATCTGGTTTGAAAACTATTGACGAAATTTTACAGTTGTTGACACGAAGGGAGTCATGTCTGGTGGAGAGATGACTGCTTTGAGTTATAAGAAATGTTGTGTGTCATGAACTTGTAGCTGATTTTTCTACAGGATTCAGCCTTGTCCATCATATCTGCTAGCAAATCATTTTCGCCTTGCATTAAAAGACGTGATGAAATCAAATAATTGGTGACCACGACCATAAAAGATTTTATCACTGTTGTATTTTCTCTTACCTCAGATTTTTCCTTAATCATATCGTCTTTGAGCCTGTTCTTTGTTGTAACGATGTTCCAGTGAATGCTTTTCCGGCTCTTAATAGTGCGAGTATGTACTAAGCACTTTGAATGGCGTTCAAACAGCATTTCTGATTCAGCATTGGACGCTGTGCAAGTTTTCGTACAAGTGCATAGGCACAAAGGTGCTCGTAATTCAGAACGTAAATCTAATCTAACACAATCTGGTACTGTTGGCAAACTGCGACAAACCGTCTGCCTGGCTTTGGCGGCGTCCGGCTGCAGCCTCGCTTCGCTTTTCTTTCCTCCCCTCCTCTCCTGCTGCCCCTCCCCCTCCTCCCCCCCTCAGTCCCACTCGCCGTGGCAATGGGAGCGCTGATTGGCCAGGCCTGATCAGAATAGCGCCAGCTCACTTGTCTTAAAATATACAGAATTCAAACAATATCTCTCTACATTTTCTTTGTTTTACAAAGAATAATGGCAAAAATATGATAAATGTCCTCAAACGTAGTTTTGAACATTGACTGTTACCATGTATACGAGGTTTCAAAGATTTTCCACCTCCAAACGCTGACTAGAAGTATCTCGCATGACGAGGGGTCCTATGGTCTGCAGACTTATAGAAACTGTTTCCTCAGTGGAGGCGCGCCTGTCTGGTAAAACATCAATCCCCTCGCCTCAGTATGACTTTTTTCCGGCCTTGCGCGTGTGTTGCACCTGTTCTAGAGCAAGCAGGTGTGTCTTAGCCCAAACCAATGGAGTGTTCGCTTACTTCAGGGACCGGTTTTCGTGCCGGCGCTGACGTGTGCTGTGGTAGGAAGTCCAGAAAACCTCAGGCGTTGAGGGGGATATTAAGAAATTTTCTAGAAAATGAGGATTAAAATTTTGAGCTATTGGAAGAATCGCTGTGATACTATTTTTGAAGGGTGACTGTGTGCAGCCTTTTTTATTATATATCTATTTTTTTGAGCCACTAAAATTATCAGTGTAATACTGAATTTTCATGAGACTCTTTTGGTCCTTTTACGCATGTGATGTTTCCATCTACATTGGTACCACATTGTGCTGAGAGCATAACTTTTATGTTTTTGTTCGAAAAAGATATATGCATGGTTACGATTTTGTGAATTTTAACAGCTTTTTTCGTTCATGCTAAAAAAACATACGTTTTAGGTGGCGACTACGCTGTAATGGAACCCTTTTTAATTTTACTTCTCAGAGGCCACTAATGTTATGGAAACATAAAACGGATCAAAACAATGAAATAAGACGTCCGACAAGGATTTATTCATGTGCTCTGGTTACTAAATGTCACTTGTCTATATTACTAATCAGCTAAAACGATCATCCAATCCGTTTTGCAGGTTGCCTTCTAACGGCTGCCAGGACCCACAAAATTTTGTCCATCAGTATTTCATATTTATATTGCTGATAGAATTTAAAATTTTTATAATGCTTCCATTGTATACTGACTATCAAGTATAATCTTATGTCAAGGCTTTAACACACCAAGGCAAGTTTTAAAGTTACAAACTGTGTACATGTCTCGAGACAGAGTAACTCATCGCGCACAAATTACCCAAACCACTATCTGACAATGGGAGAAGTTTACACATAATTTCAAATAATTTAAAAACTTTTTCTTGCTATCACTCCCCCCCCCCCTCCACACACACACACACAAAGTAATCGAGGACACATTTTCATTGTTCATGTAGTATAACTTCAACATCAAGTATGACGTTTTAATTTACTGCTTCATTATTATTAACTCTATTTGCAGCACATGCACATAGACCACTGAATGCACCTGCAGAATTATATCACTCTGCGACACACAGTTCAGGAGATACATCACAACAATTGATATACCCGAAAAAAAACTACATGTTCTTAAAATGCTCCACAAATTACCCAATCTATACTCATTCAGTGGATGATCCGGAACTAATAAAAGCAACTCATATAGGGTTTTCCATCTTCAGACATAAACGTTTAACATCCTTATTGAAAAATATCTAAGAAATTAACTGATTTATAAAGTAATCAGACGTTCGATGCTGTTTTGTCAGTGCGATTCCGATGATTTTAAAGAATCAATAGTACTTGAGTTATCTAACAGAATACCAAATAAACGGTTTTCATCTGGCTATAATTACAAAGGACGATGTCCTGGCTGACTGATTCACCATCGCCCTCCACTCACCACTAAGGATGGAATGTGAAGAGGGTGTTGGTGTTATACTGTGGGCCTCATTTAAGAGAGGTTAAAATAGGCGATGAGTGGTTTTCTGAAAATATGTCGCTATTAAGGCAATTTTGTAGCTAGGCCTACGAAACAATGACATTTGATTTGTCAGTCACAAATAAATAAATGTGTGTTCAATCATTTTTGGACATTTAATCTGTGGGGGTGAAAAATTTAGTGAATTTTTTTCGAAAATAAATAATAAGTAAATAACTACCGAAATAGTTTCAAAGCTACAAGTACGAAAACTTGTGTTTGATTTCGCGGTTACTAATTAAAAAATACGTGTTTTTCAGGTTTGAAAAAAGAACACGAAATGGGGTGAAATAGGGTGTAACGTATTCCTATCTTTACGACGGTTCTCATCGAGCCATAAACGTTATTTAGCATTTCTGCTACATCTCTCACACAATTAATGATAAAAATTCAGAAATTCAGGGTCGCCACCAGCCCAAGCCCTTCCTGTCCGCTTAGAAAAATCCCAGCTGGAAAATTATTAGTTTAATTATTTTAATAATTTAATTACAAGTACGCAAATTTATTTGAGCAGCGCCGGCCGGTGTGGGCGTGCGGTTCTAGGCGCTTCAGTCTGGAACCGCGTGACCGCTACGGTAGCAGGTTCGAATCCTTCCTCGGGCATGGACGTGTGTGATGTCCTTAGGTTTGTTAGGTTTAAGTAGTTCTAAGTCCTAGGGGACTGATGACCACACATGTTAAGTCCCATAGTGCTCAGAGCCATTTGAACCATTTGCGCCTTTAAGCAGCCAGTCATGCAAGAAGCAACTTGATTAATTCAGGATTGGAAATCGGAGTAAGAGGGTAAGATCGACACCAAAGAATTTATCTTTCACGTAGATTATTTATTGTAACTCAATATTTGGTTGCACATCCTAACTACACATAACTGGTGCCTGACTCGAAATATTTAATTAAGAATTACGTGAGAATGAAACAGAGCATAATTTAACTGCAGCAAGAAGAAACACAGAAGACTAAGGTGGGAGACAATTGTACTATCATCTCCTTTGCATTAATACCATAAAAATATCTCAGTGAGATTTGCATTACGATTCTACGCATGCACTATTCTGGACAGAGGTTTAACCAATACACAAAGCTGTGCGATAATTATTTAACATACTGCGTCTGCTGCTTGCAAACGGCCGAAGTAGATCACGTGGTGCATTCTGACTCAAACAGTAGTGCTGCTTTGTAGAAAGCGCATCAAAGAACAGATATTCTTGCAGAAATTGTAGCTCATTAAACAAGCAAACTGTTAAAATAAAGCCTATTGCGGTGCCGTGGTGGACCAGAAGCGTCAATGATTACCAAACACGTGGCACAAAATCGACACACAAAGACAAAAGCAATTTCCACAAAATATAAGATTAAAAAATCATTAAAAAAATAATTCGCTTCACACGCTTCAGTTAAGCTGAAGTTCTTAAGTATTTCACCAGTTAAACATAACGATGTCCTAACTCAACCTGTTTCCTATCACCTGAAACCCCCCGTAAGAGCTACGATCCGTACTCACCAAGCGTTCACCGAAGAGTCGCTTTCTCTCACGAGAGTACCTAGCTCGCCGTGCAGCGGAAGCTACCAGAGGGGTAGCCCTCCAACCTCACACACAAAAACAGTGCTCCCAGCAGACGATGAGCAACTCAGCGTTTCCCACAAAACAAGACCGAAACCCCACATTAAAACACACATATGATATTCGATGGCCTTATCTGAGTGCTCAGTCTTTCTGGAAGAGTTCATGAATTGAGCTAAAATCAGGTAGTAAAGTGAATAACTTGTACCGAATTCGACAAGCGTCTTATGAAACGACTTCACAGAGACGTTTCAAGCTGATCAAAATTCTTAAAAAAATATTTCGATATGTTAAAAAAATTTAAAACTAAATGTATGAAAGGTGTCATTTCACGTCTCTGTTAGACATAAAGAAATATTTATTAGGCAATGAAAGTTTCTTTGGGACTATGACCACAAGAACGAATAAGGCAAGATTAACAAAAGCCTTCAATTCTAGCGACCAAAATCACTTTTTGCTCAGTAGTACCTGCAGAGCCAGCAGTTTGTCAACTTGTAATTGGAAACTATTGACACGAATTATGTAAAGGTGATTAGAAGTAGCGTTAGAATCGGACCTCGGGGAGGTGAATTCATGTTCCAAGAAATGTAGGAACGTGCCAGGCCATACTAACCCTATGACTTCCGTTAAAAATTAGATTAAAGAAAGGCAAATCTACCATCGTAGCGTTTGCAAATTCAGAGATAACTATTGACAATGTTGGCTGGAATACAATCGTTGAAATTCATACAACTTATAGACAAACCACAGTGTCATTGTAAGATTCGAAAGACATGAAAGAGAAGCAATGGCTGACACAGAAATGATACTGAGTTTTCGCTTATCATCGTGTTATTTAATGTGTACGTTGAGCAAATAGTAAGGGAGGGTAAGGGGAAATCTCGAAAGGGAATTGGTCAGGGGGAAGAAATAAAAACTTTGACGTTCGCCGATCACAGTGTAACTAGGGCAGGAACTGTAAAGAATCAATTAAACGGAATGACTAGTGTCTTCAAAAGAGGTTTTATGATGAACGTCAATAAAGGAAGGGCAATAGAATATAATCGAGCTAAATCAGGCGTTGGTCACGGAATTAGATTAGGAAATATGGTACTTAAAGTAGAAGATGAGTTTTCCTGTTTGGGCAGCAACCTAACTGACGATGGCCGAACGAGGATGTCAAACTCAGATTGCCTATGGCAAGGAAAGTGTTTCCGAAAAAGATGATGATGATGATACCTGGTTTGTGGGGCGCTCAACTTCGCGGTCGTCAGCGCCCGTACAAAGTCCTAACCTTTACACAGTCCAATTCCCTAAAAGAGAAACTCGTTAAGACCTATGTGGAGCGTTGCCTTATAAGAAGTGAAACGTGAACGGTAATCAGTTCAGACAAGAAGAGTACAGAAGAAGCCTTTGATATGTGGCGCTGCAGGAGAACGCTGAATATCAGGTGAGCAGATCGAGTAACTAATGAGGAAGCACTGAATGGAGGAAAAAAGAAATTTATCACACGACTAAAATGAAATATCTGATGAAAGGACGCATCCTGAGGAGTGAAGGCGTTGTTTGGCAACGGCGAGAAGTGTGTGTGTGTGTGTGTGTGTGTGTGTGTGTGTGTGTGTGTGTTTGTGGAGGGAGACGGGGGTGGGATTAAAAAATCTCACAAAGGGGAGGCCCACGACGTTGGGATCACAGATTTATTTCAAACTTCTTACACCTCAAGTAGGTCATTAAGACAACATAATGTGGAAGTAGTAAAGTGCGACACACTCACTACTCCAGCAGTTCAGAGAAAATGACAAGAGAAGTTTCACGCGTTTGTTGTGTAACTGTTGTACCTGTGCGTAGGTGCTCGACGTGAACTCTAACGTCATGGTGGTCAAGTGGTTAATGTTGGATCGTTGGAAGACGGACGTATACGAAGCAAAAGTTCGATTCCCACTTAACTTTTAATCTACATTTTTAATCTACATTTACGTACTATTAATCTACATTAATCTACATTTTAATCTACATTAATCTACATCACTGGTCATATTATTTAATTTATATTAATTTTAGACGTAATATAATTAAAAATACACGTGTATTTGAACGAAGTTTTAGTAAATTTCATGTTATTTGACTACTCTCTAATTTTAATTAAATTAAATTATTAGAGCAAACATATTTATAACTATCGACAAGTGAATGAAGGAACTCAAAGAGTTTTCCTGAAAATGTGTGCCTGTGGTGATTTGTGAAATCCTTCGTACATGTAGTTTGGTAAGGTACCAGGTACTGCTTTGCACCTCGACGCTTCGAGCTGCAGACACAGAGGCAGGTACCAACTGGCAGTTAACCTGCGTAGCGGTGAGTCGTTGCTAATGTAGCAAGAAGGAATAGTTTAGGTGCAACTTGTACTACAAAAAGGGAGGTTTGAGAGAGAGAGTCGAACCGTCACTTCATACAAGTTTGTGTTACAAAGCTCGAACACTAAACACCTAACCTCCATGAACTCTAACGTACGGCACCTACGCAAAGATACATCATTTACACAATAGACGCGTAAAACTTCTCTTGCGCTTTTCTCGTAATTTGCCAAAGTAGTGCACCTTACTACTTGCACATTATGTTGTTTTAATGGCCTACTAAAGCTATACAAAGTTTGAAGTAAATCCGTGATCCCAAAGTTCTGGCCTCCTCTTATGAGAGGGAAACTGGTTCAAACTGATGCCGGTTGCGGTAGTTACGTAGAGATGGGGAAAGGAGGGGGGGGGGGGTGGCAGCTTGCACAGAAGAGACTAGCGTGTAGAACTGCACCCTCGGATGGAAGATCACAGCAACCAGAATATAATTCAATCCATGGTTTTCAGTGCTAAAAGTGTGAAACGTCCCCTTTGAACATTTATACATGACTGTGCTTAAACTGACACACAATATTTTTAGCGCAACGCAATCTGACTTTCAATAATCCCTACAAAAGAATGGCCCTGACTAACATTAACCTATGCGTTTCACAAATCGCTTACCTCACAAAAATCTTGGTTACTCGAACTACTGCAATACAGCGAGCGCCACTACTGCCAGCTAAATAAAAGATTCAAACTACGGAAGTCACTAACTACTGATAGGCATAGTTAGAAAAATGAAAGATTTTGATAGAGAACAAACAATGTATTTACCTTAATAGTGTTGAAAAATCATAATATACATCGCAATTCATAATATCCAGTATTACAAATTTCAAAACTCCGCAATCCCTCTCCCCACATCCACCACTGCTGGCGGCTCACCTCCAACTGCGCAATGCTACGCGCTGTTCACATCCAGCTGCCGCTGCCCAACACTACAATGGCAGACAACAATGCAAACTAGCCACAGACTGCACACGGCACAGCCAGTGATTTTCATATAGAGCGCTACGTAACGTTGCCAATAAGAAAACATAAACAGCCTACTTACATAGCGTTGCCAATAAGAAAACATAAACAGCCTACTTACAAGTGGAACGGAGAAATAAAGTAAATATTTCGTTTTAATTGTACAATGGAAATGTTATCGAGGACATTTTTATGTGATATTTATGGTACGTTTCATAACAGAAGCAAACTGTTTCCTATGAAAACGTGTGAGACTGTTGTTACACCGGATGAGTCTATCTTTACGCATTACCCGTGTCTCCATATTCTCTTGTCACTATATGTAGCATGTTGTTGACGAACCCGCCATGGTAGCCGAGAGCGCTAACGCGCTGCTTCCTGGACTCGGGTAGTCGCATCGGTCCCGGATCGAATCCGCCCGGTGGACTGACGACGAGGTCCGGTGTGCCGGCCAGCCTGGATGTGGTTTTTAGGCGGTTTTCCACATCCCGCTAGGTGAATACCGGGCTGGTCCCCCCGTTCCGCCTGAGTTACACGCGTCGCAAACATTTGAAACATGTTCGCACTATTTCACGATTTACTCTCGACGCAGACAGTTGGGGTACACTGACTCCGGCCTAGGGGGGGGTACGGGGTTTCGGTAGGAAGGGCATCCGACCACCCCTGAAGCTAACATTACCAAATGCGTTGTAACCACGCCGACCCTGCGATCGCTGCGGGACTATGGCGTAAGCGAAAGTAAGAAAGAAAGAAATATCGCCGCGCAGGATTAGCGGAGCGGTCTCAGGCGCTGCAGTCATGGACTGTGCGGCTGGTCCCGGCGGAGGTTCGAGTCCTCCCTCGGGCATGGGTAGGTGTGTTTGTCCTTAGGATAATTTAGGTTAAGGGGCTCCGGAACGCCCTATACTTGCAATGTTAAAATAACGCTTATAAATTACATCTTTCCTCACTAAGTATTTGAGGTAGGAAGTTGAACTTTTTACAGATTATTTATTGGAATATGGGCTACAATTTAACACAGGGATTTTACAAAATTTTAGTTCAGTTATTAAAGATGATTTTTTTTCAATTGTAATGAAAATTCACAACATTTTTTTGCAATTTTTTATTTATATAATCAAAAATATACAGTTTTTTGGAAAAAGGCTGTGTTAAATTATGCAAAGGTACTGTGTAACATTTACTGAAAGTTTGGAAGATCCTTAGAAAACATGTAATTAGTATGAGAAAATAAAAGTTTTGGGAATCGAGCGACAAAGATTGGATTAACTTTTTAGTGCATTCCAAGTCCATAGGATGGATTATCTTCATCCTCTGCAAACTCCTCCTCCAGCTTCCTCTTGTTCCTCCTCCTGTTTACTCTTGCTTGTATTTCTAGACTCTTTACAGCCCTGTCTGCAGCCCAAAGGCGTTCCTTGTCTAAAGCAAGCATCGCTCGTACCATGTTAGAATGTTATTATTTACAGTAATAACACATACCTTTGGCTTTCCAACATTTCTCGTTTTCTTAAAAGCCTTCAGAGGATTTCTAATAACTTTACTTTTACTCATTATTATACTTCAACAAAACAGAGACTCAAGAAACAGAATTAATTACGAATATTTTCGAGATAACGACAGAGTAAATAAACATGAAACAATCGACAATCACACCAGCGATATATATTGAACCATCACAGGTTAGCCACAACACATACTTTATCTTACATCACTAAAATATACCTGATGAACACGGACGTTAATAATAACACCATTTGACAGCAGTTTAACAGCGCCACAGTGGGTCACGCCCATGTAGAACACATTTCAAAAAAATTTAAAAATAGTTGTAGTCTTCGGAATTGAATAAATTATATATCTATTAAAAGGTAATAGTCTGCAGATTCAGAAAACGCAAAAAAGTAAAAATTGAACTTTTCATGATTTTGAGCCTTTCCGGAGCCCCTTAAGTAGTGTGTAAGCTTAGGGACTGATGACCTTAGCAGTTAAGTCCCATAAGATTTCACACACACAAAGAAATATCATCTTGTTGACGGTGTCCAAATGGCTCTGAGCACTATGGCAGTTAACTTCTAAGGTAATCAGTCCCCTAGAACTTAAAACTACTTAAACCTAACTAACCTAAGGACATCACACATATCCATGCCCGAGGCAGGATTCGAACCTGCGACCGTAGCGGTCGCGCGGTTCCAGACTGTAGCGCCTAGAACCGCTCGGCCACCCTGGCCGGCTTGTTAACGGTGTCCAAGCGTCAGAGGAATAAGCTTTGTTCAGATGATATCTAGTGTATTTTGTTTCTAGAACTATTTGTGTCATTTAAAAAAATTATGCCAAACGTATAGTTTACGGAGGACGCATAGAAACCGGCGTGATTTCCCTGCCAATTTAGTGGGATTATGTAGACCAGAAGAATACGTGCAGCATTCAGTGTCAATTCTGTCTTTGTACACAACTGATTTGATGAATGTTAACTATTAAGAAAGAGTAGAGGGAATGTGCACGCACGTCCAACGAAAACAGAGAATGAAAACATTGTGAATAGCGAGACAGTAGAGAAAAGTGTTTCAGTTGACAGACTACAGCAGAAGCCAGTGGACAAGGAGTACTTCGCCTGTATAAAAGTCTACATCTACATCTACATGGACACTCTACAAATCACATTTAAGTGCCTGGCAGAGGGTTCATCGAACCACCTTCACAATTCTCTATTATTCCAATCTCGTACAGCACGCGGAAAGAATGAACACCTATATCTTTCCGTACGAGCTCAGATTTCCCTTATTTTATCGTAGTGATCGTTCCTCCCTATGCAGGTCGGTGTCAACAAAATATTTTCGCGTTCGGCGGAGGAAGTTGGTGATTGGAATTTCGTGAGAAGATTCCGTCGCAACGAAAAACGCCTTTTTTTTAATGATGTCCAGCCCAAATCCTGTATCATTTCTGTGACACTCTCTCCCATATTTCATGATAATACAAAACGTGCTCCATTTATTTGAACTTTTTCGATGTATTCCGTCGGTCCTATCTGGCAAGGATCCCACACCGCGCAGTATTCTAAAGGAGGACGGACAAGCGTAGTGTTGGCAGTCTCCTTAGTAGATGTGCCAGTCCCCGCAACATTTTCTATATGTTCCTTCCAATTTAAGTTGTTTGTAACTGTAATACCGAGGTATTTAGTTGAATTTACGGCTTTTAGATTAGAGTGATTTATCGTGTAAACGAAGTTTAACGAGTTCCTTTTAGTACTCATGTGGATGATCTCACACTTTTCGCTATTTAGGGTCAACTGCCACTTTTCGCACCATTCAGATATATAAGGGACAGTCAAATGAAAACGAAACACAAGAAAAAAATTCAAGAAAACTGTTCATTACTTCAAAATTAATCTCCATACCTATTATAACTTTCATCCCATTGGGAGACAAGACGGTCAGTGCCTTTATGTAAACATGTTTTCAATTGCCTACGGAACCACGACTGTACCCAGGTGTCCTCTGTTCGTCCGAAGCAAATACCTGGCCACAAATGTCTTTCTTCACAGCTCCAAAAATAGAGAAGCTCATGCGTACAGTTTGGGAGTGTGTGGAGGATGTGTGAGGGCTTCCCAGCGAAACCTCTGCAGCGTAGTCGAACAACCTTGGCGACATGTGGGACCGCCCAAAGTTTTCTTCATTTCTACTGAATACAAATTCTGTATAAACCAACAGAGTGACTGAGAAGCGTAGTAATGTTTCCAAACAATGTCTATGATGTTTAAGAAAACACAGCCGGTTATTTTAAATATTTTTGACGGAAAGAAGATGGTATTTGATTCGTGTTTCATGAGACAGAAGTTCTGTGCTAGCTATGAACACACTTCACCCACCTGATCGCTCATAGCCTCCTATGTACGGTATGTAGTATTTTACTCCAAGTTTAGAAAGTTTCTCGTTAGATGGTAGCACTAGACAGTATGAGATACAGACGTCTCAATGTTCAAATGTGACCCGGCAACCACGAAAAGTTTAATATGGCCGTTTTTTGATCCATGAGTCATGCAAACAACATTCTCTCCGAATTCAAAAAGGTTTTTGTAGGCCACATTACTCTGGACAAATGTTGATCCCACGTCCTACCAAAACACTTAATGTCTTCTTAACTTTTATCGTGTGTACAGAATGGGCAGCAGGTACTGATCCATTAGTGCTACCACTACAAAAAAAAAAGAAGAAAGAACACACAATCTCTAAACTATCTTTTTTAGAATCAGTAACCTCCAGTCTTCCTTTTTGACAATCAGTTCCAAATTAATTTCACAAATTGGCAATATTTGACCAAAACATGGAATCGCTATCTTGCTTGAAACATTGAGAAAATGTCTGCTGTCTTCTATTCTTGTTGCCAGAAACCTCTTTCATTAGAGTCTGGAACCAAGCAGTTCGAATTTTACGTTAGCTATCCCAAATAATGTTGCTCGGTTTGCGTAAACTCTTTCGATTCTGAATTATTCTAAGTACAATGAAACTCTTCGCAAACGAGTTCCTCTACTACAGAATTGTTGTTACTACAAATATGTGAGACGTCATCAAAACCGCCTGGTGATTGAGGACTCGAATGATCTGGAACAAGGGCTATTGGCCGAATGGCAACCGGAAAATTATGGCACCTGCTTGTTTATTTGAGTTGTAGCCTGTTACTTCACAGCTAGAAAAGCAACACTCACTACAATCGTTTCTTGGTTCCCTCTGTATCATTTCAATAACAAATCTGAAGTCTTTTAAGTCTTTTTTTCCTTTTTACATTATATTCTGATATCTTTCAGATACACGCAGCATACATTATGCTCGCTTAATCACCAAGTTTATTTGCAAACAATAGGTAGTATACTTTATCTACATAGCCCGTAATGTTCTCAATGGTTCAAATGGCTCTGGGCACTATGGGATTTAACATCTGAGGTCATCAGTCCCCTAGAACTTAGAACTACTTAAACGTAACTAACCTAAGGACATCACACAACACCCAGTCATCACGAGGCAGAGAAAATCCCTGACCCTGTAATGTTCCTCTGATGTCTCTTAATCAAAGACGCACAACAAATGTAACAAAAACAGTCAGGGCCGTTTTATATCCATCAGTTCAACTAAACATACATTCCAAAACAAAACAAAAAAGAAAGTCTACATTGTTTCGAAACGAATAATGCATATGAAGAACAAGATCTTACCGCAGTTACGATATATACTAATGAGCGCAAACAGTGCTACGGAAATTTCGATATTCTTAATTGAAATAATATATGAATTATGTATCATTCCTCCGCTAAAATTTTTTTTTTTTAATTTTGAAAGTTAACTGCGAAAAAATGTTGTATACTATGGATTTTTGTTATCAAATTAAAATTCACCACGTTTATTCACAATTAAGTCACCGATGGCTTCTGCTATTGAAAGATAAATACTATTGTTGTGAAGGTGGATTTATTATTATTGTTTCTGTTATTATTATTATTATTATTATTATTCGCGTTCAGGCGCTACTGGACCACACGCTGTATGGCAGAAGACATTTTCTGATTTCTGTTTTAGCTTTCTGCTGTGCTCATATCACTCTTTCCCAATCGTCGTCTTTTCTGCTAAGTTTTTTCTTTTTCTTTTTGGCACATCAGGTTTTGTTATTCCTGCTTCCTCCAGGTTTTCATTTACTGCGCCAATCCATTTTATTGTTTCAACCTTAGCTTTAGGACTTCCGTGAATTCCAGAACTTCCAGTATGGATGGTTCCAATCTTTCAATTTGCCAATTCAGTTTTAACTTACGCTCTTTCATATGCGAATAAGTGTTGATATATATTTTAATTTCGATATTTACTCTTTCCTCTTCAGTATAAATTCAACATTGAATTTTCCTTGTTACTTTTACTCTATCTGGATTTCTTCAACGTCTCCATTTCTGTTTCAAATGAGTGTTTCGGGTCCAAAAAGCCTCTTTGGCTTGAAGACTGTCTTGTACTTCTGTCATCCTATTCCTCATTTCTCATCAGACACTTAATTTTATCGTCTTTGTGTAACACCACATCCCAAACGCGCCAGTTCTGTACTTTTCCGGTTTTCCATACACTGCAGTCCTACAAATATACATTCTCATAAATTTATTCCTCAAATTAAGGCCTATGTTTCATACCAATAGATCCATTTCTGGGCGAAACGCTCTATTTCCTTAAATTATATTTCTTATGTTCTCCTTGCATCGTCCCTCACTCGTCATTTTTCTTTAGTTCGAATACTGCGTGGTCCCCAATTTTAGTATTATGTTTATCGCTGATCTCATTTCCTCTAAAATACATTCGTCTTTTTTTATTGACTCTATAATTATTTCATATTAAACTGTTCATTCCTTTCAGCAGGTCGTGAAAACTTTCCTCATTTTCATTGGGAGCCTGTCACCCTAAATGTTAATCCCATTTCTGAGCCTATCTGTTACTGTTACTGGTTCTTCAGTGTATAGACTGAACTGTTGGAAGGAAAGACTTCAGTCCTCCTCTGGCGCCACTTTTAATCCGAGCAATTCACTCTTGATTTTCCATATGTATTGCTTCCTTTTGTATATATTGCATATTATCCGTCTTTCCATATACCTCGTATCTATTTTTCTGAAAATTTTACCATTTTACACTGTCGAACGCTAAAACAGAAAACCAATAATGTAACGTAGAAGTCTTCCAAAGAAACAAATTAAGCACTGAACGCAAATGTTGCGAGGATGCAGATGTTTTGGTGCTAGCTTTTAACGCAGGCGCTAAAACCATTGCGGTGTAGGCGTTACGCAAGTGACATGGCGTGAGTTTCGGTCTGGTGCGCCAAGGTGAACGGCTTGGGACGCCCTGCCGATGGCGTCTATTGATTTCTAAGAGCCAAACTTCGCTGCAGCACTACAGGCGGTATACAGAAAATAGCGACGACTTGCTATAGAAAAACCCCAACTGACGTAACAGTAAATGGTGTATACCCTGGATGGCAAAATGGCGCTGTCCAAAACCGGGACCGAGGCAAAGATGCACCACAGGCCATAGATGACAGCGGTGGGAGACGTCTGCGGATATGTGTACGGGCGAAAAGACGCGCAAATGTTGAGCAACTGATTGCGCAGACGAACCGAGGGGGCTACCAGCAGCGTACGTTGCTGCGTGTGGACCGCCACGGCTGTCGCCTTGTTCGTGTACCCTTGCTTGACACCATTACCATAACTGGACGTCTACCAAACCAGGCAACGTGATTCACGACGTGGTGGCAGGCACGTCTGCCGTTCCGCCACGTCCCCACGTTGATACATCTCTTACTGAGCTGATCCCATATAATCCACTGGCACTCACTCACTGCTACACCGCTTAAATTGTGTCATAAAGTAAACAGCTTGCCATCAGTATGACAGAGCACGCCGCCGCGTCCCCTAGTCGGAATTCCGTGTAGATCGGAAAACCCGACTGATCCACTGTATTGGAATCCGGCTGTTTCATTTTATGACATACCGCCTTTAGGGGTGTTTTGTTCTGACGGACAACGAATCTGGGATTAAAGGTTTCCGAGCTTTTTCGCTCTAATGTTTTAGTCATATGTTCGCTTGAAGGTGTGGCATTTAGTGCCACGAAACCGATGGTGATCCGGTAAGAAAGGACTAAATACAGCTGAAGCGGTTATTAATACCCAAGATGACTACTCACAGCTGTGGTCGCCCTACCTACCAGGTTGTCTGCAGTTTTTATAATGAGTTGTAATAACTCATCATCATCATCTTTTAAGACTGATTATGCCTTTCAGCGTTCAGTCTGGAGCATAGCCCCCCTTATACAGTTCCTCCATGATCCCCTGTTCAGTGCTAACATTGGTGCCTCTTCTGATGTTAAACCTATTACTTCAAAATCATTCTTAACCGAATACAGGTACCTTCTTCTCGGTCTGCCCCGACTCCTCCTACCCTCTACTGCTGAATCCATGAGTCTCTTGGGTAACCTTGCTTCTCCCATGCGTGTAACATGACCCCACCATCTAAGCCTGTTCGCCCTGACTGCTACATCTATAGAGTTCATTCCCAGTTTTTCTTTGATTTCCTCATTGTGGACACCCTCCTGCCATTGTTCCCATCTACTAGTACCTGCAATCATCCTAGCTACTTTCATATCCGTAACCTCAACCTTGTTGATAAGGTAACCTGAATCCACCCAGCTTTCGCTCCCATACAACAAAGTTGGTCGAAAGATTGAATGGTACACAGATAACTTAGTCTTGGTACTGACTTCCTTCTTGCAGAAGAGAGTAGATCGTAGCTGAGCGCTCACTGCATTAGCTTTGCTACACCTCGCTTCCAGTTCTTTCCCTATGTTGCCATCCTGTGAGAATATGCATCCTAAGTACTTGAAACCGTCCACCTGTTCTAACTTTGTTCCTCCTATTTGGCACTCAATCCGTTGGTGGTGTGGGTTCCTGTAGTCATGTCCTAGTTCATGAACCACGGGCAACGTATGAGTGGCCAAGTAAGTGGTCCCGACAGTCGGGATACCAGTTACTTTGGAATAAGGCTGGGCATCTCGGACATATTCTGAGTCGTGGTCACCTTTGTGCTCATACGACAAAGACTACCAAATCCACCGGTTAGTCCCTCAGCCGTTAGGGGTAAAACCCAATGGGACTCGGGGCAAGTAAGGCTAGCAACCTGCTTCCCTGGTACTTTAAATATGGTGCTGGCAATAATCAGAGCAAAAAAAAGTTGTAATAACTTCTTGTTCAAAAAGTTATGAAGAGTCACTATAGTCACTTTTCCTCTCGGGTACTTCGATTTCCATCTGCAGCAGCAAAAATTATTCAGTATTACTAACAAGTACACTGTCCGGTCAGAAGTATCCGGACACCTCTGTGTCGTGCGGAGTCGACCACGAAACGTGACGAGAGGCGAACCCACGAGCGTAGAAGAGAGGCAGAGGGTGCTGTGATATCAGCAGACAAGCAGTGACAGCAGACTAGGACAGCCAGGAGAGTCCGTGCACTAGTCACTGCGTGTCACTTGAGTCACGAATCGATCAACCCTTCCAAAGCTGTCCAGGTCGACTGTGACTGCGAACAGGAAACTGGAACGAACAGCAACACCTTCACCAGGACCAGGCTGATATCTTGTACTGACAGGCACAGACCGTCGGTCACTGTGGAGGTTACCAGGAAAGTAACACGTGAAATGAGCTGAAGGAAAATGCTACCAGCAGTTCACCTAGTACAGTGGCTGTGTGCAGTGAGTTAAAACCAGTAGTGTTCACTGGTCCAGGAGCTCCTCATAGACCACAGAATTCTGTTGTTAGGGGTGATCGACGCTTGGTATGGTGTAAACAGCGACGCCAGTAGAGAGTGGTTTGGAGTGCTGAATCACGCCACACCACGTGGCAATTCCATGCAAAGGTCTGGGTCTGACGGGTGTCTGGCAAGCAAAAAATGGTTCAAATGGCTCTGAGCACTATGGGACTTAACATCTATGGACATCAGTCCCCTAGAACTTAGAACTACTTAAACCTAGCTAACCTAAGGACATCACACAACACCCAGTCATCATGAGGCAGAGACAATCCCCGAGTCCGCCGGGAATTGAACCCGGGAACCCGGGCCTGGGAAGCGAGAACGCTACCGCACGACCACGAGCTGCGGACTCTGGCAAGCATAGTGTGCCAGTAGCATAGCACTGAAACTTCGACCTTAGACAACGATCTTATCATGTCTGGTGTCATATTACACATACAGCGTCACGTTACACTCTAGGCTCATTTGTATTCAAAATCACCCCATTCCTTTCTCCAATAAAATCACTAGGAATTGATCAAGGTAAGCTAGGGGAATCCTCAACAAGCCTTCGAAAATTACTTGATAGTGGGATAGTGGCCACATTCATTACACAGAAGTGCTGGAATGCACCCCGCCTCTCCTCTCTCAGCTAATAGGAGCACAATAAATGGTGGGAAACCCACTCAGGTATAACCGGTCTCTCAACTCAGGCTTACAAGTAAGGACATATACTGGACAGGCTACAGACTTAGGCTCCATCATACCCCACACTCCTGCCGCCATCCTCACCCCTCCCCACCTACTGACAAACACTGAGAATCTGTCAACCAGGGGAACCCCCATACAAAAGCAGTTATGCAATGCTGGTCAAGTGAACATAATTCCCAGTGGTCTGCAGCAGGAGTGGAGAGGGGGGGAGGGGGGTCACCAAGGAGCTCATGTGTGTAACCTGACACCAGATGTCATTATAGGTAAGTCTGAGATAACAAACCGATTGTAACCATATCACTGATGTCTATTGTGTTTGCCACCATTTCACTGCGTTCAACATTGGTTGAGAGATATAGAGAGATAGGGAGGGGTTGCTCGCCAATTTTATGTCATGCGAGCACTATTGAGTAACTGAGTAAGCCTTGTTGTGGGTTCCACTCAGTGACCTTGATGAGTTCCCAGTGGTTCCACAGTGGGGAGGGGAAGGAGTGGGAGGGGGGAGGGGTGACCTTCAATATAAGTGAGCCAAGTGTGTAACTTGACAATGGAGATGTTACCTAACACTGAGATCTCAGCATGAAACCACAGTGCTATTATACTTTTACTATCATGCCAACAGTGAAGTATATAGGAAATAGTGTTACTCTGTGGGGTAGCTCTCGTGGTTAAAAAAACCCTAAATGCAGAAAGATATGAGCACATTTTAGAGGGTTGCGTACTACTTAGAGTAGATGAACATTTCAGAGGAAATGAGCATGGAAATATAACATCTATGAGGGAGCAGTTTGCAGTCATTCCTGAAATAGATTGGCCTGTCATGAGACCCAACCAAAAACCAATGGAACACTTTTGGGATGAGTTAGAACGTCGACTTCGCTGTACACCCCACCATGTAACATCACTATCTTCTCTGGTTTAGGCATGAGCACAATGTCTCCAGACTTTCAGACACCTCACTGAAAATGTCCATCAAAAAGACGAAAGTTGGAGATATGCCCTGTTAATGTCAACTAATAGATGTCTGTATACTTTTGATGAGATGCTGTATGAGTGTAAAAACTGGCGCATTGTCTGCAATTTTAAAGATTTGATGTTGGCGAGAAATGTAAAAGAAAGGCGCTATTGCAAAATCAGCGGACAATCCTGGCCTCATATTTGTGTCTTTTGCATGACGCCTTGCTCACTTCACAAATATTACCACTCACGACATTCCATCAGGACCACTCATAGCCTTGGGAGGACCAGCCGTGGCAAATCTCTTTCATCTGGTGTGCCTAGTGTATGAGACAGGCGAAATACACTCAGACTTGAATTCGAACGTAATAATTCTAATTCCGAAGACAGCAGTTGCTGGCAGGTGTGAAAATTATGGAACTCAGTTTAATAAGTCATGGTTGCAAAATAATAACACGGATTCTTTACAGAAGACAAACGAAAAAACTGATAGAAGCCGATCTAAGGGAATATCAGTTTGGATTCTGAGTAAATGTAGGTACGTAAGAGGCAGTACTCACCCTATAACTTATCCTCGTAGACAGGTTAAGGATAGCTTTTGACAATGTTGGCTGGAATACTCTCTTTGAAATTCTGAAGGCAGCAGGGGTAAAACAGATGGAGCGAAAGGCTATTGACTATTGTACAGAAACCAGACGGCATTTGTAAGAGCCGAGGGGCATGAAGGGGAGATTGAGAAGGGAGTGACACGAGGTTATAGCTTATCCCTGATGTTACTGAATCCGTACATACAGCAGCCAGTAAAGAAAACCAAAGAAATATCTGGATCCGAATTATAGTTCAGGGAGAATAAATGAAAAATTTGAAGTTTGCTTATGAGACTGTAATTCTGTCAGAGACAGCAAAGGATTTGGAACAGCAGTTGAACTCAATGGACAGCGTCTTGAAAGGAGGATACGAGGATAATGGAATGTAGTCGAATTAAATCAGGTGATGCTCAGGGAGTTAGATTAGGAAACGAGAAACTTAAAGAAGTGGATAAGTTTTGCTACTTGAAAAGAAACCGAAGTAGAGAGGACTGGTAATGGCAAGAAAAGCTTACCTGATGAAGAGAAATTTGCTGACATGGAATACAGACTTAAGTGTTAGGAAGTCATTTACGGAGGTGTCTGTAGTGTAATATGTACGGAGGTGAAACATGGACTATAAACAGTTGACGCAAGAAGAGAATAGAAGCTTTTGAAATGTGGTGCTACAGGAGGATGCTGAAGATTGGATGGTTAGATCGCGTAACTGATGAGATGGTACTTTATAGAATTGGTGAGACATGAACTGTTGATATGCACATTCTGAGATGTCGTGGGATCACCAGTGTACGTTGTGTGGGGGAGGGGAGGAACCGTAGAGGGACACCAAGAGATGTATACATTAAGGAGATTCAGGAGGATGTAGGTTGCAGTAGTCACTCGAAGATGAAGAGGGTTTCACAGGGTAGAATATTATGGAGTGCTGCGTCAAACATGTCTTTGGACTGCAAGCTACAAGAACAATAGCCTTGTGTGAAAGAGGTGACAGTAAACAGTCACACTGATACTGTCCGCCATCGAATGTGAGTTTCATGCGATCATCAAATTTCTGCTGTCCAGTCGCAAACTGCACCAGAGATCCACGGAAAACTGCGTTTCGTATACACAGACCCGTCATTATGAGCGAAACCACAGTCATACAATGTTGCAGGCTATTCGCTGCGTCACAGGTTCGAATCCTGCCTCGGGCATGGTTGTGTGTGATGTCCTTAGGTTAGTTAGGTTTAAGTAGTTCTAAGTTCTAGGGGACTGATGACCATTGCAGTTAAGTCCCATAGTGCTCAGAGCCTTTTGAACTTTTTTTTTTTGCTACACTCCTGGAAATTGAAATAAGAACACCGTGAATTCATTGTCCCAGGAAGGGGAAACTTTATTGACACATTCCTGGGGTCAGATACATCACATGATCACACTGACAGAACCACAGGCACATAGACACAGGCAACAGAGCATGCACAATGTCGGCACTAGTACAGTGTATATCCACCTTTCGCAGCAATGCAGGCTGCTATTCTCCCATGGAGACGATCGTAGAGATGCTGGATGTAGTCCTGTGGAACGGCTTGCCATGCCATTTCCACCTGGCGCCTCAGTTGGACCAGCGTTCGTGCTGGACGGGCAGATCGCGTGAGACGACGCTTCATCCAGTCCCAAACATGCTCAATGGGGGACAGATCCGGAGATCTTGCTGGCCAGGGTAGTTGACTTACACACTTCTAGAGCACGTTGGGTGGCACGGGATACATGCGGACGTGCATTGTCCTGTTGGAACAGCAAGTTCCCTTGCCGGTCTAGGAATGGTAGAACGATGGGTTCGATGACGGTTTGGAAGTACCGTGCACTATTCAGTGTCTCCTCGACGATCACCAGTGGTGTACGGCCAGTGTAGGAGATCGCTCCCCACACCATGATGCCGGGTGTTGGCCCTGTGTGCCTCGGTCGTATGCAGTCCTGATTGTGGCGCTCACCTGCACGGCGCCAAACACGCATACGACCATCATTGGCACCAAGGCAGAAGCGACTCTCATCGCTGAAGACGACACGTCTCCATTCGTCCCTCCATTCACGCCTGTCGCGACACCACTGGAGGCGGGCTGCACGATGTTGGGGCGTGAGCGGAAGACGGCCTAACGGTGTGCGGGACCGTAGACCAGCTTCATGGAGACGGTTGCGAATGGTCCTCGCCGATACCCCAGGAGCAACAGTGTCCCTAATTTGCTGGGAAGTGGCGGTGCGGTCCCCTACGGCACTGCGTAGGATCCTACGGTCTTGGCGTGCATCCGTGCGTCGCTGCGGTCCGGTCCCAGGTCGACGGGCACGTGCACCTTCCGCCGACCACTGGCGACAACATCGATGTACTGTGGAGACCTCACGCCCCACGTGTTGAGCAATTCGGCGGTACGTCCACCCGGCCTCCCGCATGCCCACTATACGCCCTCGCTCAAAGTCCGTCAACTGCACATACGGTTCACGTCCACGCTGTCGCGGCATGCTACCAGTGTTAAAGACTGCGATGGAGCTCCGTATGCCACGGCAAACTGGCTGACACTGACGGCGGCGGTGCACAAATGCTGCGCAGCTAGCGCCATTCGACGGCCAACACCGCGGTTCCTG
The DNA here is from genome assembly GCF_023864275.1 of Schistocerca cancellata. Lineage (NCBI taxonomy): Eukaryota > Metazoa > Arthropoda > Insecta > Orthoptera > Acrididae > Schistocerca > Schistocerca cancellata. The sequence continues at coordinate 496,647,453 of NC_064634.1, forward strand.
GTGTGTCCGCTGTGCTTGTACAGCCCTCTCGCAGTGTCCGGAGCAAGTATGGTGGGTCTGACACACCGGTGTCAATGTGTTCTTTTTTCCATTTCCAGGAGTGTAATAAAAGCCAGTTGTGTCAAAAAAGTAGGGTGGCACTACTTTAGGGGAGGCAGTAAACGACTGCCTCATTATGACGTGCAGAAAAGCTTAACTCTTTCCCGACAGTTTTTGAAGTCGATGAAATGTCATGACTTCCTGAAGCAAATGCAGCAAACTTCAGAAATGATACTTAGGCAACAGTCTGATATGCTCTTGCTACATGAATTATGCCTCACTGTTGTCTCTTCCATTCATAATATTAAACAACGAGTTGGCGCAGGGGTCAGAACACGGGACTCGCATTCGGGAGGACGACGGTTCGAATCCTTTTTCGGACATCTAGACTTAGGTTTTCTATGATTTCCCTAAATCACCCCCGGGCAAATACCTTGATAGTTCCTTTGCGAAAGTATGGTCTATTTCCTTATCCATCCTCGTAACAATCCGAGCTTGTGCTCCGTCTCTAACGACCTCAACGATGTTAAACCGTAATCATTCTTTGTTCCATAGCGTTAAACAGTCTCTGTCCAAAACGATTCACAGATACTTTCAGTGGTCTTGTAGATGTCACACGTTATGTAGCGGCAGGTTACCTGTCAATATCCGATTGCTGATAAGGTAAATGCATGTGACTGTGTCTTCCGAGTCTCCTTTTATCATATTCTACAACACCTCGTTACGTATTAGCTGCGAAAGCACGTATAAAAATGGAAAATAAATACGATTGTACAAAAGAGTTTATGGAGGGTAAAACGCAACTTAAGACAGAGTTACTGAGCGAGTTGAAAGACTCAGACACTTAGGCTGCACTAATACGATGCCTACAAACACTTGACGCACGGCCACGGAAAGTGCGTTGGCGACGTCTGCTTACGCTCAGCCGCCCGCTCTTGCAAGTGTGTTTGCTTCTGTGTTCGAGTGGAGCCGACCAGAGTGTTTGCCGAGAGGATGGAAGTCTCCACGACAAGCGAATTCACGGCGGCGTTCCGCATATAAGGCGAGGAGGCGAAGACACGTGTAACTGGGTGGCCAACAGCAGGCGAACGTGCAGCGAGACACGTGAACACCACGTTTCTTAATTTATTTTTTGTTGGATCACCAGCTCTCTGTCCGGTTTGATACGACCCTTCACGAACTGATCTCTCGTGTCAACGTCTTCATCTCAGAGTGCCACTTGCACCCAGCTTGCTCAATTACTTATTGGAAGTTTTACAACCTCTGCCTTCCCCTACAGTTTTTACCTTATACAGATCGTTCATGTGCCGTGCAAGCTATTCCTTGATATCTCAAAACTTGTCTTGTCATCATGTCCCTTCTTTCTCTCAATGTTTTCCACATGCTCCTTTTCTCGCATTCTTCGGAGAACCTCCTCATTTCTTACCAGCCCACCTAGTTTTCATCATGTTTCTATAGTCCCACATCCCATACTCTTAGATTCTCTTCCTTTCCGGTTTTTCCACACTGTTTGCTTCACTTGTAAACAGTACTGCGCTCCAGACGCACATTCTCATTCTTGAGGAATCCCCAAGTCTTTTATATATTAGTCAGTGTTCCAAATATGTGGTTCTAACTGTCACATATCTAAAAGACTTGGGTCATTTCGTTGAGAAATTAGAAGGGCTAATGTGGTTCCTGAAGATACTCTGGTAAGTTTCGACATATTGCCTTTCTCTACCATAGCTCCAGGTGTTGAAATTATTATGTGTACAGTGGACGTTTTCCTACGGGATTTGACTTCTCTATTTAGATATTTTCTTACTTCTTGCCAGTTTCAATGAGACGATTACTTGTTTGAGTTAGTTGGTGTCGCAATGGTTAATTCGTTTGGTCCTGGTATCTCTACTTTTTATTGCCAAAACTTCGAATTTCCAGCTCTAGAAAAAGCAAACAAGAAACAATTGCGATGGTTCCGTTTGTGGATAATATACGAGAATCTGTGGTTTGGTCACATGGTAAAAAAGTTTTGGAATAAATCTTTTACTTTCTAAATAATAAAAATACAAAACTCCAATTTACCATGTCGATGGTAAATGACAGCTAAACATTCTTCTTTAATGTTTTAGTTATGAGTGGGGCCTGTAGACGGTTGGAACATAAAGTTTCTGAGAAGTGACACATAACGACGGATATTTGCATAAGAACTCCACCCATCGCCAACAACAAAAAATGTGTTTGGAATGCTTGTCCACAAAGTTAAAAGAATTCGCAAGTCAGAAGCCCAGGACTCCGAGTTACAATATTGAAGCAGCCTCTCAGACAAACTATTTAAGAGAAGAGATACATAGAGTTTTACGACGCAATAACAGTTTTTAGATCAACGAAGAAAATATGTCAAGGTCTCAGGAACGTAAAGGATGAACGTCCTCCTCTGCCGACGTACATTGGAACTACCAAGAGAAACGTTAATACACAGCTGAAGAAACGCAAGTCACTTGTAGCAGAGGATGTTCTTGCGTTAGTGAAGTTTAGCGAGATGAATATTTTATTCACGAAGAAGTACTAAAGTCTATGGCTATATAGAGAAGCAATCGAAGTATATAGCCGTGAAACTTTGTGATACATGGTCAGTTGTTCTACATCGATAAGCAGGTTTTATCTTTCTCAAACGACAATTCGATAGTTACGTTTTGTCTCTGGAAAGGTTTATCGCTGCCGATCACGCCTTTTTCCCCATAGTATGTATATCGCTCTCCAATGTTCCACCCGTCTGTGGGCAATCCTCGGTAGAATCACGAACATCTCTCAAAATGTACAGCTCAGCTCTGGACTAGATGTTTGGAACGGAGCGGAAACGTTTCGTGGATTTACCAGCAGCTAAGACACCTGGTCGTGAACGCTGTTGTGTAGTGGTAGACGGCACTACTTTGTACTCTTGGATGAGGTCAGTAGCGACTCGAAGCAAATTTATGTAGGTCCAAAGCCGCCTGCCCACATTCGTCTGTTCTGTTCCGCTCCCAGCAGCCACCGAGCGTTTGTCGATGGACGTGGATCTACAGCTTTTAACACTGTCGTTAATATTGTTGTTAAAATTTGGAGAAGAAATTATTTTAGTGCTGAAATCGCAGTGTGGATCAGAACAAGGTAACGCAGCACAACAGTCAATATTAGTCTCATTCGCGATTTTAGGAGAATCTTTAAGGGGAGTACATATGGCGGAACTGGTCAAAAAGTGACATTTTCGGATTATTATCTCTTATTAATATTTGATCTCTCCTGAATAATTTGATGCATTATTTGTCGAAAAATTCCAATTGGAAGTGTAGTTTTTATCATTTCAAAGTTAATAGTGCGTATGTAAAATTATCCGGTCGTTCTGCACTGACTTGCCTAAGTATCTCTATCTCTTGAACTATTCAATCTAGAAGGCTGTGGTTTTCAGCTATTTATTCCTTGAAATCATGTTAATGTTCGTGTTAAGAGGTTGGATGCACTGTGTAAACAGAAATGGCGGTATAGCACATGCATTTTGTTTATTTACTTTGTGGTTGTCGTGTTTCATTAGTTTTGAGCTGAAAAAATTGTGGTTTGGTGTGTTATTATACGCTCTTATACCTCTTTTCAACATGACGAAAAGAAAGGGTTGTTTCCATGGCAATCAGCATATCACAAAATCTGAATCCAGTGTTGATCCTGAAATAGATTTTTTACCGACCCGTGATAAGGACACGCCTACTAGTGCTTCGATGAGGAAACTTGGAGACCATGAGGATTTATTTATTGGCAAATATCAAAATAGTTTGGGTTATCTTCTTTTAGATTTGAGTATGTTAGGACAAGTTTTGCAAGATGCTGTGTCATGTAAGGTTTGTGGTGGGCAAATTAGGATCTCTGAGGACTCATCTGCAAGGACTGGACTGCTAACAAACTTGATATTCAATGCGAAGTTTGCTGTCTCTCGAAATCATTTTGGACTTCTGAAAAGTGTAAGAATGACTTGTTTGAGAGTAATATTAGATTCCTGTATCGAATGAGGTGCATTGGGAAAGGATTGACTGCAGCTGAAGTATTATGTGCAACGCTGAACTTGCCAAACCCACCAACCAGATCAAGTAAGTACACAGAAGTAATTAGTGAATGTGTCAAATCTGTTGCTGTTGCTTCTATGAAAGCTGCTGCTAAAGAAGCAGTAGAATTAAATAACACAACAGACTTATCTGTGGCAGTTGATGGCACATGGCAGAAGAGAGGTCACACATCAAAAAATGCAGTTGCAACTGTCACTAGTGCTGACACAGGTAAAGTTTTAGACATTGAAGTGCTAACTAAATACTGTCATCAGTGTTCATCAGTTGATGAAACAAGTGAAAGCCATAAAACAAATTGTGCTAAGAATTATAAATGAACTAGTGGGGGTATGGAGGCTACTGCAGTATTTCTATGTTCAGACGTTCACAACAGGAAAGAGGCGTGTGTTACACTGAGTACTTGGTGGATGGTGATTCAAAAGCTTACAAATCAGTAGTGGAAAGCCAACCTTATGATAATAAGCAGATTGTTAAGATTGAATGTGTGGGCCACATTTAAAAACGGATGGGAACACGTCTCCGAAAATTGAAGGAGACAAAAGGAAAAGAGAATTTTTCAGATGGAAAGACTCTAAATAGTAAAGGAAGACTTACACACAAAAACATTGATGAACTCCAACATTATTATGGAAAGGCAATAAGAAACACTACACATGAACTACAAGGGATGAAACGAGCAGTGTGGGCTACATTCTTCCACAAATCTTCCACTGACGATACACCTATACGTGGTCTTTGTCCACCTGGTGCTGATTCATGGTGTAAGTACCGCAAACCTCAGGCAGTGGGTAGCGAGGAACAATTTAGGCACAAAAATAGCACACCATCTGCAGTGATGGAAGCTATTAAACCAATATATAGAGAATTAGCTCATCCTGACCTTCTTTCCAAATGTCTCCATGGTCGAACACAAAACCCGAATGAGTCTTTCAATAATGTAATTTGGACCCGCATACCAAAAAATGTCTTTGTAGGAAGGAAAACTCTATGCTTGGGTGTTTGTGATGCTGTGATAAAGTTTAATGATGGTCTAAAGGGGAGAATTGGAGTGCTAAAGGAACTTGGTATCACTCCAGGTGCCAACACACTGCAAGTCTTTCAGCGAATGGATCGACTTAGGATCATGAAAGCCCAGCGTGCAGCAGAGGAAATGACTAAAGAAGCAAGAGGCAGGAAAAGAAGGAAGCTTCTAGGTTTGCAGGATAGTCAAGCACAGGATCCAGATAATGCTGATTATGGGCCTGGCTGTTTCTAGAAGCTGGCATGCCTCCATGTGTAAATTATTTGACCCATTATCTCAGGAACTATTACAGATGCATACCTCTAATTTTACACTATGTTACCACTTAGTATACTGCAGCTACTGAACCTCCCAAAACATCTCTAGCTCTAACGGGGTTTTACCTACGGAAGAAAAAGTGGACTTTTAAAAGAAAATATTGAACAACATTTTTAAAAAATCATAACTAGCCAATTATTTCTCTGCACATTTTGATTCTGGTTCAGTAATCAGAAAAGAAGTGATACTATACATCCCAATAATTTCAGATCTCTATCCGTGACAGGTTCTGAGATAATGGGTTATCAATATTGCAAATTTAACACTGTGGCTATAGGACGTACGTACCCCCCTGAAGTGAACAACTCAGAATGTGATATTCTGTTTTCTGTGTGAGGTACTGGATGGGATAGACAAAAGGTTTCGAACGCTAGGCATATTTTTTTATTTCTATATGGTGTTTGATTGTGTTGATCACAAAATATTGCTCCAGAAGTTGGACCATTACGAATTACGGGGAGCAGGTCACAACTGGTTCACCTGTTACTTTAGCAACAGACAGTAAAAGGTCATTATTCACAATGTTGAGAATGGCTATGATGTGGGGTGTGGGTGGGGTACAGTCAAGTGGGGATCAGTGTTGGGGCCACTCCTGTTCCTTATTTCCATAAATGATATGCCCTCTAGTATTACGGATAACTCTGAAATATTTCTGTTTGGTGATGGCAGTAGCTTGTTATTAAAAAATGTTGGGTGCAACATTGGCTGGGTTTCAAATAGTGGAGTTTATGACCTAAGTTTATGGCTTGTAGAAAATAAACTAATACTAAATCACAGTAATACTCAGTTTTTACAGTTTCTAACAAACAATTCAACAAAACCTGACGTTTTAATATCACAGAATGGGCGTGTAATTAGTGAAACTGAACAGTTCAAATTTCTAGGTGTTCAGATAGATAAGGAAGCCCACGTTCAGGATCTTGTTCGTAGACTTAGTGCTGCCATTTTTACTATTCCAACGGTATCTGAAGTGAGTGATCGTTCGACGCGAAAATTGGTCTACTTTGCTTATTTTCATTCGCTTATGTCGTATGGTGTTATATTTTGGGGTAAATCTTCCCATTCTAAAAGGATATTTTTGGCTCAGAAAGGGGCGGTTCGGGCAGTAAGTGGAGCAAGTTCACGAACCTCTTGTCGACTCCTGTTCACGAGTCTGGGTATTTTGACATTGGCCTCTCAATAAATATATTCCTTGGTGTCATTTCTTGTTAACAATATTAGCTTATTCCAAAGAATAAGTAGCTTTCACTGAGTTAATACTCGGCAGAAATCAAACCTAAATTTGGATTGGACTTACTTAACTCTTGTGCAGAAAGGTTTGTAGTATACTGCAGCAATAAGCTACCACAGGATTTCAAAAATCTTAGCAGTAAACCACGCGCTTTCAAATCGAAACTGAAGAGTTTCCTCATGGGTCACTCCTTTTATTCTGTCGAGGGGTTCCTTGAAAAATTAAGCTGATTCCTGTTGTATTGTTGATTGTGTTTACTTAAACTTACGGATTTAGTTTTCTCTGGTTCATAAACATTTTATCTTTATCTGTTATTACTTTTATGTTGTAATTTCACGTATTGACGCGTTCCATGACCTTGGAGATTTGCTCCTCAGTTTGGTCCTACGGAACTTGACGTGTAAATAAATAAATGTTTTACCATGTTTGGGCACTTATTTGCAATTTTTTTTCAGTTGTGTACATGCAGTCGCCCAAACAAATACTTCTCACCACATGTTCCACGCAACGCCCACTGTCAACGAAAAGCGTCGATTTGTACCCCCTACAAACAAAATGGTTTATATAGCGGAATTTTATGGTCCCAAATTACGACAATGCCTCATTCGTTTTGTCGACGTGTTTTATCAGGAAGAGTCAAACAAAAGGAATAACCATTACCCCACAGTCAACGTGGGCCAGCGTTGCATGCTCAGTCGTTCGCGGTGTACTGCTTATTCTTCCTGTGTCCTTCTCCCAGTTAATACAGTTAATAATTATCACTCTAATTTGGGACCGCTCTATTGACACGTGAATTTCCGCTTTAACAAACATTTTGTTTGTAACGGGAAACAAACCGACGATTCACTTTGACACGGAACCTCGCATGGAAAACGTGATGACCTGTACTTGTTTAGGCAGCTACAGGCTGCGAAAATGAAATTAACCCTTATCTACGGAAACACCAGAGAAAATACGCCCGGCGTAGGAGGACTACCCTGCTCTCGCCAGCTGCCAGAAAGAATAAAAAAAAAAGTAAGACTCTCACAATGCGGACGCAGCGACACTTAAGCGGTGGAGCTTTATTGACACTGCTGACATTCGAGGGCAAGATCCTTGGAGACCGGATGCTGTCCTATTAGCTGCAAGCCTTCCGTCATTCTGACGGGGCAGTGTGTTGGAACACTCCTAGCGAGGAGGCGCCTGCAGTGTGGAGTGCCGGCTGAGCGCCGTCGCCGACTTTCCAGCTGTGTCATGGCGGCGGTCTGGGTCACAGTGAGACGGCGCCTGTGTCGCGAGGGTTCGCGGGCCATTAGCTGGACGTTTGACTGTAACGTTTTAGTAGAGTAAACACGTGTGTGTATTTGAGAGAACTGCACTTTGATTAAATATCGTGGATAGAAAATGACCAAGTATAGCACCGAGGAAGGCCAAGGCAAACGACGTCCGCGACGACCTTGACTAGTTGGCGGTGCGGGTCTCCCGCATCGTTCCCTACGCTCTTCGGAGTGTGGGACCTCATCGTCATCATCATCATCACAGCACCGATATGCACTGAAGAGCCAAAGAAACTGATACACCTGCCTAATATCGTGTACAGCCTACGAGACCACGCAGGAGCGCCACAGCACGAAGTGGCACGGACTCAGCTAATGTCTGAAGCAGCGCTGGAGGGAAATGACACCATGAATCCTCCAGGGAAGTCCATAAATTCGTAAGAGAAGGAAGGGTTGGAGATCTCTTCTGAACAGCACGTCGCAAGATATCTCAGATATGCTCAATACTGTTCATGTCTGGAGAGTTTGGTGGCCGTCGGAAGTGTTTAAACTTAGAAGAGTGTTCCTAGAGCAATTCTGGACGTGTGGGTTGTCACATTGTCCTGTCCGTCGGAATGCACAATGGACATGAATGGATGCAGGTGATCAGACTGGATGCTTACGTACGTGTTGTAAGTAGGCTGTTTATGTTTTCTTATTGGCAACGTTACGTAGCGCTCTGTATGAAAATCACTGGCTGTGCTTTGTGCAGTCTGTGGCTAGTTTGCATTGTTGTCTGCCATTGTAGTGTTGGGCAGTTGGATGTGAACAGCGCGTAGCGTTGCGCAGTTGGAGGTGAGCCGCCAGCAGTGGTGGATGTGGGGAGAGAGATGGCGGAGTTTGGAAATTTGTAAAAATGGATGTCATGAACTGCTGTATATATTATGACTTTTGATGAATACTAAGGTAAATACATTGTTTGTTCTCTATTAAAATCTTTCATTTGCTAACTATCCCTATCAGTAGTTAGTGCCTTCCGCAGTTTGAATCTTTTATTTAGCTGGCAGTAGTGGCGCTCGCTGTATTGCTGTAGCTTAACGAAGATTTTTGTGAGGTAAGTGATTTGTGAAAGGTATAGGTTAATGTTAGTCAGGGCCATTCTTCTGTGGGGATTTTTGAAAGTCAGATTGCGTTGCGCTAAAAATATTATGTGTCAGTTTAAGCACAGTCGTATATAAATGTTGAAAGAGGACGATTCAGTGTCATCTGTCAGTCGTATCTAGATGTAGCAGGGGATTCCACATCACTCCAACTGCACACGCCCCACACCATTACTGGCCCTCCACCAACTTGAACAGTCTGTCAGTTCCCTGACATGCAGTGTCCATGGATTCATGAGATTGCCTCCATACCCGTACACGTCGATCCGCTTGATACGATTTGAAATGAGACTCGTCCGACCAGGGAACATGTTTCCAGTCATCAACAGCCCAACGTCGGTGTTGAACGGCCCAGGCTAGCCGTAGAGCTTTGTGTCGTGCAGTCAGCAAGGGTACACGAGTGGGCCTTCGGCTCCGAAAGCCCATATCGATGGTGTTTCGTTGAATCGTTGGCACGCTGACACTTGTTGATGATCCAGCACTGAACTCTGCACCAATTTGGGGAAGGGTTGCACTTCTGTCACCTTGAACGATTCCCTTCAGTCGGTGTTGGTCCCGTCCTTTCAGGATCTTCTCTCAGCCGCAGCGATGTCGGTGATTTGATGTTTTACCGGATTCCTGATATTCACGATACACTTGTGAAATGGTCGTACGTAAAAACCCCACTTCGTCGCTACCTCGGAGATGCTGTGTCCTACCGCTCGTGCGCCGCCCATAAAACCCCGTTCATACTCAGATCTTGACAATCTGCCTTTGCAGCAGCAGTAAGCGATCTAACAATTGCGCCTGACACTTGTCTTATATAGGTGTCGCCGACCGCAGCGCCGTATTCTGCATGTTTACATACCTCTGTATTTGAATACGCATGCCTACAACAGTTCCTTTGGCGCTTCAGTGTAGAAGAAATGACTTTGAAATTGCAAATACGATTTGACATCAGCTGCAGAGTTTATTAGTGACGTATCGAAAACGTTCCCCGGACCAAGACTCGAACTCGGATTTCTCACTTCACGGGAGCGGCTGCCTTAATTTCCTTTATTCGAGCTCGTCTACTCTACGGAGCAGGAAGACACAAACGCAAGGGGTAGTAGCGGCCACACGCCAGTTAATTCTTAAACCGTCATTCTTTCTCGTACTTTTTAATCTAGCCACCCCGAGGATTCTAGGCGACTGATCCTGTTTCACCCCCTCAGCGAGCACATCCAACATTCTGTTTCCCTTAACCCTGGCCGGCCGGAGTGGCCGTGCGGTTCTAGGCGCTACAGTCTGGAACCGAGCGACCGCTACGGTCGCAGGTTCCAATCCTGCCTCCGGCATGGATGTGTGTGATGTACTTAGGTTAGTTAGGTTTAATTAGTTCTAAGTTCTAGGCGACTGATGAGCTCAGAAGTTAAGTCGCATAGTGCTCAGAGCCATTTGAACCATTTGAACCTGAAGGGCTCCGGAACGCCCTATACTTGCAATGTTAAAATAACGCTTATAAATTACATCTTTCCTCACAAAGTATTGAACTTTTTACAGATTATTTATTGGAATATGGGCTACAACTTACCACAGGGATTTTACAAAATTTTAGTTCAGTTATTAAAGATGATTTTTTTTTCAATTGTAATGAAAATTCACAACATTTTTTTGCAATTTTTTATTTATATATTCAAAAATGTACAGTTTTTTGGAAAAAGGCTGTGTTAAATTACGCAGAAGGTACTGTGTAACATTCACTGAAAGTTTGAAACAAATATGTTTGGAAGATCCTTAGAAAACATGTAATTAGTATGAGAAAATAAAAGTTTTGGGAATCGAGCGACAAAGATTGGATTAACTTTTTAGTGCATTCCAGGTCCATAGGATGGATTATCTTCATCCTCTGCAAACTCCTCCTCCAGCTTCCTCTTGTTCCTCCTCGTGTTTACTCTTGCTTGTATTTCTAGACTCTTTACAGCCCTGTCTGCAGCCCGAAGGCGTTCCTTGTCTAAAGCAAGCATCGCTCGTACCGTGTTAGAACCTATCTTCATTCCCATATTTCTAAATACCTTGCACCTTACAACCGCTCGCGTGAATAGGGAAATCCGTCTTCAAGTCCCACTCCGGCACATAATTTCATTTGTCACCATTGAATTTATTTCAATCCTCGATTGTAGCTGATGTCGGAATTTCAATTTCGCGAAATTTTTTTTTTTTTTTTTTTTTTTTTTTACAATGTGGCAATCACACCAGCGATATATATTGAACCATCACAGGTTAGCCACAACACATACTTTATCTCACATCACTAAAATGTACCTGATGAACACGGACGTTAATAATAACACCATTTGACAGCAGTTTAACAGCGCCACAGTGGGTCACGCCCATGTAGAACACATTTCAAAAAAAAATTTAAAAATAGTTGTAGTCTTCGGAATTGAATAAATTATATATCTATTAAAAGGTAATAGTCTGCAGATTCAGAAAACGCAAAAAAGTAAAAATTGAACTTTTCATGATTTTGAGCCTTTCCAGAGACCCTTAATCTAGCCACCCCGAGAATTCTAGGCTACTGATCCTGTTTCACCCCCTCAGCGAGCACATCCAACATTCTGTTTCCCTTAACCCTGGCCGGCCGGAGTGGCCATGCGGTTCTAGGCGCTACAGTCTGGAACCGAGCGACCGCTACGGTCGCAGGTTCGAATCCTGCCTCGGGCATGGATGTGTGTGATGTACTTAGGTTAGTTAGGTTTAATTAGTTCTAAGTTCTAGGCGACTGATGACCTCAGAAGTTAAGTCGCATAGTGCTCAGAGCCATTTGAACCATTTGAACCTTAACCCTGTCGTGCATGATTTTCACTGGAGCCGACAGCTTTTAATAGTCACTTCTCCGGAATTTACAGGTACTCGTTGTGCAGCAAGTGCTTACAGTCCACTGCCGTGGGCACTCCCTGATGGCGTTGTGCCCTTCGTGCACTTGCAGCCTCAAGAGTGACTCAAAACGCCAGAAAAGTGACCATTGAAGGCTGTCCACTGCAGTGAAAATCACGCACCACAGGCTCAGCGTGTACCTTGATCCGGAATAGGTTTGCCTTCGGGCGACGGTTGTGGAATACTACTGTGACCTGGGCTACGAGCTGCTTAAGTGGATGATTGCTCCTTCCGCTGTGTAAATGCTCCTACTAGAATTGCGTGACCGGCGGAAGGACGCCTGGTGTGGTGAAGTCTAGCTCTGGTCATCCTGCAAGCAGCTGCGGAATGCGTGTCAAGGCCAAGTGCAACCACCTGGCTTGTCGAAGGCTGGCCGTCGCAGTATTAGGTGAGTGGACATTGCATTTAGACTGATAAATGAGCCTCGGATTCCGGAAGGCATTCGGCACAGTTCTGCACTGTTGTTCAGCGAACAAAACGCGAGCTTACAGAGTGTCCGATCAGACCTCTGACAGAACTCGACACATCGTTCTTGACGGAAGAAAATCGAGTAAAAGAAATTTCACGAATACCCCAAGGGATTGTTATAGGAGGCGTGGCTGTGAAATACCGGGACTGATGCTGTCGCACAGTAAGAACGAATGTGCCAAAGATGAACGACCAGTGACGGTAAACATAACAGTGTGGCCGTGGCATTCCATTCTCTAAGACCTGTTTCCTTGTTTTGCCATAAAAATGATAAGTGTGATAACAGAACAACGACTCGTCGTGAAGTTTCACATGAAACTTGGAAACACTGTTACTGAAACCTACCTGCTACTAAAAGAAGTGTACGAAGAAGACTATCACCTGTGCGGAATTTTATTGGTTCAAGCGTTCCCATGACAGTCGAGCAGAGGCTGCAGATGACTCACGCCAGGAACGCCCCTCCACATCAAAATCGAATGAAAATATCGAAACAGTAGGTAATATGATTCGACCTGACGTCGGTTTCGTATTTAATCGATTGCTGAAACTGTGGGAATTGATAGAATGAGTAAGACAAATTTTACATAACCAGTCTAAGCGTGTGCCAGACTGATGCCGAAAATTCTCACGATCGAACAAAAAAAAAGCTGGTGAAAATGTTTCTATTGAGACTTTGAATACCATTGAAAATGGTCCTAATTTCTTGAAAAACGTTTTTCGGATCTCGGTTTTTCTCTTATGATCCAGAAACTAAGCGCCAACCCGTGCACTGGAAGCGCTCAACTTCTCCCAGAACGAAAGCTCGAATGAGCAAATCAAGATTCAAAAATATCACGATAGTTTTTTTTCGATATTCATGGAACTGTGTATCTTCACTAGGTTCCTGAAAGTCAGTCTATTAATGATCATTACTACCTTGAGGTTCTTGTTCAACTCTGTGAGAAAATAAGAAAAAAAATCTCCAATTGTTGAAGTTCAAGCCATGGATGCTGCATCGGCTAACAGTGAATTGCCTGTTTAGAGATTTCTAGCGAAACACAACATCCCAATGTTTGAACACCCACCTTATTCGCCTGATCTATGACCATGAGACTTTTATTCATTCTGCAAGGTCAAATCTGAATTAAAAGGAAGCAGCGAAAGAAAAAGCGGCAGGCGTCATCAAGGAACTCACATAGGAACATTTCCAGCACTGTTTGCATCAATGGAAAATTCACATGGAGCGTCGTACGGATAGCGGAGGGATGCATATTGAGGATGACAGTAACTAAATACACTACTGGCCACAGTCCGTGCTGCTGCAAACGTCTTCGAACTGTTCGTGCAGATGTTTGTTGTCTTGCAAACGTCCCCATCTGTTGACTCAGGGATCGAGACGTGGCTGCACGATCCGTTACAGCCATGCGGATAAGAAGACTGTCATCTCGACTGCTAGTGATACGAGGCCGTTGGGATCCAGCACGGCGTTCCGTATTACCCTCCTGAACCCACCGATTCCATATTCTGCTAACAGTCATTGGATCTCGACCAACGCGAGCAGCAATGTCGCGATACGATAAACCGCATTCGCGTTAGGCTATAACCGACCTTTATCAAAGTCGGAAACGTGATGGTACGCATTTCTCCTCCTTACACGAGGCATCACAACAACGTTTCACCAGGCAACGCCGGTCAACTGCTGTTTGTGTATGAGAAATCGGTGGAAACTATCCTCATGTCAACAAGTTGTAGGTGTCGCCACCGGCGCCAACCTTGTGTGAATGCTGTGAAAAGCTAATCACTTGCACATCGCAGCATCTTCTTCCTGTCGGTTATATTTCGCGTCTGTAGCACGTCATCTTCGTGGTGTAGCAATTTTAATGGCCAGTAGTGTATGTATGCTTTTGAAATAAAATGTTTTACAGCAGTAGTCTCGTTGTTTTACAGGGACACCTCTTAGGGGTTCTACTGTTTACAAACTATATGTATGATGTAGTGGATAACTTTGGAGATTCCGTGAGGATATTCAAGATCGATGTCCGATTTAACTATAGGCGACGAGTTAGTGGAAACAGTGACTACCGAAAAATTCTAGGAATAACCAATGGATGCGCCCAATGGTGGAACCACGTAACAAAAATATTTGGAAAATCAGATGACTCATTGAGAGAATAACAAAAAGAATCCACTAAATATGTGGCTTACAAAACTCTCGTTTGACCAATTATTATATACATTGTATGTCTCTGTTTAGTTGTGTGTCTCGTTTCTTCTCCAGAAATAAGGTAAACCAATTTCAGGTACTGAAATTTCACTCGCAGTCCACGCTATATCTTGTAGTGATCCTTGATGCTGTGTTAAACACTGCTATCATTGTAAAAACGCGGAAATTCCTCCACAAGAGCAAAATAATGACTGTCGAAATCAGGAGATTTTCTCATTTTTCTGGGTGCAGAGACAATTGGACAACAAAAACACGGATGTGACGCGAGGTAAACGTGTATCTCATAACGTTCACTTGGCAGTGGCATGGCTCAGTTAAGGTGTGTCCAGAAAATTGGAAATCTGTGGTAAGTTCTACGGGACGAAACTGCTGAGGTCATCGTTCCCTAGGGTTACACACTACTTGATCCAATTTAAACTAACTTATGCTAAGGATAACACACACACCCGTGCCCAAGGGAGGACTCGAGCCTCTGACGGGGTGAGCCGTGTGAACCGGGGCAAGGCGCCTCTGACCGCACGGCTACCCTGCGCGGTGGTGCGTCCAGACGATGCCAGTTTTGTGTTCAACTTTGCCCATGCGCATAAATTTTCGGCAGCGCAACTACGCATGCGCATTTGTGTGCGCGAAATTTCCTGAAAATTGAGGGCGTGCTACCCACCTTGGGTGCGAATCTTTGCGCTTTTTAGCAGGCGACAGGGAGCTGCGGCCTGTTTGTGTTTGATTGTGTAGTGTTATGCTGTAACGCGATTTATGTGTAATAATAACGGCTGACTGCAAAGAAAGCACGCTTAAATTTATAGATCATTACAGACAAAGAAAAATATTGTACGGAATACCGCTTCAAAAGATTATCTGAATAAAAATTCGAGCTGTATCGGCCTGAGCGTCACTTATTAGATAAAAACCTCTGATGTTATTTCTCTAAAGATAAAGAATAAGATACCGGAAGTTTCGAAGTAGGAAAACCAAGAAGAATAATCGAAAAATTTATGAAAAGGGTATCTGAAAGCTGTGGACGGATATTTATGCTATGGCGACTTAAAAGGAAATGTAAATGAAGGACACTGATGATGCAAAGAATACGAAACTGATAAACACAACATCCGTTCTACGTAATTCTAAGTTATGTCGGGTCCGAGGATGACTGTGGGACGAGTCATAACTATACACGAGGACAGTACTTATAGATGCTAATAGACACAAATTGTAATACGAGTAGCCGGTCACTGTGGCCGAGCGATTCTAGGCGCTTCAGTCCGGAACCGCGCTGCTGCTATGGTCGCAGGTTCGAATCCTGCCTCGGGCATGGATGTGTGTGATGTCGTTAGGTTAGTTAGGTTTCAGTAGTTCTAAGTCTAGAGGACTGATGACCTCAGATGTTAAGTCCCATAGTGCTCAGAGCCATTTGAACCATTTTTTACTTCTTTCCCTAAAGTCGCTTTTGTGTTTTCTTTTTCTGTTGCCTTTGTAGTAGTATAAACGCAACACAACGTACCAAGCAAGGAAAGGGATTCATAGTAGACTGCTTGCACAAAGAGGCAACGTGTGGACACTACAACGCCCATGAGTACAAGCATTCTTTCCCCAAATTTTTGTGCGTGCCCGCTTATTATGTTGCGTCTGCGATTGCGCACGACGAAAGAGGCATCGTGTGGACATAGCTCTACGTCGTGTCACTCCAATAGGCGCTGCCCCCCTACACTCTGCTTCTTCCAGCAGTCTGTTGCAAAGCTGTTCGCGACACGTTATCATTTGCCACGTCACTCCGAAGGGCGCCCTGCCGTTGCCGTCAAGACTACAACTTGTAGTAAATAGCACGGGGCATTGCGAATTGGCTGTTCTGTTGCAAGATGTGCATTAAGCTTAATCCGACGGACGCCATGAACTTGCTGGCTGTGAGGTGGAAGTTCCACGTCCACGTCAGTCCAGGCTCCAGGCGATTGCCTGCTGTAGCAACATACCGGTCTACAATTGCAGCTTCCACAGTGACAGGCAAAGACGATTGTAACGACTCTGATAGTGCACATTCAGAAATATTTAAAATTTGCTACGTAAGAGTAACTAAGCTTTAAGGGCGGGAGATGAATTTTGATGCACCTACACTCTATAAACAGAGGGTATGTGAAGATTATCACAGAACATATCTCTATTTTCAGGTGAATATTTCATATTTAGAGTATGCCCCGGCTACTTTTACGAAACTTTTCACCATATACATTCATTATGGGACGATACTCTACTTTTCTAAACCTCTCCGAAGCCGATGGTAGTGCATCGTTAAAGTTCTGAAACTCATAATTGCTTCTCTGGCACCCCTCGTGGATAAAATAGCTTCGAGCATTAGCTGAACAGGAAAGTGTTCACTACTCTTTGAAGCACTATTCTAAAATCATTGTGTCGCTATCTTAAACCGAAGCTGAAATGTTATTGTGTCAACGTTTCGTGCGACGGACTGTATGGACAGGGGTATTCAAATGAAACTAATAAGCTGTCAGCAGATGAAAGTCATTTTCATCTGTATCACTCGTAGGTACTACTCAACAAACGTCTAACTGCAACAGATTCATCACTGACAGGTAGCATGTACAGCCTCTATGGCATCAAAAATGCTGGGCGTCAATATTAAAAATATAATTGTGGTAAGGCACTATGTGGCACCGCCATCGGAAGACAAGAAGAACGTCGTTCCATCAGGCTTCATTTTAAACCAGTACTTGATTAAGCACTACTACTTTCGAGTGTTGGTCACTCTTATTTATTTATTTATTTAGCTTATGGCATGTAACACATCATATAAAGAAAAGACATAAAAATCATAAGACACAGAAATAAAGAGTAGTCACAGTGTATAACATACAGTTGTAGATATAAAAGCATTTAAAATAGTGTATATAACAAACAAAAGTTCACAAACAAACATCCAGATTTGTGACATACTCTATTGCACTTTCAGTCGCGGTCAGAAACTCATTGGGGTCTCCTGCAAAACGTCTCAGAGGGCAATCTTCCACGATGTGACGAATCGTCTGCCGGACCGCGCCGCAGTCACATCTCGGGGAGGTGATTTTACCCCGCCTGTGGAGGCTGTCTGCACATCTGCCATTGTTTGTCCGAATTCGATTCAAGGTCGTCCAAGTTTTCCTTGGCAAATTGAATCCTGGTGGTTGGACATTGATACATGACATATTCTGCAGGTTTTGGGGCACAAATTCTCTTCACCGCGTTTTCCAGAGGTTGCCATAATCCGGGTTGAGAGGATGCGTATTTTTTGCCTTTTTTAAAGAGGGGTGTCTGGAGCGCAATCTGTTCATCTCCAGGGCAGAAACATCCTTATGGATTGGCAGTTTCTCGTTGTTCAGCAATTTTCTCTCTGCGCAGGTCCGGTGGGAGAATGTTGCTCAGTATAGGTAGCCAGTGTAAAGGCGTTGGCTTTATTGTTCCTGATATCATCCTCATTGTGTAGTTTAGTTGAGCATCGATAAAGCCTGTGTGTTTACTGTTTAGCCATACCGGTGCGGCATATTCTGCTGTTGTGTAGACAAGTCCCAGAGCCGAAGATCTCAGTACAGCCGCGGAAGAGCCCCACGTACTCCCACATAGCTTCTGTATGATATTATTTCGAGTTTTAAGTTTTGCGGCTGTATTACGTAAGTGTTCCTTGAATGTTAGGGTTCTATCAAAGGTGACGCCTAGATATCTGGGGTAATTATTATGGTTTAGCAGCCTGTTTTCGAAATGAACGTTGAGCTTTCTTTTTGCTTGGGCATTGTCGAGGTGAAAGCATGTCACCTCCGTTTTTGTCGCGTTTGGCCGTAATCTCCACCTTCGGAAGTAATCTCCCAGCTTTGTTAGATCCGCAGTTAATGTGTTTTCCGTTGCCTCCATTGATTTGCCTCTTGCAGCTATTGCCCAGTCGTCGGCATATCCGAATTTTTGAGAAGTGGTTTCAGGTAAGTCAGATATGTAGAGGTTAAACATCAATGGCGCCAGAACAGAGCCTTGTGGTAAACCATTGTTGAGCTTCATTTGGTCACTTTTTAAGTCGCCCATTATGACTCTGAAACTTCTATCTGTGAGCATGTTATCAATGAGGTTGGCCAGCTTGTTACATGGTATGACCCGCAGCAACTTAAATATCAGGCCTTGTCGCCAAACGGTATCACTCTGAAATGCTTCTACAACAAATATCGATACGTTACCCTCCTCTAAAAGAAATCAGGTGCCATGCGCAAGATAAAATACATTCATTTCAGTACTTCGTCGTATATTCGCAGATGTTGCGTGTAGTGCACTCTGCCTACTGACAAATCGAAAATAACCTTTTACAGCTTTTACGGCTCCAGTCGGTAAAAATGGATCTCTCACAAGATACTTTGTTGTCTGTCTGCTAAACCCCTTTTTCCTAGGAACGAGTAGAAGCATCAGGTTGACATTAATGTCAAATATTAAGGTCTACGATCGCTTGGCGATGTATAAAATTTAAGCTTCGAAGTCAGCGTAATCTAATGATACGTCCTTTTATGTCACACATTTTGATACTCGAAAACACACTCATCGTATGAAACCGTATGGTTCCAGAGACATTTACAAGTGTCAGACATCTATCATGTATATATGCGGTGTGAAGCAAGAAATGAAAATTTGTATCAAGGCCTGGAGTTGAACCGAGGCCTCCTGCTCTCTAGGCAGGGGCGTTAACCACTGCGCCACCCTGGCGAAGTGGTTTTACACAACTACGTGGACTACCCTAGCACGCCTCCCTCATCGATCCAAATCCCCTTTCTCGCCTAAGCAACCTTAACCCTGAACGCCTCCGCATCTGAGATCCTATTCCAGTACAACTGGGGAGCCTGTGTGCTGTTGCGCCGCGTGTACACAATAAACATTATTAACAGATAGTCAGGCTATTTCACGTTCGCAGTAGCCACTGTGCTACACTGTACACTGGCGGCGGAGAGGGGGAGGGAACGGTGGCAGGGTCCGACTGCATTAGGTGCTCCGGCACGCTGCTCGCATCTCGAAAGACGCAACATCGGTTTTAGCCTTCAACAAAAGTCCTAGAAAATCTTTGCACCACTCACTGCTTCTTACTGATGCTTGAATAGTTTCCGCTCGCACACTTACGTAAGTTCTGAAACTGACAATTCATTTCATCTGAAATACTTCGGAATATTGTCCCAAACGCATTAGCGGGCAATAGCCCTGCATTGTTCCGCAGTAAATAACTGCGGATCTTATTGTCAGTTGTTAGCTCTCTGATAGAAAGAATGGTGATCTCTGCCGATAACGTGCTGCTCTACTTTCACCATCAAGTAGCTCAGCCCTGTTTTGAATCATTTGGAGGAAGTATACACATTTGATCGGTCAATAGAGCCTACGCAGTAAGCCATTTTCAGCGACTGAAACGTTCCGGTTTGCTTTTTAGCTCACCGAATGCAGCACTTTTCCGTTACACGAGTAAGACTTACGACTCTCCCCGCCGTGCCTTGGCTGCAGTATTACTTACGCTAAGGAGCTATCTAAATCGGCCTGTCGCCGCATCAGAGTTACTTTGCACGACGTCACTTTTATTCTGCGCACAGCAGAGCGAGCTCATGCTATAGACACATCTGTCTCTACTGCTTAAGAGGCGCAACAATTTCCTCTTCCTTCGAAGGCCGCTTTTTACACTTTTTTTTAGTAGTCAGTCTCCTGAGTGGTTTGATGCGATCCTTTTTTGTGCCAAATATTTCCTCTCAGAAAAGCGCTTGCATCATGCGCGTTCAATTATTTGTTGGACGTATTACATATCTGCGTACCCTACAGTTTTTACCTTGTGGAAGTTAGTGATGTAGTAACTTCTGTCGCCTTGTCCCTTGTTCTTACGAGTGTTCCTTTCCTTGCCGATTCGGCGAAGGAACTTCTTATTTCCTGTGGTTTCAATCAACCAAATTTCAACATTCTTCTGTTGCACCACATTTCTTCTTTATCAGTTATAGCACAGCCCATGCTCGACTACCATTCAATGCTGTACCCAATCGTACATTGCTACAAATTTCTTCTTCAGGTTAAGGCTGATGTTCGATACCAGCAGACTTCTCTTGCTCTGCAAAGCCCTGTGCGGCAGTTCTAGTCTCCTTTTTACTACTCCTCGTCTCGACCATCGTCTGTTGTTTTCTCTTTGCATTGTGGTCACCAGCTTCATGATTATGTTGATCGTTAAACCGATATCTGCTACTCACCATTACCTTCGAATCTTTCTCGCTTTACTCCCAGTCCACAGTGTGTGCTCATTATATTGATCTTTCTATTCAACGCGTACTGTAATTCTTCTTCAGTCGCACTAAGGATAGCAATACCATCACCAAATCTAATCACTGATTTCCTTTCACCCTGAATTTCAATACCACTGTTGAGCCTTTGTTTTATTTCTGCGTACCCCTCATTTTTCCATTCACAGATCGACCAGTATGGGCGAAAGACCACATCCCTGTCTTACACGCTTTGTAATCCTAGCACTTCGTTTTTCGCCTTCCGTGCTTATTGTTCCGTCTTGGTTCTTCTTTATATTGAATGTTACCCGTATTTCCTTATAGTTCCATTTTTCACAGAATTTAGAACATCCTGCACCATTTTACGCTGTCGAGCGCTTTTTCTAGGTTGACGGCACTCATTAACTCGTACAGTTTGGTTAAAACTGATACGCCACTTGAGAAAGCCGAGAGACGGCCTGAATCGCACGCGGATATCGCAACCGGCCAGTGACTCTGCGATAGTGGTTCCCTTGTAGCTCTGTACACAACCCTTCCATCGTTCGTTCGACACCCCGTATGTACTGTGTTCATTCGACACGTTCATGTATTTCGGATTCGTATCTGAATCGCAGTACAGGAGAAGTTAGAGAGCTACAGTGTGTACTTGCACTCTATAAAACACAAACTTGGTAGCATATCTCGAATCTAAAACATTTCAGGTGGCAAGTGTGGACAACCAGTGACATAACGGACTTTGGGAAAGGCCAGATTGTTATGGCCGGGCCTTGGGAACGAGCATCTCGGAAACGGTCAAGCAGGTCAGCTGTTCGCGTGTCACTGTTCATGGAAAGTGGTTGATGGACGACGAAATCATATGTAAGATACAAGGTGTTGGACGCCTGTACCTCGTCAAAAAACTTCGAAGTCGTAGGTTTGATCGCTCTTTAAAGTGGGATAGGTGGCGACCTGTGGCAGATCTGACGTCAGAGTGGAGGAAAAAGTGTTCAGTGCGCACTGTTGAACATGGCGCCAAAGACATTGTCAGTTACAGTTGCAGTGGGCACAGGATAATATAGATTAGATAGTGGGTCAATGGAAACGGGACGCGTGTTTGCATCAATGACTTCCCTCGTTACAGCAGATGAATGGTCGTGTCTGATTATGCCCTCATTCTGGGAAACGGCTGTTGAAAACTTGCACAGCACCACGGACGGAAGACGGCGGAAGCAGTGTTATGCTGTGAGGGCATTCACCTGTGCTTCCATTACACCTGTAGCAGTAATGTAGAGCAGCATGACAGCTACGGACTGCATAAATATTACTGCGGAGCACCTGAATCCCTTCACGCTGCACCTCTTTCCAAATGCGGTGGCGGCTTCCAGCAGCATTTCTGTAGGTGTCACAAGGGCAGAACCACCCTACAGTGGTTTGAGGTGTATGGTACCGAACTCATCATGATGTCTTAGCTAGGAAGTACACCTGATCCGAGGCCAAAAGAACACATGTGGGTCACCCATGAAGCACGGACCCGTAATTCACAGAAATTGCGTGACCTGTGCGTGAACTTCTGGTGCCATGTAGCTACTCGAATCTGCCAAAGACTTGCTGAACCAATGGCATGCATAATTGTACTGTGTTCCAAAGATGGACCATCACTCTGTTAATCAGTTGTTCATGATGTTTCATCTAATTATACCACGTGTCTCTAACCTCTTGGGTCAAGTTGAAACAGTTGACAGCGGTACCCAACCGATTATACTGAGATAGGGAAACAATTGTTGGAAATACATATTTATTTTGTTATGGAGATATAAAAAGCACACCGCATAACGACAACGTAGTTCATAGTAATTGTTCAAAACGAACACCACCAGTCTCACTGCATGCGCTGCAATGGTGCATGAAGATCTGCCACACTCTCGCAAAGATTATTGGCGAGTTGTACGT
Source organism: Schistocerca cancellata (assembly GCF_023864275.1). Classification (NCBI taxonomy): domain Eukaryota; kingdom Metazoa; phylum Arthropoda; class Insecta; order Orthoptera; family Acrididae; genus Schistocerca; species Schistocerca cancellata. Next base: position 496,670,279 of record NC_064634.1, read on the forward strand.
CAGAACAGGCTGCGGGTGACAAGCAGCGCTCACCCCTGACCACCAAACAGACATACTGCACACAGCTTAGCTCGTAGCACGTGTGATGACCACATGCATCTTGCAGGTGCATTAAGCTGTACCGTACGTACGCCACTATCGGTGGATTCAATTTTCCATTGCATTGTGGTGGCCGTACTCTCGACTCCAGAGAGTACCGTTCCACAATCGATAAGCCGCGCTCGAAACACTCGCAGCTGTGTGTGTTAGCAGGGGCCACAGTGCCAACGCGCTGTGGACAGCGATTGTTCGACGCCTCGTTAAATACCGGAGCACTGAGCTACGGTGGACAGTTGCCTTCAGTGCGGCGAGTCGTGTACAGCATGCAGTTACCGCCGAGTCTACACTCGCCAGTGTTCGTCCGTCGTCTCCGAGACTCAGGCATCTTAGCGTAGGCATCACTCAGAGACACAGTGACAGGACTTTAGCATTTTAGAGGACTTGTAATAAATTCGAACGTCTAATTTTGCTGGATATTCCACAAGAAGAAGCATCATTTAAATAGAGTGTTTCTCCAGATTTAATAAATATCATTTTATTACTAATTGTTGGTAATCTTTCTGACTGATGATAACCTACGCCGTCCTCCTGTATTCTCAACTATCGTGAGGAAGCTCGTAATGTATCCATCGTGAGGTGTATACCGTGCAGCGGTTCTAGGCGCTTCAGTCCGGAACCGCGCTGCTGCTACGGTCGCAGGTCCAAATCCTGCCTCGGGCATGGACGTGTGTGATGTCCTTAGCTTGTTAGTTAGTATTAAGTAGTTCTAAGTCTGGGGGACTGATGACCTCAGATATTAAGTCCCATACTGCCTAGAGATATTTGAATCATTTTTTTGTGTACCGTGCATGGCGCGGCTCAAAAGTGGAATGTTACTCGTCACGAGAGTTGGCAGACATGCATTTCATGTACAGTGCGGCACGATGAAGTGTCCATAAAGCAGCACGGATACCTTGAGACCGCTTCTCCAATGGGCGTCATCCTAACTGGAAGAAGATTATCTCCGTGCATACCAACTCGGCATCGTTCACACCAGATGGCCAAGGTTCCCGCCAAAGACATGTCCGAGCAATAGACTTTGAGGAGATGGTGTTGGGTCGTGCAGCCGACCACCCAGCAGTAAGCACTTGTCGGTTGCCCGTGAAACGCACACTGCGAAGGATACAGTGCGGAGAGCGCAGTGTCCTCGCCAATGCAAGCAAACGGTTTCCGATACAGTTTCCGACTGGCGCCACGGGCGGCGCTTTCAGTTTCGCCGCCAGCCACAAGTGCAGCCCAATCAGCAATCTCAATGCTGACGCCAATGAGGTGGGCTTCCCCGTTGAAATAAGCGACGGCCACAGGCGCCAACGAACAGTTCATGTCCGGCGTTCGCGTTAAGACAGTGCTAGTACGGAGTTCCAGAGCTGCAGTTCGTAGCAACAGTTGGCAGAGGAAATCAGCCTGCGACACTTCGTATAGAAGTGGAGTCGCCAGTAGCCTTCGCATAGGGACAATTGTTTTCTACAGTGATTGACAGCGTAGACCCCAGGAAGGACGTTTGTTGACATAGCTTAGTTGTATCTTTTCGGAAGCACTTCGAAGGGGTTACAGTACATCTTAAGTATGGTAGCACAGTGAAGTGTATATTTGTGTGTCACTAATATGTTTGCACTGTAACAGTTCCTCTGTCCACCTTGGAGCACCTAAATCTAATACGACGTGTGTGAGCCGTTCTCCCCGGATGACTCGTACACATCAGAGGAAGTAGTGGTGCAAAAACTATTACATCTCTATCATAAAGAATGTATGCAACCACTGGTACCTACGATTTTTGAGACTCGCGTTCACTTCTGTTAAGGGGTTTCTACAGCCGCGTTGTATTGCCGATCTTCATACAGTTTGTATCGTTCACGAATGACATCTCGTTCAGCCGTGATGGAGTTTCCAGCCATAAGAGCTGTGCTGGGAAGAAGACAACCCCCATGCCATCTACAGTGGTAGCTGCCAGCAACGATTCTCTGCCAGCGTATGGGCGGCCGTTGCCCAGGATCACCTGACAGGACCTCATTTGCTGCCTCCCCATTTGACTGGTCCACGTTACGTGGTGTTCCTGCGAGATGGGCTGCCACAGTGCTTTTAGATTGTACTACTTGTTGTCTACGAGAGGGTGTTGTTTGAACACGATGATACACAAGCCCACTTTGATGTCAATGGCTGGAGCATCTGATCACGAAGCCTCGTCGTTGGACTGGAAGGAGAGACCATGTCCCATGACCAGCGCGAACGCCGGATCTCACCCCAATGGACTTTTTCCTCTTGGGTTACGTCAAGACGTTGGTGTCTGAAACTCCCGTAGAAACGAAAGAAGGCCTGCTTGCTAGGGTCCAAGCTACGAGGTGCATTCAAGTTCTAAGGCCTCCGATTTTTTTTCTCCAGACTGGAAAGAGATAGAAACATGCGCATTGTTTTAAAATGAGGCCGCGTTCATTGTCAATACGTTCCACAGATGGATGCACCGTACGGCAGATGGAATTTTACCGCCAGCGGCGAGAATGAGGTTTTAAATACTTAAAATGGCGACGTTTTCCTTACTTGAACAGCGTGCAATCTTTCGTTTTCTGAATTTGCGTGGTGTGAAACCCATTTAAATTCATCGACAGTTAAAGGAGACATGTGGTGATGGCGTTACGGATGTGTCGAAAGTGCGTTCGTGGGTGCGACAGTTTAATGAAGGCAGAACATCGTGTGACAACAAACCGAAACAACCTCGGGCTCGCACAAGCCGGTCTGACGACATGATCCAGAAAGTGGAGAGAATGGTTTTGGGGGATCGCCGAATGACTGTTGAACAGATCGCCTCCAGAGTTGGCATTTCTGTGGGTTCTGTGCACACAATCCTGCATGACGACCTGAAGATGCGAAAAGTGTCGTCCAGGTGGGTGCCACGAATGCTGACGGACGACCACATGGCTGCCCGTGTGGCATGTTGCCAAGCAATGTTGACGCGCAACGACAGCATGAATGCGACTTTCTTTTCGTCGGTTGTGACAATGGATGAGACGTGGATGCCATTTCTCAATCCAGAAACAAAGCGCCAGTCAGCTCAATGGAAGCACACAGATTCACCGCCACCAAAAAAATTTCGGGTAACTGCCAGTGCTGAAAAAATGGTGTCCATGTTCTGGGACAGCGAGGGCGTAATCCTTACCCATTGCGTTCCAAAGGGCACTACGGTAACAGGTGCATCTTACGAAAACGTTTTGAAGAACAAATGCCTTCCTGCACTACAACAAAAACGTCCGGGAAGGGCTGCGCGTGTGCTGTTTCACCGAGACAACGCATCCACACATCGAGCTAACGTTACGCAACAGTTTCTTCGTGATAACAACTTTGAAGTGATTCCTCATGCTCCCTACTCTCCTGACCTGGCTCCTAGTGACTTTTGGCTTTTTCCAACAATGAAAGACACTCTCCGTGGTCACACATTCACCAACCGTGCTGCTATTGCCTCAGCAATTTTCTAGTGGTCAAAACAGACTCCTAAAGAAGCCTTCGCCGCTGCAATGGAATCATGGCGTTGTGAAAAATGTGTACGTCTGCAGGGCGATTACGTCGAGAAGTAACGCCAGTTTCATCGATTTCGGGTGAGTAGTTAATTAGAAAAAAAAAATCGGAGGCCTTAGAACTTGAATGCACCTCGTACCTGTCTCCTGGTACAAAGGACACCAGTGATCTTTGAGAGAGTGCGGCAGAACTTCATGCGCCGTTGTAATTTATGAATTGAGACTTGCGGTCGTCACTTTGGACAGTTACTATGCGGTGTACACTATCTATAATAGAAAACAATGTGGATTTCGAATCATTGGTTCCCTATCTGCGTATAATCGCTGCTGGGCCCACGAACACCTGCGTCTATATAATCCAAAAGGTTTGAGACATCCTGTACATGTAGAGTTTGTTACCAAACGCGCCTTTGTACGCTTGTGAAATGTAAGCGGAACGTCTCCAGTGTTGCTTGCTACTTAGTGATATCGACTTATTGTCTTTATCGCCAGTGGAGAAGATGCTCGCTGATACGTAGACAGACCTTGTTTCCTATGAACGTGGTGCTCTGTTGCCTCAGTGAATGACGGTTTCAGACACAGGTTTCCATCCACATTTTATATTTCGCCTGGAACCCTCTAAAATCAGTAATGCTTTCTTGTGTACAGGAGAAAAATAAAATCAGTTTGGAAACCACGGCAACAGACTAGTGCGCTGATAGGAAAGGAAGCCCGTCGACCCAGCAAGTAGCTCAATCTTTTCCACTGCCGATCGTGGAAATCACTCGCGATAACTGAATAAGAAACATTGCGAGACGTTCCGCCTACGGTTCGTCAGCATACAAAGTCACGTTAGCTGCCGAACGGGTGGTCTTACTGGAAGGCGCCGGATCTGCAGCTTCCACGCTCTGTAGCGTCGATGGATGACGTTTCCGGTTCAAATACACTCCTGGAAATTAAAATAAGAACACCGTGAATTCATTGTCCCAGGAAGGGGAAACTTTATTGACACATTCCTGGGGTCAGATACATCACATGATCACACTGACAGAACCACAGGCACATAGACACAGGCAACAGAGCATGCACAATGTCGGCACTAGTACAGTGTATATCCAACTTTCGCAGCAATGCAGGCTGCTATTCTCCCATGGAGACGATCGTAGAGATGCTGGATGTAGTCCTGTGGAACGGCTTGCCATGCCATTTCTACCTGGCGCCTCAGTTGGACCAGCGTTCGTGCTGGACGTGCAGCCTGCGTGAGACGACGCTTCATCCAGTCCCAAACATGCTCAATGGGGGACAGATCCGGAGATCTTGCTGGCCAGGGTAGTTGACTTACACCTTCTAGAGCACGTTGGGTGGCACGGGATACATGCGGACGTGCATTGTCCTGTTGGAACAGCAAGTTCCCTTGCCGGTCTAGGAATGGTAGAACGATGGGTTCGATGACGGTTTGGATGTACCGTGCACTATTCAGTGTCCCCTCGACGATCACCAGTGGTGTACGGCCAGTGTAGGAGATCGCTCCCCACACCATGATGCCGGGTGTTGGCCCTGTGTGCCTCGGTCGTATGCAGTCCTGATTGTGGCGCTCACCTGCACGGCGCCAAACACGCATACGACCATCATTGGCACCAAGGCAGAAGCGACTCTCATCGCTGAAGACGACACGTCTCCATTCGTCCCTCCATTCACGCCTGTCGCGACACCACTGGAGGCGGGCTGCACGATGTTGGGGCGTGAGCGGAAGACGGCCTAACGGTGTGCGGGAGCGTAGCCCAGCTTCATGGAGACGGTTGCGAATGGTCCTCGCCGATACCCCAGGAGCAACAGTGTCCCTAATTTGCTGGGAAGTGGCGGTGCGGTCCCCTACGGCACTGCGTAGGATCCTACGGTCTTGGCGTGCATCCGTGCGTCGCTGCGGTCCGGTCCCAGGTCGACGGGCACGTGCACCTTCCGCCGACCACTGGCGACAACATCGATGTACTGTGGAGACCTCACGCCCCACGTGTTGAGCAATTCGGCGGTACGTCCACCCGGCCTCCCGCATGCCCACTATACGCCCTCGCTCAAAGTCCGTCAACTGCACATACGATTCACGTCCACGCTGTCGCGGCGTGCTACCAGTGTTAAAGACTGCGATGGAGCTCCGTATGCCACGGCAAACTGGCTGACACTGACGGCGGCGGTGCACAAATGCTGCGCAGCTAGCGCCATTCGACGGCCAACACCGCGGTTCCTGGTGTGTCCGCTGTGCCGTGCGTGTGATCATTGCTTGTACAGCCCTCTCGCAGTGTCCGGAGCAAGTATGGTGGGTCTGACACACCGGTGTCAATGTGTTCTTTTTTCCATTTCCAGGAGTGTAGTTCAAATTGCTCTGAGCACTATGAGACTTAACATCTGAAGTCATCAGTCCCCTATAACTTACAACTTCTTAAACCTAACTAAACTAAGGACATCACACACATCCACGACCGAGGCAGGATTCGAACCTGTGACCGTAGCAGGAGCGCGGTTCCGGGCTGTAGCGCCTAGAACCGCTCGGCCACAGCGACCGCCGACGTTTCCGGACACGGGTTCCTATCGTCAGTTTGTTACTCAAGATACCGTCTACAACACCTCGAAGCTTGCTGGTATCGTACTATAATAACCTGTGAGCGTGTGCGTGTACGCGTGTGTATGAGAGATAGAGAGAGAGAAAGAAAGAAAGAGAGAGAGAGAGAGAGAGAGAGAGAGAAGGAGAGAGGGGGGGGAGAAAGAGAGAGAGAGAATTCATCTGTATCTCTGTAGAACTCATTACAGGTTTGTATAACACCTTAAATCTTCGGTAATGTGGTTACTTCGAAGCGCCATGCATGCAGAGCGCTAATATAGCGCGTTATATGGTCGAAGGTCGGTATTGGACACCCACCAACGAGCTGGGAAAGACCACCCAGCGACCTCGGTGCTACAGCATACGTATGGTGACAGGTCTGGTCACACCCGTTATTTTATGCTTCATGTGTTGATATTAATAACATATAGTTTACATAACATATAGTTTACCATGAACCATGGACCTTGCCGTTGGTGGGTAGGCTTGCGTGCCTCAGCGATACAGATGGCCGTATCGTAGGTGCAACCACAACGGAGGGGTATCTGTTGAGAGGCCAGACAAACGTGTGGTTCCTGAAGAGGGGCAGCAGCCTTTTCAGTAGTTGCAGGGGCAACAGTCTGGATGATTGACTGATCTGGCCTTGTAACATTAACCAAAACGGCCTTGCTGTGCTGGTACTGCGAACGGCTGAAAGCAAGGGGAAACTACAGCCGTAAATTTTCCCGAGGACATGCAGCTCTACTGTATGATTAAATGATGATGGCGTCCTCTTGGGTAAAATATTCCGGAGGTAAAATAGTCCCCCATTCGGATCTCCGGGCGGGGACTACTCAAGAGGACTGGCGTTCTACGGATCGGAGCGTGGAATGTCAGATCACTTAATCGGGCAGGTAGGTTAGAAAATTTAAAAAGGGAGATGGATAGGTTAAAGTCAGATATAGTGGGAATTAGTGAAGTTCGGTGGCAGGAGGAACAAGACTTTTGGTCAGGTGATTACAGGGTTATAAATACAAAATCAAATAGGGGTAATGCAGGAGTAGGTTTAATAATGAATAAAAAAATAGGAGTGCGGGTTAGCTACTACAAACACCATAGTGAACGCATTATTGTGGCCAAGGTAGACACAAAGCCCATGCCTACTACAGTAGTACAAGTTTATATGCCAACTAGCTCTGCAGATGATGAAGAAATAGATGAAATGTATGACGAGATAAAAGAAATTATTCAGGTAGTGAAGGGAGACGAAAATTTAATAGTGATGGGTGACTGGAATTCGTCAGTAGGAAAAGGGAGAGAAGGAAACATAGTAGGTGAATATGGATTGGGGGGAAGGAATGAAAGAGGAAGCCGCCTTGTAGAATTTTGCACAGAGCATAACTTAATCATAGCTAACACTTGGTTCAAGAATCATGAAAGGAGGCTGTATACATGGAAGAAGCCTGGAGATACTGACAGGTTTCAGATAGATTATATAATGGTAAGACAGAGATTTAGGAACCAGGTTTTAAATTGTAAGACATTTCCTGGGGCAGATGTAGATTCTGACCACAATCTATTGGTTATGAACTGCAGATTGAAACTGAAGAAACTGCAAAAAGGTGGGAATTTAAGGAGATGGGACCTGGATAAACTGAAAGAACCAGAGGTTGTAGAGAGTTTCAGGGAGAGCATTAGGGAACAATTGACAGGAATGGGGGAAAGAAACACAGTAGAAGAAGAATGGGTAGCTCTGAGGTATGAAGTGGTGAAGGCAGCAGACGATCAAGTAGGTAAAAAGACGCGGGCTAATAGAAATCCTTGGGTAACAGAAGAAATATTGAATTTAATTGATGAAAGTAGAAAATATAAAAATGCAGTAAATGAAGCAGGCAAAAAGGAATGCAAACGTCTCAAAAATGAAATCGACAGGAAGTGCAAAATGGCTAAGCAGGGATGGCTAGAGGACAAATGTAAGGATGTAGAGGCTTATCTCACTAGCGGTAAGATAGATACTGCCTACAGGAAAATTAAAGAGACCTTTGGAGAGAAGAGAACCACATGTATGAACATCAAGAGCTCAGATGGCAACCCAGTTCTAAGCAAAGAAGGGAAAGCAGAAAGGTGGAAGGAGTATATAGAGGGTTTATACAAGGGCGATGTACTTGAGGACAATATTATGGAAATGGAAGAGGATGTAGATGAAGATGAAATGGGAGATAAGATACTGCGTGAAGAGTTTGACAGAGCACTGAAAGACCTGAGTCAAAACAAGGCCCCGGGAGTAGACAACATTCCATTAGAACTACTGATGGCCTCAGGAGAGCCAGTCATGACAAAACTCTACCATCTGGTGAGCACGATGTATGAGACAGGCGAAATACCCTCAGACTTTAAGAAGAATATAATAATTCCAATCCCAAAGAAAGCAGGTGTTGACAGACGTGAAAGTTACCGAACTATCAGTTTAATAAGTCACAGCTCCAAAATACTAACGCGAATTCTTTACAGACGAATGGAAAAACTGGTAGAAGCCGACCTCGGGGAAGATCAGTTTGGATTCCGTAGAAATGTTGGAACACGTGAGGCAATACTGACCTTACGACTTATCTTGGAAGAAAGATTAAGAAAAGGCAAACCTACATTTCTAGCATTTGTAGACTTAGAGAAAGCTTTTGACAATGTTGACTGGAATACTCTCTTTCAAATTCTGAAGGTGGCAGGGATAAAATACAGGGAGCGAAAGGCTATTTACAATTTGTACAGAAACCAGATGGCAGTTATAAGAGTCGAGGGGCATGAAAGGGAAGCAGTGGTTGGGAAAGGAGTGAGACAGGGTTGTAGCCTCTCCCCGATGTTATTCAATCTGTATATTGAGCAAGCAGTAAAGGAAACAAAAGAAAAATTCGGAGTAGGTATTAAAATTCATGGGGAAGAAGTAAAAACTTTGAGGTTCGCCGATGACATTGTAATTCTGTCAGAGACAGCAAAGGACTTGGAAGAGCAGTTGAACGGAATGGACAGTGTCTTGAAAGGAGGATATAAGATGAACATCAACAAAAGCAAAACGAGGATAATGGAATGTAGTCAAATTAAGTCGGGTGATGCTGAGGGAATTAGATTAGGAAATGAGACACTTAAAGTAGTAAAGGAGTTTTGCTATTTAGGGAGTAAAATAACCGATGATGGTCGAAGTAGAGAGGATATAAAATGTAGACTGGCAATGGCAAAGAAAGCGTTTCTCAAGAAGAGAAATTTGTTAACATCGAATATAGATTTAGGTGTCAGGAAGTCGTTTCTGAAAGTATTTGTATGGAGTGTAGCCATGTATGGAAGTGAGACATGGACGATAACTAGTTTGGACAAGAAGAGAATAGAAGCTTTCGAAATGTGGTGCTACAGAAGAATGCTGAAGATAAGGTGGGTAGATCACGTAACTAATGAGGAGGTATTGAATAGGATTGGGGAGAAGAGAAGTTTGTGGCACAACTTGACTAGAAGAAGGGATCGGTTGGTAGGACATGTTCTGAGGCATCGAGGGATCACAAATTTAGCATTGGAGGGCAGCGTGGAGAGTAAAAATCGTAGAGGGAGACCAAGAGATCAATACACTAAGCAGATTCAGAAGGATGTAGGTTGCAGTAGGTACTGGGAGATGAAGAAGCTTGCACAGGATAGAGTAGCATGGAGAGCTGCATCAAACCAGTCCCTGGACTGAAGACCACAACAACAACAACATAGTTTACTGAAAATCGTCACATGTAGGAGGCAGTAGTCTGTTTATCATCCGCCAAAGCACCTCTGACGGACTCGTAAAGACGCCAGCAGTTGCTGCTACGATACCATACATGAACAATGGTGGCGACTGCCAATGAGCGCTCAGTAGTGTTCTGAGCACTCTGCTGTAAATGTAGCAGCCAGTGCGAGCATTAAACGTCATCGCGCTTTCTTCGAGCGCAAAACACGTGTAAGGGCGAACCGCAACTTTTGCCTGGAACCAGCAACAATCGTCGTCCGTGCCTCAATTTGCGCAAACCGCCATCGTTCGTGAATCGAACTATAGCTGAGTTTCAGTATAACAATTTGTTTGCACAGGAGTCCCCAGAAGAGAGCACTCACAAGAATAGGTGCGAAAACCTCTGAATGTATTATCTTCTATGTAACAAACTTCTCCTCATACTTTGTAAAAGACCATACAATAATTGGGTAACTGTATTATTCCCTATGACCAGCTACTGTTGGCGAATGCGCGTGATCTGTTAAGTACTGAAAATTCCTTGTGAAATTAAAACATGAGAAAAGTCTGCTGTTAGAATAGTCATTTTTGAGGGTGAGACGGGAGTGGCCGTAAATGCTGCTCCAACCACTAGTTACTTCCCGCTGCTGGTCCATTCTTCGTCTGCAACGTCTAAAACAGTTACTGTGGTTAGCGTTGGCTATAGACTTCGACAAATCAAGACACTTCACCGAATCTGGCTCCCTAGAGAAAGCGTTCAACCCTTTAAAAAGGACCTAGCTACTTGCAGTTCTCAGAAAAAGCGGTATACACAACAGGGAAAGATGGCTAGTACACAGTATGGGTCAAAACCAAGAGCAAACGATAAGAACGGAAGACCAAAAGATAACTGCTAGGTTAACAGGGGCGCAAGACAGGAAAGCTGTCTTTTTTTCTCTTACTGTTCAACCTGTACCTCAAAGTTGCAATAAGTGAAATAACAGAAAGGTTCAAGACTAGGATTAAAATTCACTGTGACAAGATACCAGGAATAGCATTTGCTAATTACATTGCTGTCCTGAGTAAATGAGAGGAATAATTACAGAAACTTTCGAGTATAGCAACCACCTACTGGGCACAGACAACAGAGTGAATATAAACAGAACCAGAAAGAAAATTAGCGATAAGCTTAGCATCAAAATGAGGGACCTCATAGTAAGGGAAGTGAAACATTTCTGCTTCCTTGCGAGCAAAATAACTCGCAGCGGATGAAGCAAGGAGGATATAAAAAGCAGACCAGCACAGGCAACGAGGGCATCTATTATTACTAAATGTCTCACATGCTCACCCTGTCGCTCTATACCAGTCGCAGGTCGCATATGCAACGGTTTCGAGGTGCAATAAAAATACTATTTTTGTTACCTATTTCATACACTCCTGGAAATTGAAATAAGAACACCGTGAATTCATTGTCCCAGGAAGGGGAAACTTTATTGACACATTCCTGGGGTCAGATACATCACATGATCACACTGACAGAACCACAGGCACATAGACACAGGCAACAGAGCACGCACAATGTCGGCACTAGTACAGTGTATATCCACCTTTCGCAGCAATGCAGGCTGCTATTCTCCCATGGAGACGATCGTAGAGATGCTGGATGTAGTCCTGTGGAACGGCTTGCCATGCCATTTCCACCTGGCGCCTCAGTTGGACCAGCGTTCGTGCTGGACGTGCAGACCGCGTGAGACGACGCTTCATCCAGTCCCAAACATGCTCAATGGGGGACAGATCTGGAGATCTTGCTGGCCAGGGTAGTTGACTTACACACTTCTAGAGCACGTTGGGTGGCACGGGATACATGCGGACGTGCATTGTCCTGTTGGAACAGCAAGTTCCCTTGCCGGTCTAGGAATGGTAGAACGATGGGTTCGATGACGGTTTGGATGTACCGTGCACTATTCAGTGTCCCCTCGACGATCACCAGTGGTGTACGGCCAGTGTAGGAGATCGCTCCCCACACCATGATGCCGGGTGTTGGCCCTGTGTGCCTCGGTCGTATGCAGTCCTGATTGTGGCGCTCACCTGCACGGCGCCAAACACGCATACGACCATCATTGGCACCAAGGCAGAAGCGACTCTCATCGCTGAAGACGACACGTCTCCATTCGTCCCTCCATTCACGCCTGTCGCGACACCACTGGAGGCGGGCTGCACGATGTTGGGGCGTGAGCGGAAGACGGCCTAACGGTGTGCGGGACCGTAGCCCAGCTTCATGGAGACGGTTGCGAATGGTCCTCGCCGATACCCCAGGAGCAACAGTGTCCCTAATTTGCTGGGAAGTGGCGGTGCGGTCCCCTACGGCACTGCGTAGGATCCTACGGTCTTGGCGTGCATCCGTGCGTCGCTGCGGTCCGGTCCCAGGTCGACGGGCACGTGCACCTTCCGCCGACCATTGGCGACAACATCGATGTACTGTGGAGACCTCACGCCCCACGTGTTGAGCAATTCGGCGGTACGTCCACCCGGCCTCCTGCATGCCCACTATACGCCATCGCTCAAAGTCCGTCAACTGCACATACGGTTCACGTCCACGCTGTCGCGGCATGCTACCAGTGTTAAAGACTGCGATGGAGCTCCGTATGCCACGGCAAACTGGCTGACACTGACGGCGGCGGTGCACAAATGCTGCGCAGCTAGCGCCATTCGACGGCCAACACCGCGGTTCCTGGTGTGTCCGCTGTGCCGTGCGTGTGATCATTGCTTGTACAGCCCTCTCGCAGTGTCCGGAGCAAGTATGGTGGGTCTGACACACCGGTGTCAATGTGTTCTTTTTTCCATTTCCAGGAGTGTATATATGTCATAGGCCGTCTGGGAGGACATTAAGCATGAGGGGATGTAGGTCGTTCGCAACTGTCAGAGTCTCATCGATTACTACCACAGGTCCCATCCAAGCGCAGAACAATGTCTCCCATACAATAATACTGCCATACCAGTCTGCGTTCGTGCCGCGCTGCACGTTTTGAGCCTCCGTTTACCTCAATGACGACGTTTGTGGAGGCGACAAATCAGGCTATGAAGCAAAAATTTGACTCACCCGAATAGCCGACACGTGTCCATTGATAGACGGTCGCGTGTCCACTGCAGTGGTACTTGACGATGTCGTTCTGTCAACATGTGAACACGGAGGGGTGGTCTCCTGCGTAGCTGCATGTTCAATAATGTACGATGGTCCACCCCCGGTAGCTGAGTGATCAGTGCGACAGACTGTCAATCCAAAGGGCCCAGGTTCGATTCCCGGCTGGGTCGGAGATTTTCTCCGCTCAGGGATGTTGTCGTAATCATCATCATTTCTTCCCCATCGACGCGCAAGTCGCCGACGCGTCAAATCGAAAGACTTGCACCAGGCGAACGGTCTACCCGACGGGAGGCCCTCGTCACACGACATTTCATTTCAATGTTCGATGAACTGGGTGCTCCGAAACACTTGTTCGTACATAAGCATTGGGCTCTTTCGGCAGAGATGCCGCAGATCGCCATGCATCCCACTTCAGAACAGACAAGACTCCGTACCCCACGTTTTGTGAAGGGTCGTGGAACTCCAACCATTTGAAGCCTAATGGTAGTTTCACTGTCCTACCTCTATCCGTAGATGCTGACGACAATAGCACGTGAACAATCAAACACGTACACCGTTTTCGAGATACTCGTTCACAGCCTCTGCGTAATAATAGTGTGCCCTTTGTCAAAGTCGCTTTTCTCAATGGATTTGCCCGTCTGCAGGCCATATCTTCGCTAGGGTGATCCCCTGTCCGTGTCTGCTGCGCTTGCAACTTTTGCTATCGCGGCAACGTGCCACAACGCCAGCAAGCGGCATCCAACATCGCGGTGGGTAGTAGTCATAGTGTTCTGGCTCGTCTGTGTACAAGAATATTGAGTTGTTGTCCATCTGATAATAGTAAAGCAATAGTGACGCTTAGCGTATTCAGAATTCAAATAGTGCAGATTTTCAATCACATAGCACTTGTCCGTGGCTGCTCCTTTATCCACTTGTCACGACATTTGACGTTCATAATCTACAATCACAGCAGATTTTAGAGTTATTAAAGACAAGTGCTCTTTCAGTGCGTATATTTGCTGTATGTGTTAATTAACTGATTGTTCTCCGTGGGAATAGCTTTGTGTCCGAGCGTGAGTGAACTACAAGAATACAATAGTGTCTAACTTCAGTACTTGACTTATTATGTTAAAGCTTTAACTGAACGCCGGCCGAAGTGGCCGTGCGGTTCTAGGCGCTGCAGTCTAGAACCGCGAGACCGCTACGGTCGCAGGTTCGAATCCTGCGTCGGGCACGGATGTGTGCGATGTCCTTAGGTTAGTTAGGTTTAACTAGTTCTACGTTCTAGGGGACTAATGACCTCAGAAGTTGAGTCCCATAGTGCTCAGAGCCATTTGAACCTTTAACTGAACAAGTATATTGGGAGTTTCTTATTTGCAATTCCGGAATTTGTACGCACTATGGATGTCTCAGACGAAAAGCGACGATTCTGAATGGCTTATTATTCGCGCACTGTCTTTGGTCAGAGTAGCTGTGTCGCTGGAAGATGCGCTTGTTTTCCTCATAGCTACTGGACAGCGAAGAGCAAGGGTGCTCTATCGTTACAGTACGAGTGAGACAGACGTCGAGCAGGGGTCTGATGGCAATGTAGACGTGAAGTTAAGTGCATCTGTGTTTACGTAAACCAATTTGTGTTTCAATACTCTGAAGAGGTGGATTTGATTACTGATTTAGAATGTAAAGAATATGAAGGTAGTTTTATTTTTGTTTATTGACACTACAGTAGCACGTAGTTAGTATTCATTGTTGAATGAGACATCCGTATCAGAAACGTTTAAATTTTTCATTAAAAATTGAGTAATTTTCAGTATAAGGCATTTTTGAGTTTTATTAACGATTTGTCAAACATTTGTGAGCGCAAGAATTTGTCAGTGTCAGTGAGGGTTTTACCAGGTGCATTCAAGTTCTAAGGCCTCCGATTTTTTCTCTAATTAACTACTCACCCGAAATCGATGAAACTGGCGTTACTTCTCGACGTAATCGCCCTGCAGACGTACACATTTTTCACAACGCTGACGCCATGATTTCATTGCAGCGACGAAGGCTTCTTTAGGAGTCTGTTTTGACCACTGGAAAATCGCTGAGGCAATAGCAGCACGGCTGGTGAATGTGTGGAAACGGAGAGTGTCTTTCATTGTTGGAAAAAGCCAAAAGTCACTAGGAGCCAGGTCAGGTGAGTCCGGAGCATGAGTAATCACTTCAAAGTTGTTATCACGAAGAAACTGTTGCGTAACGTTAGCTCGATGTGCGGGTGCGTTGGCTTGGTGAAACAGCACACGCGCAGCCTTTCCCGGACGTTTTTGTTGCAGTGCAAGAAGGAAATTGTTCTTTAAAACATTTTCATAGGATGCACCTGTTACCGTAGTGCCCTTTGGAACGCAATGGGTAAGGATTACGCCCTCGCTGTCCCAGAACATGGACACCATCATTTTTTCAGCACTGGCGGTTACCCGAAATTTTTTTGGTGGCGGTGAATCTGTGTGCTTCCATTGAGCTGACTGGCGCTTTGTTTCTGGATTGAAAAATGGCATCCACGTCTCATCCATTGGCACATACGACGAAAAGAAAGTCTCATTCATGCTGTCGTTGCGCGTCAACATTGCTTGGCAACATGCCACACGGGCAGCCATGTGGTCGTCCGTCAGCATTCATGGCACCCACCTGGATGACACTTTTCGCATTCTCAGGTCGTCATGCAGGATTGTGTGCACAGAACCCACAGAAATGCCAACTCTGGAGGCGATCTGTTCAACAGTCATTCGGCGATCCCCCAAAACAATTCTCTCCACTTTCTCGATCGTATCGTCAGACCGGCTTGTGCGAGCCCGAGGTTGTTTCGGTTTGTTGTCACACGATGTTCTGCCTTCATTAAACTGTCGCACCCACGAACGCACTTTCGACACATCCATAACTCCATCAGCACATGTCTCCTTCAACTGTCGATGAATTTCAATTGGTTTCACACCACGCAAATTCAGAAAACGAATGATTGCACGCTGTTCAAGTAAGGAAAACGTCGCCATTTTAAGTATTTAAAACAGTTCTCATTCCCGCCGCTGGTGGTAAAATTCCATCTGTCGTACGGTGCAGCCATCTGTGGGACGTATTGACAATGAACGCGGCCTCATTTTAAAACAATGCGCATGTTTCTATCTCTTTCCAGTCCGGAGAAAAAAAATCAGAGGCCTTAGAACTTGAATACACCTCGTAACACAAATTGCATACAAGTAATAGTATATCAGATAGTTTAAAAAACAATTTGTTCACCTAAGGGCATTGTCCACATCCTCGATCCAAGTCATTTTTATTTAACGGAGTGCCTCACTCGGTGATGTGTATAAAATAGTTTACTTGTTGTCTGTAGCACTGCACTAAGCTCTCATCAACTGCTGTTAGAAATTTGCAGCTGACGCACAGAGAGCAGGAAGCACCGTGGTACCGAGCAATTACATTGCGAGGTAAGGCATTTTCAATTCAGGATCAGTTTGCTACGAAAATCTTCAACGCACGGGGACCATTTCATGAACAGCATTATTAGGGAGATAGTTAACTCACGGGGACCACTTTGTTTAATTAAATAGATTAGTAGTAAAGTTCAGGATTTAATCAGTTTGTACATTTTGTTAGAAAGATTATATAACAGGGCAAATTCATGTTGCATTCTCACAGGCTGATGTACTTGGTTTCTCACACAGTTGGAAATGCGCGAAGTCATCCAAAGCTAAACAACAGCAAGTTACTACCAACCAACCTTGGCAATACGGAATATCAAACCAAATAGAGAGAAATACTTTTAAAGGAATCTCCCATAATATAGGAATATGTCTCAATAATAAGTTCAGAATTTTAAATTCAGTTAATAATAACGGAGAGAAACATTTTTAAAGGTAACTTTCATAACCCCCCCATGAACCATGGACCTTATCGTTGGTGGGGAGGCTTGCGTGCCTCAACGATACAGATAGCCGTACCGTAGGTTCAACTACAACGGAGGTGTATCTGTTGAGAGGCCAGACAAACGTGTGGTTCCTGAAGAGGGACAGCAGCCTTTTCAGTAGTTGCAGGGGCAACAGTCTGGGTGATTGACTGATCTTGCCCTCTAACACTAACTAAAACGGCCTTGCTGTTCTGGTACTGCGAACGGCTGAAAGCAAGGGCAAACTACGGCCGTAATTTTTCCCGAGGGCATGCAGCTTTACTGTATGGTTAAATGATGATGGCATCCTCTTGGGTAAAATATTCCTGAGGTAAAATAGTCCCCCATTCGGATCTCCGGGCAGGGACTACTCAGGAGGACGTCGTTATCAGGAGAAAGACAACTGGCGTTCTACGGATCGGAGTGTTGAATGTCAGATCCCTTAATCGGGCAGGTAGATTAGAAAATTTAAAAAGGGAAATGGATAGGTTAAAGTTAGATATAGTGGGAATTAGCGAAGTTCGGTGGCAGGAGGAGCAAGACTTTTGGTCAGGTGAATACAGGGTTATAAATACAAAATCAAATGGGGGTAATGCAGGAGTAGGTTTAATAATCAATAAAAAAATATGATTGCGGGTAAGCTACTACAAGCAGCATAGTGAACGCATCAGTGTGGCCAAGATAGACACGAAGCCCACATCTACTACAGTAGTACAAGTTTATATGCCAACTAGCTCTGCAAATGATGAAGAAATTGATGAAATGTATGATGAGATAAAAGAAATTATTCAGGTAGTGAAGGGAGACGAAAATTTAATATTCATGGGTGACTTGAATTCGCCAGCAGGAAAAGGAAGAGAAGGAAACGTAGTGGGTGAATATGGATTGGGGCTAAGAAATGAAAGAGGAAGCCGCCTGGTAGAATTTTGCACAGAGCATAAATTAATCATAGCTAACACTTGGTTCAAGAATCATGAAAGAAGGTTGTATACATGGAAGAACCCTGGAGATACTAAAAGGTTTCAGATAGATTATACAGGGTGTTACAAAAAGGTACGGCCTAACTTTCAGGAAACATTCCTCACACACAAATAAAGAAAAGATGTTATGTGGACATGTGTCCGGAAACGCTTAATTTCCATGTTAGAGCTCATTTTAGTTTCGTCTGTATGTACTGTACTTCCTCGATACACAGCCAGTTGGCCCAATTGAAGGAAGGTAATGTTGACTTCGGTGCTTGTGTTGACATGTGACTCATTGCTCTATAGTACTAGCATCAAGCACATCAGTACGTAGCATCAACAGGTTAGTGTTCATCACGAACGTGGTTTTGCAGTCAGTGCAATGTTTACAAATGTGGAGTTGGCAGATGCCCATTTGATGTATGGATTAGCACTGGCAATAGCCGTGGCGCGGTACGTTTGTATCGAGACAGATTTCCAGAACGAAGGTGTCCCGACAGGAAGACGTTCGAAGCAATTGATCGGCGTCTTAGGGAGCACGGAACATTCCAGCCTATGACTCGCGACTGGGGAAGACCTAGAACGACGAGGACACCTGCAATGGACGAGGCAATTCTTCGTGCAGTTGACGATAACCCTAATGTCAGCGCCAGAGAAGTTGCTGCTGTACAAGGTAACGTTGACCACGTCACTGTATGGAGAGTGCTACGGGAGACCAGTTGTTTCCGTACCATGTACAGCGTATGTAGGCACTATCAGCAGCTGGTTGGCCTCCACGGGTACACTTCTGCGAATGGTTCATCCAACAATGTGTCAATCCTCATTTCAGTGCAAATGTTCTCCTTACGGATGAGGCTTCATTCCAACGTGATCAAATTGTAAATTTTCACAATCAACATGTGTGGGCTGACGAGAATCCGCACGCAACTGTGCAATCACGTCATCAACACAGATGTTCTGTGAACGTTTGGGCAGGCATTGTTGGTGATGTCTTGTTAAGGCCCCACGTTCTTACTTCTACGCTCAATGGAGTATGTTATCACTATTTCATACGGGATACTCTACCTGTGCTGCTAGAACTTGTGCCTTTACAAGTACTACCTAACATGTGGTTCATGCACGATGGAGCTCCTGCACATTTCAGTCGAAGTGTTCGTACGCTTCTCAACAACAGTTTCGGTGACCGATGGATTGGTAGAGGCGGACCATATCCATGGTCTCCACGCTCTCCTGACCTCAACCCTCTTGACTCATTTATGGGGGTATTGGAAAGCTCTTGCCTACGCAACCCCGGTACCAAATGTAGCGACTCTTCGTGCTCGTATTGTGGACGGCTGTGATACAATACGCCATTCTCCAGAGCTACATCAGCACATCAGGGATTCCATGCGACGGAGGGTGGATACATGTATCCTCGCTAACGGAGGACATTTGAACATTTCCTGTAACAAAGTGTTTGAAGTCACGCTGTTACGTTCTGTTGCTGTGTGTTTCCATTCCATGATTAATGTGGTTTGAAGAGAAGTAATAAAATGAGCTCTAACATAGAAAGTAAGCGTTTCCGGACACATGTCAACATAACATATTTTCTTTCTTTGTGTGTGAGGAAGGTTTCCTGAAAGTTTGGCCGTAACTTTTTGTAACACCCAGTGTAATGGTAAGACAGAGATTTAGGAAACAGATTTTAAATTGTAAGACATTTCCAGGGCCAGATGTGGACTCTGACCACAATCTATTGGTTTTGAGCTGTAGATTAAAACTGAAGAAACTGCAAAAAGGTGGGAATTTAAGGAGATGGGACCTGGATAAACTGAAAGATCCAGAGGTTGTACAGAGTTTCAGGGAGAGCATAAGGGAACAATTGACAGGTATGGGGGAAAGAAATACAGTAGAAGAAGAATGGGTAGCTTTGAGGAATGAAATAGTGAAGGCAGCAGAGAATCAAGTAGGTAAAAAGACGAGAGCTATTAGAAATCCATGGGTAACAGAAGAAATATTGAATTTAATTGATGAAAGCAGAAAATACAAAAATGCAGTAAGTGAAGCAGGCAAAAAGGAATACAAACGTCTCAAAAATGAGATCGAAAGGAACTGCAAAATGGCTAAGCGGGCATGGCTAGAGGACAAATGTAAGGATGTAGAGGCTTATCTCACTAGGGGTAAGATAGATACTGCCTACAGGAAAATTAAAGAGACCTTTGGAGAAAAGAGAACCACTTGCATGAATATCAAGAGCTCAGATGGAAACCCAGTTCTAAGCAAAGAAGGGAAAGCAGAAAGGTGGAAGGAGTATATAGAGGGTCTATACAGGGGCGATGTTCTTGAGGACAATGTTATGGAAATGGAAGAGGAGGTAGATGAAGATGAAATGGGAGATATGATACTGCGTGAAGAGTTTGACAGAGCACTGAAAGACCTAAGTCGAAACAATGCCCCGGGAGTAGACAACATTCCATCAGAACTGCTGACGGCCTTGGGAGAGCCAGTTGTGGCAAAAGTCTACCATCTTGTGAGCAAGAAGTATCACATAGGCGAAATTCCCTCAGACTTCAAGAAGAATATAATAATTCCAATCCCAAAGAAAGCAGGTGTTGACAGATGTGAAAATTAAAGAACTATCAGTTTAATAAGACACAGCTGCAAAATACTAACGCGAATTCTTTGCAGATGAATGGAAAAACTGGTAGAAGCCGACCTCGAGGAAGATCAGTTTGGATTCTGTAGAAATGTTGGAACACGTGAGGCAATACTGATCCTACGACTTATCTTAGAAGAAAGATTGAGGACAGGCAAACCTACGTTTCTAGCATTTATAGACTTAGAGGAAGGTTTTGACAATGTTGACTGGAATACTCTCTTTCAAATACTGAAGGTGGCTGGGGTAATATACAGGGAGCGAAATGCTATTTACAATTTGTACAGAAACCAGATGGCAGTTATAAGAGTCGAAGGGCACGAAAGGGAAGCACTGGTTGGGAAGGGAGTGAGACAGGGTTGTTGCCTCTCCCCGATGTTATTCAATCTGTATATTGAGCAAGCAGTAAAGGAAACAAAAGAAAAATTCGGAGTAGGTATTAAAATCCACGGAGAAGAAAGGAAAACTTTGAGGTTCGCCGATGACATTGTAATTCTGTCATATACAGCAAAGGACTTGGAAGAGCAGGTGAATGGAATGGACAGTGTTTTGAAAGGAGGATACAAGACGAACATCGCCATAAGCAAAATGAGGATAATGGAATGTAGTCGAATTACGTCGGGTGATGCTGAGGGAATTGGATTAGGAAATGAGACACATAAAGTAGTAAAGGAGTTTTGCTATTTGGGGAGCAAAATAACTGATGATGGTCGAAGTAGAGAGGATATAAAATGTAGACTGGCAATGGCAAGGAAAGCGTTTCTGAAGAAGAGAAATTTGTTGACATCGCGTATTGATTTAAGTGTCAGGAAGTCATTTGTGAAAGTATTTGTATGGAGTGTAGCCATGTATGGAAGTGAAACTTGAACGATAAATAGTTTGGAAAGGAAGAGAATAGAAGCTTTCGAAATGTGGTGCTACAGAAGAATGCTGAAGGTTAGATGGGTAGATCACGTAACTAATGAGGAGGTATTGAATAGGATTGGGGAGAGGAGAAGTTTGTGGCACAACTTGACTCGAAGAAGGGATCGAGTGGTAGGACATGTTCTGAGGCGTCAAGGGATCACAAATTTAGCATTGGAGGACAGCGTGGAGGGTAAAAATCGTAGAGGGAAACCAAGAGATGAATACACCAAGCAGATTCATAAGGATGTAGGTTGCAGTTGGTACTGGGAGATGATGAAGCTTACACAGCATAGAGTAGCATGGCGAGCTGCATCAAACCAGTCTCAGGACTGAAGACCACAACAACAACAGCAACAACAGTGCGTAGAGCAGTTTGAGCCATTTTGAATCAGCGTCCTATCCTTAGTTCTTAAAGGTGTACTTTTTTTCTGATCATGAGTGTATAACAATGGTATTACAGCGGTTTCCTTCGGATGCGTTCGCGTATCAGTACAACGAAATGAAATGTGTGTGTTGCTTTATTGGCCAGGAGAGCCCGGTTGGAATGTATGGGAGCTTGGTGTAAGTCTTTATGTTTGACTCTCCTTGGGTGGCCTGCGCGTGGATGATGATAAAATAACGGTGATGCCAATGCATACATTCAGACACGAGGAGAAAAAAAATCGGCCCGCCAGGATATTGAATCCGGGAACCCACGAGAGAGAAACAGCGGCACTGATCGCTTAACCAACAGCTGATTACGGGAATTTGAACGCAACGAAGAAGTCATATGAGATTCATGACAGTCAGCGGTTAAAAATGTGATGGGTTTGTGACTAATATTGGTATGGAAGTGTACGAGTAGATTAAGCACGTAGAGGATTGTATAAGGATTATTTTGAATCGTATTATATAGTAAATATCAAACAATAAAAGCATTTTCATAAATTCGATAAAGTTCGAAGTGAAAGAGTAAATAGCTTTTTCAGAAAGTAATTTTGTCCCCTATTTCGCGTTATCTTCTTCAAATCAGTGAATATGTTGTACTGCGCACTTTGTAAAGTAGCCTATGTTCTTGCTTAGCGTTCATGCTATTTCGATACCAAATTTTATCAAAATCAGTTCAACCATCTTGTCGCGTAAGCGTAACATAAAGAGCTACTTTCGCATTTTTAAAATTGTGTATGTATAATAGCACCTACTACAAGCGGCTATGCAATCAAGTTAGTCAATCTCTGAGAATCGCAAAATTCATGTATGTCCACTCGCTAACTGAGGACTTCCACAGACCCTCAGTTTTGTGGATAAATCTCGTAGGGCTAGGGAAAGCCCAACCTAAGTCAGCAGCTGAACCACTAGTTACTATCGAGGATATAATTGACTGAAACTTCCTGGCAGATTAAAGATGAGAATAAAAGCTTTCGAAATATGATGCTACAGAAGATTGCTGAAGATTAGATGGGTAGAACACATAACTAATCAGGAGGTATTGAACAGAATTGGGGAGAAAAGAAACTTGTGGTACGACCTCACTAGAAGAAGGATCGGTTGGTAGGACATGTTCCGAGGCATCGAGGGATCAACAATTATAACTGGAGGGCAGCGTGGAGGGTAAAAATCGTAGAGGGAGACCAAGACATGAATACACTAAGCAGATTCAGATGGATGTAGGCTGCAGTAGGTACTGGGATATGAAGAAGCTTGCACAGGATAGAGTAGCATGGAGAGCTGCATCAAACCAGTCTCAGGACTGAAGACCACAACAACAACAATTTTCATAATGTGGGATTAGACTACTTGATAATAAGTTCAGATTCTTAAATTCTGTCAATAATTATACGACGCGCTTCAGTAGTCATGCCTGTCAGAGTGCCGCTCCCGGGATTCGAGCATGCGTGCCGGCCCCGGTTAGAGCCCGCCTCCGTCTCAATGACGAGGGCTGTTGTGTCGGGCAGTGTGCATGCAGTCATATAGATCAAGAAATAAACGAAAAAGACGAAGATTTTTCGTTAGTCAGTGATCACTGTTCTGCTATCGAACTAGAGTATCATTCAGAGGGAAAACTTCAGCAAAATATATGAGACAGGCGAAATACACTCAGACTTCAAGAAGAATATAATAATTCCAATCCCTAAGAAAGCAGGCGTTGACAGATGTGAAAATTACCGAACTATCAGTTTAAGAAGTCACGGCTGCAAAATACTATCGCGAATTCTTTACGAATGGAAAAACTGGTAGAAGCCGACCTCGGGGAAGATCAGTTTGGATTCCGTAGAAATATGGGAACACGTGAGGCAATACTGACCCTACGACTTATCTTAGAAGCTAGACTAAGAAAAGGCAAACCTACGTTTCTAGCATTTGTAAACTTAGAGAAAGCTTTTGACAGTGTTGACTGGAATACTCTCTCTCAAATTCTAAAGGTGGCAAGGGTAAAATACAGGGAGCGAAAGGCTATTTACAATTTGTACAGAAACCAGATGGCAGTTATAAGAGTCGAGGGGCATGAAAGGGAAGCAGTAGTTGGGAAGGGAGTGAGACAGGGTTGTAGCCTGTCCCTGATGTTATTCAGTCTGTATATTGAGCAAGCAGTAAAGGAAACAAAAGAAAAATTTGGTGTAGGTATTAAAATCCATGGTGAAGAAATAAAAACTTTGAGGTTCGCCGATGACATTGTAATTCTGTCAGAGACAGCAAAGGACTTGGAAGAGCAGTTGAATGGAATGGACAGTGTCTTGAAAGGAGGATATAAGATGAACATCAACAAAAGCAAAACGAGGATAATGGAATGTTGTCGAATTAAGTCGGGTGATACTGAGGGAATTAGTTTAGGAAATGACACACTTAAAGTAGAAAAGGAGTTTTGCTATTTGGGGAGTAAAATAACTGATGATGGTCGAAGAAGAGAGGATATAAAATGTAGACTGGCAATGGCAAGGAAAGCGTTTCTGAAGAAGAGAAATTTGTTAACGAGTATAGATTTAAGTAACAGGAAGTCGTTTCTGAAAGTATTCGTATGGTTTGTAGCCATGTATGGAAGTGAAACATGGACGATAAACAGTTTGGACAAGAAGAGAATAGAAGCTTTCGAAATGTGGTGCTACAGAAGAATGCTGATGATTAGATGGGTAGATCACATAACTAACGAGGAGGTATTAAATAGGATTGGGGAAAAGAGGAGTTTGTGGTACAACCTGTCTAGATGAAGCGATCGGTTCGTAGGACACGTTCTGAGGCATCAAGGGATCACCAATTTAGTATTGGAGGGCAGCGTGGAGGGTAAAAATCGTAGAGGGAGACCAAGAGAATACACTAAGCAGATTCAGATGGATGTAGGCTGCAGTAGGTACTGGGTGATGAAGAAGCTTGCACAGGATAGAGTAGCATGGAGAGCTCCATCAAACCAGTCTAAGGACTGAAGACCACAACAACAACAATTTGTTGCAAGTAATATATGTCTATTTCCAACCAACAGCTAAATGCATAGTATCAACAGTAGCAATAAGAACAAACTATAAAAAGACCTAAAATCGCTTACCTTGGTCCAAAAAGAGATCCAGTATTAAGGAAAACACATTTACAATAAATTGTCAGCAACTATTAAAAATTTGGTTCCAGTTTAAACAGAGTTTGAAAGACTTTTTGGTAGGCAACTCCTTATGCTCTATGGATGAATATCTTAACAGGGACTGTTAGATCAGCTTAAGTAAAAACGTCTGTTAGATTTTAGTTTTCACAGCACTTGGTCACAACAGTGAAGATTAGTTATCTTGTGTATGACAAATTTATTGTAAGTTCATAACTATGTTTCATTCTGACAGTGTATTAATTCTGTAAATACCAGCAGTTCCAGTTTACTGTAACGTATTCACATAGCTTGACACTCTCCTCACAAATGATCAGGGTGGTGGGTAATATATTTAATTGTTCTATGTTTTTTTATGTTATGCTTTCTGACATGTCCCGCACCCACGAGAATCGTCTAATTTTTGGGTATATGGAGCGAAACCTGAATGTAATCTAAACAAATGTAATCTAATTCAGCCACCGTCTGAGTTTAATAACGTCAAACTACGTGATAACCGTTCCGTTCGTTGTAGGTACGGGATAAGGACAAAATAAAAAGAAGAAAGTCAATAATTACATGAAATACCGAATATCAAGTTTTTTTTACCCCTGGAAACCGCTAGACAGGAAACCTGTGACTAGGACTCGATGATAGATTCAGCCGTTTTTAGTAATGTAGAAAATGTAGGCAGCTGGTTAATGTCGCGAATCACCACCTGTTGTTTCTACAAAGTTCAGTACTGAACTTAGGCGAAAAGTTAGAATTGTGTGTTGAACCGGGTTCCTAACCAATGTTTGTGTCATTTGCAGGCACTTGGGCAGCAACTGCGCAATGCTTTGGAGACCAATTCAAGGTATGATACGATCACTGGTTTCTACCCACTATTTCTCTGCTGAGGTTTCACATAATGATGTGAAATTTCATCTCCGAGAGAATGTTCGATATCAGCACTAACTGCAGTTTGCTGCTGAGAATTTGTTACCTTACCTCGTGCGCTCTACTCGTCATTATTGGTAGAAGCCAGCAAGAAGCTCAATATATGGACGCAGTTGGTAGACTTTTTGCACATCGCTGAGACCTGTGTCGCAAGTCCGATTCGATCAACATACAATCAGATCACCTGAATGACAGTGAGTACTTGGTTAGTTCTCGTGCGACGAACATACTGGAGTCATTACTGGGCAGTTCTAACTGGTTAGCGAAGGCTCCAGCATTATTTATTTGTCTGTGACCTGAACACAGTAATAACTGTCCTGTTGGGTGGGCATATGTGGCGAGAACAATTATGTCAGCAAGATTCTAGAAACAGGTCCCATCATTTGCTCCTTTTCTTCACTTTTTCCTGAACTGTAAATAAATGTGCAATCAATGATCTCATTTGTATAGCATGTAACTTATGTTATAAACTTCATTTGGTATTTTCTTTCGGATTCAAAGACGAATTTGGTTTCCAAAAAAATGGTTCAATTGGCTCTGAGCAGTATGGGACTTAACATCTGTGGTCATCAGTCCCCTAGAACTTAGAACTACTTAAACATAACTAACCTAAGGACATCACACAACACCCAGTCATCACGAGGCAGAGAAATGGTTTCCAAAACATGAGCGCCTTATGTATAGTTGTTCGTGAAAGGAAGACATCTTCTTTTAAATTCACTCAACAACTTCTTTGTCCTCGTGTGATATTGAAAGTGCGCTAATCTTACACAAAATTGGAGCCTTCAAAATCTGAATGTTGATTTAGTTGAAAGGAATGGTATTCGTGAATAAGTGGAATTTCCTTGGTGCCATATTTTGTTTTAGTTATTTTGTTTGTTGAACAATGCCATCTCTTGTTGCTAAAATTGTACACTCACACAATCATTCTTTGTTTACATGCTCTCTCTCTCTCTCTCTCTCTCTCTCTCTCTCTCTCTCTCCCTCTCTCTCTCTAAGCGGATACACTTTTTTTCGGTGAGTAATTTCTCTGTCTTTACTACGTTGCATCGCCCAAATCAATGTAGCCAGAGTGCGGATCAGTGCGATATTCTACAACATTCTAGAATATTGGAAAAAGTTAGTTAACAGTATTCGTAAAAGCTCGGGAACGTAGTGGAACAACCTCTGATTCCGTTGAAAAACGAGCTGAGAGAAAGATGCCCTGGTGACGAACACAATGTGATAGCGACCACCTCACATCCACGTCTCCACAACAGCTGCCGCTACACAACCAGTATAGTCACAATACGTAAGGAGAGGGAGGGGGGGCGAGATAGGAAGGGTAGCACGACACGCAAAAACCAGTGTTTGGTGGGGGGTGGTTTTCGAGGTGTCGTCGAATTCACAAACAAACGCGATATCTATATTGGTTATCTTCAGTGGGTATACATTCTTGGAGAGTTAGAACTGCGTCTGTACCTCATTTATGGTCCCTCAGAACGAGTGAACGTAGCGCTAACCAGGATGAACTACCGGTGGGAGGCTTAAGTAGGTGAGAGGCAGTCCCAGAGAGTTAACGATTTCCGCTACCAGTAGACCACTGGACTAGGATTTTCTAATACGACCACACATCTGGAGTAACACGTGGTGTGACGTCGTGTACTGAGTGAGATGCGCGGGCAGTGTGTGACAAGCTGGCCACGCAGGCGGCCGTTTCGTTCTTGCGGCTCTCGTCTTCTCACGAGGTCATTGCCCCCTGCCTGGCCCCCTGTCCGAGTTGTCGTGCCCTCCGCAGCCACAGAACTCGTATGTCATTACGAGTGACCTCGGCCGTACGCGAGAAACGTTTTTTCCCCGTTGCGCAATATGTGGCGAGCCCCTTAAGAGTGCAGATTTTTATCTTACTTATTTTTCGAATACCTTCTATTTTCTCGGTAGTAGACCACTCCATCACCAGCATTCTTGTCATTAGATGAGTGAGAGAATGGTGTCGTCTTTTAAATCGATACCGAGAGTTGGGAAGCAATTTTGACAAAATGAATTTGTGTCTTCGTAATTTCTGCCCTCATTAACTCGGCTAAAAACTAACGTTTTATAGAGAGCTAGCTGAGCACTTAAACCGAGAGCAGGTGACAACGTCGTAGACTTGTGCGCCACATCACAGAATGTGGAAATCGGGGGACTGTCCGCTCTACAAAGCAGAATAGGCGGCGATCTGCGGCAGATCTGACGACAGAGGGCAGTGCTGGTGGAGCACACAGTTCAGTACACAGGGACTGTGCAGCAGATGACACCTGCGTGTTCCCATCTTGGCCCCAGAACATCGTCGTTTAGGATTGTCATAGAATCATAGAAACTGCGCTGTAGATCAATGGAAGCGTGTCGCCTGGTCTCACGAATCATTTTTCTCGTCACCCGAGGTCGGTGGGTACGCCAATATTCAGGTTAATACAGGGTTATTACAAATGATTGAAGCGATTTCACAGCTGTACAATAACTTTACTATTTGAGATATTTTCACAATGCTTTGCGCACACATACAAAAACTCAAAAAGTTTTTTTAGGCATTCACAAATGTTCGATATGTGCCACTTTAGTGATTCGGCAGACATCAAGCCGATAATCAAGTTCCTCTCACACTCGGCGCAGCATGTCCCCATCAATGAGTTCGAAAGCATCGTTGATGAGAGCTCGCACTTCTGGTACGTTTCTTGGTAGAGAAGGTTTAAACACTGAATCTTTCACATAACCCCACAGAAAGAAATCGCATGGAGTTAAGTCGGGAGAGCGTGGAGGCCATGACATGAATTGCTGATCATGATCTCCACCACGACCGATCCATCGGTTTTCCAATCTCCTGTTCAAGAAATGCCAAACATCACGATGGAAGTGCGGTGGAGCACCATCCATGAAGTCGGTGCTGTCGGTCTCCAGTTGTGGCATGAGCCAATTTTCCAGCATGTCCAGATACACGTGTCCTGTAACGTTTTTTTCGCAGAAGAAAAAGGGGCTGTAAACTTTAAACCGTGAGATTGCACAAAACACGTTAACTTTTGGTAATTGCGAATTTGCTGCACGAATGCGTGAGGATTCTCTACCGCCCAGATTCGCACATTGTGTCTGTTCACTTCACCATTAAGAAAAAATGTTGCTTCATCACTGAAAACAAGTTTTGCACTGAACGCATCCTCTTCCATGAGCTGTTGCAACCGCGCCGAAAATTCAAAGCGTTTGACTTTGTCATCGGGTGTCAGGGCTTGTAGCAATTGTAAACGGTAAGGCTTCTGCTTTAGCCTTTTCCGTAAGATTTTCCAAACCGTCGGCTGTGGTACGTTTAGCTCCCTGCTTGCTTTATTCGTCGACTTCCGCGGGCTACGCGTGAAACTTGCCCGCACGCGTTCAACCGTTTCTTCGCTCACTGCAGGCCGACCCGTTGATTTCCTCTTACAGAGGCATCCAGAAGTTTTAAACTGCGCATACAATCGCCGAATGGAGTTAGCAGTTGAACTTCGTCTTTGTTGAACTTCGTCCTCAAGTGTCGTTGCACTGTTATGACTGAGTGATATGAGTGCATTTCAAGCACGACATACGCTTTCTCGGCTCCTGTCGCCATTTTGTCTCACTGCGCTCTCGAGCGCTCTGGCGGCAGAAACCTGAAGTGTGGCTTTAGCCGAACAAAACTTTATAAGTTTTTCTACGTATCTGTAGTGTGTCGTGACCATATGTCAATGAATGGAGCTACAGTGAATTTATGAAATCGCTTCAATCATTTGTAATAGCCCTGTAGTTGTTCCAGATTTGCACCGACACACAGTGGCAAGCTGGGAGGAGGGAAGGGGGGAGGGTAGGGGGCGAGTATTATGCTGTGATGGACAGTCACCTGGGCTACATTCGGACGTATTGTAGTAAAGAAAGGCAGCATCACAGCTCTGAACAACGTGAACAAATTTGCCACCGACTTGCATCCCTTCAGGCCTGATGTCTTTCCCAATGGCGACAATGGCGATAGTATCTTCCATATGAGATAACTAAGGCTGTGATTTGAGAATGCTAATAGTTGATGTCTTGGCCGCGACATTCGGCCCATTTGGGCGCTATGGAACACACCGGGGGCGGTATAGGTTGTAAACTCCGAGCATACAGAGACTGGCTCTGAGAGTTTACGGGAATTGCGCGACCTGGGAGTCGGTGCACGCCTCCAGAAATGTGCGGGCCAATGATTTCTTGACTCCATCCCACGCAGCTTTGCTGTTGTATTGGGTTCCAGAAGTGGACAAATACGCTACTGAGAAGGCTCACTAGTGTCTGTGTTGTAACCGAATCTGTACCTCAAAATGTCGGAAACCTACAACGCTGTAGTTTAAACAATGTACTTGAAAATTTCCCAACAATTTTTAAAAAAATGGCTCTGAGCACTATGGGACTTAACATCTATAAGCCGGCCGGAGTGTCCGAGCGGTTCTAGGCACTACAGTCTGGAACCACGAGACCGCTACGGCCGCAGGTTCGAATCCTGCCTCGGGCATGGATGTGTGTGATGTCCTTAGGTTAGTTAGGTTTAAGTCGTTCTAAGTTCTAGGGGACTGATGACCACAGCTGTTAAGTCCCATAGTGCTCAGAGCCATTTGAACCATTTGAACCAAGGCACGCACCCATCTCAAGCTCCTTTCTGGCCATAGATGGGGTCTGGACCCATCCACCGTCCTCCACACCTATAAATCCCTCATCTGCCCTATCCTCTGCTACGCCCAACCTGCCTGGATCTCCGTTCCTCCTACCTTTTACAAATCCCTTCAAATCCTCGAACGTGATGCTCTTCGCCTCGCCTAACATATCTGTCTCCCCTCCCCCACACGGATCCTGTACGACCTCATTCCGTTCCCACACCTCCTCCTTTTCCTCGAACGGATACGGATCCTCTACACCTCCCGTAAACTCGACCTTCCTCACCTGCTTGTCTCTCACATCCCACCCCCGCCCGCTGCCGCGCCTGTATTTCCACGTCCCACCTGCTTTCCATCTCTCCACTCTCCTTACCCTCTTCCAAGGTGGCTTCTGCAGCTCCGCCTCCCTGATGATGCCCTCCTCCCCTCCATGTCCTACCCCTATCAACTTTGATCCTCCCCTCCCACTTGCTGTGTTTTTTTCCTCCTCAAAACACCCTTTCTCCCTTCTCTCTCCCTTTCCTCCCTCCTCCCTTCCTCCCCCATCCTCCCCTGGGCTTCCCCTACCCCCCATACCTTCATTCCTCCCCCCCATCTCCCCTCCCTTTGGCATCTCTGCTCTCCCCTCTCCCTCCCCCACCACCTTCTTCCTCCCTTGGCAGGTCCCCGGACTCGCACACGTTAAGTAGACATTCGTGCGCCGGAGATCATCGCCATCGCTTATTGTGTGTGCCGTCGTGTTTGTGCCTCACTGTTTTTCGCCGCCCACGCTCCATCGTTCACGTGTCGTCTCCACCATCAGTGTCCGTGTTCAGTGCTAACAGATTCTTTGGTTGTCTTCGCGTGTGAACGGCTTCGTGTCTTTTCGTTACTGTGTCTACTGTTTTTTGTCCCCCACTATGTTCTGTATATGCTGTGTCTCCATTGTTTTTTCTTTTGTAAAACCTGTGGCTGAAGAGCAGCGTACTGTGCTGCTGCCAGCCCACCTTATGTAAGGTGTTCAATAACAATAAAGGGAAAAAAAAAAATAGCCACGGCCACACTAAAGACGAGCCGTCATCCAAACGCTTTAGCCGTGAATTGTCAACTGTGTTATTTGTTTACATGGAAATTCTATATATCGAACGACATTGATTATTTGCATGTCGCCATTTGCTTGCGACACATATTTGTGTAAAACGCAAAGTTAAGGATTGTCAATTTAACTTACTGTAATAAACTCCATTAATAAGAATTGTAGTCTAGCTATCCGAGGAAACAGCTTCCTAGGAGTCGGCAGGATCAGACAGCATCCAGATTGACGGAAGAGGCCGAAAAGTGGACTGTAGGCATGCGAACGCCCACTTGAAAAGTTCTTATATCATTTCACCATCAAGTGTACACGACTGAATGTTTCACGGTAAGAACTGCGGCATTCTGACACTGCGTGTCTTTTCATCAGAATACGACAGAGGACATTTGAAAATGAAACTTATTTTTCCAGGTGCCCAAGATATTGACGCAAAGACAGAAAATAGTTTGCGAAAGAACGTCCACACACATTCAACATCCAAGAAATAAAATTTAAAGAAAGAATAAAAAATAAAATGTATACCTTTTAACGCAGAAAAAATTTGGAAAAGAGGTACACCGTAATAGTGGACAAAATGTGTGAGCAGGAAAATTATCGTGAATATGTATGATCAATGAAAACTTTGCATAAACTCAAATCGATATTAAATATGATCAACACTACGTCGGAAAAATTAAAGTCCGACAGACTGAATTTCAAACTCTTTTACACAGAACAAATAACAACGAAATTACAGAATATATGAATAACTTCACACGAAAATGTAGTACTTATATGACAGCACAAAACAATGCGTTGATCAAATTTGCTTCTCTTGGTGATTTGACAGCCTCCGTAAAACCAATTACCACGGTGTTGCTGTCGTTGCTGAAGACGGTAACTGCACTATATCTGAACTGCTTAGCAGGCAGCGACCTTCGTAAACTCGTAGAATGCTGTCTTGTAGAAAACTAAATGCATGAGGCCGTGATATAGGTCACGTAGTAACTGGAATAAACAGCAATTATCCACTAGTATTAATTCCATTTATTCAAACCAGAGTCGCTGACGGATATGAATCCGATAGGTTCACCCCCCCATGAACCATGGACCTTGCCGTTGGTGGGGAGGCTTGCGTGCCTCAGCGATACAGATAGCCGTACCGTAGGTACAACCACAACGGAGGGGTATCTGTTGAGAGGCCAGACAAACGTGTGGTTTCTGAAGAGGGGCAGCAGCCTTTTCAGTAGTTGCAAGGGCAACAGTCTGGATGATTGACTGATCTGGCCTTGTAACAATAACCAAAACGGCCTTGCTGTGCTGGTACTGCGAACGGCTGAAAGCAAGGGGAAACTACGGCCGTAATTTTTCCCGAGGGCATGCAGCTTTACTGTATGATTAAATGATGATGGCGTCCTCTTGGGTAAAATATTCCGGAGGTTAAATTGTCCCCCATTCGGATCTCCGGGCGGGGACTACTCAAGAGGACGTCGTTATCAGGAGAAAGAGAACTGGCGTTCTACGGATCGGAGCGTGGAATGTCAGAACACTTAATCGGGCAGGCAGGTTAGAAAATTTAAAAAGGGAAATGGATAGGTTAAAGTTAGATATAGTGGGAATTAGTGAAGTTCGGTGGCAGGAGGAACAAGACTTCTGGTCAGGTGACTACAGGGTTATAAACACAAAGTCAAATACGGGTAATGCAGGAGTAGGTTTAATAATGAATAGGAAAATAGGAATGCGGGTAAGCTACTACAAACAGCATAGTGAACGCATTATTGTGGCCAAGATAGATACGCAGCCCACACCTACTACAGTAGTACAAGTTTATATGCCAACTAGCTCTGCAGATGACGAAGAAATTGAAGAAATGTATGATGAGATAAAAGAAATTATTCAGGTAGTGAAGGGAGACGAAAACTTAATAGTCATGGGTGACTGGAATTCGATAGTAGGAAAAGAGAGAGAAGGAAACGTAGTAGGTGAATATGTATTGGGGTTAAGAAATGAAAGAGGAAGCCGCCTGGTAGAATTTTGCACAGAGCATAACTTAATCATAGCTAACACTTGGTTCAAGAATCATAAAAAAAGGTTGTATACATGGAAGAAGCCTGGAGATACTGACAGGTTTCAGATACATTACATAATGGTAAGACAGAGATTTAGGAACCAGGTTTTAGATTGTAGGACATTTCCATTGGCAGATGTGGTCTCTGACCACAATCTGTTGGTTATGAACTGTAGATTAAAACTGAAGAAACTGCAAAAAGGTGGGAATTTAAGGAGATGGGACCTGGATAAACTGACTAAACCAGAGGTTGTACAGAGTTCCAGGGAGAGCAGAAGGGAACAATTGACAGGAATGGGGGAGAGAAATACAGTAGAAGAGGAATGGGGAGCTCTGAGGGATGAAGTAGTGAAGGCAGCAGAGGATCAAGTAGGTAAAAAGACGAGGACTAGTAGAAACCCTTGGGTAACAGAAGAAATATTGAATTTAATTGATGAAAGGAGAAAATACAAAAGTGCAGTAAATGAAGTAGGCAAAAAGGAATACAAACGTCTCAAAAATGAGATCGACAGGAAGTGCAAAATGGCTAAGCAGACATGGCTAGAGGACAAATGTAGGGATGTAGAGGCTTATCTCACTACGGGTAAGATAGATACTGCCTACAGGAAAATTAAAGAGACCTTTGGAGATAAGAGAACCACTTGTATGAACATCAAGAGCTCAGATGGAAACCCAGTTCTGAGCAAAGAAGGGAAGGCAGAAAGGTGGAAGGAGTATATAGAGGGCCTATACAAGGGCGATGTACTTGAGGACAATATTATGGAAATGGAAGAGGATGTAGATGAAGATGATATGGGAGATATGATACTGCGAGAAGAGTTTGACAGAGCACTGAAAGACCTGAGTCGAAACAAGGCCCTGGGAGTAGACAACATTCCTTTGGAACTACTGACGGCCTTGGGAGAGCCAGTCCTGACAAAACTCTACCATCTGGTGAGCAAGATGTATGAAACAGGCGAAATACCCTCAGACTTCAAGAAAAATATAATAATTCTAATCCCAAAGAAAGCCGGTGTTGACAGATGTGAAAATTACCGAACAATCAGTTTAATAAGCCACAGCTGCAAAATACTAACACGAATTCTTTACAGACGAATGGAAAAACTAGTAGAAGCCTACATCGGAGAAGATCAGTTTGGATTCCGTAGAAATACTGGAACACGTGAGGCAATACTGACCTTACGACTTATCTTAGAAGAAAGATTAAGGAAAGGCAAACCTACGTTCCTAGCATTTGTAGACTTAGAGAAAGCTTTTGACAATGTTGACTGGAATACTCTCTTTCAAATTCTAAAGGTGGCAGGGGTAAAATACAGGGAGCGAAAGGCTATTTACAATTTGTATAGAAACCAGATGGCAGTTATAAGAGTCGAGGGACATGAAAGGGAAGCAGTGGTTGGGAAGGGAGTAAGATAGGGTTGTAGCCTCTTCCCGATGTTATTCAATCTGTATATTGAGCAAGCAGTAAAGGAAACAAAAGAAAAATTCGGAGTAGGTA
Source organism: Schistocerca cancellata (assembly GCF_023864275.1). Lineage (NCBI taxonomy): Eukaryota > Metazoa > Arthropoda > Insecta > Orthoptera > Acrididae > Schistocerca > Schistocerca cancellata. Next base: position 496,705,418 of record NC_064634.1, read on the forward strand.
TTAAAATCCATGGAGAAGAAATAAAAACTTTGAGGTTCGCCGATGACATTGTAATTCTGTCAGAGACAGCAAAGGACTTGGAAGAACAGTTGAACGGAATGGACAGTGTCTTGAAAGGAGGATATAAGATGAACATCAACAAAAGCAAAACGAGGATAATGGAATGTAGTCGAATTAAGTCGGGTGATGTTGAGGGTATTGGATTAGGAAATGAGACACTTAAAGTAGTAAAGGAGTTTTGCTATTTGGAGAGCAAAATAACTGATGATGGTCGAAGTAGAGAGGATATAAAATGTAGACTTGCAATGGCAAGGAAAGCATTTCTGAAGAAGAGAAATTTGTTAACATCGAGTATAGATTTAAGTGTCAGGAAGTCATTTCTGAAAGTATTTGTATGGAGTGTAGCCATGTATGGAAGTGAAACATGGACGATAAATAGTTTAGACAAGAAGAGAATAGAAGCTTTCGAAATGTGGTGCTACAGAAGAATGCTGAAGATTAGATGGGTAGATCACGTAACTAATGAGGAAGTATTGAATAGGATTGGGGAGAAGAGAAGTTTGTGGCACAACTTGACCAGAAGAAGGGATCGGTTGGTAGGACATGTTCCGAGGCATCAAGGGATCACCAATTTAGTATTGGAGGGCAGCGTGGAGGGTAAAAATCGTAGGGGGAGACCAAGAGATGAATGCACTAAGCAGATTCAGAAGGATGTAGGATGCAGTAGGTACTGGGAGATGAAGAAGCTTGCACAGGATAGAGTAGCATGGAGAGCTGCATCAAAGCTGTCTCAGGACTGAAGACAACAACTACAACAACAGGTTCACCTTCAAATGACAGTACACGTTTACTTTGGTGTACTTTACATATTCACTTTGAAGTTCGCATGTCACAACTGTTTCATTCTTACGTGTCACCAGACCTGTACGTCTGTGAACAACTGTTTGAGGTATTGAATCGTGTGTGTGGCTTTCAACTACTGTCCTTTCATAAACTGAGTGGAGAAGATTTTGTTGTTGTTAATCATGTTATGAATTTTGATGCACTGATGCTGTCAGATGTGGCAAGGTTTCCACATGAGCAACGTGAAGAAGAATTGATACCTTACTTTAAGAAGTGCGGCGTGATGATACACTTTACCATTGTACTTGACAGATAATGTTTTCAGTAGAAATTGTATTCACAAACATTGCTAATTTGTTTTCTAATATCTGCTTTTCTTGCAGAACACTACAATCCGAGGAAATTAGTTTAGTGTAGGTCACTGTGAATATCTGTCAACAACAAAACGTAGAAGATATATCATGCAACATGTACTTCGTATCGTCGACGCTACATATTAAGTAAAGACAGAAACTAGTACTGGCTAGCTAATGTTTTAATCCTATTAATAAATTGCTCTCTATGGTGATACTGAAAGAGCTCAGCTGAACATGTTATATTCGAGAAACAAAAGCATAAGATATACTGCCGGTACAAAAATAATCTCATCCGTGCTCATGATTACGTTTTCGTACTTGCAGTCCTGAGTGAAATTTTTGTTGCAAAACACTGTTTATATTCATCTACATCAGTACTCCGCAGGCCACATGTCGTTGTTTGGGGGAGGGTACTTCTGGTACCGCATCTGATCCTCCGTTCCCTCTTCCATTCCCGAATAATGTATGATAAGAATGAATATCGGTAAATCTCCGTATTAAACATAATTTCTCGAATTTTCTCATTGTAACCATTTCGCGAAACGAATGTGGGAGGAAGTAATATGTTGCCCGATTCTTCTAGGAAAATACTCACTCGGGATGTTAATGGTAAACCTTTCCGTGATTTACAAAGCCTCTTTTGTAGCGTATGGCATTGCAGTTTGTTGAAAATCTCAGTACCGCTCTTGCGGTCATACCGTGACGAAACGCGCCGCTCTTCGCTGAATCTTTTCTACCTCTTCCATTAAACCAATCTGGCAAGTGTCCGACACCGATGATCAGTACTGAAGAATCGGCAGAGAAATATTTTGCAAACCACTTCTTCGGACGAATTACACTTCCATAAGATTCCTCCTATGAATCTCAGTCTGGCGTCTGCTTCTACTTCTGTTTGTATTATGTTGGCATTACACTAAAGGTCGCTACGCATGGTTGTACCTATTTATTTTACAGTAGCTACACTTTCTAGTAAGTTGCCGCCAATAGAGTAACTGTACAGTGGGGCATTTCATCTCCTACGCATGTGCAATTTTTAGATTCATTTACGCTCAGGGTCAATAGCCAGAGCCTTCACCATTCATCAATCATCCGTAGGTCAGTTTTCAAACCGATACTGTCTTCTGGCGATGCTAATTTCTCATAGACAACTGTAACATCTGCGAACAGTCCTAAGCAGCTTGCGACGCTTTTTACCAGATCATTTATATACATTCTGAATTGTAACTGTCCCGTCCTACTTCCATGGATACTTCGGAATTACATTTACAAAAAATGGCTCTGAGCACTATGGGACTTAATATCTGAGGTCATCAGTCTCCTAGAACTTAGAACTACTTAAACCTAACTAACCTAAGGACATCGCACACATCCATGCCCGAGGCAGGATTCGAACCTGCGACCGTAGCGGTCGCGCGGTTCCAGACCGAAGCGCCTAGAACCGCTCGGCCACCAGAGGCCGGCAATTACATTTACATCTGTCTAACATGTTCAGTTAAGAGCGTCGTATTGAGTTCTCTCTGCAAGGAAGTCTTGAATCCAGTTGCAAAGCTCGTACTTCTTCCACTGAACGCCAGTGTGGGACGGCGTCAAATGCCTTCCAGAAGTCAAGGGACACGGAAACAACCTGACTGTCGATGTCTACATCGCTGTGGATCTCATTGTTAAACAGAGCGAACTGAGCTTCGCAACATCTCTGCTTGCGGAATCCATGTGGATTTTTATAGAGGAGATTTTCGTTCTGCAAACGATACGTGTGCATAAAGTATATTTCATAATTATACAACAGACTGATGTCGACGATATAGATATTTAGTAATGTGCAACTGTACTATGACCCACATTGGAAATGGGAATGACTTGCGCGTTTTTCGGTCACTGAACCCTTTATTAGAGCTCTAGGGCCTCTTCCACGGTACGCATGGCTCAAGTGCCGTAAGTGAAAGAACTTTCCGTCTGCATGGCACCTATTCTTGCACAACCCATGTATCATTGCCCTTCAGCTTACACAAATCGACTCCAGCAGGTAAATTTTTTGTTTTAATTTTACTGTCGATGACAGAATTAGATTGCAAAGCAGTCTGAACCGAAGAAGAAGAAAGACTTCGTGCCACGATAACTGGTTATGTTGGCGATCACATAATTTCCGAATTCAGTTCGAAAATGGCGATCGCTATGTTCGCTTCCGTCACGATGTTGTGAGTTGATGGAAAAAAAAAAACTGCTGTCAATTAACATTTTCAGGCAAAGCCACGGGAAAGTAGGTCCTAATTATTCTGTAAGTAAGAGGGCAAATCAAACAGAGTTGCCGCTAGAAAGAGAATCTCAGCACGCGCGACCTCCTTGCTCAATCTGTTGTTGACGTCCAGGTCGCTAGAGACAGTGATTTGTTACCCGTGACACGAAACGTTCGCAGAAGGAAGCAGCGGTGACGATCGTGGAGAAATCGTTCTTGCGTTGTACTGAAGGATCTCTGGGAAATCCGCAAAGTCATCGTGAGCGAACGGTCTACCGTCGCTTCCTCAGCGAATTCTTGCTAATAGTGTGACACACAGTATGAGAACCGGTAATTTGAAGAAACAGTAGAATGGTTATTTAGTTGAGCTAAAAGCCATCAGCCACTACGTGTGAGGTAAAAGGTCTATTCAGAACGGCATTTAGCATGTATAAGAGAATATGGAGATATGAGAGATGCAAAAAGTCTTCGACAAAATTTATGATTTTAAATAGCTATAGCAAAGGAATAGGGCCAGATAGTACCTAATTACGAGAACAGTGGTGTAAGTGTTGACACTAAGTGCTTGGAGGTCGTACTAATAACTGATAAGAAACGGGGATAGCATGTAAAACTGATGTTAAATGAGGTGAGTGGAAGATATGATGCGTTGGAAGTTAAATGATTCTGTAAAGCAAACTTCATACAAATCGCTGATGCGACGGATTCTAGAGCAGTGTTTCAACGCTTGTTGTCCTCATCAAATGGACATAACAACAGATAAAGTATTGATATCTAATTAAATAACAAGTTTATTTTACCAATAAGTATTTATTTCCACGACACGTTTCAGAGTTTAAAGCTCTGTCATCAAGTGGATTTATGTGGATTAGTACGATATCTATAAGTTGTGCTAGGACTCTGAAGTACCATGTGGCACAGTCTAGTAGAAGAAGAAGAAGAAGAAGAAGAAGAAGAAGAAGAAGACAAAAACAAAACACTATTTCGGTACATGGCTCATATTTCTGTAGGACAAATAATTTAAGTCACGTACTGAAACAGTGTTCTTCTTTTTGTCAACTTTCCTACCTGACTGTGCCACAGAATAAACTAAAGTCGTAACATCATACGTGCATGCATACCGTACAAATCAACGTAAATCCAGCACATGACGGAAATCTCAACCTATGAAAGACGTCGTGCAAATACTCTGTTATGGTGTAAGTAAAACCGTTCTGCCATTCGAGACAAAGTACGAATTCGGAGACGGGTAGCTGTGGTTGCAAGAGGGCTCGAGGAACTCCAGTGGATATCTTTGGAAGAAAACCGACGATGTGGTCGTGAAACTTAGCAGCGTACGCTAGGAGAGCCTGTTTTCTAGGAAGAGTGTGTGGCCAATTTGCTCCACCATAGTATAACTCGCATATTTAAATGTAAATCCTAATCATCCATTCAGTAACAAATGCATTGTAGACACAGTTATGTTTTAATTTTTTTGTTTCATGCTTTGTAGTCTATGATTTTATCCATAATGGATATGAGATCGTAGTAGTAAAAAATCGGCGTTGAAATGTCCGCTCAACCTACTGCAGTAAAAAACAGTAGAGTTGATGCGTTTCGTTTTTACACTTTAAACAGTTGGTTGAGTCCACATTTTAATGTTAACTATAGTCGAGTTTCATTTATCAAAATGAAACAGTATTTACTTTTACACTATAAGGAGCAAATTATAAACAAACAGGAGGACTTCATTTATTGCCGTGACGGGAGCATCTAAAACTGTTGTATAGTACGTTTGACTATCATATATTACAGGTAAAAACGAATAGATGGAGTAGAGGAGAATAAAACAGGCAAATAATCCTAATAAACTTATGTATCTACAACGTACACACAAATGCAGTCATGTCACTGTTGCAATACTCTTAATATTTGTTCCAGGCATCAGTTCTCACAGCGAACACGGTGTGTGTGTGTGTGTGTGTGTGTGTGTGTGTGTGTGTGTGTGAAGTATTTGAAGCTGCTGCCATGGCTCCACACACCCACGCACAAATGAGCAAATAGCTGGCCTCCACTTCATCACATCATCTCTGGGCATGTTAATGGCACACGATCCTATCATGAAGCGTTTCCTCAGAGAAGACAACCAGACAGCAGTACGTTCACGACCTCTGATAGCACCCGCATGACAGCGATTAGTGTAAACCCAACGTGCGACGTCCAGGTAGTACAAGAGCAGCGCCGCCACCTCGAAGGGAGGGCTCGTATTACAAGTTGTGATAAACCTTTTGCATTTCTTTTGTGTTTTCGTCTTCTTTAAAGGCAAAGAGAAAAGATGAAGCGGTAGCTCATCATAGAACCTATTCCTACCGTCAGGTATTTTTGATTTTCAGTTGTTAAAAAAGAGGAGATTTTCTTGTACCAGTATAAGGAAGGGCGGATTCGCGCTCAGCTAGTGAACGAATGAGAAGCACGCCATTTTAAGCGAGTAATTGTAGACCGCCATTTTGGGGTCGCTATAAATAAATGAGGAGTATATATTTCATATGTGCACCGTTTACAAAACTACAGTATTGTTTTATTAACAGAAAGTTCGTGTGAGTTGTTATTTCAGATAGTACGATAATTACAAGAACTGAAGTCCACCTGTGTACTTTGGAAAATTACGAAGATCTGATAAGCTCAATGGGAACACGGTCAAGACTTCGAAGGTGAACACGGCGACCAAACGCAGCATTGTAAAGAAGGGTAAGCACAAATCTACAGCGGAGATAGAAACTACTTCCCCCTGCAAAGCAATATGAACTAATACCAATTAATTTCCAGGCATAGCTCAGCCTATTCCAATAATTTATTATACACTCCTGGAAATGGAAAAAAGAACACATTGACACCTGTGTGTCAGACCCACCATACTTGCTCCGGACACTGCGAGAGGGCTGTACAAGCAATGATCACACGCACGGCACAGCGGACACACCAGGAACCGCGGTGTTGGCCGTTGAATGGCGCTAGCTGCGCAGCATTTGTGCACCGCCGCCGTCAGTTCAAATGGTTCAAATGGCTCTGAGCACTATGGGACTTAACTTCTAAGGTCATCAGTCCCCTAGAACTTAGAACTACTTAAACCTAACTAACCTAAGGACATCACACACATCCATGCCCGAGGCAGTATTCGAACCTGCGACCGTAGCGGCCGCGCGGTTCCAGACTGTAGCGCCTTTAACCGCTTGGCCACCACGGCCGGCGCCGCCGTCAGTGTCAGCCAGTTTGCTGTGGCATACGGAGCTCCATCGCAGTCTTTAACAATGGTAGCATGCCGCGACAGCGTGGACGTGAACCGTATGTGCAGTTGACGGACTTTGAGCGAGGGCGTATAGTGGGCATGCGGGAGGCCGGGTGGACGTACCGCCGAATTGCTCAACACGTGGGGCGTGAGGTCTCCACAGTACATCGATGTTGTCGCCAGTGGTCGGCGGAAGGTGCACGTGCCCGTCGACCTGGGACCGGACCGCAGCGACGCACGGATGCACGCCAAGACCGTAGGATCGTACGCAGTGCCGTAGGGGACCGCACCGCCACTTCCCAGCAAATTAGGGACACTGTTGCTCCTGGGGTATCGGCGAGGACCATTCGCAACCGTCTCCATGAAGCTGGGCTACGGTCCCGCACACCGTTAGGCCGTCTTCCGCTCACGCCCCAACATCGTGCAGCCCGCCTCCAGTGGTGTCGCGACAGGCGTGAATGGAGGGACGAATGGAGACGTGTCGTCTTCAGCGATGAGAGTCGCTTCTGCCTTGGTACCAATGATGGTCGTATGCGTGTTTGGCGCCGTGCAGGTGAGCGCCACAATCAGGACTGCATACGACCGAGGCACACAGGGCCAACACCCGGCATCATGGTGTGGGGAGCGATCTCCTACACTGGCCGTACACCACTGGTGATCGTCGAGGGGACACTGAATAGTGCACGGTACATCCAAACCGTCATCGAACCCATCGTTCTACCATTCCTAGACCGGCAATGATGATGATGTTTGGTTTGTGGGGCGCTTAACTGCGTGGTTATCAGCGCCCGTACAATTACCCAATCTTTGCTGAGTCCAATTTCGCCACTTTCCTGGATGATGATGAAATGATGAGGACAACACAAACACCCAGTCATCTCGAGGCAGGTGAAAATCCCTGACCCCGCCGGGAATCGAACCCGGGACCCCGTGCTCGGGAAGCGAGAACGCTACCGCGAGACCACGAGCGGCGGACTAGACCGGCAAGGGAACTTGCTGTTCCAACAGGACAATGCACGTCCGCATGTATCCCGTGCCACCAAACGTGCTCTAGAAGGTGTAAGTCAACTACCCTGGCCAGCAAGATCTCCGGATCTGTCCCCCCTTGAGCATGTTTGGGACTGGATGAAGCGTCGTCTCACGCGGTCTGCACGTCCAGCACGAACGCTGGTGCAACTGAGGCGCCAGGTGGAAATGGCATGGCAAGCCGTTCCACAGGACTACATCCAGCATCTCTACGATCGTCTGCATGGGAGAATAGCAGCCTGCATTGCTGCGAAAGGTGGATATACACTGTACTAGTGCCGACATTGTGCATGCTCTGTTGCCTGTGTCTATGTGCCTGTGGTTCTGTCAGTGTGATCATGTGATGTATATGACCCCAGGAATGTGTCAATAAAGTTTCCCCTTCCTGGGAGAATGAATTCACGGTGTTCTTATTTCAATTTCCAGGAGTGTATTATAAAGTGAACGCAGTGCCGGGCACGTGCACCAGGAACACTGCTACAGCAGAACGCATCTCGCTCTCCACCATGTGCCACGATCCGTTATGCACATAGTGTCCAAGGCATGGCCGCACCTGGCTTTCCAGGGGTGGTTTCGTACCGCCAGTGGATTGTTTATCAATCTGGGAATGACCCATAATTCCTCGTGAACGTGTTGTTCACAGACAAAGCGTTATATACCCGAGGCGGTATTACGACCATCCGCAATACACAGATTTGGGCTTACGAGAACCCACACACTGCCAGTGAGTTTTGAACGTGGAGACCTGCTGAGGCCTGCCTTCTCACGAACGGTGAGTGTGTGTCACATTGTCAATGTAAGTTCTTTGGTCAAAATAAAATAAAAGATATCTTTCGACGAAAAACGGATGCACCTGATTGTCTACACAATGCAGGCGTCTATCAAGTGACATGTGGCTGCGGCAAAGTGTATATAGGCGAAACGGGAAGAACTGTTAAAGAACGCATTAAGGACCGCAAACAGCATACGCGGCTAAAACAAAGGGTAAAATTGGCAATAGGGGTCCACCATATAGCTCTGACATCGATTTTAATAACGTACTTGTGCTGTCTAAGAAAAAGAACGTTTATAGAAGAAAGGTCCGAGAAGCGGTCGAAATTTCCTAGAATGTCGTTTCAATACAGAGGAAGGGTAGAGGCTTCCTGCAGCGTCGCACCCCGCCATCAAGGAAGTGAATATGCGGCGTTGGCATGCGAGCAGTACAAACAAAGCGCTGCAAGTCATCTCGGCGGACAATAATATTTTGGGTAAACGTTCCTCCTCTCTTACTCTGTCCGTTTCGCATCTACCCAATGACGACGGTGTACCAATAACAGTAGGAGGAATATTTAAACCAATAAACCTGCTCCAGCGTAAGTATAGAACTTTCTTTTTTTTTTTTTTTTTTTTTTTTTTTTTTTTTTTTTTTTTTTTTTTTTTTTTTTTTTTTTTTGTCATTAGTCTACTGACTGGTCTGATGCGGCCCGCCACGAATTCCTTTCCTGTGCTAACCTCTTCATCTCAGAGTAGCACTTGCAACCTACGTCCTCAATTATTTGCTTGACGTATTCCAATCTCTGTCTTCCTCTACAGCTTTTCCCTCTACAGCTCCCTCTAGTACCATGGAAGTCATTCCCTCATGTCTTAGCAGATGTCCTATCATCCTGTCCCTTCTCCTTATCAGTGTTTTCCACATATTCCTTTCCTCTGCGATTCTGCGTAGAACCTCCTCATTCCTTACCTTATCAGTCCACCTAATTTCCAACATTCGTCTATAGCACCACATCTCAAATGCTTCGATTCTCTTCTGTTCCGGTTTTCCCACAGTCCATGTTTCACTACCATACAATGCTGTACTCCAGACGTACATCCTCAGAAATTTCTTCCTCAAATTAAGGCCGGTATTTTAGTAGACTTCTCTTGGCCAGAAATGCCTTTTTTGCCATAGCGAGTCTGCTTTTGATGTCCTCCTTGCTCCGTCCGTCATTGGTTATTTTACTGCCTAGGTAGCAGAATTCCTTAACTTCATTGACTTCGTGACCAGCAATCCTGATGTTACGTTTCTCGCTGTTCTCATTTCTACTACTTCTCATTATCTTCGTCTTTCTCCGATTTACTCTCAAACCATACTGCGTACTCATTAGACTGTTCATTCCGTTCAGCAGATCATTTAATTCTTCTTCACTTTCTCTCAGGATAGCAATGTCATCAAGGAATCGTATCATTGATATCCTTTCACCTTGTATTTTAATTCCACTCCTGAACCTATCTGTTATTTCCATCATTGCTTCCTTGATGTACAGATTGAAGAGTAGGGGCGAAAGGCTACAGCCTTGTCTTACACCCTTCTTAATACGAGCACTTCGTTCTTGATCGTCCACTCTTATTATTCCCTCTTGGTTGTTGTACATATTGTATATGACCCGTCTCTCCCTATAGCTTACCCCTACTTTTTTTCAGAATCTCGAACAGCTTGCACCATTTTATATTGTCGAACGCTTTTTCCAGGTCGACAAATCCTATGAAAGTGTCTTGATTTTTCTTTAGCCTTGCTTCCATTATTAGCCGTAACGTCAGAATTGCCTCTCTCGTCCCTTTACTTTTCCTAAAGCCAGGCTGATCGTCACCTAGCCCATTCTCAATTTTCTTTTCCATTCTTCTGTATATTATTCTTGTAAGCAGCTTCGATGCATGAGCTGTTAAGCTGATTGTGCGATAATACTCGCACTTGTCAGCTCTTGCCGTCTTCGGAATTGTGTGGATGACGCTTTTCCGAAAGTCAGATGGTATATCGCCAGACTCATATTCTACACACCAACGTGAATAGTCGTTTTGTTGCCACTTCCCCCAATGACTTTAGAAATTCTGATGGAATGTTATCTATCTCTTCTGCCTTATTTGACCGTAATTCCTCCAAAGCTCTTTTAAATTCCGATTCTAGTACCGGATCCCCTATCTCTTCTAAATCGACTCCTGTTTCTTCTTCTATCACATCAGACAAATCTTCACCTTCATAGAGGCTTTCAATGTATTCTTTCCACCTACCTGCTCTCTCCTCTGCATTTAACAGTGGAATTCCCGTTGCACTCTTAATGTTACCACCGTTGCTTTTAATGTCACCAAAGGTTGTTTTGACTTTCCTGTATGCTGAGTCTGTCCTTCCGACAATCATATCTTTTTCGATGTCTTCACATTTTTCCTGCAGCCATTTCGTCTTAGCTTCCCTGCACTTCCTATTTATTTCATTCCTCAGCGACTTGTATTTCTGTATTCCTGATTTTTCCCGAAACATGCTTGTACTACCTCCTTTCATCAATCAACTGAAGTATTTCTTCTGTTAACCATGGTTTCTTCGCAACTACCTTCTTTGTACTTATGTTTTCCTTTCCAACTTCTGTGATGGCCCTTTTTAGAGATGTCCATTCCTCTTCAAATGTACTTATCGGTGTATCTATAGCGTTGGAGAACTTCAAACGTATCTCGTCATTCCTTAGTAGTTCCGTATCCCACTTCTTTGCGTATTGATTCTTCCTGACTAATGTCTTGAACTTCAGCCTACTCTTCATCACTACCATATTGCGATCTGAGTCTATATCTGCTCCTGGGTACGCCTTACAATCCAGTATCTGATTTCGGAATCTCTGTCTGACCATGATGTAATCTAATTGAAATCTTCCCGTATCTCCCGGCCTTTTCCAAGTATACCTCCTCCTCTTGTGATTCTTGAACAGGGTATTCGCTATTACTAGCGGAAACTTGTTACAGAACTCAATTAGTCTTTCTCCTCTTTCATTCCTTGTCCCAAGCCCTTATTCTCCTGTAACCTTTTCTTCTACTCCTTCCCCTACAACTGCATTCCAGTCGCCCATGACTATTAGATTTTCGTCCTCCTTTACCTACTATATTACCCTTTCAATATCCTCATACACTTTCTCTATCTGTTCATCTTCAGCTTGCGAAGTCGGCATGTATACCTGAACTATCGTTGTCGGTGTTGGTCTGCTGTCGATTCTGATTAGAACAACCCGGTCACTGAACTGTTCACAGTAACACACCCTCTGCCCTACCTTCCTATTCATAACGAATCCTACACCTGTTATACCATTTTCTGCTGCTGTTGATATTACCCGATACTCATCTGACCAGAAATCCTTGTATTCCTTCCACTTCACTGACCTCTACTATATCTAGATTGAGCCTTTGCATTTCTCTTTTCAGATTTTCTAGTTTCCCTACCACGTTCAAGCTTCTGATATTCCACGCCCCGACTCTTAGAACGTTATCCTTTCGTTGATTATTCAATATTTTTCTCATGGTAACCTCCCCCTTGGCAGTCCCCTCCCGGAGATCCGAATGGGGGACTGTTCCGGAATCTTTTGCCAATGGAGAGATTATCCCGACACTTCTTCAAATACAGGCCACATGTCCTGGGGATGCACGTTACGTGTCTTTAATGCAGTGGTTTCCATTGCCTTCTGCATCCTCATGTCGTTGATCATTGCTGATTCTTCCGCCTTTAGGGGAAATTTCCCACCCCTAGGACAAGAGAGTGCCCTGAACCTCTATCCGCTCCTCCGCCCTCTTTGACAAGGCCGTTGGCAGAATGAGGCTGACTTCTTATGCCGGAAGTCTTCGGCCGCCAATGCTGATTATTTATCAAAATTTAGGCAGTGCCTTCCTATGCACTAACAAGGGGCTGCCAATAGTAATCACAAGAGTTTAGCCAATTAACACCCCTTCTCCTGTATCAACGCGGGAGTATTAGCCTACGACGATGGCTCTCCAATGGTAGCCACAAGAATTCAACCAATTACTCCCACTTCTCCAGCAGAAACGCTCGAAATCTCCCCTTTATAAGAGAACGCAACACTGGTTTCTGACAGTGTTCTAGAAATAGTGGACCCCGAAACAATCTGAAGAAGATCTCAGCAGAGGGTCGAAACGTCGATTATTTTAGAAGGAAATATGACGCAGCCTAACAAGCCAGAAGATTTTAACTTTTGGTGTTGTCGTAATATGTTTGTCCTCAACTGCATATTGTTAGTTTGGATCAACGGCGACGCACTTATAAGGTTGATTGGCGACTCCATAGAGCGATGTGTGCGCAACGACCATATACGTGAAATTAGAAGGAAGGTCAGGGACGGCCGTAATTTTGATGGTTTATTGACAGCAAAATCGATTTTCAATCACATAGTGATCATCTTCAGTGCTGTAGCGTACAAATTTAACTCATAGGCACTGGTGTTAAGTTATCATCTGCAACCAAAGCTATGTAACGATCACAATCGTCAAGTTATCATCAGTAACCAAAGCTATGTAACGATCACAATTGTGATCGTTACATAGCTTTGGTTACACCAGTGCCTATGAGTTTAATTTGTACACTGCAGCACTGAAGATGATCACTATGTGATTGAAAATCGATTTTGCTGTCAATAAACCATCAAAATTATGGTCAACCCTGACCTTCCTTCTAATTACAGTTATACCGAGTCCAAGCACTCAGTCGTAATATGTCGTGTCGGGTAAACCGTTGGTACCCAAACCTCTGTTTAGTGCGATTATTAGCTTGTTTCGTTGTCTTCTATTCGTCCCCTTCACTTGCAACCATAACAGTCAAACATCCTGTATAAAGCAATTTATTTCTAATGTCATCTTTCGACTTATTTTGCACTGTTTGCTATTTGGTTTTTAATGGAGTCTTGTCTAGGCATCCTTTATAATGTCGTCTAATAATATAACGGACATCATTTTAACGTCCGCTACCGTTCCATAGTGGACAGCGCGTCCGCTTGTCATACCGGCGGGTCCGGGTTCGATTCCCGGCTGCGTTTGAGATTTCCTCATCGACGCGGAAGTCGCCGAAGTGGCGTCACCTCAAAAAAACTTGAAACAGGCGATCGGGTCTACCCGGCGAGAGGGCTTCGTGACACGGCATTCCACTTCATCGTTGTTATGTCACAAGTTTATTATTGCCTAATGTTAAGCAAAACAGGAATGGAATTAAAGTTGAAGGTGAAAGCTATCGATGAAAAGATCGGGCTATTACTGTCCTCGGCGAATGCGAAGGACAATTACAGGATCTGCGGAATGGAATGAACACCCTGAAACGTCCCCTTAGAACAATTATACACGACTGTGCTGATAAACCTCTTACACTATTTGCTTTTCAAACAGCTGAGCAAAACTGAACATACTCAAACATTCACTAAAGTGACACACAATATTTTTAGCGAAATGCAAACTGACTATCAAAGATCCCTGCAAAAGAATGGCCCTGAGTAACATTAAACTATACCTTTCACAAATAACTTACCTCACAAAAATCTTCATTACTCGAACTACTGCAATACAGCGAGCGCCACTATTGCCAGCTAAATAAAAGATTCAAACTACAGAAGGCACTAACTACTGATAGGGATAGTTAGCAAATGAAAGGTATTAATAGAGAACAAACAATGTATTTACCTTAATAGTCATAATATATATAGCAGTTCATGACAAATTACAAAACTCCGCCATCTCTCTCCTCACATCCACCACTGCTGGCGGCTCACCTCCAACTGCGCAACGCTACGCGCTGTTCACATCCAGCTGCCGCTGCCCAACACTACAATGGCAGACAACAATGCAAACTAGCCACAGACTGCACACAGCACAGCCAGTGATTTTCATATAGAGCGCTACGTGGCGTTACCAATATAAAAATCTAAACAGCCTACTTCTCTAAACAGCCTACTTACAACCCTACTGACAACGAATGTCCGCGTGAAAGAATGTGTCGTGGTATTTTAAGGCTCAAGAGTCATGCTTTACTGAAGGAAGTCGAAGCACGCATAGTGGAGAACCAAGTGTTCTTCGCTCTCCGTACAGTAAGTGAATTCCATTTTAAGCAGACAGACAACGTAGCGCTGAACCTGTCCTTTTACTTTATTGCTATAAAGTAAAAGTATTTTGAAGGGTAACCTCGGGGTTTTGACTGTATTCGTAGAAACGGTAGTCCCTTCCACTGAAGCATTTCTATTATTCCTAGTAGCCTGCTCCACGTTCAGTTTGTTGACTTCTGATTAAAACGTAGAACCGGTAGTAAATGAACTCAGTAATTCAGCTTGTAACTGCTCCCTGCAGAAAGTGGTCAAAAAAGTTCGGAACAAATCGTTGTAATTTTTGCTACTGGAATTTGCTAACCAAATCCGTAAAGATCTCGCTCCGAGTTAACAATCCTGTGACCAAACGGTCTTCTCTTCGTTGCATCTTCTCTACCTCTTCTGTTAATCGAACTAGGTAAGTGCGCGAGACCAATGATAAATTCTGAAGAATCGGTCGAACAAGGTTTTTATTTATTTATTTATTTCTTTAACGACAACTTTGTGGACGACTTACTTTTCCGTAAGAAAGTTGCCAAAAATCGCCATTGCACGTGAAGTCTCTCTGGATGGTTACTCCTAGCTATTTTACGGTGGTTACTGATTCCAACAATCTGTCATAGATGGTGTAATTGTGGACTAGGGATTTCTTCTGCTATGTGCGCGTAATACACTGAAGAGCCAAAGAAACTTGTACACCTGCCTAATGTTGTCTATTGCCCCCGCGAGCTCGCAGAAGTGCCGCAACACGACGTGGCATGGACTCGACTGTTGTCTGAAGTAGTGCTGTCCATAAATCCGTAAAAGTACGAGGGGTTGGAGATGTCGTCCGAACAGTACGTTGCAAGGCATCCCAGATACGCTCAATAATATTCATGTCCGGGGAGTTTGGTGGACAGCGGAAATGTTTAAATTCAGAAGAGTGTCCCTGGGGCCACTCTGTAGAAATTTTGGACATCTGGGGTGTGGCATTGTTCTGCTGGAATTGTCCAGATCTGTCGGAAAGCACAATGGATATGAATGGATGCAGGTCATCAGGTAGGATGCATACGTACGTGTCACCTGTCAGAGTCGTATCTAGGCGTATCAGTGGGCTCATATCACTCCAACTGCACACGCCCCACACCATTATAGAGCCTCCACCAACTTGAACAGTCCCATGCTGACATGCAGAGTCCATGAATTCATGAGGTTGTCTCCACACCCGTACACGTCCATCCGCTCGATACAATTTGAAACGAAACGCATCCGACCAGTCATCAGAAGTCCAATGTCGGTGTTGACGGGCCCAGGCAAGGCGTAAAGCTCTGTGTCGTGCAGTCATCAAGGCGTACACGAGTGGGCCTTGGACTCCGAAAGCCCATATCGATGATGTTTCGTTGAATGGTTCGCACGCTGGCACGTTGATGACCCCG
This sequence comes from Schistocerca cancellata, assembly GCF_023864275.1. Classification (NCBI taxonomy): domain Eukaryota; kingdom Metazoa; phylum Arthropoda; class Insecta; order Orthoptera; family Acrididae; genus Schistocerca; species Schistocerca cancellata. Next base: position 496,721,404 of record NC_064634.1, read on the forward strand.
CAGTGAAATCTGTGGCGATTTGCACTTCTGTCACTTCGAGCGATTCTCTGCAGTTTCGTTGATCCCGTTCATGCGGGATCTCTTTCCAGCCTCATCGATGTTCGAGATTTCATGTTTTGCCGGATTCCTGATATTCGTGGTACACTCGTGAAATGGTCGTTAAGGCCAAATCCGGATTTCATCGCTACCTCGGAGGTGCTGTGTCCCATATCTCGAGCGGTGACTATAACACCACGTTCAAACTCACTTAAATTGCGATAACCTGCCATTGTAGCGGCAGTAACCGATCTAACAAGTGCGGCAGGCACCTGTTGTCTTACATAGGCATTGCCGACCACAGCGTCGTATTCTGCCTTGTATACGCATGCCTATAACAGTTTCTTTGGTGCTTCAGTGTATGTTACATTTACTAACGTTCAGCGTCAACTGCGAGACCGTACCCCTTTCATTGAAGCTCTCCAGGTTTGGTACAGTCATCCAGCATTGCTGCTTTCTGATAGACAATCGCATAACCGGCGAACAGCCTCAGAGAGGGAGTGGAAGCGATTGTCACAATCAGTTCTATTACCGACACCCGTTGCTGCTGCCAGTGAATGCTTTCCATCTCACAATTTCTGAACGAAAATAAGGAAGGAACTTCAAGGAATACACGAGGGGCATCCAGAAAGTAAGAATACGTTGAATAACAAGTGGAAAACTGGATATATTCTAATGGAAATTACATCGTATGTGTCAAAAGATATTATTAGTTCATCACATAATCACCGTTGAGATCAGTACACTTCTGAAACCCGGGAAACACATTGGTATATCCTCGTCGTATACCGTCCGCTTCACTTCCTGAAGCCACTTTGTTATTCTCTCCATGTCCATCGTTTTAGAAGCTCTGTCAACCAAAGGACTCATTGGATTTAGTGAAAATGTGGTAGTACGGCGACGCCAGGTCAGAGGAGTAGGGTTGGTGAGTTACAGTGTCCCATCTCAACGACACAGCTGAGTCGAGAAAAGATTCACTCCCATTTAGAATTTTTTTTAACAGTTTCGCGTGCAGGTGACACGCGATCTTCGCACTGTTCCCGAGTCAACATTTTTGGCACCCACCGTGCACAAAACTTCCTGAACCCAAGTCTTTCTGACGCAGCTTCGCCCGCGAGACTTCGAGAAGTGTATGGAAAACTTTTTTGAGCGAGTCAAGAGTCAGACGACTATCGTCGCGAACATTTTTCAGCCTCCAGGAGAAGCTCTTCTGAAATGACATACATTCTCTCAATTTTTTCTTCGACGTGGACGTCGCTTCGGCCCTGCTCAAACAACGCAACCCGCTCGGTGACACTGTGACGATTCATCATGTCGGATCCGTAGGTTCCCACAAGCTCGCTATGGATAATGTTCGCCGATTCGTTACGCAAAGTGAGGAAGGGAGTAACGTAACGAATCTCATCCCTACTATAGGAGGAGCAAACATCCTCGTATTTTCTTAACTCAACAGGATCTAGAAGTTAATGAGATCTAATAGTCAATGAGTCGCTTCAGCTGGATATAGTATATCTGAAGATCTGTCAGCATCCTGTAGCCACAATAAATCGATTTTCGATGGTAAACTTAATGTCAACTAGCTGGAGTACGTTAAACGAGATTTTTTTTTATAATGAGGAAAAACTGCCAGTTTGCGTCAGTAACAGCTAACGAGAAAACAACGAGAATGAAAAAAACATGCGAACCACATGAAACTTACGAAACATTCGAGAGAGCGAAAGCTGGTAAAGGAGGACTCTGACATTGGCCCACATGAAGTCCCGTTGCCATGACGTCCGCAATTACCTCCCACCTTTACGACACCATAAAAGCTAATACTATTGCTAAAACAATACTGCAGACGGTTTTGAAATGCTGTGACTAACACACAGATCAAACGAGTGTTGTATGCCCAATGCATTACCATGTAACGCTGTCCATGACACGAAACAGTGGAAGAGTGAACACGATGCCTTCCTTGCAGTTGCTTTCTAGCGTGTTTAGTATTACAAGGACTGAAGCATGATTTCCTCCTTTAATAATTATGTTTTAACACTTAATGCGCCGTAATCGGAGAACAAATTCAGTTATTTTTCAGTCTGCACACATATGTAAAGAGTAAATAATATTAGAAGCAGCAAAGACAATGGAAGTTCAATTGAACAGTCATAACGTAATCATCAACAAAAGCGAAACAAGGATAATGGAGTGTGGTCGAATTAAATCAGACGATGCCTGAGGGAATTATACGAGGAAGTGAGTCACTGAAAGTACTAGCTGATTTTTGATATTTGTTCAATAAAATAACTGATGGCAAAATACGGGCAATAGCGTAAAAAAAGTTCCGAAAAAGAGAAATTTGTTAACATTTAACATTTTCTACTCCATAATGTACTTTGGACTTTCCTGAACATTTTGATTTATAATACATTAAAATCAGTTAATTGTGAGACCTTCAAATAATATTTTGAATGTTGACATGTGACTGTCAAATTTCGCGGCTACGCATATACCGCCACAGTTGAGCATATCTGGGGAACTACACAGTCTAGAAGGCTCTGAATTGCTTTGTTTTGTGCCTACTGCTACGTCTCAGAAGCTGGCATTACGAATAAACAAATCAGTCCTTTGTTTGTGATACTAGTTTTCGCTGAAAGTAGTGTGATTGTCGGCTATCTTTGTAGTAAGCTAACTTCTATTGCTTTTTATACGTAAATAAAATGACTAAGTGTAAAAGTAACTTCAAGAAACGCAAATTTGCGGGTAACATATGTGAGACTTGCATTTTCTTCTGAAGTAGTTGAAAACACGTGTGCTAGCAGTGAAGGAAACCACGATAATTTTTCTCAAGTGACCACGCCCCCTAGTGCATCGAAAAAGAAAGGAACTTTAGAAACTGGTGACAGTGGTAAAAGTAATGATATTATGGACAACGTCATTAATCCCAGCACAAGTTCTTTCTGAAACTTTCTCTTGATGTTTTTGCGGTGGTGAAGTTTATGAGGATATCGGAGCTAGAATAGCTATTGTGTCTAAATTAATTATTAAATGTCAGAAGTGCTAAAAAGGAAAAGCATTTCAAACTTCAACAAAGTGTTCAGGTAATGAATTGTATGAAACTAATGTGAGACTGGGCCTTAGATGCATTGGTAATGGTAACTGCATTGTGTTGAATTTGCCAAAACCATCTCCTAGGTATACGAAATATGTAACAGCAATTGAGGACTCTGTAAATGCTGTGGCTGAAGATTCAATGGCTGCTGCAACATCAGAAGCTGTTGAACAAAATGAGGGTGACACAAAAATCAGCATTGTTGTGGATGGATCCTGGCAAAAGTGTGAGTTTAGTTCTAAAAATGGTTTTACATCTGCAATAAGTGTTGATACTGGATATACTTCGGATTTTGAAGTTCTCAGTAAGTACAGCCAAGGTTATACAGTGAACCAGAAGAACAAACTACTTCAGAAGCAGCAGTGTGTAAAAATTTATGATGGCAAAAGTGGAAGAATGGAGGTAAAAGGAGCAGTTAACATTTTCCAGCGTTCGCAGAAGGAGAGACGTATCAGGTACGTGAATTACTCAAAAAAATGTTCAAATGTGTGTGAAATCTTATGGGACTTAACTGCTAAGGTCATCAGTCCCTAAGCTTACACACTACTTAACCTGAGTTATCATCCTAACGACAAACACACACACCAGTGCCCGAGGGAGGACTCGAACCTCCGCCGGGACCAGCTTCACAGTCCATGACTGCAGCGCTCCAGACCGCTCGGCTAAAACCGCGCGGCTATGTGAATTACTTAGTGATGAAGACAGCAAGGCTTTCATTTTGTACGAAACAGTAAGCCACATGATGTTTCTATACAAAAACTTGAGTATGTAGGACATGTCAAGAAAAGGATGGGAATCCGTCTATGTAACCTAAAAACTATGCTGTGTAACACAAAACTGTCTGATGGCAAGACAATAAAATATGCTGGAAGACTAACGGACAAAGTAATTGGTGAATTACATAAATATTATGGGAAATCCATCAGAGATAACTGTGACAATTTAGAGAAGATGAAAAGAGCTGTGTGGAGCACTTTCTTTCAGCGAATATCAACCGATGAAAAGCCATGTCATGCTTTGTGTCCACCTCCACCAAACACTTGGTGTAAATGGAGGAAAGCTGAATTTTCTGGCACCCTGCATGAATCTACACATAAACATTCTCTTCCTTGGGCAGTAATGGAGGCAATCAAACCTATTTACAGAGATTTGGCAAACGCTGAGCTACTAAAGAAGTATTTACATGGGAAGGCCCAGAATGTGAATGAGTCCTTCAATAATGTTGTGTGGTGCCGTGAGCTTAAAAACGTATTTGTTGGCTTTATTACTCTAAAGTTAGCAGTGTCTGATGATGTAATAACTTTTAATGGCGGAAACTATAAAAGACTTAAGGTTCTGCAGAAGTTAGGGGTAAGATATGGACAGAACACAGCTAAAGGACTGCGGGAACTGGATGAACTTCGTGTACGTGAAGCAGCGTTAGCTGCTCAGCAAGTGACAAAAGAAGCAAGAAAGAACAGGCAAGCACTGGGCTGTTGTGACACTGAAGAAGACACAGACTATGGGCCAGGGCAGCTCTAGTGCATAACAGACGCAGAAATGTAAGTCTGTATAAGAATTTGTAACAAAAAAGTTTTAAACCTCAATAAATTTGCAATAAATGACTCGTTTTCTAAAAAAAAGTACTGATGGTAGAGACATGAAATTTTCACATCTTGCCAAGTGTGAAATTCAACACATATGGAACTAGAAACATTAAAATATCCTGAGTTGTTTTGTTTTTATGTTCATTTATTTACAAAATTCTGTCAAAAAATTGAGTGTTTGAAAGAAAAGAAACATGCCCTACAATATAATTTTAGTAGTAATTCTAATTCAGTGTATCTGGAAAGATGCATTCAATAATTATGGAAAATTGTAAATTGGTGTTTCCAAGATAATGGGTCACAAAATTCGATAATTTAACATTGGCGGAATAGGATATAAATTTGTTAGGAAATATTTTGCGAAACAATTTGTCTCGAGTGCAGCGTTATGTACAAGTGAAAGGTGGACCATAACAATAGAGGGAAGAAGAGAATGGAAACATTTGAAATGTGGTGATAAAGGAGAATGCTGGAGGTTATGTAAGTAGACCGGATAACGCATGAAGAGGCACTGAATACAATGTAGGTGGGAAAAAATTTATGCCACAACCTGACCTAAAGAAGGGATTTGTTGACAGGACATGTTCTGGGACATCAGCGAACTGTTAATCTCGTGATTGAGGTAAGTGTAGGAGGTAAACTTGTAGAGGGGTACCAAGGCATACAGTAAGCAGATTAAAACTGATGTAGGCTGCAGTTGCTACGCAGAGATGAAGAGACTTGCAGAGAACAGACTATGGAGAGCTATGTCAAATGTGTCTGCCCGAAGGCCACAACAACTGTGAGGTAGGTGTGATCAAATCGATGGTTGGTTGAGGGGAGAGGGAACCAAACAGTGAGTCATTAGTCCCATGATCTAAGGTGGCAGAAACCAAGGGAGGTACAATGCCAACAGCTCGTACAGTCGAGCAGAAGAGAAAACAGGCAAACAAAGAGGCAAAAGGTATGCTCAGGCAGCAGGAAGAGGAAAGAACAGAACGAGGGTGGGGCAGGGGAGGGGGGGGGGACAGGCGAGAGCAAGGCCACCCCAGGAACGTTACACACGTTGGGGCACCGGCGCAGTTACTGCACCTTGCTGAACCCCACACCATTTTATGATGGGAAGACACAAGAAACAGGGAAACAAAATGTCACAAAACAATAAGCAAATCGTATGGGTGGTTGAGTTGATTTAGGGGGGGAGACCAAACTGTGAGGTCATCTGTCTCAGTGGATTTGGGAAGGATGTGAAAGGAAGTCGGCCGTGCCCTTTTGAAGGAACCAGTCTGGCATTTGCCTGAGGCGATTTAGGAAAACCACAGAAAACATAAATAAGGATGGCTGGACGCGGGATTGAACCATCGTCCTCCCAAATGCGAGAGCCAGTGTGCTAACCACTGCCCATCTCGCTCGGTAAATCGTAGCGAGCAAGGGGGGGGGGGGAGAACTAGGCCACTTCCGAGGCGAGATATTTGGAAATTTGTGGTAAGTTCTATGGGACCAAACTGCTCAGGTCATCTGTCCATAAGCTTACACACTACTTAATCTAACTTAAACTAACTTATGCTAAGGACAACACACACACCCATGCCCAAGGGAGGACTCGAACCTCCGACAGGGAAGCGGCGTGAACCGTGGCAAGACGCCTTAGAACGCACAGATACCTCGCGCGGCTGAGGCAAGACCAAGGCTTCCATTACTAATACAAACGCAAAGGGAAATTAAAGGACTTAAACCTGGAACGACAAACCACTTTCGCAAGGATAGCTTGAGACCAAAAATAGCAGTGTGAGAGTTATCTGGTAACATCCAGGACAGGGAACACGAGAGTGTATTATTTAGTGTGAAGAGCCAAAAGGCAGGAGAAGTCCAGCAAAATATGGATCACCTTGATGCGGCCTCACAGCTGCAAAGTGGGACAGACAGTTGTGGAGAAAAAAACAAAGGGTCAACCTAGTATGGCCCCTCCAGTCAAACTATCAGTAACTTCATTACCTGGGATAGCTACATGGCCAGGAACCCAAAGGGAATCAATGGAAGAAGCAGCATCACCAAGATCGGCGAGAAGGTCTTTGTTGGCAGAAACCAAGGGGAGGTGGTAAAAACACCAAACAGATAGGGTGTAGGCCACTCATTGAGTCCACACTTCACAAAACTTGGGTGAGGAAGTATCGTTTAATAAAACAGAGAGCCTGATAGATGACCATCAATTCCATAGTAAACATCCCATATATGGCAGGCCATGGTGTTGCATGCCAAGAGAAGACGTGAAGGCTTACCCCATTTGATCAGTGGATTTAGAACCATTGGTATTAAAAAAAATGGCATCCTGAAACTCTGGTAAGAGTGTTCGAACAAACAATGGAACACCATTGGCTTGATGGAGGCACTGTGATACTATAAGACATCCATCTGAATTCACAGCCAATGAAATAAGCAAGGGGAGGGGGTGGTTGAGAATGAACATGGGGGGAGAGGAGAAGGAAGGAGATGGAAATCATGGCAGAGAGAACAGAGAGAAGCGAGGTGGAGCCCAACCAGTAAAACCACCCAATTGCAGGAAGCTGGTGTTTGACGTCCTGAAACCATGTAAAGAATGGAATAGGAGGGGTTAGCAGGGGAAGAGTGGACAATGATGGCATAGGAAACATGGCCTGGGTATGCCGAATCAAAAGGGTGGGATCCCAGTGTCAACAAGAAGACAATCGGCAGGGGTAGTGCGAAAAGCACCAGTGGCTAAAGGGATATCACGATGGTGAGCTGGGTTAAAGAGGAGGAGTCTGTAAGTGGCAACTGCTTCATACATTTCACAACTGTAGACCAAACAAGGCAGAACTAATGCCCAATAAAGTTGGGGAAGAGTCAAATAATCTGCATCCCAAGAGGTATGGGCAAGGAAGTGGAGGACATTAAGTTTATGGAAACAGCCTACCTTCAGATGATGGATATTGGTCAAGAAAACATGTTCGTTGCCAAGAAGACCAAAGAAACGGATCTGGGGAACCACAGTCGGGTGTTGGGCGTCGAGGTACAGCTGCGGACAAGGATGGACAATAGTACAGCCACCGAAATGCACCACGCTTGACTTACAACGAGAGAACTGTGTCAGACGGCACCCTAAAGCTGTCGTTTCATAAAGGCCAACGAGTGGGAGCTACCCCCAATACAGAAATTATACATGTGTAGAGCAGGGGTGAGCAATGGTCTGGCAGAGGCTACAAGGCCATCATTATTAAATGATGTGAAAAGAAGGACATTTAATTCAGAGCCCTACAGAACGTGATTCTCCTGGGTGTGCTGAGAGCTGTAAACGGAACCAACCTGAAATCTTAATGAGAGGGCCCTGAACTTCCCACTGATGGACCATAAGTAGGATGTGATGGTTCAAAACTGTGTCGTAGTCCTTACAAAAATCTGAGAAAACAGCGACGACATGCTGGCACTGAGAGAAGGCCTGCTGAACTGCGGTTTCCAGTCAAAGCAGATGATCGACCAGAGACCGCACTGTTAAGGAGATAAAAGGTCCTGAGATTTGAGGACAACTGAGCCAACACCATCTATCCTAATAACTTGTAGGTGCATTGGTGAGGCTGACTGGCCAGTAAGAGACGACAGATCCTTCCCGGTCTGAAGGACAGGAACCACAATGAGATTACCTCATTGAGAGAAGAAAGTGCCTTCTCCCCACATACCGTTAAACACCTGGAATAAATACTGACGTTGCGGACGCTTCACGTGTTGAAGCAATTGGTTATGGATGGATATCAGGGTGTAGAATTCCGCCTGACAAGGGATAAAACATTAGTGGGGAACTTTAGCCCACTATTTCTGGAGGAGGAAGGAGGAAGGCAACTGGATAGGAGGCTGACGCTGATGCGATAGCAAAATGGGTCACGAGGTATTCCACGAGAACTGATGCATCTGTACAAAAGCCACCTGAAAGGGTAAGGCCCAGAATGAAAGACTGTCACTGACAAGTTTGGAGGGTGTGGAGTGTAGCCCACACCTGTGACAAAGGGACAGAAGAACGTAGAGAGGAGATGAAGCGTTTGCAATACAACCTGTTGCTCTGTTTAATTAAGTGCTGCTTAAGATGTTACAAGACGTGACGACGGTCATGAATGGGGGTGGGAATGACTGTGCTCCACCATGGAACTAGCTGACGGTGAACAGGCCTGTCGAGTGGGAAGTGCCAATGCTGGCAGCTTGGATTGTATTATTGGACAAACCATGTACGACTTCATCAATACAACATGACACAGAAGATGTAAACATGACCTGGGAGGTATATAGAGGCCAATCAGTACGATGGAAAGCCCAGGGGGTAGCCTAGCCATAGGGAGGCGGGAACGAGGGAATGAACGAGTCACTAACACACGAGTCATCGTGTGGCGACCATGTACAGAAGGAAGAAGTGGAGGAGAAGTGTCTCAGAGATCAGAGGCAGAGAAAGTGCCATACGCAGCACTAAAACGATTAGTGGATCTGCCATTAAGAAGGCACAGGTGTGGCCCACAAGAAACTGGTCAATAAGGAGCCCCTGACTAGATGAAAAGCACGGACACACAAAGGATGATGGGCATTACAATCCCCAAGGAGGAGGAAGGGGGTGAGGGAGCTGCTGAAGGAGGGAAGTCAGGGCAGCAGGTGCAGATGGCCTGTCGGGAGGGAGATAAGATTTGCAAACCATGACCACAGAGTCAAAGTGGACCCAGATGACAACTGCTTCCAATGTGGTATGACGAGTGGTCCATGTGCTAACAACGTCCATACAGACCAATGTGCAGACGCCAACGGAAGCTCCCAAGGTGGTTCCAACAGAATACACAGAAACCACAAATGGTTGATGAGTGAGCATCAGTAAATTGGGATTCATGAAGAACAATACAAGCTGCCAAGGCAATAATGGAGTGTAGTTCAGGAAGGTGATGGTACTATCCATTACACCTCCACTGAATAAGAGTTGAGCAGGTTTCACATTGGCAGGTAAATGGGCTGGAGCCAATCATGCTGCTGCGTCACCATCTGTCACCAATGAGGAGGGTGACAGCCACAAATAAGACTCAGATTGCGTGGATGGCACCTCCAGGAGCACTAGGAGGGCCTGGTGCAGGGACATGTTTCTTCCCCTTCCCTGGATAGGTCAAGGGTGGCAGGACACAGAGGGAGGGCAGGCTTCTGAAAGATCTGGAAATGAGAGAGAGTGGGTGACCTTGGGGAGCACTGACTGCTTGTGCTGTGGCTGAGTTGTGGTAGCAGGTCTTTGGTGTGGGAGACGCAGGTGGGAGGGAGAACCATCACCGTTTGGCATGGAAGAAGAAGGAAACTTCTCCAGTGAGGGAGAGTGATCAGCAGTGGGAGGGGAGGGCATGGAAGGGGGAATGAAGAGGTAGGTGGGACTGGGGAAATGAAGAGGGAGAAGATAGAAAGGATCTAACAGAGGCAAAGACAGAAGTCATTGACACAGGTTGAAGTTGGTGATATTTCTGATGAGCCTCAGTGTAATAGAAACGATCAACGGATTTATGATCCTGTATTTTCTGGTCCTTCTTATAAATTAGGCGATCCTGCGAGCGTGGAGAGTGACTGTTGCCTGTTATATTTATTAACACACACACAGGTGGCGGATCACAGAGGCTCCCCTCGTGGAATGGACATCCACATTCTGCTCATAGAGTTTTGAACGACAGGGAACGTGACTGCATCTTACAGAAACTATCCAATTCACCAAATTTGTCTTCGATATTTTCCAAAAAAATAACGGAATGATGGCGGCGAATGTGTCCCCATCTGTCTTAGTCCAGACCAGGTACCAATGAGAGTGTTTCCCCCCACGCCATCTAGCCTGGACCTCCTACCAGGTTGTAGCCAGGGAAGGGAAGCGCACAAGGTCGTAAGAAGCAGAATTAAATGATTCATTACCAATCAAAGAGATGGCCATAGAAAAACGGCTAGGTTTTTGGAGCTTGATATGTTTCGTAGGCAAAGAATCCGCCCTGATACCACTCACTACAAGCTGGGCCTTTGCCCGGGGGCAACAATGGTCGTTCGGCATGGCGGCTGTTGCCAGCTGGGAAGAACGACAAGTAAACATTCCTAGGCATACATGGGGAGCCAGGTGATACGTAAGAGCCCCACCACACAGACTGGCTACATGTGCTGGTGCCCTAGAGCTATGATAGGGGGCTACAGTGAGGAAGGAAGAAAGGAAGAGGGGAGAGGTATCCACGCAATATATGTTAGGGATGGAGTTCTTTTCCTAAATGGTTCACACTACAGAGAGAAAATTTAGAACTCGAGGTCAAACCACAAACGGGGGACCAAAAACACCAAGAAGAAGAATGAAAAGGAAAAGTCAATGGGACAAAAACCGAAATCAATACAAGAAACCAAGCAGATAGCCAGGACGGAGTAATTAAGAACACCGAGAGAAGGAAAGAGGGACAGAAAGGAAGGAGCGAGGACAGGAAGGGAGGAGGAAGGGGAAGGAAAGGCAGCCTGGAAAGGAAGAATGGGCCAGAATAGGTCGGGGTCCTGTGTGCTCCACACATGAACCCACGAAAGAACCGTGAACGCCCTGGGGAGGGTGAGGAAATCGAGTAACATATTCTGACTTACACGTTGTAGCACTATTGAATGTTTCATTTTTCTTTAACTTTTTGCTGAGTCCCTCCACGACTTCGCATCCTCTGCCAAGCTCTTCATCACAAAGAAGCAATTACACACAACGTCCTAAGTTGTTTGGCCCAGTATATTCCAGTTTATGCTTTACTCCGTAGTTCTTACCCTCTATGTCTCCTGCTGTTCCAAGGAACCTATTCCCTGACCTACCATAATGATGTAGATACATGTGATACTCAATACTTCACGGTAGTATCAACTGTATATGATTATCCCCCGATGGCTTAATACATGCCCTACCATCCTGTCTCTTGTTATTCTCAATATTTTCCAAACATTTTGTCCTACAAGATTCTGCGGATAACCACTTCATTCCTTACCTTATCAGTCCATCTAGTTTTCAAAATCCTTCTGCAGCACAACATCCCAAACGTTTCGATTCTCTTCTGCTCCGGCTTCCCACAGTCCATGATAGCATACAATTCTGAGCAACAAATGTGCATTCTCGGAAGTATCTTCCTAATATTAACGTCAATGTTTCATAATTGTAGACTGCATTTGTGCAGGAATGTCCTGTTTTCCAGTGTTTGTCTGTTTTTTATACCTTCTCTACTTCCTCCGTCATGTACAGAACTATTTTGCTTATAAGGTAAAAGAATGCCTTCACTTCGTCTATTTCATGATCCCCAATCTTTATGTTTAATTTAATCGCTTATCTCATTTCTGACTCCATATAAATTTCGTTTTTCTTCCGATTACTGTCAATCTATACTCCACCCTCAGTAGGTTGTTCATTCCATTCAGCACATAATGTAATTCCTCCTCCCTTTCACTGATGGTAGCGTTATCATCAGTGAATTTCACCGTTGGTATTCTTTCATCTTGGCTCAAATAGTTCAAATGGCTCTGAGCACTACATGACTTAACTTCTGTTCGAAAGAAGTACAGCGCCATGGAAGCAGGCTGGTGGGGGGTATATCGTGATATGAGAGACCTTCACCTGGGCTTCCATGGAACGCGTGGTGGCATCATGATATCTGTGGAATACTATATCTTGGAATAACACTATCTTTTCACATCTGATGTCATCTCCGACGGCGATGCCATCTTCCGGCAGCGTCTGTGTAAAAAGGCCAAAACCGTGCTAAGTGATCTGTGGACCATGACGTCTTGGTTACCAAATTTGCCTGGGCCGAACTTTATGTAACACATCTGAGACGTCGTCGGGCGGTTTCTTCACGCTCACCCACCACCGATTGATAATTTACGTGTTTAGTCTGTGCCACATGCCTCTGGAAACCTGTCAAAGAATGATCCAATTCGTGCCGCACAAAACCACTGCTGTATTGCGTTCCAAAGCAGGACCAGCACGCTATTAATAGTTGAGCTCATGAGTCTACGTCAGCTACAAGAAAACGTTATCACCGTGGATGTATATGCTACCCCTAGAACTTAGAACTACTTAAACCTAACAAACCTAATAACATCACACACATCCATGCCCGAGGCAGGATTCGAACCTGCGACTGTAGCGGTCGCACAGTTCCAGACTGTAGCGCCTAGAACTGCTCGGCCACTATGGCCAGCTTCTTTCATCTTGAATTTTAATCCAATTCCTGAATCACTCAATATCATTGGAGAGAAGTTCGATGGTACCTGCTCGACCTGTTCAAGCATGTACTGACCTCAACATATTTTCTTTATGATGGTCAGTTTTGTGAGCAAACGGAAGGAGTGGCAATGGGCAGCCTTTTATCTCCAGTGGTAGCCAACCTTTTCATGGAAAGGTACGAAGAGGAGGCACTTGGATCAGTCACTTAGCAACCCAAGTGCTTTCTTAGGTATGTCTATGACACTTTCGTCATTTGGCCCCATGGCAGGGAGAAGCTAGATGACTTTTTGGAACATCTAAATTTACGCCACCCAAGTATAAAATTTGCTATGGAGCTAGAAAAGGATGGACAGCTCCAATTCTTGGATGTCCTCGTCAAGAGGAAGGCAGATGGCACTTTGGGGCACAGTGTGTATCGTAAGCCCACCCACACTGACTTATACCTTCAAGCCAGTAGCTGCCACGACCCAGCACAGAAGAATGCAGTCTTGAAAACATTAGTTCACAGGGCTCGGGCTCTGTTGGATACAGAAAGTCTGGCCACAGAGATAGAACATCTACAGCTGGTGTTCAGCAGAAATGGATACTCCTCCACAGACATTCAAAGGGCACTTCGTGCTACCAGCCAACCACAGCGTACAGAAAAGGAGCCAGAGGAGGCGAAGAAGGTGGCATACCTGCCATATGCTGGACCTATTTCTGCAAAGATCAGCAGAATTCTTTCAAAATGTAATATAAAGAGTATCTTCTGTCCACCCTCCAAAATTGGGACAATGCTAGGGAGTGTGAAGGACGACCGGGGGCTACGTAAACCAGGCATTTACAACATCCCGTGCCAGTGCGGAAAGTCATACATTGGCCAGACAACCAGGGCGGTGGACGTCAGGTGCAAAGAACACCAGAGGCACACCAGACTCGGACAGGCAACCAAATCTGCCATAGCAGGGCACTGTCTGGAGCTCGGTCGCTCAATGGACTACAACAACACCAAAATTTTGACACAGACGCCAAGATTTTGGGACAGTGTCATAAAGGAGGCAATCGAAATCAAGGTCACAGACAACCTAATGAACCGAGACAGCGGTTACCAGCTCAGCTCGGCGTGGAGTCCGGCTCTGGAGCTTATCAGGGCCCAACGAAAGGAACCAAGAAACGCGCGGACCGCCAACGCAACTCCCGACGCAGGACGGGCCTCTGATAGCCGCCACGACCGCAGATGATGGACGGACGACCGTCGGAGCACCAGGGAAGTTCCTGCAGTCTTGCGCCGCCAATTTCTTGCTCTCGTCGACGCATCCCCCGACTCGGAGGCTATCTATACAGATGGCTCGATGGTTGATGGCCGTGTGGGGTACGCTTATGCTCATGCGGACTATGTAGACCAGCGCTCCTTGCCGGACGGCTGCAGTGTTTACACCGCAGAGCTAACAGCCATTTTTCGTGCCCTTGAGCTCATTCGTACCAGCACTGGAGAGTCTTTTGTCATTTGCAGTGACTCTCTCAGTAGTCTGCAGGCTCTTGACCAGTGCTACCCACGCCATCCCATTGTCGTTGCCATACAGGAGTCCGTTCATGCTCTTGAACAGCGTGGACATTCAGTGGTGTTCATATGGACCCCGGGACATGTTGGGATAGCGGGAAACGAACACGCCGACAAGTTAGCTAAAGAAGCCACCCACAAACTGCCGTTGGAGATCGGCCTCCCGGCCACTGATCTTCGATCGGTGTTACGCCGTCGGGTCTTTGGGATGTGGGCAGACGAATGGCGCACTCCATGCGGGCCTCTCGCAGGGATTCTGTTATTCTCTGTAGGCTCCGCATCGGTCACTCTTATCTGACGCATGGTCATCTGCTGCGTCGAGAGGACCCCCCTCATTGTCACTGTGGTGCAACCATGACGGTGGCCCATCTGTTGTTGGAATGTCCTCTTTTAACCGCTCTCAGGCGCGCATTTAATCTCCAGGGTGATTTATCATCTCTTTTAGGTGACAATGTCTCTCTGGCAGATCGGGTTTTAAGTTTTATTCGCGCAAGCGGCTATTATAGGTCCATTTAGTTTTACTACATCACCCTCTTTTGTGCTGTATATTTTACTTTGTTTTGTGTTGTAATTCGACTCCACCCTGATCTTTTAGGCTGGATGTTTTAACGTGTTGCAGAGTGGCTGGCTCATCCTATTATTTTCGGGATCAGCCAGCGACAGTCCTCTGCTGTGCAGTTTTATTCCTTCTGCCTTTGTTTTTTTCCGTGTTGTCTTACCATTGACCATGGGGCTTTTCTTCCCCTGGAATTTTTATTTTAGTGCTTCGCCTGACTGGTGTATGGTTTCACTGTGCTCTGTGTTTCTATGAAGCAAGGGACCGATGACCTTTGCAGTTTGGTCCCTTTAATCTTTAAACCAACCAACCAACCAACCAACCAACACCTCCGGAGCAGCGCCAGGCGGGCGGGGGCGGACTGAGCGCCCGACAAACGACGGGCCTCAGAGAGCTGCCACAGATGGAGACCAAGTCGGGCGCGGACGTCTGAGGGAGCACCAGGGAAGAGACAACACCGTACAAGCAGAGTCAGGCGGGCGCGGACCGCGAACGGAGCGCCCTACATACAACGGGCCTCAGAGAACTGCCACAGATGGAGACCAAGTCGGGCGCGGACGTCCGAGGGAGCACCAGGGAAGGACAACACCGTGCAAGCAGCGTCAGGCGGGCGCGGACCGCGAACGCAGCGCCCTACATACAACGGGCCTCAGAGAACTGCCACAGATGGAGACCAAGTCGGGCGCGGACGTTCGAGGGAGCACCAGGGAAGAGACAACACCGTACAAGCAGCGCCAGATCGGCGCGGACCGCGAACGGAGCGCCCTACAAACAACGGGCCTCAGAGAGCTGCCACAGATGGAGACCAAGTCGGGCGCGGACGTCCGAGGGAGCACCAGGGAAGAGACAACACCGTACAAGCAGCGTCAGGCGGGCGCGGACCGCGAACGGAGCGCCCTACAAACAACGGGCCTCAGAGAACTGCCACAGATGGAGACCAAGTCGGGCGCGGACGTCCGAGGGAGCACCAGGGAAGAGACAACACCGTACAAGCAGCGTCAGGCGGGCGCGGACCGCGAACGGAGCGCCCTATATACAACGGGCCTCAGAGAACTGCCACAGATGGAGACCAAGTCGGGCGCGGACGTCCGAGGGAGCACCAGGGAAGAGACAACACCGTACAAGCAGCGCCAGATCGGCGCGGACCGCGAACGGAGCGCCCTACAAACAACGGGCCTCAGAGAGCTGCCACAGATGGAGACCAAGTCGGGCGCGGACGTCCGAGGGAGCACCAGGGAAGAGACAACACCGTACAAGCAGCATCAGGCGGGCGCGGACCGCGAACGGAGCGCCCTACATACAACGGGCCTCAGAGCTTCACTTTTATTTATATGTCAGCATGCAGGCGGTGGAGATAGTAGAATCACAAGAGGAGGGCAATACTTCGCAAGTTAGCGAGTAAGTATCGCGCTGGGCCGCTTGTAGCGGTCTCTGTCGTGACTCGGAGCACCAAGGCTCCGGATGAGAGGGTTCGCTGAATCCGCAGAGGAGCTATACAGAAGTCTGGCTTGGCGTTGAAAACGAGCTAAGACGTATTCCTCTTGGGCTGCCTCGTGGAGATAGCGAGACGGAAACGTGGCAGGCACGTGAAAAATATGGCGAAGGGCTTCGTTCTGCAGCTGCTGAAGGCGATGAATGTGCTTGTTGGCAGCATTGCCCCAGATGGCGCTTGCATAATCCATCACTGGGCGGATGAAGAGGCGGTAAACCAGAAGCCCGTTCCCAACTGAGAGCGCAGAACGTTCGTTGAGGAGGGGGTATAAGGCCCCTAGACGTTGGTGTACCTTTAGGCGAACTGCAGCGGCCTGCCGTTGCCACGTCAGTTGGCGGTCCATGACGACTCCCAAGTATGTGGCGGTGTCGCTCCACGCGATGTCCACGCCAAACAGGCGGATCGGCGGGACTGGCGGCGAGAGTCTCCTGGTGAAGATAACAGCCTGGCTCTTGAGAGCATTAAAGGAGACACGCCATCTCGTCGCCCACGTCTCAAGATCGGAGCAAGCGTCCTGCAACCGACGATGGAGAGCGGCTGGCCATCGGCTACGGGTGTAGAGAAGGGTGTCGTCTGCGTAGAGGGCCCTCTCGACGCGAGGCGATCGAGGTAGGTCAGACGTATATATAGAATAAAGCGTGGGGCCCAGGACGGAGCCCTGCGGAACGCCCGCCGTGATCAGCCTGGTCGAGGACAGGGTGTCGCCGATCCGCACCTGAAAGCTGCGTCCCCGTAAGTATGAAGCGAGGAGATGAACAATCTTCTTCGGGAAGCCCATGTCCTTGAGCTTGTATAACAGGCCGCAATGCCACACACTATCAAACGCCTTCGAGACGTCTAAGAAGATGGCGCCGCAGAATTCCCTGTTGTTGAAGGCGAGCGTAATTTCCTCCACCACACGGATCAACTGAAGGCAGGTGGAATGCCCCTTCCGAAAACCAAATTGCTCAGGAGGCAAGATGCGGCGGTGGTCCAGGAAGTCCCGTAAGCGGTGCAGCAAGAGCCTCTCGAACACCTTGCTGAGATGGGGCAGCAGACTAATAGGCCGATAGTTGCAAGGATCCTGACGGGGTTTACCCGGTTTAGGAACAGCCACAACAATCGCACGCCGCCAAGCTGTTGGGTAGGTGCACGTCCGGATGATACTGTTGAAAATGGTGGCCAGGATCACGAAAGCGATGGGCGGCAATTCCTTCAATACCCTGACAGGAAGGTCGTCAGCACCCGGCGCCTTGGTGGAAGAGAGGGCGGTAACGGTGGACTTGACTTCCGCCGGAGTAATGGGAACCAGCAAGTCGTCCTCTGCGCCAATGTCGTCCGCCAAGTACGTGTCCATGGCACCCTCGACGTGTTGAACATGCTGCTGATCGACGGGGTCAGCGATGGGGCGAAAATTGGCTTCAAAGACGTCAGCCAACGCGTTGGCTTTGTCCAAAGGTGCATAAGCGACGCCGGCCGGAACGTCCAGTGGAGGAACGGAGGTCTTCCGTTTGGTGAAGAATCTCACAGCGTCCCAAGAATGGGCATCGGCGTAAAGGAGGCTAGCTGCGACGCCCATTGACGGTTCTTGTGGTCAACGATGGCGGACTTGATGGCGCGGCGGAGAAAGTTGACATGTCGCTTCAGGTGAGGATCCCTCGTAAGCCGCCAGTCCTTGAAAACCCGATTTCGCTCACGAATAAGATCGAGGATATCCGGCGGGAGACCAGGCCGCGGTGGTGGAGACCGCCGAGGGCGCGGCGTAGAGGAATCCAAAGCATTCCCCACAGCAGCGGTGAATTCATCAACCGCCCAATCCACGTCGTGGGCGTCGTCCTCAGGGTGAAGATGGACAGAATGAGAGAGGCGGGCATGAAATCGGTCCCAGTCCGTCCTCTTGAGGTCCCGACGAACGGGCTGTGACGACGGGGAGACGGCAAGCCTGAAGAGGACAGGGAGATGATCCGAATTCAGAGCGTGGATCGACTCCGCCGTGAGAAACTGCCGCAGTCCTTTGGTGATAGCAAAGTCGAGGACATCCGGTGCACCTCTGGATGGAAAACAGGTGGGAGTATCTGGCCCACATGCGTAGGCGTCCACCTGGTCCAGCACGCGAAGCAGTCGGCGGCCGTTATGCGTCGTGGTGACGGAGTTCCACGCAGCGTGCTTCGCGTTGAGATCGCCAGCTACGAAGAGGCGGCCACGAACTTGCAGCAGCGCACGGGCTTCATCCATGTTGAGAGGTCCACGTGGCGGACGATAAGCTGCGATGAACGTCACGAGGCCGGCAGAGGTCTCGACCGCGACCGCCGTCGTTTCGAAGGTCCGTAGCGGCGGCGTCGGCGCAACATAGTGACGGATACTGGCTTTCACATAGATGGCAGTGCCACCCCCGGCCGTCAGCCGGTCTGTACGGTAGCACCGATAGTTGGCAATGTTGGCCCAGAGGGCGGGCTTCAGATGGGTCTCCGTAACAAGACACAGATCCACGTCATGGTCTATGAGGAACTGCCGCAGGTCCAGGAGGTCGTGATACAGGCCGTTGGCATTGTAAGTAACAATGCAGAGGTCCTCCAGTCTTCTAATCCCGGCCATGCTGTGTAGAGTGTGCCTCGCGGGTTGCACTAAGTGCTCCTCGAACGGTCGCGTCGACCGCGGCTGCAATAGTAGCAGGGAGTGCCTGGATGGCCTTGGTCATCTCTGCGAGTGCAGCAAGCATCGTCTGAAGAAGGGTCTTCACGTCACAGTCTGCATCGAGGGGTTGACCCCTGGAGGGGGGCGGCCTGCCAGCGTCCGGAAGGCGGCGCGGTGGTAACGCCGGAAACGAGGTCTGCGACAGGTCCAACCTGGGATCAGGAGCGGGGGCCGGAACCCCACCTCTGGCGACATCGGCAGCCGTTGGGCGCTGCAAAACGTAGGCACGGCGGCGCTCCATCAGGGTAGGCGGCTGCGAGCGAGAGCTGGCTGCAGCCCGCGTAGGCGCCACGGTGTTCCTGGGTGTGCCGCGGGTTGAACGACGCTTGGCGTTCAACGGTGGAAGTCCGCGTTGGCGTCGACTGGCCTCCTTGTGCTTTGGGCAAGCACGATAGTTGGCCGGGTGGTTGCCGCCACAGTGGCCACATTTTGCAGGCTCCTGTCGTGGAAGAGTGCAGGCTTTACTCTCATGACCGCTGCATCGAACACACATTGCCGGCATGGTACAATGTCGAGCGACGTGGTTGAAGCCCTGGCAGCGGAAACACTGCAGGACTCCATGCGACTTGTGAAGTTTCTCCACCGACACGGCCAGGGCACAGAGCCTGGTCAGTTGAAAAATTTCACGATGGCGGTCCGTATCAGGCAGCACGACGACACGTAGTCCCGACTTCTTGTTCGTGCCAGGTATCTTGTGGTAGTCCACGACCGTGGCCACGAACCCAAGCTCCTCCAGCGACTCCTTCACGTAGTCATTTTGAAGGGAGTTGAGAATTCCGCAGATGACAACGGTCAGAACTGGCGGCCGCACCATCGGGAAGGTATAACATGCGATACCCTGGGAGCCAACCATGTCCATGACGGTCATGTAGTCGTCCTTGGAAGTCAACGTCAGCTTCAGTTTGTCCCCGCCGGCCTGCTTAGCAGTGAAGGGCTGCTTGCAGTTTTGCTTCAGCCACTCGTACAACGTGCGGTAATCCTCAGGATACTGTAAGACGATGGGTGGAATCCGCTGTTGCGGCGGTGGCGCAGGGCGTGGCTGCTGCTGTGGTGGCGCCGACGGCGCTGCCGCATCCGTCCCCGCATCGCCCTCTTCCATAGGCTCAAAACGATTCTGCAGAGCGATCGCGCCATCAGGAACTTCCTGTCGATTTCGCGCCACTTTCTTCTTGGGAGGGCAGACAAACCCTTCCTCGTCGACTTGCGATGTTGAAGGACGTTGGCGTCCCTTGCCCCGCTGGCGTCTGTCACTCCTGCGCAGGGTAGAAATGAACTGCTGTTCCGCGTCGTCCTCGACCGACGCGTCCGTCGGGCCTCAGAGAACTGCCTCAGATGGAGACCAAGTCGGGCGCGGACGTCCGAGGGAGCACCAGGGAAGAGACAACACCGTACAAGCAGCGCCAGATCGGCGCGGACCGCGAACGGAGCGACCTACAAACAACGGGCCTCAGAGAACTGCCACAGATGGAGACCAAGTCGGGCGCGGACGTCCGAGGGAGCACCAGGGAAGAGACAACACCGTACAAGCAGCGCCAGGCGGGCGCGGACCGCGAACGGAGCGCCCTACAAACAACGGGCCTCAGAGAACTGCCACAGATGGAGACCAAGTCGGGCGCGGACGTCCGAGGGAGCACCAGGGAAGAGACAACACCGTACAAGCAGCGTCAGGCGGGCGCGGACCGCGAACGGAGCGCCCTACATACAACAGGCCTCAGAGAACTGCCACAGATGGAGACCAAGTCGGGCGCGGACGTCCGAGGGAGCACCAGGGAAGAGACAACACCGTACAAGCAGCGCCAGATCGGCGCGGACCGCGAAGGGAGCGCCCTACAAACAACGGGCCTCAGAGAACTGCCACAGATGGAGACCAAGTCGGGCGCGGACGTCCGAGGGAGCACCAGGGAAGAGACAACACCGTACAAGCAGCGTCAGGCGGGCGCGGACCGCAAACGGGGCGCCCTACATACAACGGGCCTCAGAGAGCTGCCACAGATGGAGACCAAGTCGGGCGCGGACGTCCGAGGGAGCACCAGGGAAGAGACAACACCGTACAAGCAGCGTCAGGCGGGCGCGGACCGCGAACGGAGCGCCCTACAAACAACGGGCCTCAGAGAGCTGCCACAGATGGAGACCAAGTCGGGCGCGGACGTCCGAGGGAGCACCAGGGAAGAGACAACACCGTACAAGCAGCGTCAGGCGGGCGCGGACTGCGAACGGAGCGCCCTACAAACAACGGGCCTCAGAGAACTGCCACAGATGGAGACCAAGTCGGGCGCGGACGTCCGAGGGAGCACCAGGGAAGAGACAACACCGTACAAGCAGCGCCAGATCGGCGCGGACCGCGAACGGAGCGCCCTACAAACAACGGGCCTCAGAGAGCTGCCACAGATGGAGACCAAGTCGGGCGTGGACGTCCGAGGGAGCACCAGGGAAGAGACAACACCGTACAAGCAGCGTCAGGCGGGCGCCGACCGCAAACGGAGCGCCCTACATACAACGGGCCTCAGAGAACTGCCACAGATGGAGACCAAGTCGAGCGCGGACGTCCGAGGGAGCACCAGGGAAGAGACAACACCGTACAAGCAGCGCCAGATCGGCGCAGACCGCGAACGGAGCGCTCGACGCGAGACGGGCCTCAGACAGCCGCCACAACTGCAGATGGTGGACGAGCCGGGCGCGGACGTCCGTGGGGGCACCACCAGGGAATGGCCGAAACCTCAGGAGCAGCACCAGGCGGGCGCGGACGGCAAAGAGAGCACCCAGAGCTCTCTGGGCATAAATACTGGACAAGATCCGCAACATTAGAAGGCAAGGGAGCACGACAGGACTCATGTGTCCAAACCAAGGAGTTTGTGAATCACAGCCACTACCTTGTGGACAGAGAGATCCTGGGCGTCACCAACCTGGATACTGACGACCGCAGTGAGCATCAAACGAGCTACTTGATAAGCAAGGAGCTCTTAAGAAGCTGTGTTCGAGAAGAGAAATACAGAAGAGAGCAAGAGGCGGGACGCGAAGCCGCCCTTGCCCACCGTGAATGCCAGCGCCAACTACGCTGGCGACTCGGTAAATAAAGAGAAGGAGAACCATAACAAGCAGTTCTGGCCGGGTTTTGCAGGTTTTCCTTGGCCGCTAAGGTTAAATGCCGGAACTGTCCCCTACAGACTCCTGCAAATAAATTCCCAATTGGGAGAAATCCCCCCGTTTTCCCCGCACCCCAGCAAAAAAAAAAAAAAAATAAATAAATAAATAAACAGTGCCAAAACAGAACAACTTAACCCCATGGCTGAAAAGAGCTCAACGCACGCTCTATAACAGCCCGCCCTTCTCCATCTGAGAAGGGAATGAAAAGTGCAAAAAAAAAGAAAATCCAATATGGCAGTCTCAGGAAGCACCTGAAGAAGGCAACGAGTTACGTGGCCGAAATATTGTGCCGGAGCGACACAAACATCCGGCAGTAGACCCGATTATTCCACTTGTCAAGGTCTTGCTGGGAAAGCCTGAAGAGTTACGATTTTCTTGGTATTTTTATAGTGATCTCCAGCAATATAAACATGTACATGTATGTATAAACACTGGAGGACGGGCGCAAGCCCGAAACCGGTCGTGAGACGAATGAACAATCTTTTATTGTCACTGGTAGCGGAAATTTTTCTACACCCTGTAAAGAAACAGTCACGGAGTCCAACAGCATTGACTATGGATAAAATTCAATTAGGATCATTGCCCACCGCGACATTTAATGTCATCTGGTAGCGTTGCGGGTACGTGGCGTGGTAAGGAAAGTACATGAGAGGAGCAGAGACGATTGAGGAATCATTCTAGCGACGATGAGGAAATCGTCTGACATAGCTACTTTCACAAAGGGTAGAGCGTTATAAGCAGTCCTCTGGGAACGAGTATCTCGGGAACGGTGAAGCTGGTCTGCTGATCGTGTGCTACTGTCTTGAATGTCTATGGAATGTGGTTGAAGGACGGTGAATCCACGAGTAGGCGACCAGGTGCTGGATATCCACATGTCATCAAGGAACGTGGAAGGTAGGGTAGGCAGCGATCTGTGGCGGATTTGGCGACAGAGTACAGTGCTGGTGTAGGTACAAGTGTTCCGTAGCACGTTGTTGAGTACACGTTGTTAAATTGGGAATCCGCGGCGGATACTTACCTGTTCCCACGTTGAGCTAATGACATAGTGTTACAATGATTGTACGCTCGAGATCATTGGAAATGGACGGTGG
Source organism: Schistocerca cancellata (assembly GCF_023864275.1). NCBI lineage: Eukaryota > Metazoa > Arthropoda > Insecta > Orthoptera > Acrididae > Schistocerca > Schistocerca cancellata. The sequence goes on from NC_064634.1 coordinate 496,744,825, forward strand.
ATGAATAGAATCGTATCGGCTGGTTGGATGTATAACGTTTGGTGTTGCACCACGCCGATGGTCAAGTCCTGATATAGAGTTATCCAAGAGAATGGCTGTTCGAAAGACGTATAGCGCCATGGAAGCAGGCTGGGGCTTCCATGGAACGCGTGGTAGCAATATAAGGCATCATGATATCTGTGGAATACTTTATCTTGGAATAACACAATCTTTTCACACCAGATGTCTTCCCCGACGGCGATGCCGTCTTCCGGCAGCGTCTGTGTAAAAAGGCCAAAACCGTGCTAAGTGATCTGTGGACCATGACGTCGTGGTCACCAAATTAGCCTGGGCCGAACTTTATGGAACACATCTGAGACGTCGTCGGGCGGTTTCTTCACGCTCACCCACCATCGACTGATAATTTACGGGAATTGTGTGACACGTGTGTAGTCTGTGCCACATGTCTCTGGAAACCTGTCAAAGAATTGTCCAATCCGTGCCGCAGAGAACCGCTGCTGTATTGCGTTCCAAAGCAGGACCAGCACACTATTAATAATTGAGCTCATGAGTCTACGTCAGCTACAAGAAAACGTTATCACCGTCGATGTATATGCTACCCCAGCAGTTCCTGGTGTTATTACCAGTACATTCGCGATGGAACACGCAGTGAATACTGATTAAAATCGATCTGTGTCACGGATTTTCCGCCAATTGTCTTCGGTTTCCCGGGTGTAATGTACCCCTCCCGTTCGAGCCTCATTAAATTTCCTTATTTTCCAGTTTTTAGTCTTGTATGGAATCTGTATATACCATGTAGCATTCAGTGAGTGATAAGGTACTACTGAACGCACAAAGTCGGCAGCAAGATTTCAGTTCCCACGCTGGGTGGACCGTATGGCGTTGCCAGTGGGTGGTAAGGTGAGGCGCGGGCTACAGTTGAGAACACCCGCTACTTCGGCAGCGAGGTACGTAGGGAAATCACAGTTATTCTGGCACGAAGATCTTGCTTAATGAATATTTGCTAGTAAAAGTCGTCTTTTTCCAGTACAGATATTAGGAGAAGCCTACCGGTCATAAGTACTTTCATACAATAATATTACAACGCCAAAATCATCGTCTTAATACAGGGTTATCATTATTGAACTACACTCCTGGAAATTGAAATAAGAACACCGTGAATTCATTGTCCCAGGAAGGGGAAACTTTATTGACACATTCCTGGGGTCAGATACATCACATGATCACACTGACAGAACCACAGGCACATATACACAGGCAACAGAGCATGCATAATGTCGGCACTAGTACAGTGTATATCCACCTTTCGCAGCAATGCAGGCTGCTATTCTCCCATGGAGACGATCGTAGAGATGCTGGATGTAGTCCTGTGGAACGGCTTGCCATGCCATTTCCACCTGGCGCCTCAGTTGGACCAGCGTTCGTGCTGGACGTGCAGACCGCGTGAGACGACGCTTCATCCAGTCCCAAACATGCTCAATGGGGGACAGATCCGGAGATCTTGCTGGCCAGGGTAGTTGACTTACACCTTCTAGAGCACGTTGGGTGGCACGGGATACATGCGGACGTGCATTGTCCTGTTGGAACAGCAAGTTCCCTTGCCGGTCTAGGAATGGTAGAACGATGGGTTCGATGACGGTTTGGATGTACCGTGCACTATTCAGTGTCCCCTCGACGATCACCAGTGGTGTACGGCCAGTGTAGGAGATCGCTCCCCACACCATGATGCCGGGTGTTGGCCCTGTGTGCCTCGGTCGTATGCAGTCCTGATTGTGGCGCTCACCTGCACGGCGCCAAACACGCATACGACCATCATTGGCACCAAGGCAGAAGCGACTCTCATCGCTGAAGACGACACGTCTCCATTCGTCCCTCCATTCACGCCTGTCGCGACACCACTGGAGGCGGGCTGCACGAAGTTGGGGCTTGAGCGGAAGACGGCCTAACGGTGTGCGGGACCGTAGCCCAGCTTCATGGAGACGGTTGCGAATGGTCCTCGCCGATACCCCAGGAGCAACAGTGTCCCTAATTTGCTGGGAAGTGGCGGTGCGGTCCCCTACGGCACTGCGTAGGATCCTACGGTCTTGGCGTGCATCCGTGCGTCGCTGCGGTCCGGTCCCAGGTCGACGGGCACGTGCACCTTCCGCCGACCACTGGCGACAACATCGATGTACTGTGGAGACCTCACGCCCCACGTGTTGAGCAACTCGGCGGTACGTCCACCCGGCCTCCCGCATGCCCACTATACGCCCTCGCTCAAAGTCCGTCAACTGCACATACGGTTCACGTCCACGCTGTCGCGGCATGCTACCAGTGTTAAAGACTGCGATGGAGCTCCGTATGCCACGGCAAACTGGCTGACACTGACGGCGGCGGTGCACAAATGCTGCGCAGCTAGCGCCATTCGACAGCCAACACCGCGGTTCCTGGTGTGTCCGCTGTGCCGTGCGTGTGATCATTTCTTGTACAGCCGTCTCGCAGTGTCCGGAGCAAGTATGGTGGGTCTGACACACCGGTGTCAATGTGTTCTTTTTTCCATTTCCAGGAGTGTATATGAAATAAAATCGTCAAATCCTGAACGATTTGTGTTAGGACGTTCAAACTGCACGGTTGGCCACGGGGTATATTCGTATGAATTAGTACGGGCATGCTCATGATTTCGTGTAGCGACGAAGCCCAAATTGGCGTATTTGGGAGACAGAATCTGCGTCTCGCGATCAAGAAGTCTCTTAACCCTCAGCGGCTGACTGGATGGTGTGCAATGTCCAGTCACCGAATAATTGATGCGATATTCCTTGATGGAACGATGACTCCCGAACGGTACGGGAAAGTTCTGGAAGATAATTTCATTCCTATTATCCAAAGTGACACTGATTTCGACAAGGTGTGTTTCATGCAAGACGGAGCTCGAACCCATCGAAGCAGGAGAGTGTTTGGTGTCCTGGAGGAGCACTTTTGGGTATCGCATTCCGGCTGTGGGATACCCAGAGGCCACTGACATGGAACTCGATTGGCCGCCATATTCTACGGATACGAACACATGCGACTCATTTATGTGGGGCTATATTAAAGACAAGGTGTACAGCAATAGCCCCAAAATCATTGCTGTGCTAAAAACAGCCACTGAGAAAGTCAGCGATAGAATCGATTTTCCCGTATTTCAGCGGATCATGCAAAATTCCGCTGTTCGCCTGCGCCACGAGCCGGCCGGAGTGGCTGTGCGGTTCTAGGCGCTACAATCTGGAACCGAGCGATCGCTACGGTCGCAGGTTCGCATCCTGCCTCGGGCATGGATGTGTGTGATGTCCTTAGTTAGGTTTAAGTAGTTATAAGTTCTAGGGGACTTATGACGTCGGAAGTTAAGTCGCATAGTGCTCAGAGCCATTTGAACCATTTGAAACTGCGCCACCATCGACAATGATTGTAGGCAAATCGAACATGTAATAACCTAAATCGGAATATCTGTAGTGTAGTTTACATGTTGAACAAAGTATGTGCATGCCGTTGTTTGTAACTAATTTACGCTTTTTTCTTATAGTTGAACAACTGTCACCTTGTAAACAAATGAATGACGTTCGTACACTTACTTTAGCTTAAGCTAACGGAAGTGTACGAATGGCTACGAAATACGACGGGTGTAAGTACGACGTAAGGCTGTAAGCCATAGAGGCCAATTGCTGGTAGGAAGCCATCGGTTTGCAGACAATTTGTGAGTTGAGGATGGCTAAACTCGAATGTGACAACGCGCCGAAGTTATCCTAATTGCTACCTGCGCTGAGTCCAAAGCTCTAGGAAGACACCGGGCTCACGAGATGACTAAATCTCTAATTGGTGTACAGATCTCTCCCCCACAAGGGGCTTCCAGTATCTTGGATTACCGGAGGCCGTTGTGTGGAACAGATCTGTAGACCAACTACAGATTCGGTCGTTTCGTGAGCTCAGATGCTTGCACGATGTCTTCGTCGAACCTTGAGAGTTTCCGGCGAGTTGTCGCTCCCGAAGAGAGAGGAGCCCAATTCATAAAACCGCTGGAAACTGCAGCACTGAACAAATGGCAGTTCTAACACTTCGGCGGAGAGTGAGCTTGTACAGAGGCTTTGTCTAACGGGTAAAATGAGGACAGCACGTTATCACCGTGGTTGAGAAGCACAGTGCGGTCGCAGTCGCTGTGCCCGAGAGACGCAGGGCGTCTGAGCTGCCGGTGTCAGTTGGACGCGTGGAAGGGGCGGCATCGCTGGCTGCCAGTTTGTCCTCCAAACGACGACGCGTCGCAGTCCGGCGGCACTGTCGCATGTCACGTCACGTCACGACACGAAATACCCGCGGCACTTCCTGCCCATGTCTGAGGTGCTCTTAAGGGGGCTCCGGAAAGGCTCAAAATCATGAAAAGTTCAATTTTTACTTTTTTGCGTTTTCTGAATCTGCAGACTGTTACCTTTTAATAGATATATAATTTATTCAATTCCGAAGACTACAACTATTTTTAAATTTTTTTTGAAATGTGTTCTACATGGGCGTGACCCACTGTGGCGCTGTTAAACTGCTGTCAAATGGTGTTATTATTAACGTCCGTGTTCATCAGGTACATTTTAGTGATGTGAGATAAAGTATGTGTTGTGGCTAAACCTATTTTCAGAGACTTAGCAGCACCTGAACTGTTGAAAAAGTGTATTCACGGAAAAACTCAAAACCCCAATGAAAGTGTAAATAGTGTTATATGGTCGAGAATCCCCAAGACTGTATTTATTGGAATAGAAACACTTTACTTTGGTGTGTATGATGCTGTTGCGACTTTCAATGATGGCAACATTGTAAGGTGCAAGGTATTTAGAAATATGGGAATGAAGATAGGTTCTAACACGGTACGAGCGATGCTTGCTTTAGACAAGGAACGCCTTCGGGCTGCAGACAGGGCTGTAAAGAGTCTAGAAATACAAGCAAGAGTAAACAGGAGAAGGAACAAGAGAAAGCTGGAGGAGGAGTTTGCAGAGGATGAAGATAATCCATCCTATGGACCTGGAATGCACTAAAAAGTTAATCCAATCTTTGTCGCTCGATTCCCAAAACTTTTATTTTCTCATACTAATTACATGTTTTCTAAGGATCTTCCAAACATATTTGTTTCAAACTTTCAGTAAATGTTACACAGTACGTTCTGCATAATTTAACACAGCCTTTTTCAAAAAAAACTGTATATTTTTGAATATATAAATAAAAAATTGCAAAAAAATGTTGTGAATTTTCATTACAATTGAAAAAAATCATCTTTAATAACTGAACTAAAATTTTGTAAAATCCCTGTGTTAAGTTGTAGCCCATATTCCAATAAATAATCTTTAAAAAGTTCAACTTCCTACCTCAAATACTTTGTGAGGAAAGATGTAATTTATAAGCGTTATTTTAACATCGCAGGTATAGGGCGTTCCGGAGCCCCTTAAGGCCGAGAAAAACACACTACCAGTCACTTTCCGCCCATTTCCACTGCCATCCTAGGTTTCTGCTTTCTAAGGCCAATATTATTCATAATATTCCAGGCTCGTCACGGTATTGACAAGGTTACGCCTCATATCTCTGCTCGATCTGAACCCTCTTAATTGACAGAAACAACCGTTCCCATCACAGCTACGTCCTTTCCGTCCCGCTCCATCGTCCAGCCACTTTCTCGAAGACCTTCTGAGCAGCAGGAACCCGACTGTGGAATAACCTCCCCCATTATATTAGAGAACTGAATATCAAGTCCAGCTACAGAAGACAGGTAACGACGTATCTACAAAAGCAACAATAAGGGTTACCATTGTCCCTGCAGCCATTCGTCTACATCTTTCTTCCCAACCATATCTTTCTCTTTCTCAGTACAGATGATTTTGAAACTAGAGCAGCCACAGCTAATTTTACACAATTAATTGACCATTCATACATTATAAAATGGTTCAAATGGCTCTGAGCACTATCAGCCCCCTAGAACTTAGAACTACTTAAACCTAACTAACCTAAGAACATCACACACATCCATGCGCGAGGCAGGATTCGAACCTGCGACAGTAGCGGTCGCGCGGTTCCAGACTGTAGCGCCTAGAACCGCTTGGCCATACATTATCACACAGTCGTTTACATAGAGGAGTTAAAATGGAAAACTGAATGGTAGGTCCATTAGTCCGCAATAGCCATATTCACGGAAGTTGATTAGAGACTCACGCAACCGGTTCCGCTGTTTATAAACCGTGTCTTTTGGAGTCTACAATGCTGTATTGTATGGTACATGGAGATATCACAGAATGCAGTAGAGTAACATTAGAAGTGGCCAGGCAGAACCCTCAGTGTTCTTCAGCGAGTAAAACAATCATCAATGACGAATGTCTAGTCCGTGCTAGGATCATGATAAACTGTCACTTTACCTATTAAAATTTGTTCCTTTGGGACTGTGTCAAGAAATGGACAATACCCCTCGTAAATGGTACTGAGAAAATATTGGGTCAGAAAGCTGACACGCTTAAGTGCGCTTGTCACCAGCATCATCGTGGGAGCTGACAAAACAAGCCGCAACGTGTCCACGGTGGGTTGCCGGAACGTGTGCGGTGCCCACCGTCAGGTACTGAGACGATGAAGGAAACTGAACTTCAGACACGAAGACAGACGAACCCTTTTGCTCTTTAATTGTGTTCGTGTACTTGACAAGTGCTCTAGGGCGCCGGCCGGAGTGGCCGAGCGGTTAAAGGCGCTACAGTCTGGAACCGCACAACCGCTACGGTCGCAGGTTCGAATCCTGCCTCAGGCATGGGTGTTGTGTGCTGTGCTTAGGTTAGTCAGGTTTAAGTAGTTCTAAGTTCTAGGGGACTTATGACCCCAGCAGTTGAGTTCCATAGTGCTCAGAGCCATTTGAACCATTTTTATAGCCGGCACGGTAGCTCAGCGTGCTCGGTCAGAGTGTTAGCCGCCCTCTGTAATAAAAAAAACTGAGTTAATAGATCAACAACGAACTTAAAAGGGTGTCTTACGACGTCCGCCCCCATCATGTACAACGAAAGAAAACGAAAAAATGAGCTTAAAAAAAGGGGTAGCGTCTTTGATTCATAATCAAAACGTGTGCGGTCCCGGGTTCGATCCCCGCCGCTGCCTAAGTTTTGACAAATAATCAGCATTGGCGGCCGAAGACTTCCGGCATAAGAAGTCAGCCTCATTCTGCCAACGGCCTTGTCAAAGCTGGCGGAAGAGCGGATAGAGGTTCAGGGCTCTCTTGTCCTAGGGGTGGGAAATTTCCCCTAAAGGTGGAAGAATCAGCAATGATCAACGACATGAGGATGCAGAAGGCAATGGAAACCACTGCATTAAAGACACGTAACGTGTATCCACAGGACATGCGGACTGTAATTGAAGAAGTGTCATGATGATGTCTCCATTGGCAAAGGATTCCGGAATAGTCACCCATTCGGATCTCCGGGAGGGCACTGCCAAGAGGGAGGTTACCATGAGAAAAAGATTGAATAAATCAACGAAAGGATAACGTTCTACGAGTCGGGGCGTGGCATGTCAGAAGCTTCAACGTGGTAGCGAAACTAGAAAATCTGAAAAGGGAAATGCAAAGGCTCAATCTAGATATAGTAGCGGTCAGTGAAGTGAAGTGGAAGGAAGACAAGGATTTCTGGTCAGATGAGTATCGGCTAATATCAACAGCAGCATAGTATAACAGGTGTAGGATTCGTTATGAATAGGAAGGTAGGGCAGAGGGTGTGTTACTGTGAACAGTTCAGTGACCGGGTTGTTCTAATCAGAATCGACAGCAGACCAACACCGACAACGATAGTTCACGTATACATGACGACTTCGCAAGCTGAAGATGAACAGATAGAGAAAGTGTATGAGGATATTGAAAGGGTAATTTAGTATGTAAAGGGGGACGAAAATCTAATAGTCATGGGCGACTGGAATGCAGTTGTAGGGGAAGGAGTAGAAGAAAAGATACAGGAGAATATGGGCTTGGGACAAGAAATGAAAGAGGAGAAAGACTGATTGAGTTCTGTAACAAGTTTCAGCTAGTAATAGCGAATACCCTGTTCAAGAATCACAAGAGGAGGAGGTATACTTGGAAAAGGCCGGGAGATACGGGAAGATTTCAATTAGATTACAGCATGGTCAGACAGAGATTCCGAAATCAGATACTGGATTGTAAGGCGTACCCAGGAGCAGATATAGACTCAGATCACAATATAGTAGTGATGAAGAGTAGGCTGAAGTTCAAGCCATTAGTCAGGAAGAATCAATACGCAAAGAAGTGGGATACGGAAGTACTAAGGAATGACGAGATACGTTTGAAATCCTCTAACGCTATAGATACACCAATAAGGAATAGCGCAGTAGGCAGTACAGTTGAAGAAGAATGGACATCTCTAAAAAGGGCCATCACAAAAGTTGGGACGGAAAACATAGGTACAAAGAAGGTAGCTGCGAAGAAACCATGGGTAACAGAAGAAATACTTCAGTTGATTGATGAAAGGAGGAAGTACAAACATGTTCCGGGAAAATCAGGAATACAGAAATACAAGTCGCTGAGGAATGAAATAAATACGAAGTGCAGGGAAGCTAAGACGAAATGGTTGCAGGAAAAATGTGAAGACATCGGAAAAGATATGATTGCCGGAAGGACAGACTCAGCATACAGGAAAGTCCAAACAACCTTTGGTGACATTAAAAGCAACGGTGGTAACATTAAGAGTGCAACGGGAATTCCACTGTTAAATGCAGAGGAGAGAGCAGATAGGTGGAAAGAATACATTGAAAGCCTCTATGAGGGTGAAGATTTGTCTGATGTGATAGAAGAAGAAACAGGAGTCGATTTAGAAGAGATAGGGGATCCTGTATTAGAATCGGAATTTAAAAGAGCTTTGGAGGACTTACGGTCAATAGGGTTCGCGAGTGCGACTTTCAGTTCTTGCAGCGACTTTTCATGTAGTCGTCGTCTTATTTTTCGTCACAATCCCCTTCAGTTACTTTTCATCACTTCGCGTAGTGACTTAGCGGATGTTTTTCCGCTTTCCCTGCATGCGATATAAATCATCGATACAGTGCCTTTTGAGACACCAAACAATTCGGCCACCTTGGCTATAGAAGTACCCACCATAGGAGCACATACAATTTGCTCATGTTCTTACTTACTTGGCACCGACATGAAGTATTCAAGCTAGTCACCGCACTGTTCTGACCACGAATGATCCTTACAGCGTACTGAGGACATTGTGTAGGTACCGCTAGTGATCAAATATAACAGAGCAACTTCAGGGCTGCTTAATATCTGCATTTATGTTCAAACAGGCATCTCTCGATGTGTTTATATATTTTGTCCAACACGCACTATGTGATCAAAATCAACCGAACCCCCATAAACATATGTTTTTCATATTAGGTGCATTGTACTGCCACCTACTGCCAGGTACTCCATATCAGCGACCTCAGTAGTCATTAGACATCGCGAGAGAGGAGAATAGGGTGTTCCATGCGACTCACGGACTTCGAACGAGGTCAGATTATTGGGTGTCACTTGTGTCATACGTCTGTACGCCAGATTTCCACATTCCTAAACATCCCTAGGTCCACTGTTTCCGATATGACAGTGACGTGGAAACCTGAAAGGACACGTACAGCACAAAAGCGTACGGGCCGAGCTCGTCTGCTGACTGGCTGTCGACAGTTGAAGACGGTCGTAATGTGTAATAGGCAGACATCTATCCAGACCATCACACAGGAATTCCAAACTACATCAGGATCCACTGCAAGTACTATGACAGTTAGGAGGGAGGTGAGAAAACTTGGATTTCATGGTCGAGAGGCTGCTTATATGCCACCCATCACGCCGGTAAATGCCAAACGACGCCTCGCTGGGTGTAAGGAGCGTAAACATTGGACGATTGAACAGTGGAAAAACGTTGTGTAGACTGATGAATCATGGTAATGTGGCGATCCGATTGCAGGGTATGGGTATGGCGAATGCCCGATGAACATCATGTGCCAACGTGTGTGAAATTCGCAGGCAGTGGTGCTATGGTGTGGCCGTGTTTTTGATGGGGGGGGGGGGGGCTTGCACCTCTTGTTGTTTTGCGTGGCACTATCACAGCACAGGCCTACAACGATGTTTTAAGCACGTTCTTGATTCCCACTGCCGAAGAGCAATTCGGGGATGGCGATTGCATCTTTCAACACGATCGAGCACCTATTCATAAGCACGGCCTGTGGCGGAGTGGTTACACGACAATAGCATCCCTGTAATGTACTGACCTGCACAGAACATCTTTGGGATGTTTTGGAACGCCGACTTCGTGCCAGGTCTCACCGACCGACATCGATACCTCTATTCAGTGCAGCATTCCATGAAGAGTGGTATGCCATTCCCCTAGTAACCTTCCAGCACCTGACTGAACGTATGCCAGCAAGAATGGAAGCTGTCATCAAAGCTAAGGGTTGGTTAACACCATATTTTATTCCAGTACTACCAATGGACGGCGCCACGAACTTGTAAATCATTTTCATCCAGGTGTCTGGATACTTTTGATCACGTAGTGCTAGTGTTTCTCGTATTGAAAGTTATTATGAGATATACGCTCCTGGAAATGGAAAAAAGAACACATTGACACGGGTGTGTCAGACCCACCATACTTGCTCCGGACACTGCGAGAGGGCTGTACAAGCAATGATCACACGCACGGCACAGCGGACACACCAGGAACCGCGGTGTTGGCCGTCGAATGGCGCTAGCTGCGCAGCATTTGTGCACCGCCGCCGTCAGTGTCAGCCAGTTTGCCGTGGCATACGGAGCTCCATCGCAGTCTTTAACACTGGTATCATGCCGCGACAGCGTGGACGTGAACCGTATGTGCAGTTGACGGACTTTGAGCGAGGGCGTATAGTGGGCATGCGGGAGGCCGGGTGGGCGTATCGCCGAATTGCTCAACACGTGGGGCGTGAGGTCTCCACAGTACATCGATGTTGTCGCCAGTGGTCGGCGGAAGGTGCACGTGCCCGTCGACCTGGGACCGGACCGCAGCGACGCACGGATGCACGCCAAGACCGTAGGATCCTACGCAGTGCCGTAGGGGACCGCACCGCCACTTCCCAACAAATTAGGGACACTGTTGCTCCTGGGGTATCGGCGAGGACCATTCGCAACCGTCTCCATGAAGCTGGGCTACGGTCCCGCACACCGTTAGGCCGTCTTCCGCTCACGCCCCAACATCGTGCAGCCCGCCTCCAGTGGTGTCGCGACAGGCGTGAATGGAGGGACGAATGGAGACGTGTCGTCTTCAGCGATGAGAGTCGTTTCTGCCTTGGTGCCAATGATGGTCGTATGCGTGTTTGGCGCCGTGCAGGTGAGCGCCACAATCAGGACTGCATACGACCGAGGCACACAGGGCCAACACCCGGCATCATGGTGTGGGGAGCGATCTCCTACACTGGCCGTACACCATTGGTGATCGTCGAGGGGACACTGAATAGTGCATGGTACATCCAAACCGTCATCGAACCCATCGTTCTACCATTCCTAGACCGGCAAGGGAACTTGCTGTTCCAACAGGACAATGCACGTCCGCATGTATCCCGTGCCACCCAACGTGCTCTAGAAGGTGTAAGTCAACTACCCTGGCCAGCAAGATCTCCGGATCTGTCCCCCATTGAGCATGTTTGGGACTGGATGAAGCGTCGTCTCACGCGGTCTGCACGTCCAGCACGAACGCTGGTCCAACTGAGGCGCCAGGTGGAAATGGCATGGCAAGCCGTTCCACAGGACTACATCCAGCATCTCTACGATCGTCTCCATGGGAGAATAGCAGCCTGCATTGCTGCGAAAGGTGGATATACACTGTACTAGTGCCGACATTGTGCATGCTCTGTTGCCTGTGTCTATGTGCCTGTGGTTCTGTCAGTGTGATCATGTGATGTATCTGACCCCAGGAATGTGTCAATAAAGTTTCCCCTTCCTGGGACAATGAATTCACGGGGTTTTTCAATTTCCAGGAGTCTATTTCCCTTGTGCGTGAAGTGTAAGAAATAATTCTGTAACTTCACTGGTTCATGCTCATGAACCCTTAGAATTGCAATGGGTAGAAAAGGAGGAGTGAAGCCCCTCCGTTCCTGGGAGGTGATAATGCGCCGAAGGTCAAGGTCTAAGGGCGCTAAATAGACGCGCCAACAGTGGGACGGTTTCGTCTGTGGGCAGCCACTCAAGTACCCAGAGAATGGAGAGGAAAGACAGGCTAAATTATGTGCTAATAATCTTAAAACAGCCTAGGATGGAAATTATATTTGTGTATTCTAGTGTGGCATATTGTGAAATTCTGAAAGGTATTTCCCGTCGCGAAAAAAGAATTGTATTATATTATACTGGAAGAAGTCTCACTATTGCGCAGTATTGTTCAGTGACATCATGTCTTCGACTCCAGGCAATGCAAACAGTTTTAGACCTGAATGAGATTTTCACTCTGCAGGGGAGTGTACGCTGATATGAAACATCCTGGCAGATTAAAACTGTGTGCCGGACCGAGACTCGAACTCGGGACCTTTGGAGACGAGGTACTGGCAGAAGTAAGGCTGTGAGGACGGGACGTGAGTCGTCCTTGGGTAGCTCAGTTGGTAGAGCACTTGCCCGCGAAAGGCAAAGGTCCCGAGTTCGAGTCTCGGTCCGGCACACAGTTTTAATCTGCCAGGAAGTTTCAGTTTTAGACCTGTACTAACGCGTCAATAGGTCGCTTTACTGCAACTGCGCTGATAATTCACATCGCAGGAGCACTCGACCTGCGATGCTCGCACGTCTTCGAGATCTCGTGATTACCAAGTGTCTGAACAATAGTGTTTTAGGTTATTGTAGTGGACGTAGTATCCAAAGGCTTAACAGGCAGAGCAAAGCAATGAGAAAGATTACCAACGGCTATCGTCAGGATTCCATAAGAGGTCCACTGTTCTGGGATCTCAGTACTGAACTGTTACATCTGCCAGACGCGGCAAATGCTATTCAGGGTGTTGTTGAACACACACGTAACTTCCTAGTAGTTGTGTCTGGAAAGTCCAGGACGAGACTTGAGGAAAAGGCGAATGATATGCTTGCTCAGATGCAGAATTGATGCAAGAGCAACAGACTGAGTGTAGCTGCTCATAAAACCACATACATATTTCTGAACGGAAGACTATCTCTTGCCAAAAAGAGTGCCCCAGAGAGCTAAAACACTAAGAAGAATCTCTTCTCGGCTTTTGAGAAGATCAATGTGTAGGATTTGTTTAAATAATACAACAATATAAAAATAAAAAAGATAATATTTATTAAAATCAAACATTACAATAATAGAACATAACATCTCCTTGAACTACACAATCATTACGTAGAGAACCACCAGCTTTACACCACGACAAACACGGCTCCTTAAAACTAACGGTTCATTACTGGAGAGATAACTTCCTCCATACGCCTTGTTGGACTGATGAATAATATTGAACGTCTTCCATGCGATGACATCCCTCGTAGGAAATGAATCCAGAGAACTCTTCTTAGCATCACTTGTACGTACAAACGCAATAGTAATCCAACCATTACCAGTTCCCTGTACAGTCATACTCAAAGAAAATCTGGCGACAAATCCCATCCATCTGTGCGCTCCTTGAAATAAAGAAGCCTCGTCGGTTGACTTTGGTGAAAGCTTTACACCATACATAAATATGTTCTGAACTCTCAATTTTACGACAAACACGGCTCCTTAAAACTAACGGTTCATCACTGGAGAGATAACTTCCTCCATACGCCTTGTTGGACTGATGAATAATATTGAACGTCTTCCATGCGATGGCATCCCTCGTAGGAAATGAATCCAGAGAACTCTTCTTAGCATCACCTTGACGGAATAACTGTGAAACTCAGCACTGTTGTAGATATTTAGGCATTCTTCTAAACGAGAAAAGTAACTTTCTAGAACACGTAAAACCTGTCTCAGAAAGCAGCCAATCCATAAGATTTCTCATGCTGGCACTGCTGACTGTAATTTATCCTATGTGTGGTGCGGTTATATCACGAAGATATGTTCAACGCCATTGTGGGCGTCGCTGCCAGCGTCCGGGCCCATCGCCTTATACTAGGCAGCTACAGGGTGTTTCAAAAATGACCGGTATATTTGAAACGGCAATAAAAACTAAACGAGCAGCGATAGAAATACACCATTTGTTGCAATATGCTTGGGACAACAGTACATTTTCAGGCAGACAAACTTTCGAAATTACAGTAGTTACAATTTTCAACAACAGATGGCGCTGCGGTCTGGGAAACTCTATAGTACGATATTTTTCACTTATCCACCATGCGTAGCAATAATATGGCGTAGTCTCTGAATGAAATTACCCGAAACCTTTGACAACGTGTCTGGCGGAATGGCTTCACATGCAGATGAGATGTACTGCTTCAGCTGTTCAATTGTTTCTGGATTCTGGCGGTACACCTGGTCTTTCAAGTGTCCCCACAGAAAGAAGTCACAGGGGTTCATGTCTGGCGAATAGGGAGGCCAATCCACGACGCCTCCTGTATGTTCCGGATAGCCCAAAGCAATCACACGATCATCGAAATATTCATTCAGGAAATTAAAGACGTCGGCCGTGCGATGTGGCCGGGCACCATCTTGCATAAACCACGAGGTGTTCGCAGTGTCGTCTAAGGCAGTCTGTACCGCCATAAATTCACGAAGAATGTCCAGATAGCGTGATGCAGCAATCGTTTCGGATCTGAAAAATGGGCCAATGATTCCTTTGGAAGAAATGGCGGCGCAGACCAGTACTTTTTGAGGATGCAGGGACGATGGGACTGCAACATGGGGCTTTTCGGTTCCCCATATGCGCCAGTTCTGTTTATTGACGAAGCCGTCCAGGTAAAAATAAGCTTCGTCAGTAAACCAAATGCTGCCCACATGCATATCGCCGTCATCAATCCTGTGCACTATATCGTTAGCGAATGTCTCTCGTGCAGCAATGGTAGCGGCGCTGAGGGGTTGCTGCGTTTGAATTTTGTACGGATAGAGGTGTAAACTCTGGTGCATGAGACGATACGTGGACGTCGGCGTCATTTAGACCGCAGCTGCAACACGGCGAACGGAAACCCGAGGCCGCTGTCGGATCACCTGCTGCACTAGCTGCGCGTTGCCCTCTGTGGCTGCCGTATGCGGTCGCCCTACCTTTCCAGCACGTTCATCCGTCACGTTCCCAGTCCGTTGAAATTTTTCAAACAGATCCTTTATTGTATCGCTTTTCGGTCCTTTGGTTACATTAAACCTCCGTTGAAAACTTCGTCTTGTTGCAACAACACTGTGTTCTAGGCGGTGGAATTCCAACACCAGAAAAATCCTCTGCTCTAAGGAGTAAACCATGTGGTCTACAGCACACTTGCACGTTGAGAACAGCACACGCTTACAGCAGAAAGACGACGTACAGAATGGCGCACCCACAGACTGCGTTGTCTTCTATATCTTTCACATCACTTGCAGCGCCATCTGTTGTTGAAAATTGTAACTACTGCAATTTCGAAAGTTTGTCCGCCTGAAAATGTACTGTTGTCCAAAGCATATTGCAACAAACGGTGTATTTCTATCGCTGCTCGTTTAGTTTTTATTGCCGTTGCAAATATACCGGGCATTTTTGAAACACCCTGTATATAACAGTATTGCGACGGATTCAGCGGAGCGCACTTCTGAGGCTCACCGCTGCCTTTCGTAGAACATTTCTAATGGGTTTACTGGCGACTCTCTCAATATGTCCGATGGGTGTCGTGGTACACTACGGGGCAGCGCTTTATTGGTTGGGGGGCATGGGCAATATGATCGTGTGTACGAGATCACAGGAACGCATATTACTGATAAAAGACATTTACGAGCCTGGAAGTTCGATGAATGGCAATCTGACTGGGACACTACGAGCACTGCAAGGTGTTTTTACAGATATTGTCAAGCATTAAGAAAAGGCTCAGGAAAAAAAATGGTTCAAATGGCTCTAAGCACTATGGGACTTAACATCTGAGGTCATCAGTTCCCTAGAACTTAGAATTACTTAAACCTAACTAACCTAAGGACATCACACACATCCACGCCCGAGGCAGGATTCGAACCTGCAACCGTAGCGGTCGTGCTGTTCCAGACTGAAGCGCCTAGAACCGCTCGGCCACAACGGCCGGCGGAACGGGCTCAAATTGTGGTACATTGCCCTACTGGAGGTATGGTGCTCCTATTAACAAGTCACAGTGTAACGTTGTTGCTTTAATTTGCTATGAAAGCGGTACTGATGGACAATAAAAGCGGGTTAAAAGCTGTGAGCTATCTGAGGAAGTTAACCTTGCATTACTGCGCAACTGTTTCACCAGGTATCCAGTCTAACTTACCAAATTCCTAACCAGATTAACATTAATTATAATCTTTTAATAGTCATACGACAACCGGTGATATATATATATATATATATATATATATATATATATATATATATATAAGAAAATTTAATTAAAAAGAAATAAATCAGTTTATATTTTGAAATTTATTTTAACATTGATCATTGAAATTTCAGCATATTAAACTTGAGTCGTAACTAAACTGGTGCCTTATTTAGGATTGTGAAAATGTGAGATTGTAATCTTATGGAACACATCAAATATGGAGCCAAGATTGGGAGACTGCTTACAACACTGCATTCATAAAACAACACACAAAGAATGTTGAAACATATGCAAGTGAAAATTAACCACTACCAACCGATTCAATTTTCACCCAAAGAAGTTACGTTCGTAGCACAATCCTGTCCGTCACGTAATTACCATACACTGGGATACTAAATTCATATTAACTCTCTGTGAAATCTTCCCGAAAAGAATAGCTGAGGGCTACTTTGATGATTACACCAAATGCTTCACGTGGTCAACTTGGTATACACAAAGAGTGTAACTCCACAATAATTTTGATAATTAAAATAAATTAGATCGAAAAGCAATTTACAAAAGAAAAACCTCGAACTGGTTACTATCGTCTTACTATTAACCTGATGGGTCAAAAAATTGTATAAGCACGTGGTACTGGTTTCACAAAGTACACCCCACGTGGGTTGAACATAGAGAAAAGTTGCTATATTGAAAAATATTGTCAAGACGAGACGTTATAATCTCACGCACATTCGCATTTAAGATTGATGAACTTAGTTAGAGTTACTGATCAACACGTGGTTCCACTTTACTCACAAAGTAGTGACAAAGCAACTACCGGAATATATTCTGAACTTCACACGAGAATTACACTGCGCTGCAATTTAAGATAACATTAGATATTTTAGAGCTAAACCTGAAATAAAGGTGATTAAATTTTCAGTTAGGCTGAACTTAAGAAATCCATTGTCCTATGGACTTAGCAGACACGCGCTTAGCCGGAGCTCTTACCACTTCAGACGCTCGCCACGGACAGACTGACCTGGGCTCCTACCGAGCCTGCTTAACAAATACAAACGGAAGTGACCAGAGAGGCAGCTTCCTATACCAACATGACAAATGACAGACAGGACCATACTAAGGATAGAAAGCTCTTTGCTTTTAGAAAGCGTAGCTACCTGTTCCGACGTTGGTCCTACTGTTCTCTAGCAGACAGGCTTGTCTGCTACCCTGAGGCATGCAACCAGAAATACATTTGCTCATTCATCCTCTCACACTGAAGGGAAGGGGGATGACAGTATCTTATCATATACAGTATATAAAAGAAAGCGGATGTAGGTTCCGTATGAGACTGTGTGACATGAATTACATATAAACTGTGTTTTAAAGTGTTGTAGTGTGACAGATCGTTCTTGTTTATGTGTAAAAGTAACACGTTCCACTACTCAGTCTCCTCCCAGATAGTCAGAACCCCACAGTAAATTTAGAAGAGGAATTTATGCCGTAAATGACAACAGATTTAAGAAATTAATATGAAAGGAATCCAACAGTGACCTTTCAACAGTCCATAGCCTAAACATCTGCATCGAGTAGGATGTAGTAAAACACCAATGTGTAAATGTAGAGAGGGATGTTCCGTTGGTCACGTCGTTCTCAGATTACCCTTTTTCAGATAGAGGGGGACTGCAGACGATTTGACTGCAATCTGCAACCAATTGTAAGTGACCAAAACTTGTGGACTGCAGTTAATATGAAAGCACATCGGATATCTAAAGCGCAACTGCTCATCTTTCAATCTACGAGATCAAGTGGATGCTCTGAGTAAAAAAATGGTGTCAACAGGTCACAAGAAGCGTTTCCTCAATAAAAGTGAAATGAGCGTATGGCATTGTTGGCCGGGAGGCCCCGTCCGGGGAAGTTCGGGCGACCCTATGGTCACATGTTCGAATCCTGCCTGGGCATCGATGTGTGTGATGTCATTAGGTTAGTTAGGTTTAAGTAGTTCTAAGATCTAGGGGACTGATGACCTCAGCAGTTAAGTCCCATAGTGCTCAGAGCCATTTGAACCCATTTTGCCTTCGGCCGACAAGCGCAAGTCTTATTTCAGTCGACGCTACATTGGGCGACTTGCGCGCCGGTTATGTGGATGAAAGTATGGTGAGGACAAAAAAACACCCAGTCCACGAGAGGACAAAATCTCCAACCCGGCCGGGAATCGAAGCAAGGGCCCATTGCGTGGGAGGGAAGCTCGTTACCACCCAGCTAAACAGGAGAAAGTTGTCCCAATTATAGGTAATGACAGGCATATATACATTTCACTAAGGGAAACTTCATTTATACACATAAATTGAAAAAAGAAAATAAAGTATAAAGAAAGGGAAGAATGCTATGGCCACCCACACGAGTATGCGTAGACTCGAGGATTGCAGAGGCACGCACATACCAGTGTGAGTGATGTAAAAATGTGGAGCAGTGTTGGCACAATAGATTAAGAAGTAGGTGTACTTGTAGTAAGTTGGCAAACCTCGAGGTTCTCCAAGACTGACAGTATCTTGTAATGTAAGGTGGAAGTTATTCACTTGGAGCTTGAGTTAATTCCAAGTATTTTATGCTTTTTTAAAAATGTATTCTTATTTTTCAAATGTTCTCTTTTATTTCTACATTAATATTACCAATGGTTTCTGTTAACATGATTTACTGCTACATACATAATATAAAACATTGTATGTCAGCATGATTATCGAATATGTACGAACGGTTTAGAGTTTCCAGATACCAGGTCAAAAATCCGTAGCAATAAATTGAATTGAATTGAACTGAAAAAGTGAACTAATATACGTGTTACTTTCAGTGCAAGTGTGTGCACTGTTAACCCAAGTCTTATCACCTGTTTTAGGGTCGTGTTCCTGATGTTGAATATTACAGTGAGGCCGTAAAAGTGAAAGTATTTGTTTGACCTTCAATTGCTATAGTGTTCGAAATACTGAGTGAAGTCATTCTTTCAACTTGAGTGGCTTTGCAGTAATTCAGTTGCTCCAAGTGGTCTGCAGCTCAAATCACTGCACAAAATATTTGGTTTAAATTTGCTTATTTTTGTTTGAACAAGTTCACAAAGTGTATTTTATTTGCTATAAATTTTTGTGTATGAGCAGTGCTTATGCACGATTTATTGAACGCCATGAAAATTTTTTAGAGTCCCTTTATTCAAGACAGTGCGTTGGTGAAATAGTAAACTTAATAGTGTGGCAAATTTTGTTAATTCGCTCATGCTTAACAATACAAAACATTACAGAGCTAGCAAGCGATTGATGTTGCTAACGCGTTCTTGTTTGATTCTATTTTACTTTTGTATTCTGGCCATAAAGAAAAGGATATTTATTCCGAGATTAATTGTCCGATTTGGTCTGGCGACCGTTTTTGGTTTATCTGGTCGCATATGATTATTCTAGTTTAAGGAACTTAGTTGGAACCCCGTCTGCTGTTTTATTCTCTCCATTTGATACAATGCTGTGTCAAGAAACGAAATTTACAGTCTGATTCCTTTAATCCTATAGAAACAAGAATTTGGTCAAATAATCCTACGAAAAGGTTAACGCTCATTAGTTTTGCGTATTGTACGACAGTAACAAGTCTTGTACGTGTCTGTTTTATGTGCCATTAGGCTAACCGAGAGCCGTGTTATACAATCGGCTATAGTCACGAACGGGCTTCAAAACTCTCAATTTTACCGAACATCTCATCCACTCTCTACGCAGACTCATCAGTCACTTGGGACGCAGAAATAAATTTGAGATATAAACTCACAGTTCCAAGGAAAGATGCCAACTGAGCTATGGTTTATAAATAGCAAAGCGCGGGAAGTCCCCCAAATGACATACGGCTTTACTTTAAGTGGTTTTTTTCTTAATCTGTGGTTTGCTCAATAAAGAAGGTCAACCAGCATTGCTAGAGGCTTCCGACTGAAAGTAAGGTAACGTAACACGATAAAAACTGCCATATCTCCGGCTTAAGCTGTAGTCGACGGCATTAAGCCGTGATGGTGGGTAGGGGGGGGGGGAGGGGAGAGAATTACCCGCACGCCTTGTGGCGGCCCGTCACAGAGATATGGTTTATGTATCACGTTTATGATCGAGATCACCAGGACAGGTTTCGAAGCCAGGGAGATACTGTTTGCACACGCAGCCACACCTGGCAAGGTCAGGAGATTATGATTTACGATGGCGCGCTATACTTCCTGATGGAGCAGCAAATATGTTTTCATTAGTCGAATAAACTAGCAGGGCACGTATATGATCTGAAGGTGCCAAGAATTGTCTGCTAACATTCCAAGAAACAAAGGGTAATTTTGTTCTTTGTAGTCACTATCTGATGCACAGTCACCGTTGTTAGATAGGAGGGCAGCGGCTCGGTGCCAGAAAGATCTGCTCCACACCGGTTTACAAGATACTGAAAGCGTCAGCAGAGCTGTTGGTTATTATAGAGGCACGGCGTCTCTGTTTACGACAGCACAATCACAAAGCTACTGCATTTCATACAGCCATGTTGATTTGCTCGAGGTGCGTCAGTTACGATTCTACTGCTATACTTGTCAACTGAAGAGCAGTACCACATAGATAAGATCGCAGTCGTATCTCTGGAAGCACACCGACTAGAAACTAATCCCTTACAGTTATTACTCGTTAGATCTGCATAAAGATTGTTTATCAGCTTTGACTTATGCCGGCCGTTGTGGCCGAGCGGTTCTAGTCGCTTCAGTCCGGAACCACGCGACTGCTACGGTCGCAGGTTCGAATCCTGCCTCGCATATGGATGTGTATGATCTCCTTAGGTTAGTTAGGTTTAATTATTTCTAAGTCTACGGGATTGATGACTTCAGATGTAAGTCCCATAGCGCTTAGAGCCATTTCAACCATTTCTTTGACTTATACAGGGTGTGGTAAATAAAAGCGGCCCACAGAACAGCGTTCCACAGTACAAAGAACACACCAGAGGAAAGGAAATACGGTACTAACCTGATATAGCAGATGTTGAAAGTGACCGCCATTCATCTCTTGGCAAATCTGGAACCGGGTCAGCAAATTGCTGATCGAAGCTGGACTAATGGAATTGCTGCAGTGTCATCCGAAATGTTCTGCTGCAGTTTTTTGAGGTTTCGCTTCGCAGGTGTGACACGACTTTTACAATAACTTCTAAATCAGAACGGGTTCTCCCGCTCTAAAATCATTCAGTGTTACTTTATTATGGGTTTAAATTAAATATTTTGGCGAAATCACGGTCAAAATTCTATAGGTAAAATCAGTTCAAAACACCAAATAACTATTTTACATCATACAGGGACAGCTTAACAATCTTTATATACAACCTCAATTCTGCAAATTTACAAGCGTTATTCTCTGAAAATCCGTGAATTGTTGTTCTCTAAACTAATAGCTACAAGTTTGCTACTGTTGGATCGCGTCTGCACGCGGGCCTCATCTTATCCTTCTTCTAGGATCATCTGATGATGACTTGGTAGTACATCTAAACTTGTAATGATACCACATGATTGATGTGTTGCTGAAATAATAACTTAAAAAATATATTCAATTTCCTTTAGCGATATTCACACCAACGAGGCAGGTACCTCCATTCCAATGGTTCAAAAGTGGTAATAGATAATTTCATATTACGCCGGCTAAACCAGTTTTGCAAAATCAGTGTTGCGTGTCCGTGAATTACCAATAAACCACTTCATCTGAATGTTCTGATTTCTCACTCGGTCTCTCGACTCTACCTACGGTTGTAGCAGTTCAGCGTCAGAATGAACCTGTTTGTTGCAAATGTTCGACTTAACTGGTTTTTGCTGTGAGGCCGGCTCTATACGAAGTAGCTGAGTAATAATATTAAGAGATTGCTTACACTGACCTCTCTCTGCTCACACGGTTCTGAGCCTTCTAATAGGCCTGGTAATCTCGGGAAGAGAAATATATTCTTCCTCTATGTTACTCTCTTCCAAGTTATGGACTGACCCATGTATGAAAGCCGGTCAGGTAACCGGTTAATCTGGCATGTGGCAATTTGAAGAGATCCGCGTGCAATTCGCCCAACGACAAATCTCCCCTGTGGAGTTTACCTCCTTACTGGTTATTTATCTCCCTTTGATAGATGAAATTTAGACTGGGCACGGTTAGAAAATTGAAATCTAGTAGAAGTTCTGTGCACGGGCAGGAAACAGTTACGGTAAAAATTTGTAGTCTCAGGGGTATTTTTTATACCTTATCACGACCTGTCGTGATTGATTAGAAGAACAGATGGGAGCAAAGTATGGAGGAAGCAGGTTTGCCCGGCAACCTCAACATTTAATTTGCATGAACTGGTTCTCTGGAGAACTTAAACCGCTGTAGTACAAAAAAGAAGCATATTCTTGTCGGAGAGCGACTCGTGGTAGTAATCCGCAAAAAATTATTCCTTATGTGACAATTTAATGCTTTTCTTGTAGCCTGTAACCTTTCGTTAAATAACCTGTTCCTTTTGGTAGACTTGGACACATGTAAATTTTATTGTTCAGATTTTTTTTAGCTTCGCATGCGTTAGATACAAAAGTCTCGATATACACGCCTAATTAATGTTTACTGATTCTGGGCGCATTAGAAGTTTCTGATATTTGAATGTGCGTTAACTTGGCCCTTCAGTACCTAGTGGACCGTCGACACTATTGTCCGCCGGTCAGACAGAACGAATCTTTGTGCACTGTTTATATAGGTCTCGATTCAGTATTTCTTCATAGGTGGAAGTTGGAAGACTTGGAGATAAGTGTCTTTCACGTCCACCAGCCTTTTAACCTAACGCATGTGGATAAAAATGGCAGCAGGCGTGGCTGAATGCTGCGTTTTATTGCGCTGTGTTGTGTCCGGGTGTTTGCGGTAGAATGAGTTATAAAGCATTTCACAGTACGTTGGAGGACTCCTCTCTGTCTAGAATCTACTAACAGTACAGACAGACGCTGGATTCGCAGTAAAACGTCACAACTATCTTGGCTCCACTGCGTGACAAGGTTCTGGTGCCACTTACCTCATTCGTATTTTCTGGTAAGACATATCTCTCAAAGTATTGGTTAAAAGCAGTCTTGGTTGCAGTTTTAGTTTTTTATTTTTCAACGACCCGTTTCGTCTTATTTAGGCATCTTCAGGTTATCTTTTCTCGATGGATGAGAGAGGCGCCAAGATCTGCATAACGCGTTCCCGTTCACAGGAGTGACTCTGTTACTCGCTCCTGTGAACGGGAACGCGTTATGCAGATCTTGGTGCCTCTCGCACCATCTAGAAAAGATAACCTGAAGATGCCTAAATAAGGCGAAACGCGTGGTTGAAAAATAAAAAATTAAAACTGCAACCAAGACTGTTTTTAACCAATACTGTTAAGCAATGGTTTGCTGTATGCCACATATGGATTGGAAGAATTTCTATACCTCTCAGAGAGAAATTATCGTCAAAAATAAAGTCGATTAACATGTAAAATCCACATAGGAGGACTGCGTTGGGCCCTGACGCATGATGACGTCACCTGCAGTACAGCCTGCCGGTCAGCCGTTGGAAGGCAATACAGCAGCAGTTCTGCGTGACGCGGATTCGGAAACTCCTACACAGGTTTCCGAACGCAGAAAAAGTAAGCTAATGCAGATGATTAGGAAAAACAATCCTAGAGTAGTGTGCTGCTCGACACAGTCGTGTTCATTAAACATCCAGACGTAACATTGTAAAACTACACTCCTGGAAATGGAAAAAAGAACACATTGACACCGGTGTGTCAGACCCACCATACTTGCTCCGGACACTGCGAGAGGGCTGTACAAGCAATGATCACACGCACGGCACAGCGGACACACCAGGAACCGCGGTGTTGGCCGTCGAATGGCGCTAGCTGCGCAGCATTTGTGCACCGCCGCCGTCAGTGTCAGCCAGTTTGCCGTGGCATACGGAGCTCCATCGCAGTCTTTAACACTGGTAGCATGCCGCGACAGCGTGGACGTGAACCGTATGTGCAGTTGACGGACTTTGAGCGAGGGCGTATAGTGGGCATGCGGGAGGCCGGGTGGACGTACCGCCGAATTGCTCAACACGTGGGGCGTGAGGTCTCCACAGTACGTCGATGTTGTCGCCAGTGGTCGGCGGAAGGTGCACGTGCCCGTCGACCTGGGACCGGACCGCAGCGACGCACGGATGCACGCCAAGACCGTAGGGGACCGCACCGCCACTTCCCAGCAAATTAGGGGCACTGTTGCTCCTGGGGTATCGGCGAGGACCATTCGCAACCGTCTCCATGAAGTTGGGCTACGGTCCCGCACACCGTTAGGCCGTCTTCCGCTCACGCCCCAACATCGTGCAGCCCGCTTCCAGTGGTGTCGCGACAGGCGTGAATGGAGGGACGAATGGAGACGTGTCGTCTTCAGCGATGAGAGTCGTTTCTGCCTTGGTGCCAATGATGGTCGTATGCGTGTTTGGCGCCGTGCAGGTGAGCGCCACAATCGGGACTGCATACGACCGAGGCACACAGGGCCAACACCCGGCATCATGGTGTGGGGAGCGATCTCCTACACTGGCCGTACACCACGGGTGATCGTCGAGGGGACACTGAATAGTGCACGGTACATCCAAACCGTCATCGAACCCATCGTTCTACCATTCCTAGACCGGCAAGGGAACTTGCTGTTCCAACAGGACAATGCACGTCCGCATGTATCCCGTGCCACCCAACGTGCTCTAGAAGGTGTAAGTCAACTACCCTGGCCAGCAAGATCTCCGGATCTGTCCCCCATTGAGCATGTTTGGGACTGGATGAAGCGTCGTCTCACGCTGTCTGCGCGTCCAGCACGAACGCTGGTCCAACTGAGGCGCCAGGTGGAAATGGCATGGCAAGCCGTTCCACAGGAGTACATCCAGCATCTCTACGATCGTCTCCATGGGAGAATAGCAGCCTGCATTGCTGCGAAAGGTGGATATACACTGTACTAGTGCCGACATTGTGCATGCTCTGTTGCCTGTGTCTATGTGCCTGTGGTTCTGTCAGTGTGATCATGTGATGTATCTGACCCCAGGAATGTGTCAATATAGTTTCCCCTTCCTGGGACAATAAATTCACGCTGTTCTTATTTCAGTTTCCAGGAGTGTATATGAAATGGAAGGACCATGTAGGGATTGTAGTCTGGGAGGCAAATGGTGGACTTAGGTTTGTTGGGAGAATTTTCGGAAAGTGCGGTTCATATGTAAAACAGAACAGATACAGGACGTTAGTGCGTCCATTACTTGAGTGCTGTTCGAGTGACTGGGATCCTCAGCGGGTCTGACTGAAGGAAGACATCGGAGCCAATTCGGAGGCCGGCTGCTACATTTTTTTTACCGATAGTTTCGAACAACACCCGAGTATTGCGGAGGTGCTTCGGGAACTCAGTTGGGTCTTCGTGGAGGGAAGTCGTCGTTCATTTCGAAGAACGCTTTCGAGAAAATGTAGGGAACCGGCATTTGAAGCTGACTGGAGAAAGATTCTACTGCCACCAACGCACATTTCCGTTGAAGACCAAGAAGATAAGAGAAATTAGGACTCGTACGGAGGAATATAGGCATTCAAACAACATAATGCGCTAGTGGTAAGGTGCACTAGTCTGCAAATTTCGAAGAAGACCCAAGAGACGTTTTACGCCTCTATTATGTAACTGATGTATCTGTGCGTAGGTGCCAGACGTAGTAGTCGTAGTTCCTGGTGGTCAAGTGGTTAGCGTTCGAGCATTGTAAAACAAACGTGTGTGAGGCGACGGTTCGACTCCCGCTCAAAGCATCATTTTTGTAATACAAGAGTAAATTCTTCAGCATTCAAAAAAATTGCACATGCACTATTCGTTCTTGGTAAATAAGTAACGTCTCACCGCTACGCACGTTAACTGCCAGTGGGTCCTGTTTGTGTGTCTGCATCTCCAAGCGTAGAGGTGGAAAATAGTTCAGGGTACCTTACCAGATTGAACGTATAAGGGATTTCGCAAATTTTCAGAAAAACTCCGTGCGTTTCCTCATTTATTTCTCGATACTAATAAATATATTTGGGCTAGTAATTAAAGTTAATTAGAAATAGTAAGCAGTCAAATAACATGAAATTCACTGAAACGTCGTCCAGACGTTTTTAAGTAATACATTTTTTGAAGTTTATTTCCTCTGAAGTGTCACATAAATTAAGTAATATGACTAGCGATGAAAAAAATATAGATAGATGTGTGCAGGTATCAAACCGGCGCCTTATACACGTTCGTCTTCCGTTGCTCGAACGCTAACCACTTTTTTTGTACTCTCATTTCGTTCGGTATTGTTCGTTGCATTTGTTCGGGACGGACGTCCCATGGCACCTGTTCAAGTTCATCGTTGATCGAGAAACTCAATTTTATTTTTTTTATTACAGAGGGCAGTTAACCCTCTGACCGAACACGCTGAGCTACCGTGCCAGCGTGCCAGACGCCTAAAAGTTCTCTTGCGATTTTCTCGAAATTCCACCATATTGAAACTTCCTGGCAGATTAAAACTGTGTGCCGGACCGAGACTCGAGCTCGGGACCTTTGCCTTTCGCGGGCAAGTGCTCTACCATTTGAGCTACCCAAGCACGACTCACGCCCGTCCTCACCGCTTTACTTCTGCCCGCGAAAGGCAAAGGTCCCGAGTTCGAGTCTCGGTTCAAAATGGCTCTGAGCACTATGGGACTTTACATCTTAGGTCATCAGTCCTCTAGAACTCAGAACTACTTAAACCTAACTAACCTAAGGACATCACACAACACCCAGTCATCACGAGGCAGAGAAAATCCCTGACCCCGTCGGGAATCGAACCCGGGAACCCGGGCGTGGGAAGCGAGAACGCTACCGCACGACCACGAGATGCGGGCTCGAGTCCCGGTCCGGCACACAGTTTTAATCTGCCAGGAAGTTTTATATCAGCGCACACTCCGCTGCAGAGTGAAAATCTCATTCCACCATATTACTTGCACGTTACTTTCTTTTAATGACCTGCTGAAGGTGCAAAGTTTGAAGTAAATCTGTGATCCCAACGTCGTCGCCTCCCCTTGTTAGAAGGGGAGATCAGACGCCAAAGTGGGACCGAAAACGCCGAAAAGGGAAGGGGAAAAAGAAAGAAGAACAAAAACGGAAGGAATAAAAAAAGCAGGACGATAGCTGGAGGCCAACGTATAAGCAAGTAAACAGAGAATGGTAGGAGGGGGCAGAGGGGAAGGAGTGAGGGCAGCGAGGGAGTGGCCCTGGGGAAGATATTTCGGCCTGGAAAGACGAAAGCGTCGCAATAGCTCGGTGCCCCTGTGTGGAGGTGGGGGAGGGAGGGAGGCGGCGGCACAAATTCGTCGTAGGTTCCCGCCACCGACGTCTGAGCACCACAAGGGAGTTCGTCGTACTGTGCACCAAGCATATCGTTAACACCTACGCATCTGCACTTTCCATCCGAGAACAAGTAATGCCCTCCCTGACATTCTGCATCATCCTGCGCCATTGAGGGGAGAGTCGCGGCAGCTGGACCAGGAAATTACGGTCTCACGCGTAGATTGTCGTCAACACCACGACGGAATCGGCTGCGTCTGGACTGGTGCAGGAGGCATAGGCTGCCGATGAATGGTACCGCATTGTGTTCAGCGGTGAGCCGCGGTTCGGCTCTCTCGTGGATGAGTGTTGATGAGTGTAGCCCAGAGCTGGGAAGATGTCCAGTCTTAGAATGTTTTGGGGAAGGACACTGGAATTGCTCCTAGTGTCATTGTCTATGGAGACATTTGGTTCGACACTAGATCAGCTCTGACAATGACTGAGGAAACCCTGACAGCGCAAGGGTACGCCATGGACGTTCTGCGTCTCTCGTGCGACAGTCTGATGGTACCATTTTTAAACAGCGGAATTCTCGCCCACGCTTAGCACGTGTCTCTGGCCTTGCCGCATGATCCTGTGGCACTCCATAGTCCCGGTCAGAACATGTGTCATCAGCTTGGACGTCTGTGTCTAGGATACCATGGAGCATTTACCACAGCTGTAGGTCATATTGCCTCGGGAGAGGATACAAGGGCTTTACGACACCCTTACTAGCCGTATCAGCGCATGCTTCCAGGAAGAAGAAGTGCGAGTTTTTTGTAAATTTGATTCGATATTGTAATCACGGAAGTAGCATCAAACAGCCTCTCATTTCACTAGTATACTCCTCAACTTATGGTTGCCTCACCTTGTTTCTCTCAGGCGACGCTACTGCACCGAATATAGTGCTAAGCGCACAGTGCGGAATCACTAAACAGTCACAGGGACACGAGATGAATGATAGCGCCTAATCGAATTTAAGCAAACAGAGGTGAAGAGGTTATGAAAAATGTCGGCTGTCAGAAAGAGATTTCATGTATTACTTTATTTATTTATTGATTTATTTAACCTGGCAAGGGTCATCAGGTCATATCTTACATCTAACCAGGCACTTTCCATAGTTTGCTTCCATATGTTTTAGTAGGCACGTTAAACTACATCTAGTAAAAAAGTGAAATACACAATTACAAAGGTACACTTGTAAAAATAAATACAAATACAGTTTATATTCGTAGATGAGAAGTACTGCAATAATTAGACATTATGATACAGAGAGATTTTAGACAGCAGTGCTAGAAGCAGTAATGAAACGGAGTTAAGGAAATATAAAGGAAAAGAAAATTGCGTGGCTAACGGAGATAGAAGAAGAGAAAGGAGCAAGATAGAATACGCTAGCTTTGCTATTTGACATAGGTGAAAATCGGCCTTGTACATAATTTTGTGGAAAACGTTATGAAAATGATAGTAACATATGCTTCAACTTCTTCACTAAAGCAGCAGGGGATTGAATTTTGCGCAAAGTAAGGGGCAGTTTGTTCCAGAGGCGGACAGCGGCAGCGGAGAAGGGGTTCGCAAATTTTTTGTTTTGTGAGTGGACACAGTTAGGATACCGAATGAAAGTGGTCTCGTGTTTCGATTATGATGGCATGAAAGGTGTTTAATTTCTGAAGCAAGATACTGTGGTTCTGGCGCGACGAGGAGCCGGTCAAGTAGACATACAGTGTGGTAGTCACGCAATTTGTCCGGCCGCAGCCACCCTAGCTCGGAGTATGAAGCACGGACATGATCGGATCGGTGAATGTTGCAGGTGTAATGCACACAGGCATCCGTGGTTAGTTCTAACCGTCTTTTGTTTTCACTACTCATGCCTTGTTGAATTACATCACTGTAGTGGAGGCTCGGTAGAACGAGTACTTGAACGAGCTGGCGTTTCACGTCCTGTGGAAATACGTTCCGAAACTTTTTGATAGCAT
The DNA here is from genome assembly GCF_023864275.1 of Schistocerca cancellata. Taxonomy (NCBI): domain Eukaryota; kingdom Metazoa; phylum Arthropoda; class Insecta; order Orthoptera; family Acrididae; genus Schistocerca; species Schistocerca cancellata. Next base: position 496,774,571 of record NC_064634.1, read on the forward strand.
AGAGACAAGCGGACGTCTTACAGCACACTGCAACTGTATTTTCTGCCCAGTTGAGATGCTCATTCATTGTTACACCCAAGTTCTTAACCGTTCTCTGATATGCTATTTGAATACCGCCGAACAGAACAGGAGGCAGCCGTTGGCGGAAATCTGAACTTATTAATTTCTGATGAGCTATTAAGATTACTTGTGTCTTTTTTGCATTTAGTTCAAGCCCAATGTTTCTCGCCCATGTGACTGCTGAAGACAGCTCATCATTCATCTGAGCGATTTCATTGTTTATATCCTCTGGTCTGAAGCTTAGGTAAGTATCGCGAGTAAAAAGATTGACGAAGTGACCGATGTCTCAGCAACACCGCGTGCAATAAATTGCTCATTATTGAGAGACATATCAAGGTACTTCATAATTGATGGCGTGTCTCAGGAAACCGTCATCTCCGTTGGTACAATGAATCTTACTCCATTGAGCATACTCTTACACATCATTACAATAGGTACACATTTATCAACATGTAACACAAAATCACCGTAACGACAAGAAGATGGAAATTTTGTATACAGCAGGCAAGCGCCAGTATCTTTATGCGATTAAAGAACTGGAAATTTACAGTCTCAAAAGAAAAGGGTACGACGAGAATCTTAATGAACGGAATGAATTTTTCCTCAGCGCTTATTTTAATAATTACGATGACCTTCTCCACTAAATGTTCAGTGCGTGACGTGCTCACTGGTTCCTGTAACAAGAACATTTTTTGCCGCGACAGTTGGTCGCAGATGGGCGTTGGCCGCCGCAGACTGCAGTCTGCGACATACGTAAACACACTAGTGCTTCGGTCTTCACTCAACCTGCCGTGTATGTGGCGCACCCTGTTGGCCACTAGATGTCCCCACAGTATTATCTTACAAATGGTTTGTTAACAGGTAGTGATGCTGTTTGCTAAGAGTTGTAGCTGTACTTGAAACCTGATTTCTTTTTCATTCCTATCTTAGGCTGAAGTAAGAGTTCCGATTATTTTTAATTTTTTTAATGAACCAAAGTCCTTCAAGCTGCATTTTAAGAAATGGATGACTCAAATAACGCAAAGCAGGTGAATGAGTTAATTTCTCAGTTTTCGTTTTACGAAATGTATAAACAAATAATAAAGTGTGCAGCCACCGCTGTGGTTGAGCGGTTCTAGGCGCTCCTACGGTCGCAGGTTCGAATCCTGCCTCGGGTATGGATGTGTGTGATGTCCTTAGGTTAGTTAGGTTTAAGTAGTTCTAAGTCTAGGGGACTGATGACCTCAGATGTCAAGTCCCGTAGTGCACAGAGCCATATGAACTATTTGAAAGTGTGCAGTTCAGGCCGCGCGGGGTAGCCGAGCGGTCTGAGGCGCTTTGTCACGGTCCGCGCGGCTCCCTCGGGCACGTGTGTGTGTGTTGTCCTTAGCGTAAGTTAGTTTAAGTTAGATTAAGTAGTGTGTATGCTTAGAGACCGATGACCCAGCAGTTTGGTCCCTTAAGACCTTACCACATTACATTACATGTGCAGTTGACTGTGAGGTTGTTTTCTACATTTGTACTTCATAATTTATCTTGTAACACATCTTTCATATTAAAATGAATTAGGTTAACGTGTTTTATAATTTTATTCTTTAATTTACAATGAACGAATATCCTTTGCAGTGTAGTGGCCCACTACCTAAGAGCGAGTCGTTCTACTGTATGCCAATTCGACGACTTGCGTGTCCGTAAGTTAACCCTGCCCCCAACAGGGAAAAGGGGACCCGTAGTTTAACGTGGAATACCAACCACGTGTCGTTGCTGGTGATTTCTCACATCGCTCAGAGGTAAAGTTTTGGTTGAAGACCGTCTGAAAATTTTTGTGGCCATGATTCGATGTGGAACTTCTCGGTTGCTCTAGACAGCCAGACCTGTGCACATATCACATGACTCATTTTTCCCACTGCATCCTCCGTACGTTTTACATTAGTTTTACATCATTCTTACCGCCACTGGCAAACTGCACCTTGTAGCTCTAGGATGCTTTAATGTTATTTCTAGTGTCATTGACGGTATTATATATAGCGTTACACTTCCATATTTTTTTACGTTGTCAGATGTCTTTTTACCTTATCCGAACTTAGATCTGGATATGATCTGCTAATCAGATCGAAACCAGTCAATTTATTAAAACTAATGATCCAGACGGAGTTTTTCATTCATTATGCTAAGAAGTATAGTGTAGCGTCGAGAACGATAAAAGGAAACAGATTAGATTTCTGTGACGCGTTAGCTGTTGTGGATGTAGAGACTCATTGCTCAGTTCAGTGACTAACAGATAAATATCAGAATTTATTGACTACAGAGCTGCGTAAGGAATTGACGCAAACGTGCTGAATATCAACGGTAAGCACAGGATGTGTTTACAACTGCTTGAAATGTTTCAGGACAAAGATGATTCACTTCTTTCGGATCGACGTCAACACAAATGTGATGGCAGCCAGCCAGAATCAAGAGCGACAGACGACACAGCTATATAAAACTTAAATCAAAGGAATTACTGCTTAAAAGGGACTGTTCGAACGATGCAGCGTCCCTTTGGCCACACCATAATATTGACTTATAGCCTTTTATTTCACCGAGATTTTATTGTTTACGTATGGTACGAAATTGCAATAAATACCAAATCAAATACAGTGTTGTAAAAACCGCTTAGTGAAATTTTCATGGACATTAACAGATGTATCGTTGCTTATTCTTTCTCACTAAACTTTAGAACAACAGACCGTATGCATTTCAGATTTTGTGAGAGGTTTAATCACAGTGTATGACTAAAACAAGACTACAAGAGGCTAGGGAAATTTTACGGTGCTAAACACCTGTAATTTGAAAGAGAAAATAGGTCAACTGGGACGAGCATACCACAAAAATGATGAAGCGGATATTTTCAGACATAGGCGATATGAAAATAAATGATGTATACTTCACTTCCGTTCATGTCATAAGGGATCTCTTTTGGGTATCTCATCAAGCCATGATTAAGTCCAAAAGCGTATAACAGGAATTATTTGATACATTTATTCCTAAACGAAATTTCTCACAGATGATATATCTCTTTTCGGAATCAACAGTCTTACATTTGTGTCAAGAAAAGTGAGCATCACTAGGGAAGACACATTTTTAGTAACTTGTCAGCAGCCATAAAATTTTAAGCTACTAATAAAGCTCAGTTTAAGAGGAGCCTAAGATATTTATTGATCGTCAGTACCCTCTTCTCCATTGAAGAATGTATCAATAGAAACGAATGATGTTTGTGTGTTGTTCATAATATCAAACAATAATGTTGTTAACAATCTCAACAGGAAAGGGAAGGGGAAACTGGCTGGGGTAATAGTAGGAAATTTAAGGGGGGGAGGCACTGCCATGAATGGTAAAATACCAGTGGTTACAGGTGTTGGAGCAGCACCTTTTTTAGGATAGGTAAGACAGAAAGATGTCAAGTTCTACGAGAGGTCAGGATTGAAACAAATCTTCAGTTTAGGAAAGAAATTAAACAGCACAATTCTAGCACATTGGATCACCAATCACAGCTGTCAATTATAAATTTTCACCAATCACCAGAAATTTTATCTCCACCAAGTTGTATCTCAGTCCTAGGTAATTGCATTGATGAATTAAAGTCACCCAACCCAGTTGACATAATCTGCCTCTCTGAACACCATGTGACCACTGGTATAGCAACTAGGCCTAAGCACAATGAGAAACTCAGACAGGAGAGTACTGCAAATGTTAGAATAAGGAAAGGTTCTCATGAAAGTATGATTAAAAATAATGTAAGTATATTTCATCAAAATATCGGGAGTTTAAAGAATAAAATAGATGAGCTTCTGGTTTGTTTAGAAGATTTAGAAGCTGAGGATGAAATAGATATACTATGCCTGTCTGAGCATCACATTGTTACTGATATGGATAAGGTAAATGTAAGTGGATATAAGCTCTCTGCACATGTAATGAGAGAAAATATGGAGAAAGGAGGAGTTGCCATATATGTCAAAAGTTATCATTGTGCAAAAAGTATAGAAACAAAAAAGTTTTGTGTAGAGAAACATATAGAAGCATGTGCCTGTGAGCTTAAATTAAATAAAGGCACATTTATAATTGTAACTGTATATAGGTCCCCATCAGGAAATTTTCATCTATTTCTGAAAAATTTGGACTCCTTGTTGTGCTATCTGTCAGACAGGGGGAAGCAAATTATTATTTGTGGGGACTTCAATGTAGATTCTATGAAAGAGGGTAATAGGAAAAATGACCTCGAAGTATTACTCGGTTCTTTCAATTTGACACCCGTTATTGATTTTCCTACTCAGGTGGTAAAGGATAGCAGCTCACTGATAGATAACTTCTTTATAGACCAAGATAAGTTTAACCATATAAATGCTCAGCCTGTTGAGAATGGTCTTTCTGATCATGGTGCACAGCTAGTTACAATATATGACATAGCTCCATTCAGCAATACTAAACAGTCCTCCAAAGTAGTACGTTCAGTCAACGATTTAACAATTGCAAATTTCAGGGAAAGCCTACAGCAGTTAGACTGGGATGAGGTGTACCGTGAACCTGATGCCAATTTAAAATATAATTTATTTCATGACATTTTTGTAAATGCATTTGAAAACTGCTTCCCCAAGAAAATAGTTAAATATACTCGTAAGAAACCTCGTAACAAACCATGGCTTACTAAGGGTATAAAAATATCTTGTAACCGGAAAAGGGAAATGTATCTGACAGCAAGAAAGAGTAGTGACCCAGAAACTATCAAACATTATAAAAAATACTGTGTTATATTAAGAAAAGTTATTAAAAAATCCAGAAGTATGTGTATCATGTCTGAAATCAGCAACTCTGATAATAAAATTAAAACAATTTGGAATATTATTAAAAGAGAAACAGGTCAACCAAGAACACAGGAAGACAGTATTACCATCAAATTGAATGAAAACTTTACGAACAAAAAGTCAGAAGTTGAAAATATTTTTAATAATCATTTTCTAAATGTTGTGGACATAGTAGGATCCAGGTGTTCATTAGAAGATGCTAGGCTGTTAATGGAAGAGGCCATACCTATGCAATTTGATACAATTGAAATCTCACCCACTTCTCCCCCTGAAATTAGGAAAATAATAAATTTGCTTAAAAGCAAAAACTCACATGGAATTGATGGTATTTCCAGCAAAATACTAAAAGCTTGTTCTCAACAGATAAGTAAGATTCTCAGCCACCTGTGTAATAGCTCTCTGGAACAGGGCATTTTCCCTGATAGACTGAAATATGCTATTGTTATACCTTTGCATAAAAAGGGGGATAGATCTGATGTCAACAATTACCGTCCAATCTCCCTTCTGACAGCTTTATCCAAAGTTTTTGAGAAAGTAATGTATTCAAGAGTAGCTTCACATATCTGTAACAATGAAGTACTAACAAAATGTCAGTTTGGTTTCCAGAAAGGTTTATCGACAGAAAATGCCATATATGCTTTCACCAATCAAATTTTGAATGATCTGAATAACCGAACACCACCCATTGGGATTTTTTGTGACCTCTCAAAGGCTTTTGATTGTGTAAATCATGAAATTCTGCTAGACAAGCTCAAGTATTGTGGCATGAGTGGGACAGTGCACAAATGGTTTAATTCGTACCTAACTGGAAGAGTGCAGAAAGTTGAAATAAGTAGTCCTCATAATATGCAAAGATCAGCACATTCCTCAAACTGGGGAACTATCAAGAATGGGGTTCCACAAGGGTCAGTCTTGGGTCCTTTGTTGTTCTTAATATATATTAATGACTTGCCATTCTATATTCATGAAGAGGCAAAGTTAGTTCTCTTTGCTGATGATACAAGTATAGTAATCACACCTGACAAACAAGAATTAACTGATGAAATTGTCAATACTGTCTTTCAGAAAATTACTAAGTGGTTCCTTGTAAACGGACTCTCACTGAATTTTGATAAGACACAGTACATACAGTTCCGTACAGTGAATGGTATGACGCCATTAATAAATATAGACCTTAATCAGAAGCATATAGCTAAGGTAGAATATTCCAAATTTTTAGGTGTGTCCATTGATGAGAGATTAAATTGGAAGAAACACATTGATGATCTGCTGAAACGTTTGAGTTCAGCTACTTATGCAATAAGGGTCATTGCAAATTTTGGTGATAAACATCTTAGTAAATTAGCTTACTATGCCTATTTTCACTCGTTGCTTTCATATGGCATCATATTTTGGGGTAATTCATCACTGAGAAATAAAGTATTTATTGCACAAAAGCGTGTAATCAGAATAATAGCTGGAGTCCACCCAAGATCATCCTGCAGACATTTATTTAAGGATCTAGGGATATTCACAGTAGCTTCTCAGTATATATACTCTCTTATGAAATTTGTTATTAACAACCAAACCCAATTCAAAAGTAATAGCAGTGTGCATAACTACAATACTAGGAGAAAGGATGATCTTCACTATTCAAGATTAAATCTAACTTTGGCACAGAAAGGGGTGAATTATACTGGCACTAAAGTCTTTGGTCACTTACCAAATAATATCAAAAGTCTGACAGATAACCAACAAGTATTTAAGAAGAAATTAAAAGAGTTTCTGAATGACAACTCCTTCTACTCCATAGAGGAATTTTTAGATATAAATTAAAAAAAATTAAAAAAAAACAAAAAAATATAAAAAAAATAAATATAATAAAAAACACAAAAAATGAAAGAGTTGTTATATTAACTTAAGTGTGTTGTTAAATTAACTTAATTATGTCATGTATTGGAAAATTTGACTCGTTCCACATCATTACGAAATATCGTATTCATGATCCATGGAACTAGTATTAATCTAATCTAATCTAATCTAATCATTGGGTATTATGTAAAATCTGCTGTAAAGCTAAATTTTCTGTAAATCGCTTTTTTCTTTTATGATATGTGGCTCCAAGAGTCTAAGAATCATCGTATGCACGTCAGTGTATTGTACATTTACATGTTTGTGCAGAGATTGTTATTATCTTTTAAGTGAAAATATTTTCAAAATTTTTATACTTATTCTACACGCTTTCTAACCATTTAGCTTGGAATCTGTGGCATGGTGATTAGCGTCTGTTTTTCCTTGTATTGTGGATAATTGTTTCATGACGCGTTCTGCATCCTTGAGGATCACTTCTGAGTGGAACTACGCAACAGAAAGTACATCTAATCTAATCCGGATGTAACGATAGATTGAGACATTCGTATTAGTATAACGCTACCTGCTACTAGTTGCCAACATGCCACTGCGACCTCGGTGCTACTCTGTCATGCGTGACAGGAACAATCTCGTAACCACGTTCCGCCTTCACTTTGATCGCGCGAGGCTGAAACAGCGCCTACATTGATTACAATGGACGTAATAAATGCTGAGAACAGTCACTGCAGTACTTAATCATAGACAACCCTATGCAGCAAATGACTTGATTACAAAAATGTCTAGTGAAGTGGTGAAAACACATAGCCACAACTTCAAGCCAAGCCTTTGTTAGCAATAAATAATCTGGCGATATGGAGGCACATAGTCACACACACACACACACACACACACACACACACACACACACTTACTGATCAGCCAGAATATTATGAACACCGACGTACTATCGATATAGACCTGTCCAGGCGATAGCAGCGTCACCTGATAAGGAATGACTGCTAGTCGACATACGCCCGGTGCATGAAGCATCAGTGAGCGTGCTGCCCGTGTGCAGAATGAGGCCGGCCGGAGTGGCCGAGCGGTTCTAGACACTACAGTCTTGAACCGAGTGACCGCTACGGTCGCAGGTTCGAATCCTGCCTCGGGCATGGATGTGTGTGATGTCCTTAGTTAGGTTCAAGTAGTTCTAAGTTCTAGGGGACCGATGACCTCCCATAGTGCAGAATGGAGCGCGATCCATCTGAATTTGACTGGGGGCAGATTGGAGACTCGGCACGAGCCTTTCCGAAACTGCTCGACTGGTCGGGTGTTCGATGAGTGTTGTGGTGACTCTTCAACACGTGGCGAAACAAAGGTGAAACAACGTCCATACGTTGTGCGGTTGCGCGGCCACCCCGCATTAGAGATTTCGGACGTCATATGTTGGGCAGAGTGGTAAAACGATGAAATGTGGCGAAACTAACATCAACATTAATGCTCGTCAGAGTACAAGTGTGTCTGAACACACAGCGTGCCGAGTACTCCTAACAATGTGCCTCTGCAGCCGACGACCAATCCATGTGCTAATGTTAACACCACCACATTTCCGACTACAACTGAAATGGGCACGTGACCATTGGCACTGGACGTTGGTGCAGTGGTAGAGGATTGCGTGGTCTGATGAATCCCGGTACTTTCTTCATCATGCCGATTCCAGGAGAACAACTCCTCGATACCTGTACCACAGAATGGAGACGAGCTTGCGGCGGCTCCATTACACTCTGGGGAACATTCACGTGGGCATCCATGAATCCAGAGCAGTTCGTGCAAGGCATCACGACAGCCACAGAGTATCGTGCATTGCCTGCAGACCAAGTACGCCCCTTCACGACGATCACATTTCCCGATGGCAGTGGCATTTTTAAACAAGATAATGCATCATGTCACAAGGCCAGGAGTGTGATGGAATGGTTCGAGGAACACAGTGACGAGTTCCAGTTGATGTGCTGGCCCCAAAATAGCCAGATCTGAACCTGATCGAGCCCGCATCTCGTGGTCATGCGGTAGCGTTCTCGCTTCCCACGCCCGGGTTCCCGGGTTCGATTCCCGGCGGGGTCAGGGATTTTCTCTGCCTCTTGATGGCTGGGTGTTGTGTGCTGTCCTTAGGTTAGTTAGGTTTAAGTAGTTCTAAGTTCTAGGGGACTTATGACCACAGCAGTTGAGTCCCATAGTGCTCAGAGCCATTTGAACCATTTTTGACCCTGATCGAACACATCTGGGATGCAATTGAATGGGGTGTCAGAGTTTATCTCCTTCCTTCCCAGATTTACGGGCTTAGATGACTTGCATGTGCAGATGTGGTGCCAACTCCCTCCAAAGACCTACCAAAGTCTTATTACTTCCATGCCACAATGCATCGCCACTCTTATCTGCGTCAAAATGGACATACCATTAGGTAGGTTGTCATAATGTTCTGGCTGATCAGTATACACTCATGCTGATAAATTAAGGATAATTGCACAATGTGGTGCCACACAACGTGGTACTACACAAAACTGGCGCCAATGGCATAGGCACATAGGGAACAGACACAACACAGATCTGTAAGTCCACGGTATTTTGTCGATAAGTTGAGAAAAGTGTCCTGAAACACATTTGCTACAAAATGCCACTGTTTCCTGCGCACGTACCCCGACATCAATATGGGATATGATCGCCATGCACATGTACTCAGGCCGCACAACAGGTTGGCATTCTCTGGATCAGGTGGTTGAGCAGCTGCTGGGATATAGCCTCCTTCTTGCGCCAGTGCCTGTAGGATCTCCTGAAGTGTTCCAGGTGTTTGAAGACGTGCAGCGATACGTCGACCGAGAGCATCGCAGATATGCTCGATGGGGTTTAGGTCTGGAGAACAGGCAGGCCCCTCCATTCACCTGATATCTTCTGTTTCAAGGTACTCCTCCACGATGGCAGCTTGGTGGGGCCGTACATTATCATCCATCAGGAGGGAGGTGGGACCCATTGCACCCATGGAAAGGCGGACATACTGCTGCAAAATCACGTCCCTATACACTTGACCTGTTACAGTTCCTCTGTCAAAGACATGCCGAGGTGTACGTGCACCAATCATAATCCCACCCCACACCATCAAACCACGACCTCCATACAGATCCCTTTCGAGGACATTAAGGGGTTGGTATCTGGTTACTGGTTCACACCAGATGAAAACCCAGCTAGAATCACTGCTCAGAGTGTACCAAGACTCGTCTGTGAAGATAACCTGGGACAACTGTTCCAATGACTATGTGCTGTGTTCTTGACACCAGGCTTGATGGGCTCTCCTGTGACTGGGGATCAGTGGAATGCACCTTGCAGGGGTCCGGGCGAATAAACCATGTCTGTTCAGTCGTCTGTTGGCTATGTGTGTGGAGACAACTGTTCCAGTGGTTGTGGTAAGGTCCTGAGCAAGGCTACCTGCAATACTCCGTGGCCGTCTTCTTGTGGTGTTGTACACTGTGGACGTCCTGTACTGTAGCGCCTAAACACGTTTCCTGTCTGCTGGAATCGTTGCCATAATCTTGAGATCACACTTTGTGGCACACGGATGGCCCATGCTACGACCTGCTGTGTTTGACCAGCCTCCAGTCGCCCTAGTATGCTACCGCTCATAACGTCATCAATATGTGTTCTTTGAGCCATTTCCAACAGACAGTCACCACTGGCACGTCTGAAAACGTCTGCAAAGTTATTCGCTGCACCATACTCTGACATGCACCAACACACCTCTTCGTATGTAGACTGCTGCCAGCGCCATCGTGCGACGACTGCAGGTCAAATGCACCGCATGGTCATACCCCGAGGTGATTTAAACCCTCAAACCGCCCACCAGATCGTTGTTTCATCATGTATCAGCATTATCCTTAATTTATGAACTCGGGTGTATATATGGGTATATCTCCTTTACATCGTCAGCCGAAACAAATTCCGCTCATCATGTTTCTCTTTCATACGACGCCCAGCGTCGACGGATACCTTCGGTTTGTCTCCCGATGCAAACGAAACTATTTTTAAATCGTAATTTACGTGCTAAATTGATAGAGCGGTCCCTAATTAGTCTAGTGTGTTATTCGTTTTATCGATATGCATTAACAGGAACGGCAAAACACGGCGAATACTCACTACTCCACCAGCGACTGAGCAGCGCTTTTGCGTGGAGGAGCAGTCGGTGCAGCCCACGGCGGTGTTATCGCTTCCGGAGTTTTAACTTTCATTGGTGTTTCACTGTGCCTTTTATCACACATCAATCAAACTAGTATCGCACTAGACTAATGTGGCATCACTATGTAGAATGAGCGCGTAAAATTCCTTTAAAAATAATTTGGTTTTTAGAGGGAAAGAAACGGTGACTTTTCGTCGACACTGGGAAACGCATGAAGGACATCTGCCGAAACTCCAGAGGAAACGCAGCGGACGACCCTAATGATTAAGAGACCATACATCTCACGGGGTGTTCAGAAACAATCTGAAAAGCTTGTAAGGATGTTACATTGTTGATTGTGCTGATTATTAATCGTTAAGGGAAAAAATCGATATGTTGTGCCGTCTAGCGCTGAATGTAGCCAATCAGGATGTTGCGCCAGCAAATATCAAGCGGGCCGCCAGGGAGAGTGTGTTGCCAAACGCGTTTTTTGTTTTGTTTCATAAAACTGAAGAAAAGAACGATACACAAATTGGACGTGGGACAGTCGTAAGGAGCGAGCGCGAGCCAGACTCCTAGCGGTCTCGTGCGTTATCTTCTGCGCTATGAGATCAAAATGGTTCAAATGGCTCTGAGCACTATGGGACTTAACTTCTGAGGTCATCAGTCCCCTAGAACTTAGAACTACTTAAACCTAACTGACCTAAGGACATCACACACATCCATGCCCGAGGCAGGATTCGAACTTGCGACCGTAGCGGTCGCGCGGTTCCAGACTGTAGCGCCTAGAACCGCTCGGCCACCCCGACCGGCTGCTATGAGAACAGCCTGACACTAATTGTATCTGGCGGGCCTCTTGAATTTGGGCGCGCAACTGCCTAATTTGCTGAATTCAATGCTAATTAATTAGGAAACGGCGCGCAACTGCCTAATTGGCTAAATTCAATGCTAATTAATTAGGAAACGGCGCAAGGTATCAAATTTTTTTATTGACAACTGTTTCTGAGGAGAATCTACCCTGTAACACCTTTAGAGGCTTTTCAGACTACTTCTGATCACCCTGTATGTTTACAGTAACCCAGAAATGTCATTGATGTGTTGTAGATGGTGTCTTGAGGAACAAATCAATGATAAAAACCCGGAAACATCATCCAATGACGCTACAGATCGTCGAAGTTGTAGGCGCTAGCGCCTGCCAGTAGGCAACCCGTTCGACAACAAACCTGACACTGTAGCTGACGAATCGTAGGCGAAATGTCTCGCAATGTTGTTTGTTATTCAATGATCGCGACTGATTGCCACGGTCACCATTGGAGAAGATGGATCTAGCTGTGACGTAGAGAGGCCTTGTCTCCTGCGAATGCGATGCTCTGTTGCCTCGGTGGATCACGGTTTTGGACACGTGGTTCCATCTGCCATTTACTTTTCTCCTGCAGATTTTAGCGGATTTCTCAATTTCTTCCTCAAAACAGCTTCAACAACCCATAGAAGGTTGTCGCAATATTTCTGGGACACCCTGTGTATATATTTATGAGTCTGGAAGTAAAGTTAACCTTTCTCCAAAACCAAGCACAGTCGATCAGATTTTGCATTATGTGTGCATGTGTGTGTGTTTGCGGTTGTACCCTCAGTTCTCTCGTTGCCCACTACAGTGGTTGTGTGGTAGTAGCTGCTCTAACTGTGGACATAAGAGTGAAGTGTTTGCCAGCTCATCTTGGTGGCTACTACGGTACCTTCCGTCTCTTCCGCGCCACTTACCCTTCCCTCTTTGAAACTCTGAAGGTGGAAGGGGTAAAATACAGAATCCAGATGTCAGTTATAAGGGTCCAGGGCATGATTGAGAAGGGAGTGAGAAAGAGTTTCAGCCTATCCTCAATGTCTTTCAATCTGTATATTGAGCAAGAAGTAACGGAAATAAAAGAAAAATTTGGAGTGGAAATTAAAGCCCAGGGAGAAAAATAAAAACCTTCAGGTTTGCCGATGACAATTCTGCGAGAGACACCAAAAGACCTTAAAGGGCAACTGAACGAAATGGACAGCGTCTTGAAAGGATGATATAAGATGAACACCGACAAAAGAAAAACAAGAATAATGGAATGTAATCGAATTAAATCAGGTGATGCTAAGAGACGAGTTTTGTTATTTGGCCAGCAAAATAAGTAATGATTACCGAAGTAGAGCGGATATTAAATGTAGCCTGGCAATGGCAAGAAGAGGGTTTCTGATAAAGAGAAATTTGTTAACACCAAGTAAACATGTAAGTTCAGGAAGTCTCTTCTATAGCTATTTGTATGGAGTATAGCCATGAATGGAAGTGAAACATGGACGATAAACAGTGTAGATAAGAAGAGGATAGAAGCTTTTGAAATGTGGTGCTACAGAAGAATGCTGAAGACTGGATGGGTAGATCACGTAACTAATGAGAGGGTACTGAACAGAATCGGGGAGACTAGAAATTTGTGGTACAGCTTGACCAAAAGAAGGAATTGGTTCTCAGACATAAAGCGATCACCAGTTTAATATTGGAGGGAAATGTGGTAGGTAAAAATCGCAGAGATGAATAAAGTAAGCCGATTCAGGACGATGTAGACTGCATTAGCCATTCGGAGATAAAGAGACTCGCACAGCGTAGAGTATTGTCGAGAGCTTCATTAAACCAGTCTTCGGACTGAAGACCACAACAACAACAAAAACAACAACAATCCTTCAGGCAAAAATTCCAGCTTGTTCTATAAAGTTTTCCTTTTACGAATATTCTTCAATGATAATGTTTTCAAATGTTCTGGAATATTCTCCAATGTTTTAGAATACACCTTGGACCGGTACCAAACGTTGTATGTCGATAGGGTATCCACCGAAACACCGATTTAATTCGTTCCATGTGCTCTGGTCCAGGAGCGTATGTGTAGACGGTAGTTAAAAGGAACACCCGAACTACGGGGCAGAGGAAAAGCATATCTGTGAGTGAATGGTTTGATTGTTTTGTATATCTCGCGTGGGTGAGTTGGGAAAACATGGTGACGTCGTACCAAAGGTACCGCGTTCAAACCCCACTGATGACAATTACTGTTAACAAGTGAAACTGTTACATGGAAGAACATTTCCGTGATACGTAAAAGGACTTTTCGGGGTTTGTAGCAAGGTTGTTTTAGCAGCGTGCTTTCGCTTCGTTAATTGAACGTTATGTACTTATTATTGATGTTATTTTGGTTATTATTACTATTAGATTTATTGTTATTATTATTATATGATGCAATTCTGCAATTGTATCTTTATTTTTCTGTTCTAATTGTATATTCTGTGAAACTACAAATTTACTTTACAGGGAAGAAATGAACCGAAAGCAGACCGCCAGGAGAACATTGCTGTAAACTCCAAACAGTCCTTTTATATGTCATAAACATTTTACCCATTCAACAGTTTCATGCATAACACAGTAACAAAATTATTGCCAATGGTATTGGAAGCCAGGACCTTGTGCAGAGGATCTAACGCTCTACATACTTCCCCACGGAAACTGTACACAGAAGTTACTCACAGTTATGCTTCTCCTGTGCTCCGTAGGTCTGGCGTTACTTTTAATTAACGTCTAATCCCGTTCTGCTGGACGACAGAACATAGTAAGAGCTACATCGGAGTTTTGGTTGATACTCTATCGATATACATCTGGAGGTCTAGGTGTAAGCGATGTGTTGTGCAACGTTGTACTGACGGGGGAACAGTTCATTTAATAAGAATTTCCTCTTACACAGAGAAACTACTTAAACCACAATTATTTTTTTAACGGAGATTTTTTACTACAGAAAACAATGTGCTTCAGCAAAAAAATCCGACGAATAGAGAATACGCCACTAGTTAAAGAAAAAATAATATCTAATGATAGAATCGTGAACATAGGTGAAAAACTAAATTTCTGAACACCATTTCTAAATCAGTTAACGTTTCGCTATGCCCTCGCAAAAAGCTTCTGAACAGGTCATAGGAGCCAAAATATTAACTGGAAAAGAAAAACAAGGTAAGTCAGCATTAATACCACAAATTCACTCATTTCAAATAACTTTATATTCAGTTTTAGAAGGTTCCAGTTTCCGGTAAAATTAGTGTACAGTATGATTATCACTAAACCACAAGAACAAACAATGCAAAATTGTGGAGCAAATCTAGAAGAATCTGTTACTCGGATCGACAACTCTGTGTGCCATGTTCGCGTGTTGTGCAGCTGCAAAACTTATTCGTCTCTGGAACCGAAAGGAAAACACCAAATGTACTTTGCTTCCACCGTTTTTTGCCCAACATTTCAGCCTTTAATGAAACATATTGGTTACAAATGTATCATTCAAAGTATTTTCCATCGCTGGCCACTACTTTCCCCCGTCTTTCGGGCAGTGTACGAATCCCACATAGAAAAAATTGTTCATCTTTTGAAGCGATCCACGAATCGATCAAATTTGTGACTTCTTCATTAGATCGGAAGTGTTGGTCAACCAGGCCATGCGCTATTGATCTAAACAGGTGATAGTCAGAGGGAGCAATGTCCCTAGAATACGGTGGATGGTGTAGGACTTCCCATTTTAACGTTTCCAAGTACGGTTTGATCTCTTTTGCAACGTGGGAGCGTTGTCGTGGTGCAAAATCACTTTATCGTGCTCTCGCTGTATTGCGGCCATTTGTCTTTTAATGATCTGCTCAAACACATTAATTGCGTTAGATAACGAGCACTTGCGATTGTTTTACTTGGTTTTAACACTTCATAGTACACGACGCCGAGCTGGTCCCACCAAATGCAGAGCATGATCTTGGAGCATGAATATTCGGTTTGGCCATCGACGTGGAACCACGGCCGGGATATTCCCATGATTTGCGTTTATGGTTATCGTAATGAACCCATTTTTCGTCCCCGGTCACAATTGAATGCAGAAATCACTTCCGTTTTTGCGTCTGAAGCACACAAACGTCGTTTCACGTCTCTTGGTTTCAGCTTACACGGGACCCACGTTCCTTCTTTCTGAATCATGCCCATAGCCTTGAGACGTTTTGAAATTTCTTGCCGTGTCACTCCCACTAATCGTGCCAATTCTTCTTGAGTCTGACGCGAGTCTTCACTCAGCAATGTCTCCAATTCTGCATCTTCGAAAACATTCTCTCTTCCACCACTACGCAGGTCTACTACGTTAAAATCACCGTTCCTGAAGCGTTGAAACCACTCACGACACGTTCTTTCACTAATAGCGTCCTTACCATACGTACTTGAGTGCATTCGATGAGACTCAGCCGCTGTTTTCTTCATATAGAAACAAAACAGTAACACTTCCCGCAAATGACGAGATTTAGGCTCGTAAACTGACATTTTCAATCAAGAACAACTTTATGATGCAGACACGAGGTCCAAGCTAACTGCCTGACGTCTGCGATCTGTTTCTTTCGACTGCTACTCACCGTTGTCACCACCTATCGGCAAACGGCGGAAGTAAAGTTGTACACCTTGTATGTTATAGCTGTATTTTTTAATAAAATAGGTATTATACTATACAAATGAGGTGATTAATTTCACTCCTTTTACCACTCATAAACCAAATGGAAAAAGTCCAAGGGAAGTGGTTCCTATTTAGCTAGCCATGATGGAAGTATTAAAGTGTTGTACCCAAAATTTAAAACTTCTAAGGATTTGATGTCTGTGTCAGTGTATGTGTGTGAGCGTGCACGTATATCAGAGGCAGACGCAATGAATAATATGAATATTTAAACAAATAAACTGAAGTAAATAATAAGTGCAAGCGTTCAGGAACATATGGATGACTGGAATGTTCTTTCCCAGTGTTTGTTATACACTCCTGGAAATGGAAAAAATAACACATTGACACCGGTGTGTCAGACCCACCATACTTGCTCCGGACACTGCGAGAGGGCTGTACAAGCAATGATCACACGCACGGCACAGCGGACACACCAGGAACCGCGGTGTTGGCCGTCGAATGGCGCTAGCTGCGCAGCATTTGTGCACCGCCGCCGTCAGTGTCAGCCAGTTTGCCGTGGCATACGGAGCTCCATCGCAGTCTTTAACACTGGCAGCATGCCGCGACAGCGTGGACGTGAACCGAATGTGCAGTTGACGGACTTTGAGCGAGGGCGTATAGTGGGCATGCGGGAGGCCGGGTGGACGTACCGCCGAATTGCTCAACACGTGGGGCGTGAGGTCTCCACAGTACATCGATGTTGTCGCCAGTGGTCGGCGGAAGGTGCACGTCGACCTGGGACCGGACCGCAGCGACGCACGGATGCACGCCAAGACCGTAGGATCCTACGCAGTGCCGTAGGGGACCGCACCGCCACTTCCCAGCAAATTAGGGACACTGTTGCTCCTGGGGTATCGGCGAGGACCATTCGCAACCGTCTCCATGAAGCTGGGCTACGGTCCCGCACACCGTTAGGCCGTCTTCCGCTCACGCCCCAACATCGTGCAGCCCGCCTCCAGTGGTGTCGCGACAGGCGTGAATGGAGGGACGAATGGAGACGTGTCGTCTTCAGCGATGAGAGTCGCTTCTGCCTTGGTGCCAATGATGGTCGTATGCGTGTTTGGCGCCGTGCAGGTGAGCGCCACACTCAGGACTGCATACGACCGAGGCACACAGGGCCAACACCCGGCATCATGGTGTGGGGAGCGATCTCCTACACTGGCCGTACACCACTGGTGATCGTCGAGGGGACACTGAATAGTGCACGGTACATCCAAACCGTCATCGAACTCATCGTTCTACCATTCCTAGACCGGCAAGGGAACTTGCTGTTCCAACAGGACAATGCACGTCCGCATGTATCCCGTGCCACCCAACGTGCTCTAGAAGGTGTAAGTCAACTACCCTGGCCAGCAAGATCTCCGGATCTGTCCCCCATTGAGCATGTTTGGGACTGGATGAAGCGTCGTCTCACGCGGTCTGCACGTCCAGCACGAACGCTGGTCCAACTGAGGCGCCAGGTGGAAATGGCATGGCAAGCCGTTCCACAGGACTACATCCAGCATCTCTACGATCGTCTCCATGGGAGAATAGCAGCCTGCATTGCTGCGAAAGGTGGATATACACTGTACTAGTGCCGACATTGTGCATGCTCTGTTGCCTGTGTCTATGTGCCTGTGGTTCTGTCAGTGTGATCATGTGATGTATGTGACCCCAGGAAAGTGTCAATAAAGTTTCCCCTTCCTGGGACAATGAATTCACGGTGTTCTTATTTCGATTTCCAGGAGTGTAGTTATTGAGTGTCGAGTAGAGGGCCAAATGAGATTTCTGTACCATGATTACCCAGTGTTATCTTTACCGGAGAGAGAACTGGCTATGTCAGCAGTTTTGGTCGGAGAAGTGTGATGACTGGATGATGCGTAACGTAAGCCGACAGCCATGCCGCGCCCTGTCCTATGTAGTTCTTCTGGGGTGTTGATCGCAGTGTCAATATATAAAACTGTCCGACGTTTCGGCCACGGTTGCAAGCGGCCTTCCTCAGGGCTGTGCTGAGTAGGCTGCTGAATGAGAGAGACGTTTAACCAACCTGTAAGGGCAGGAAGTATACAGAAACATCAGGCAGATTGAATCGCAGTGGTTAAGAAGAGGTAAACTGCTGAATGCTCTTGCCTTCTAGAAGGAATGTAGGGACACCAATGTACTGCCAATATTCTTACAGCTGACGTCCCATATAGAATCAAACAAGACCAAGAATATGTGGTTACAAGCGAGTAAGACTTTGCTGTGGCAGAGGATCCGGTACATTCCTATTAGCCTCGATAACAACAACAGAAAACTGTGTGAATTGCATCTCTTTCTGACAAGAGAGCTGGAGGTAAAAGATTGGGACATGTTCAACAGGTTAACCTCTCAACAAGCCACAAGATACAGCGATATTACCACTGACAGTATGAGAGGAAGTTCGCCAAACTGCAGCCGAAATCGACAGAAGAAGAACCGATGTCGGACATACGACAAACAGGCAGTGATCAGCCTCTCCAGCCACACCTTAAGCGACGCAGCCATACAGATTCTGGCTAAGACGATGAATTCCTCAATCGCACCACAACGACTTCGAAAGAGGATATCATAGAATCTATTGAGACTTCCGTACGCCATCTACCGCAAGCTGAAGCGGAGAAGACACGACATAATACGGTACGAGTCCTGACTCATGCAAAGCCGCCCAAACAAAACATCAGCTGGAAGGAACGCAGTGCTTTCGTGGAGCTGACGAAGAACCCTCACTTAGCGGTGGTACAGGCAGACAAGGGCAACTCCACCATGGTACTGGACACAACAGAGAATAACAAAAGAATGGAGGTCCTTCTTAGAGAACCTACTCATAGGAGACTTAAGGGTGATCCGATAGCGAAGACAATCAAATCTACACAAGCACAAAAAACTAGAAGGAACTTCGACACGGCCACAGGACTCATCCCTCAAGCTCCAAAGGCACCAAGGATATATGGGGTACCGAAAGTCATAAAGGAGGATTTTCTTTAAGGCTCAATAACGAAATAAAATAGATGATCTAGGCTCAACGAAAGATGCGGTCGACAAGGCAAACACCTCAGGAGTCTACAAAATCGTTTGCGAATGTGGACTAGTGTAGGTGGGCAAGACGAGACGGACGATCAGCACACATATTCCAGGTGATGATGTTTGGTTTGTGAATTGCGTGGTCCTCGGCGCCCGTACAAAGTCCCAATCTGTACAGAGTCCAATCTAGACACTTTCATTAATGATGATGAAATGATGAGAAACACCCAGTTTCTGGGCAGAGAAAATCCCGGACCTGGCGGGAAATCGAACCCGGGACCCCGTGATCCAGAGGTAGCAACGCTAGCCACTCCTTTTTTTCTTTTTTGCAGACGCTCTATCCATCTGACCCACTTTTATTTAGATTTTTTTCCAGGACTCGAACCGGGGAACTCCTGCTTAGATGGCAGACACTCTACCCATCTTTTTTTCTCTTTTTTCTTTTTATTTTTACAACTAGAAAAGAAAATTACTGTGTTAGAAATAAAGAAACTGACGAACGGGACTCGATTCATCGATCCAACGATCACGGGGCTTGAACGCTAACCACTTTATTTCTTTATTTATGTTATTTTTATTTTTTTTTCTTTTTTTTACACTGCTCGCTTGCACCCCACAGTACAATACCGCAATGAATTTTAATTTTTTTCTTTTTCTCCCGACACAGGAAACACCGAAATTATACACTCAAATGGCAGTGTATTGCTTCAAAGAACGAAAATATTCACCACTTTTTTTCGAAAGTACTCATTGAAGGCAATCAATTAAAATAAAAGAAATCACTTCGACAAAAACAAAGGGGTGAAATCAGAAAAACGTATAGGAAGGAATGGGGCGTCAATTTTAAAGTGCCCGCACATTCTTTCTTCCTTCACATCTACATGGTGGAACATCTAAATCCATAGAAGTGTCCACAAAAAAAAAAAAAAAAGAAATTAATAAAAGGGAGAGGGGCATGGCAAGTCATCCAACGCCTTGTCGATGAAAAACAAGATACAACATATTAGAAAAAAATTCACGATAACGGGGCATCCTGAGCCACGTCTAATGTGCGGTGGCCATATATTGGGAAGAGGCACACGGATCTGCGTCATATCCACTCACCATCCCGTAGCGGACATAATGACCAACAAGCCACATAATGGTATTGTTCTTCGATCGACGACAGGAGGTTGAATCGGGACGCACAAGAATCTCTCCCGAGATAGCCACCTCCGACGTCCTGAGGAGAAAAGCCAGTTGTCGGCGAAGCCAATGGTCATGACCGCAGGAAATCAACCGTTGAGGTAATGTATCAGTATCATGGTAACGATTGCAACGATCCGTTACACTGCGGCCAATACAGAAAAGTCTCACGTTGGTAGGTACAATAACATGAACAACTTGCTACCACGAGGACGCCACTGCCATCGGGAAAATCTGGAGGCTGATGTTAGACCAAACAATCTTCCAGTTCGTTCTATGAGGAACTGGCCAGCAGTTTAACAGCATTTTTAGGGAGAAGTTCGCTTGGGAAAGAATATTTACTCCTAAATAACTGACCTCAAGAAAAAGTTCCTTCACGTGCCGTAATTTATAACTAATCCAACCAATATCTGCTGGAGGTGTTAAACTCGCCGGTCGGATACAGTTATAAAGGCGAGCTGTAAGTGACCGGGGGGGGGGGGGGGGGGGGAGGGGTTGACACGTCAACACGGCGCGACGGATGAATAAGGCAGAAGCCTTAAACCGAATGTCATGGAGGCCCAAACCTCCCTGCAAACGGGGCCGCACCATGGTCCCATTACGCACCCGAAATAAAGAGTGGCGCCAGATAAACCTGCCAGTTAAACTTTGCAACTTGCGGGACATCATCGCAGGAAGCGGAAAGATTTGTGCAATAAAATAAGCCTTACTTAACACATACGTTTCCATGGCCCGAACATTATGAAGAAGTGAGAGGGAGCGACGCTCCTGTTCAATGATTGAACCCTGAATCTTATCCGTGACTGACTTCTAGTTTATCGTACCCATCTTTAGGGGACATCTGTCAATTATAACACCCAACGATTCATATCGGGTGACCTTCGTAGCCCATGGAATTTCAGCAGCCTCATATCCTCGCAAATTGAATAAACGACATTTCTGGTCATTAACCCGCCCTCCCGTAAGAAAGCAAAAGGCATCCAAACCTTCCTTCAGCAGTGGTATACCATCATGGGTACGGAGAAGAACCATAACGACATCAGCATATTCACGAACGGTAAACCTTTCTCCCAGCAGCATCCAGCCACTCAAACGAGCAGCTATAGATGGCAGTAATGGTTCCAGAAACAGCACGTAGAGCGACATTGATAATGGACTCCCTTGAAGGACGCTCTGACACACCGCGATGGGACGCCCGAGTACCAGTGATGAGAGAGCTAAACAGCCGCCGTGCAGCATTGTTAAAACCAACAGTCGTCAATACTCGCGTAAGGAATCCATGATTGATGCGGTCGAACGCTTGGTGAAAATCAATGAAAAGCAAAGCGCTTGGCACGGGAATGGTGGAAGCAATCGAAATTAAATCTCGACATTCAGCAACGGGACTCAGGAGAGTACGACCCGGAAGACAACTTTGATGGCTCGCGATGATGGTAGTCAACAATACCGATAGCCGGCTATTTACCGCTCTCGCCACTATTTTATAATCATAGTTGAAGAGGGTTATCGGGCGGACCTGATCCACACACAAAAGTCTCGGTTTTTTTAGGATCAGGGCTATTTTAGCAGCTTTAAAGTTAGGCGGGAGAAGGCCTCCGTGGAACACTTCATTCCCCATGGAAGTTATTGCATCTCCTATTAGGGTCAAAATCGAATACGAAATTCTTTGGGAAGACCATCGGGGCCAGTTGATTTATGGGAGGGAGAACGAGCCATAATATCATCATCGCGATGGAATACAGAGAAAAACTCTTCCTGGAGAGCTGCTGTAACAACACGATCAAGGAGGGAGGTGGACCGTCTGAATCCACTTCAGCATAAAGCTCGGAATAGTACTGGTAAAGTTCACGCATGATATCAGATTGCGAGGACCAGTCACGCCCATCTAGAGAACGAATGGTAGAAAGACAAGTCCTTTGAGATCGCTTGTGAAGCCGGAGAAGATGACAGAGAGAGGTCAATTCATCCTGTACGATTGAACAAAGCTGGGAACGCAGTCGGACACCATCCATTTGCCTACGTTTGAGTTGGAGAAGTTTTGCCCTCACACGGTGGACGTCGACGACCCTCAAGGGGGCATCACGAGCATTATCGTTAAGATCGCCAAGGACTGCATAGTTAAATTCCCTGGTGCGACTTATTTCAGCCGCTTTTTCTGCGCTAAAATGCATGAGTGTATTTCGAATCCGGGGTTTAGCAAAGGTAACCCACCATTCGAGAAATGAGGAATAACGCGCCTGGGACTGGGTTGTCTGCCGCCATACGTCTGCGATGATGCCTTCCAGAGAGGGGTCCGTGAGATGTAGAGTGTTTAGCGTCCATAAAGGGCGCGAAAGATGGACCCGCTGCGGGACGAGGTTAAAAGTCATGGAAACAGCACAGTGATCAGTGAAAGTGGCGGGAATGACATCTATCGAAAGAAGCTGACTACATATGGGGGCAGATAAATAAAAGCCGTCCAATCGGGTACTTGAAGTAGCTGTAAACCTCACCAATGAAGGATATCTGCAAACCCAAGCATCCTGGAGATGCAAGTACGTCCCCATATCATTAATTTCACGACAAAATGTATAATTGGGGGTCTGATCAACACGGCGTAAGACGCAATTAAAATCGCTCCGGCTTCCGTCGGAGTAAATAAACAACTTCTTGCTTATGAAACAGCGCGCGATCGGATGAACGACCGGATCCAGACGGTGCGTAAAGAAAAATTAAGGTGAGGTCATAAAAGCTACAGCCTATACCGCGACCATCATCTAGCGTTTCGAAGTCCGTCAGCGGGACACCATCTCGATAAAGCAAAGCCATACCGGTAGAATTTTCAAGTGCGACATTGAAAAACATAGAACATCCTGGAAGACAAAACACATCAAATAATACCTCTTGTAAACACACGATATCAAATTGGGTATCGTAAATAAACAGGCGTAACGCAGCAAGCCGTAATTGGGAACGTATCCTATTAACATTGAGGGTTAGAAATGTATACGCCTGCATCCGTTAACACATGTAAGGTCAATGAAACAGCATTAAGGAAAAAGCACAATCACGTCCGTCTCTCCCCAACGTCGGGAGGCGGGGAAAAGAAGGTATAATGCTAGTCCTCCACACCTGACGCCGAGGAATCCTCGCTTCTTTTTTTTTACGACGCGCCGCGCCAACGGTTGGTTGAAAACGCTGTTTCACACCACTCTGTGAAAACATACACTCTTGATGTGGAGGGGTTGGGGGTACGTCAAGCTCCGATTTGACAAATGGTTCAAATGGTTCTGAGCACTATGCGACTTACCTGCTGAGGTCATCAGTCGCCTAGAACTTAGAACTAATTAAATCTAACTAACCTAAGGACATCACACACATCCATGCCCGAGGCAGGATTCGAACCTGCGACCGTAGCGGTTGCTCGGTTCTAGACTGTAGTGGCCAGAATCGCACGGCCACTCCGGCTGGCTCCGATTTGACAGAGGAGCCATCGTCACCGCACTTACCGGAAATCGGGGAACACAACTCAGAACGACCAGCAGCAACATCAGGTAAAGAAGACATAGGTAATGCAGAACCGGTGTCGGGTGCCATCTCGTGAGCATCAGGAAGAGAACCCGTAGAATCCTGTTGCTCGACCGTCTCAGCGTGGAGGAGGAGTGGTACTGCACTGTTGTTGTGGTCTTCAGTCCTGAGACTGGTTTGATGCAGCTCTCCATGCTACTCTATCCTGTGCAAGCTTCTTCATCTCCCAGTACCTACTGCAACCTACATCCTTCTGAATCTGCTTAGTGTATTCATCTCTTGGTCTCCCCCTACGATTTTTACCCTCCACGCTGCCCTCCAATACCAAATTGGTGATCCCTTGATGCCTCAGAACATGTCCTACCAACCGATCCCTTCTTCTGGTCAAGTTGTGCCACAAACTTCTCTTCTCCCCAATCCTATTCAATACTTCCTCATTAGTTACGTGATCTCCCCATCTAATCTTCAGCATTCTTCTGTAGCACCACATTTCGAAAGCTTCTATTCTCTTCTTGTCCAAACTATTTACCGTCCATGTTTCGCTTCCATACATGGCTACACTCCATACAAATACTTTCAGAAATGACTTCCTGACACTTAAATCTATACTCGATGTTAACAAATTTCTCTTCTTCAGAAACGCTTTCCTTGCCATTGCCAGTCTACATTTTATATCCTGTCTACTTCGACCATCATCAGTTATTTTGCTCCCCAAATAGCAAAACTCCTTTACTACTTTAAGTGTCTCATTTCCTAATTAATTCCCTCGGCATCACCAGACTTAATTCGACTACATTCCATTATCCTCGTTTTGCTTTTGTTGATGTTCATCTTATATCCTCCCTTCAAGACACCATCCATTCCGTTCAACTGCTCTTTCAAGTCCTTTGCTGTCTCTGACAGAATTACAATATCATCGGCGAATCTCAAAGTTTTTATTTCTTCTCCATGGATTTTAATACCTACTTCGAATTTTTCTTTTGTTTCCTTTACTGCTTGCTCAATATACAGATTGAATAACATCGGGGAGAGGCTACAACCCTGTCTTACTCCCTTCCCAACCACTGCTTCCGTTTCATGTCCCTCGACTCTTATAACTGCCATCTGGTTTCTGTACAAATTGTAAATAGCCTTTCGCTCCCTGTATTTTACCCCTGCCACCTGTAGAATTTGAAAGAGAGTATTCCAGTCAACAATGTCAAAAGCTTTCTCTAAGTCTACAAATGCTAGAAACGTAGGTACTGCACTAGAACACTGTAAAGGCTGGCCAGCAGGTGACGTCTCTGCGGGAACAACGGGACCCACGGGAAGCGTCACGTCGACGGTTGAAGTGGGGGACGCAGACTGAACGCACATTTCAACATCAACAGAAGCAGCTACATCCTCTCTGGTAATACTGGAATCACAATTAACATCAATAGACAGCGCATTACTGCCAGAAGGAGCACCCTCTGTCAGTGCCGTGTCACAAGAACGAGACCATAGTGGGGCGTCCTCGAAATCTGGACCGACCTCAGTCCGCCGGCGGTTGACGTGCGCTGCAGGAGCCGTCGTCCCCTCGTGGACAGACGCCGCATTGGTACGCGTCGGTAACGGTGGAAATTCGCGAGGAGTAGGGGGTAATGTTGCCCCTACATCGCTTAAGGGGCTCCGGAACGCCCTATACTTGCAATGTTAAAATATACAGATTATTTGGAATATGGGCTACAACTTAACACAGGGAGTTTACAGAATTTTAGTTCAGTTATTAAAGATGATTTTTTTTCAATTGTAATGAAAATTCACAACATTTTTTTGCAATTTTTTATTTATATATTCAAAAATATACAGTTTTTTGTAAAAAGGCAGTATTAAATGATGCAGAAAGTACTGTGTAACATTTACTGAAAGTTTGAAACAAATATGTTTGGAAGATCCTTAGAAGACATGTAATTAGTATGAGAAAATAAAAGTTTTGTGAATCGAGCGACAAAGATTGGATTAACTTTTTAGTGCATTCCAGGTCCATACGATGGATTATCTTCATCCTCTGCAAACTCCTCCTCCAGCTTCCTCTTGCTCCTCCTCCTGTTTACTCTTGCTTGTATTTATAGACTCTTTACAGCCCTGTCTGCAGCCCGAAGGCGTTCCTTGTCTAAAGCAAGCATCGCTCGTACCATGTTAGGACCTATCTTCATTCCCATATTTCTAAATACCTTGCACCTTACAATGTTGCCATCATTGAAAGTCGCAACAGCATCATACACACCAAAGTGAAGTGTTTCTATTCCAACAAATACAGTCTTGGGGATTCTCGACCATATAACACTATTTACACTTTCATTGGGGTTTTGAGTTTTTCCGTGAATACACTTTTTCAACAGTTCAGTTATTATTATTATTATTATTATTATTATTAACAATTATTAATAATTGGTTAATAATAACACCATTTGACAGCAGTTTAACAGCGCCACAGTGGGTCACGCCCATGTAGAACACATTTCCAGAAACATTTAAAAACAGTTGTAGACTTCGGAATTGAATAAATTATATATCTATTAAAAGGTAATAGTCTGCAGATTCAGAAAACGCAAAAAAATAAAAATTGAACTTTTCGTGATTTTGAGCCTTTCCGGAGCCCCTTAAAGCTGGAGACCGACTGACAGCTGACTGCGAAGTTACCATGTCTGCTAACGTTAAAGGAAGCCGTTTTTGATAACACGACGTCAGAACAGTAGTACGGCGCGGGCAATCAGATCTGAGACGACCGCTTTCGTTACAGAGAAAACAAGTTCCTTCTTGCCCTTTATACGTAACGTGGATTCGGTAACCGCAAACAGTTATGTGGGAAGGAATATTCTTTTTAACGCACATGTCCACAGTCCGGATACCACTATAACACTGGAAGCGACGTTGTGCTGACCAGCGTTCCCATCTAATACGCCGTACGACTCCAAACGGAAGCAACGCTGTTTTAAGAAATGAATCGTCCACTTCAGGAGGGAGGTTATGAATTCCAACCGGAGTATACTCGAGTGCCGCATTTTCAAGCAGGACTTGACTTACGGAACCATAGCGATGTGTAAACAACACTTTAGAACCAACACGGGAGAGAAGTCTTTCTACTTGAACGGGATCATAAAACTTCACAACGAATGCATACAAAACAGAATCAAAGTAAGCAGTATCTACCTGATCAGGTGTAACACGGATAACATCAGCCAACCAACCGTGAATTTCTAAGGAGCCAGGTTGAACACGACGCGTAATCTTGTCAAAACTGAAACGAACAGTAGCTCGACGAGGAATAGACTTAGGACACTCGACAGACACCATGGCGCGGGCAGAAAACACCGTCGCCAAGAGGAAGACGACAACAAACTCCGCTACGCAACTACTATGTGACTCCGGCCGACACACCAACAAGACTGACAAGGGAACCTCCCCATCGCACCACCCTCAGATTTAATTATAAGTTGGCACAGTGGATAGGCCTTGAAAAACTGAACACAGATCAATGGAGAAAACAGGAAGAAGTTGTGTGGAACTATGAAAAAAATTAGTAAAATAAACAAACTGAGTAGTCCATGCGCAAGATAGGCAACATCAAGGACATTAAGAGGTCAGGAGCACCGTGGTCCCGTGGTTAGCGTGAGCAGCTGCGGAATGAGAGGTCCTCGTTTCAAGCCTTCCCTCGACTAAAAATTTTATTTTCTTTATTTTCGCAAAGTTATGATCTGTCCTTTCGTTCATTGACGTCTCTGTTCACTGTAATAAGTTTAGTGTCTGTGTTTCCCGACCGCACCGCAAAACCGTGCGATTAGTAGACGAAAGGACGCGCCTCTCCAATGGGAACCGAAAACATTTGATCGCAAGGTCATAGGTCAACCGATTCCTCCACAGGAAAACACGTCTGACATATTCTATACGACACTGGTGACGGCATGTGCGTCACATGACAGGAAAATGTTGTCGACCCACCTAACTTGTACACTTGGCGAATGGGTAAAAAGATTCTTCTACCTTGCCCGATTTAGGTTTTCTTGTGGATGTGATAATCACTCCCAAAAAAGTGATGAAAACATAAGAGTTAAACTTTTCACTCGAGGGAAAACTTGAACCTGGGACCTGTCGTTCCGTAGCTGCTCTCGCTAACCACGGGACCACGGCGCTCCTTGAGTCCCATTGTCCTTGATGTTGCCTATCTTCGCGTGGACTACTCAGTTTGTATATTTTACTAATTTTTTTTATAGTTCCACACAACTTCTTCCTCTTTTCTCGATTGATCTGTGTTCAGTTTTTCAAGGCCTATCCACTGTAGCAACTTATATCTAAATCTGAGGGAGGTGCGATGGGGAGGTTCCCTTGTGAGTAGCTTCGACACAAGCGGCGCTGCGGCACAGGCGGAAGTTAACGACAACCTGCTCGCTCGACGTGCAAGGCGACGCTGCCACTACACCACGAGCTGCGGACGCGTATTGCAGCGACTGAAAGATATATCCATCTGGAACACCAGGATGAGTGTGAGAAAGAAATAATCTTCTGTGAAGCCCGCGTACTGGTGAAACTGCCGTTCACATTAACGTGGAAGGTTAGAGAGGCGACAAAAATAGTCAAGCGACCCGCCGACATAAGTAGACAGGGCGGGTATTGGCTTTCGGCGACCTGGTTGCCAGCAGTGACAACGCCATGGGAGGACAGTACACGCGCAGCAAGTCATAATAGGCGAGCGGTGGTCGCACGTTTGCACGCAGAGCGCAGCCATGCCGCTGTACGTCGCAAGTAAGCTGCGCTATGTCACGGCTATCGCCCGTTTCTAATTCGCCTGTTTCAATCACCGGCAAGAGATAATGTAAGCACTAATCAAGCACGTTTTTATCCACCAATGACAATAATACAAGGACCAATAAGCAACGCTTAACGTCCCTCCATCTATCCTAAAGTACCCTACCAAATTACGTAAACAGCTTCCTCCGCTCCTATATAAGATCTAAATGCTCTCTCATTCAGCAGACGATCATTGTAGGCAAAGTCATCCCTTCCTTCTGCCTCCTCGATTTCTATATCACCATCTATGGCCGTCCTATCGCTCTCACCCCCACCCTAAAGTACCTCGGCGTCTCCCTCGACCGTCGCCTCTCCTGGACCCCCCATCTCCGGACAATCCGAGCCGAGGCACGCTCCCGGCTCCGTCTCCTCAAGCTCCTTTCTGGCCGCACATGGGGTCTGGACCCCTCCACCATCCTCCACACCTATAAATCCCTCATCCACCCTATCGTCTGCTACGCCCATTCTGCCTGGATCTCCACCCCTCCTACCTTCTACAAATCCCTTCAAACACTTGAACGCTATGCTCTCCGCCTCACCTATCGTATCCGTCTCCCCTCCCCCACACGGATCCTGTACGATCTTACTCCGTTCCCCCACCTCCTCCTCTTGCTCGAACGGATACGGATCCTATACACCCCCCGTAAACTAGATCCCCCTCACCCGCTTGTCTCTCACATCCTCTCCCACCCTCGTCCGCTGCCGTGCCTGTATTTCCACGTCCCACCTGCTCTCCATCACACCCTCTCACGAGGCGGCTTCCGCCAGCTCCCCCTCCCTGATGATCTACATCTACATCTACATTTATACTCCGCAAGCCACCCAACGGTGTGTGGCGGAGGGCACTTTACGTGCCACTGTCATTATCTCCCTTTCCTGTTCCAGTCGCGTATGGTTCGCGGGAAGAACGACTGTCTGAAAGCCTCTGTGCGCGCTCTAATCTCTCTAATTTTACATTCGTGATCTCCTCGGGAGGTATAAGTAGGGGGAAGCAATATATTCGATACCTCATCCAGAAACGCACCCTCTCGAAACCTGGCGAGCAAGCTACACCGCGATGCAGAGCGCCTCTCTTGCAGAGTCTGCCACTTGAGTTTGTTAAACATCTCCGTAACGCTATCACGGTTATCAAATAACCCTGTGACGAAACGCGCCGCTCTTCTTTGGATCTTCTCTATCTCCTCCGTCAACCCGATCTGGTACGGATCCCACACTGATGAGCAATACTCAAGTATAGGTCGAACGAGTGTTTTGTAAGCCACCTCCTTTGTTGATGGACTACATTTTCTAAGGACTCTCCCAATGAATCTCAACCTGGTACCCGCCTTACCAACAATTAATTTTATATGATCATTCCACTTCAAATCGTTCCGCACGCATACTCCCAGATATTTTACAGAAGTAACTGCTACCAGTGTTTGTTCCGCTATCATATAATCATACAATAAAGGATCCTTCTTTCTATGTATTCGCAATACATTACATTTGTCTATGTTAAGGGTCAGTTGCCACTCCCTGCACCAAGTGCCTATCCGCTGCAGATCTTCCTGCATTTCGCTACAATTTTCTAATGCTGCAACTTCTCTGTATACTACAGCATCATCCGCGAAAAGCCGCATGGAGCTTCCGACACTATCTACTAGGTCATTTATATATATTGTGAAAAGCAATGGTCCCATAACACTCCCCTGTGGCACGCCAGAGGTTACTTTAACGTCTGTAGATGTCTCTCCATTGAGAACAACATGCTGTGTTCTGTTTGCTAAAAACTCTTCAATCCAGCCACACAGCTGGTCTGATATTCCGTAGGCTCTTACTTTGTTTATCAGACGACAGTGCGGAACTGTATCGAACGCCTTCCGGAAGTCAAGGAAAATGGCATCTACCTGGGAGCCTGTATCTAATATTTTCTGGGTTTCATGAACAAATAATGCGAGTTGGGTTTCACACGATCGCTGTTTCCGGAATCCATGTTGATTCCTACATAGTAGATTCTGAGTTTCCAAAAACGACATGATACTCGAGCAAAAGACATGTTCTAAAATTCTACAACAGATCGACGTCAGAGAGATAGGTCTATAGTTTTGCGCATCTGCTCGACGACCCTTCTTGAAGACTGGGACTACCTGTGCTCTTTTCCAATCATTTGGAACCTTCTGTTCCTCTAGAGACTTGCGGTACACGGCTGTTAGAAGGGGGGCAAGTTCTTTCGCGTACTCTGTGTAGAATCGAATTGGTATCCCGTCAGGTCCAGTGGACTTTCCTCTGTTGAGTGATTCCAGTTGCTTTTCTATTCCTTGGACACTTATTTCAATGTCAGCCATTTTTTCGTTGGTGCGAGGATTTAGAGAAGGAACTGCAGTGCGGTCTTCCTCTGTGAAACAGCTTTGGAAAAAGGTGTTTAGTATTTCAGCTTTACGCTTGTCATCCTCTGTTTCAATGCCATCATCATCCCAGAGTGTCTGGACATGATGTTTCGAGCCACTTACTGATTTAACGTAAGACCAGAACTTCCTAGGATTTTCTGTCAAGTCGGTACCTAGTATTTTACTTTCGAATTCACTGAGATGCCCTCCTCCCCTCCATCTACCCCTCCTATCAACTTTGATCCTCCCCTCCCTGTGTTTTCTCCTTAGGACACCCTCTCTCCATTCTCTCTCCTTTCCCTCCATCCTCCCTTCCACCCCCCTTCACCCCTGGGCTTCCCCTACCCCCTCCTCCCTTCATTCCTCGCCCCATCCCCCCCTTCCATTGCCAACCCTGCTCGCCCCTCTCCCTCCTCCATCACCTTCCTCCCCTCTTGGCAGGTTCCCCGGCTCGCACACGCTAAGTGGACATTCGCACACCGGAGATCATTGCCATCAGTTTAGTGTTTTTCGCAGCCTCGCTCCTCCTTCACTTGCACTGTCTCATTCGTCAGTGTTTGTTTGCAGTGCCGACAGTTTTTCGTGTGTTTTCGTCGAGTGTGAACGGCTTCATGTTTTTTATTTATTGTATCTCCTGTTTTTTAACCACCGATTTGTTCCTTTTCTGTCTCTTTTTTCTCTATTATTGTAATGCTTGTGGCTGAAGAGCGGAGTGGATCTATTCGCTGCCAGCCCACCAGCTCAAAACAGCCCTGAGGAAGTCCACTTGCAACATAGGCCGAAACGTCGGACAATTTTACGTATTGGTAATGTGGTCAACAGCCCAGAAGAATTTTTTTGACGTTCTTGAGGGTATTTTTGTTCTGTTGTTACAACGGTAAAAATGTATGATTTTTTTCAGAAGACGCGTTTCGCTTTCTTGAGGTAAAGCATCATCAGCGGTGGTGATTTTTCGGCTGATTCTCGCTTACATCTGGAAATGCCGTCTGCTAGTACATAGTTGTTTTTCTGTGATAGACACTGACAATTTTGGTTTAATTTTTTTAATCAGTGTCTTACACAGAAAAACAACGATGTGCTAGCAGACGGCATTTCTCGATGTAAGCAATAAATCAGACGAAAAATCACGACCACTTATCATGCTATACCTCAATAAAACGAAACGCATTTGGTGAAAAAAACACGCATTTTTGTAGACAGAACAAAAATACCCTCAAGAATTGTAGAGCAACTACGGACACTATGGCCACACAAAAGAAGAATTTATTGATGTTGTCCTATGATGTTTCTATTGGTTGCACACGAATGGTTCACTAATACAGGGCTCTACAAAAAGACCTCAAGCATTTCGAAAAGTAATTACAAACAAACAAATATAAAGGGGAAATACTTTCAAGTGCGAACAACAAATACTATGAAATTTTAAATTAGCTGGTTTTTAAAATTATGTGGTTTAAAAGGCGTCCTCCACTGCTGAACACAATGAAGAAGCTTTTCGCGGAAGTTCTCAGCACTTCAGGTGTATTTCCAGTGGTATGGTAACCACTTCCATGGTGATTGCCTCCTTAAGTGCTTGTATAGTTGTGGCGCTGTTTTTGTGCGCTTTAGTGTCTATGTGTCCCCAAAGCAAAACATTCCAAGCTGAAAAATCAGATGACTCTGAGGGCCAGGCGATTTCTCCTCACCAAGAGATAAGACATTTAGAAAAACAACTCACTGAAAATTTGTAGAGAATGACGAGAAGTGTGAGCTGTGGTCCGACTTGTTGGAACCATACTTATCCCTCTACATCGTCCCCAACGAACTGGTTCGTTGGTTGGATGGTTTGGCGTAGCGGTGAAACAGAGAGGTCATCGGTCCCGAACTTGTTTAACGTAGGTCGGACGGTCTCTGTCATGTGACACTAGCGATTTGAATTAACCGTTGTCGTTACGCCATCTTTTTCGAGAGAATACTGGCCGCGACACCGAATTCAGGAATGGCGCACCAACCTGTCGCACGATGGTTGAGATGAGGTCGCTGGTGACATTCCTGATAGTTTTCTGCCGCCCAGTACCGAAACTTCTATCTATTTACAGTAGCTGACAAGTGCAAATCACAACAGATCCAGGTGGAATGAAGAATTTTTTCACATACAGCTCTGCAAGTTTCAGAATCTGTCTCACTTAATTCTTAGGTAACCATCATTATTATGCTGTCTCCAAGTACGTGTACACCATAATTACTCTACCACGAAAAGATTTGGGTTTACACTGGTCTGGTATGAGACGTTCCCCCCGGGGGGGGGGGGGGGGCGTCCACTGGGTGCCGAACCGGAGAAATCCCTGGGTTCGGTGTGGGGCGGAGGTGGCGTGGGTGGACTGCTGTGGCCTGATTGTGAACCACTGAGGGCTACTGAGGGACAAAGCCTCTCCATCACTTCTAGGTCCTCGGTTTAATACACACACCCAATCATTATTATGAGTGCATATGAAGATCTCTGTGCCGGATTCTTAGTGCACTCTTGTCAGACAATCCCAGGGCAACTGAATGATTAAGTGTTGAACGCTTTGGAGGCACACTCACACGTGGCACAATTTCTTTTCAGTGTAGAACCTCATGCTCAGAAGTATGATACCCAGACTCGAATAGCTTTTCTATCAGGAACAGAATCATGTCGTCCAACTTCTATCGGAATGCGACATGCTCGCTGGGTAGTAATCACAGAACCACCATTACGAAATCACTCCCCAACTTGTGCACGATGCTCATCTTGAAAAGCCATTGCGGCTACTGGAAACGACAGTTATACTGCTACCTATCGATACTCCTCCACATTAGTATCCCTACCACAGCTCACGCAGCGGTCTCACAAATAAGGGAGGTCATTTTGCTAAACCATGCACTTCCTGACAACTCTCGTCGACGTTGGAAACAATTTTCGGGGCAACTGGTATTACTCTGTACAGAAATAAACGTATTTTCTTCGTATTTTCGGTTTTCGTACATTTAGAATACCATTAAATAACCTTTCCAGACGAGTGTATCAAAACACGTATATTTTCTTCACCAGAATATTGTTCATCGGAAAGAGAATGATAACGGATTGTAACAAAAGGGGGCAATTGTCAAAGGCAACGAAAGGCACTGCACAAGCAAACGAGAACGATTTGAAAAATCCGATCCCACAAGAATACGTTATTAAAAGTTGAAACGACAATTGCTCTTCTATTGCATGGAGTTTCGGGATTTCAGCCAGATATATTTAGGCTGACAACCATACAGTCATCTTCAAGTGAGTGTTTTGCACAGAGCCGATGGCATATCTGGTTGAAATCCCGAGATTTCATGGAATGGTCTTTACACCGGAAAATTTCAAGAATCAAATATTCTTTTATTTGCAATATATCGATTCTACGGGAAGCGTTAAGGTCAAATTAGTATACTCACGACATTTTGTACAATGAAATGTAACCAGTCATTCCACTCCACGGAAAGGAAGCTTCGTACGGGCTCGGCAGAATAAAACTGACCCGGAAAATACTTCATGCACCTTAAGATAGGCAACCTAACAGACATGATCTGTACCCGCGGGTGCCTGTCTTAGGGTGCACGAAAAATTTTTGCCTAGCCTGAAATCTGAACGCTCACAGACAGGATGTGTTAACTGCCTGGAAGTAAAGGTCGGGTGCAGATAAACCAGCGTGCTTGCACATGCCCTCAACATATGCAGGAGAATGCCGCGTGCATATTGACACAGCGTTACCACCGACAGACAGAATCTGAAAAAGTCAAATGGCTCAAATGGCTCTGAGCACTATGGGACTCAACTGCTGTGGTCATAAGTCCCCTAGAACTTAGAACTACTTAAACCTAACTAACCTAAGGACAGCACACAACACCCAGCCATCACGAGGCAGAGAAAATCCCTGACCCCGCCGGGAATCGAACCCGGGAACCCGGGCGTGGGAAGCGAGAACGCTACCGCACGACCACGAGATGCGGGCAGAAAAAGTCATCATTGTGCGTTCGCAAGAGGCCAGCTGCTCGAATTGTGCAACGTAGAACATGTGAGGTGTTTGTATATGACAGGGGCCCAATGCTGGAGGAAATGGAGGCGCTTGGGAACCATCAGCGTCGTCAGGATTCTGGTCGGCCACGTCTGAAAACACCAAAAAAGGTGTTGGCGCCTCCACACCTGTAACTGCGGTACGGGCACAGCTGTTGAGACCACCGTCATCCACCACTATCGGTTGGAGACCAGATGAAGCCAGGCTTCTCGGTGGTAGTCGCTAACTCCCAGCAGCTTTCGAAGTGGTGACGTGCATGAGAGGCCCTGGACACATGTCACGTTCTCCCAATGTTTTGGCGCTCGGAGCGATCGCACACGACTTCAAGCCACCGCTGGGAATGTGCAGGCTCAGCACTACATCGCACACTGGGACTGTGTCCTCGTACCATCTTTCACCAAGACAACGCTCGTTCACAGAAAATACTGCCTCTACCCGTGGTGGTTATGTACTTCCTTTGTCAGCAAGAGCATCTGATCTATCCCTGATAGAACATGTCTGAGACTAGATAGGGGATAATGTTAATATCATTATCAATACCTAGAATGTCTAGAGTTAGTTACAACAGTTGTGTGTCAACTCACCTCAATAGAGCAAGGACTGACATCCACCATAACTGATTCAGGGCCTGCATCGAGGCCGAAGGAGTTGGAGCATTCAGACGACAAAGTACCAACGGCGTGCGCGTTCTCACAATTTCATTGTTAATGTAATGTAATCTGTGAGCGAGGGAACACAAGGAAAACCCTGACAAGAAGAAGAAACAGGGTGACAGAACATAAGAAATGAAGGAATAACAGCCATGGTTCTAGGAGAGTACTGTAGAAGCCAAAAACTGCAGGAGAAGACTGAGATTGGAAAATGCACAACAAATAACTGAGGATGCTGGGTCATAGTGCCACTGTGAGATGAAGAGTTCGGCACGTAGCAGGAAGTCTTGGTGGGCAGTACCAAAGCAGACAGAAGACTGAAGACCACTTTATATAACTGGAATCACTGAAACGAAACCACGTAACGCGTCAGTGCTTGATATTACATGTTAAGTGTGGTTAGTGTCCCATTAAAAGCCTCGTGTGCCGCACGCTTTACAGTGAATTCGTGAACATGGGTTTCTCATGAAATCTGATAACCTACTTTGGCATACTCAGTCCGAAATTGTTGTTGTTATGGACAGGATTCGTCAACCGCTGTTGCTCGAGTATACATTGCAAAACGTGCCAAGCAGAAACAGTAATCATTGATGTAAAAAGTACTCAGACGGAAACTACGTCTCAGCAGAAGATTTCTATCTCGCGAAACATCTGAGCAACGAATAATTTTAAAGTCTAATACATTCGCAGCAAACGTTCAAGGACAATATCGAGAACTGGTTGCGTGGAAACAGGTTATGTGAGTGTGGCTCCAATCGCGATGTACCTCGTGACATGAGAGCTCTGTGTTGCCCTCAATAAACACAGAGTGGAATGACCTTCCGAGGCACGCGACGAAAACACTGTGTGCGGCTGGCGTTCGAGGATGTACGTGAGCATGCGTACGAGCTGTTCCGTAGGCCTGTGTCACCGTACAGATCTCTGATCTACGAGAGTTTACCTGAAATGATAGAAAGTAGAGACTCACTACAATCTTACAGTACCTACAAGACGAAAACTATCTAGTTTAGATCTGGCAAACGAAAAACAATTGTCGAAAGCGCAGTCTGGTTAAGATAGGGAGACCGAGACAAGTTGACAATATTAACAGTTGTCATTTTCAACTAATTAATTTTTGGAAGCAATTGTGTTTTCTTGCAATATGTTAAAAGAATGGCCTTTTATTCTATTCTATATACTGTATTTCTATACGTTTTTATTTCAATACAATCGCAATTATTGTTCTAATTTCAGGAACTAATGCAAGTATCATCTCGCACCCCTATCAGAGTCAAACGAGGGGTTCCCCAGGTGTCAGTGCTTGGGCCTCTCCTGTTTCTTATGTTCCTTGAAGCAGTCTGCTTCAAACCTGCTTGTGTCGCAGTTATAGTCGGACACTTTCTTTGAGTTGTCAAGGCTGTACGCCTGATTGGTAAGGAAGGAGTTGAAGTTTGTGATGTCTGAAGATGGGTGTAATCCTGAAAGGTGTAACATGTTCTAATAAGAGTGTAATTGAACATCTCATGACTTCATTTCGATTGTACAGCATTGGTTGCCAATTATTACCATTTGAAGTCACCAGGGGTTGTAAGTTCGGTGACTTAAAAATGATTCTTTAGATATCGCCACAAAAAGAAATCTACTTATGTCAGGTCGGACGTCTGTGTGTATCATTTCTGAGGCCCACGGAGTTCTTACCACATTTGAGTAAATTCTTCTTCAGTTCTTGCACAACAACACAGGCAGAATGGGCTGGGTGAACATCGCGCTGCATCCGCGTATGTCCTCTAATGCCTAGATCTGGGCTATCCAGTTTTTTAGCTTACTTGGGCTACATTGGAAGAGGACGAGCATTTCTGGGCCGCTCGTAATATACTTAGCACTAACAATAACTTTCGAGAAAAAGAAGACGGTCGGAGGTATAATACGTAATTCAGAATTTCTTAGTGTATGATTATTTATTGTAAAAAGACAAGATGGAATTAATTTGCCATTTTATATATGAGATTTAATTAGTAATTTTATAAGTAAGTCATGACGAATAATAGAATTAAAGTGACACTTGACTATGTGGAATTAATGAATCAGTATCAGAATCGATCAAAGTGGTTGCAATTCTCAGGGCGTTTTCAAACTGTTCATCTGAGAATTTGGTTCTAGTTTAACTCTTTGTGTGAGCTACTCTTGAAAATAATTGTTCAAAGACGTACGTGCATCCAGACGAAGATGACATGTATAATACATAACTGTGCAGCAAGGGCTATTTGTCTCTGAGAAGGGATGATTTGCAAGAGATATTTGTCTAACTCTATCCATGCATCTGAAAGTCTTCTGGCAACGCATCTGTGTTGTCTGTAAAATGTGTCACATAGATACAAGAAATTTAATTACTTTTTCGAATTTTGTTTACTTTTTCGATTTTCAAATTCTTACATCAAATCTTAAAGTATGGCTGCGTATTTCAACCTGTATTATGTTTGGTCAACGTGTTGAAATGAAAAAAAAAAGGTTTGCGTTTACTTTTGCTTGTTACAATTTCAGTTTCATTATGAACGCATTTATTGTTTGAAACAACGTACTTATAACTAGGTTTCTACCTTGAGGACACCTACTTACGTCACCGAAATGAGCAGTCAAATCTAGAAAAAAAAAAAAGAACAAAAAAACAAATTCTGCCACTCAGCTGGCATCGTCAATTTCTGACACAGACTTTGGTTTTGATATCATGAACGAGTTTATTTCATTCATTAGGCCATAACACCTGGTCGTAACTGAGGCAACTTACTTCGGTAAAATGTACGATATCACCACAGTTAGCATCCAAATTTCTGGGGAATTCCTGAAATCGGTGATGATTCAGTCCCATACGGAGCTAGGGCGTGGGGCATCGAATGAAGAAACTGAATTCAGTTAAAGATTATCCTTTTGCACCGATCATCTGCTGTGGAAGAAAATACACCTGAAGGTAAAAAGACGTCGTGTAAGGTGCTTATAGAGACCCACGATCAAATGTGATTGTTAGCTGTAGCAATGGATTTGATGTCAAATTACACTTGTTGTAACTGTTAAATAGAAATGTTCATGTTGATTGCAGTTACCACCAATATTTGCTAAGTTCTATTGACTTGTAATGATCAGAACTACGGTGAAAAGGGTTATTACTGCTGTACAGAAGTAACACCGAACTGCCTTGAATTTCCATAAACTAACTTCATTACGTATCTATAAATATCTAGTTTCGCAGTTGCAACTGAAATAGCCATAAGACAACAGGCCAATGCGGCTCACGGGTTGGGTGGTTATAACAACTGATACTGGGGGCTTAAGCATAGCACTGGTGGCAAAGTTAAGAACTGGATGGATCGATAACAGAATAGTGTCGTGTGGCAGGAGAGAAAATGTTATGTTTACAATAACTGTACATAAATTGAAATTTCTGAATTTTTGTGAGTGACCGTATGATAGATGCCCATTTCTTCGGCCGCACTGATGCTTGGTTTGAA
The DNA here is from genome assembly GCF_023864275.1 of Schistocerca cancellata. Lineage (NCBI taxonomy): Eukaryota > Metazoa > Arthropoda > Insecta > Orthoptera > Acrididae > Schistocerca > Schistocerca cancellata. Next base: position 496,814,061 of record NC_064634.1, read on the forward strand.
AATTTCCCTCAAAATACCGTACACACATACACGAGGGTCACTCCAAAAGAAATGCACACTATTTTTTTTAATCCACATTTTATTCTACATGTTTGAAAGTTTTACAGTGTGTAGATACATCCTTTAGGAACAATATTTTCATTTCTCCACATAATTTCTATCTCTCTCAAGTGCCTTATGCCATCTTGGAACCAGCGCCTGTATACCCGCACGGTAAAATTCTGGACCAAACTGTTGGAACCCACTTTCATCACGTAACCTGCTTGCCCACCGACTAACTGTACTGCGATCGACAGCAGAATCACAATACACCTCGTTCAACCTCTTGTGGATGTTTCCCACTGTCTCGTTTTCACAGCACAGGAATTCTATGACAGGACGTTGCTTCTGACGAACGTCAAGTGTAGCTGCCATCTTGAAGACATGCTGTGACGCCGTCACTCACGGGAACAGGTTGAACTAAGTTTGAAAACAAGCAGCAAGGATGTATCTACACACTCTAAAACTTTCACACATGCAGAATGAAAACTGTGTTTTTACAAAAATAGTATGCATTTCTTTTGGAGTGACCCTCGTATTATGCAATTAAGTGTGACAGTTACTGTGAAATCGAGTTGTAACTACACAATCGAAATAACGCCCTTGTATCCCCTAATTTGATAACAAAAATTCGTGTAGTAACCTGATACGGACATCTGCATCAACATGGATACTCTGCAGATCACATTTAAGTGTCTAGCAGAGGGTTGATCGAACCATCTTCACGATTCTCTATTATGCGATCTCGTACAGCGCGCGGAAAAAGACGAACACCTATCTCGTTCTTCCGAGCTCTAATTTCCGTTGTCTAGATAAATGAAAACAATCAAAACAAAATAAAATAAAATTAAGAAAAACAATAATCTGGCTGTGAACGTGGGGCGCTAGATGTTAGGGCGTGAAGTCATCGCAGGCACGCCAATCGGGAACAACAAAGAAGAGACGGCTGGGAGAAGAGGTCAGCCAGTCACACGCTGACCGACCTCCCTCCAGGACGACAACGTGACAGCAGCAGACCCTATGTGAAGAAGAGTGGGGCCCACTTCGATAGCAACTCCTATGTAAGCCACATCGTTAACAGACGCATCGTAACCTGTCATTAGTACCCACTTCGTAGCACAGACTTGTGTGTGTCTATTCTGTGGAAGAATGATTATTTTGCATGTCATCCTTTGCTTGCGACATATGTCAAAGTTAAGTAATTGTAATTGTCTTTTGTAATGAAACTCATTAATACTAGTTGTTTGATTGTTTGTCTGGTGAACCGATTATGCAGCATTCCTAGACAAATCACTAGATTAATAAGCCGCCACGCTAACGACTATGCCACCACTTCTCCGGACGATGTCACCTGCACAGTGCACGTAAAGTACCTCGAAAATGCCTCGAAAACTTTGACCGTCGTTTTTTTCATAAACGGTCAAGTATCTTCGGATAAACCATGACACGTGTTGACTTGCTTTGACCTCTCTTACTCTGAGGGAAGTGTCTGTATGATGGTATTTGCTGTGCTCTCCTAGTTGTTTTCTTTTTGAGAAAAAAGAAGTTTGTAGTCACTTAACTAAAATTTAAGCGATTGTAAGTCTGGTTTTGGAGCACTTGTGTGGAACATAGCCTTGTACGGAAGTGAAACGTAAACAACAACCAGTTCATACCACAAGACAATACTTCCTGTTGAAAGTGATGTTACAGAAGGTCAGACTGTTAGATCGGATAACCAATCAAGAGATACTCCTTCAAATGGGGTATGCTTTTACAAAAAGAAGGTATATACAGGGTGAAAAGTATTTAAACCGACAAACTCCTGGAGGTTGTAGGGGACATCAAAGCAAATATTTTTCCATAATGTAATTTCTTCCCAGGAGGATTATTTAAACCGATGGAGGCCGTATTACGCTCTTCAGTTGCTAGAGGCCGTATTATGATCTTGAGTTGTTAGAGGGCGTATTACGCTCTTCAGTTGTGCGCAACTGCTGTCCACCAGTGTAGTAGTGCGTTGTCTCTGTTTACTAACGGAGCGATACACGTGGAGTGAGTACACTGATATGGTTGGTGCGTACTACGTAGCGCACCACAAAGGACGAGCTGCACAGCGGGTTTATCAACAACAATATCCTAACCGCCGTATCCTGCATCATACGACCTGTGCTGTTGTGTACAAACGTCTGCGTGAGACAGGGTCATTTAGCAGATTACCTGGACAGGGACACCGTCGCACGGTAAGAACGCTGCAACTTGAGAAAGCTGTCTTGCAGCCTGTGGAGCGGAATCCTTCTGTCAGAACTCGTGCAATTGCACGTAACATGGGGAGGAATCAAACGAATGTAAGAACAGTCCTTCGAGAGCAGTTGTTACGTCCATTTCACTTACAGCGTGTCCACAACCTGGAACCAGTTGATTATCCACGCAGAGCACAGTTTTCGCAGAGGTACCTGGAACAGTGTGAAATGCATCCTACATTTCCATCCTCTGTGTTGTTTACCGATGAAGCAACGTTCGGGCGTGATAGCGTCTTCAACATGCGCAATTCGAATGTTTGGAGTGAGGATAACCCACATGCCACAGTTACTAGCGCTCATCAAGTGCGGTTCTTCGTTAATGTGTGGGTCGGTGTTGTTGGGGACTGTTTAATTGGGCCATATCTGATTCCTAAGTCATTAAATGGCAGGCACTATTACAATTTTCTCGCCAGATCATTGCCAGAATTGCTGGAATACGTCCCGCTCCCTACAAGACGAGGCATTTGGTTCCAACATGACGGGGCGCCGGCACATTTCAGTCGTCGTGTGCGTCGAGTCCTGGACCGACGGTTCCCAGAAACGTTGATTCGCAGAGGTGGTCCTGTACCATGGCCTGCTCGATCCCCAGATACGTCCCCTCTGGACTTCTTTGTGTGGGCAGAGATGCGCAACCTTTTTTAAGCAACTCCTGCTGCACAAGAAGAGGATCTGGTTGCCCGGATAGTAGCAGCACCAGGAACAATTCAGTATTACTCCTGGGGTTTTTGCCCGTGTCAGACAGAACATGATCCGACGGTGTAACCTTTGTTTACGTGTCAACGGAGGCATTTTTGAAAATCTATTGTTATTGAAATTGGATTGTGTTAATGTGTTGTCTCTTGGTCATAAAAAAATGGAAAAGTGTTTGTTGGTTTAATTAATTTGCCGCCAGAGAAATCTTCCTCTACCGGTTTAAATACTCCTTATAGGAAAAAATGACATTAGGGAAAAGTATTTGTTTTGATGTCTCCTACAACCTCCCAGAGTTTGTCCGTTTAAATAGTTTTCAACCTGTAGTTTTACGGAGCGCATCCTGAGGTATAAAAGAACGACTGGTAATGGGGGCAAGGGTGGGAGGAAAAGCTGTGGAGCGAGACCAAAGCCTGAACACAGTAAACAGGTTTAAAGCTATGTGGGTCGCAGTATTTGTTCGGATTAGAACAACAATAACAACAGTACCAACGTACTGGACAGTTTTAGGATTAGATGCTGAAGCGGCGAAGCGGTTTTCCCCTGATAATTGTAAGATTGGCGCTCTCCGCGGTAACGTCACTGTGAACAAGCCATTGAACTTCAGTGCCAAACAAAAAGGGTGCAGACTTGTGGTTATAGGTGCATGGAGTCCAGTAATCTGCGAGATGATGGCTGCAACTCAGATGCAGTCTAAGACTGCACCTGCTTCCAAAACAAAGAGCAACAAGAGCTGCCAACTCCGACTGGAATTTTCCCCGACACTGCGGGAAGTCGCTTGGCGTGCCAGAGGCCGCCGAGCGGAATCTTCCAGGGCGGAGTGAGCGCGCTGCGCGGCGGTAATACAGCTTCGCCGTAGTTAAACCAGGACGACTCTCGTAACTGTAGTCCTTCTTGTTCTTCTTCTTCATTTTAAGTGCTATACAGGGTGGTCCATTGATCGTGACCGGGCCAAATATCTCACGAAATAAGCATCATACGGAAAAACTACAAAGAACGAAACTCGTCTCGCTTGAAGGGGGAAACCAGAAGGCGCTATGGTTGGCCCGCTAGATGGCGCTGCCATAGGTCAAACACATATCTTTTTTTTTAATAGGAGCCCCCATTTTTATTACATATTCGTGTAGTACGTAAAGAAATATGAATGTTGTAGTTGGACCACTTTTTTCGCTTTGTGATAGATGGCTCTGTAATAGTCACAAACGAATAAGTACGTGGTATCACGTAACATTCCGCCAGTGAGGACGGTATTTGCTTCGTGATACATTACCCGTGTTAAAATGAACCGTTAACCAACTGCGGAAGAGACCGATATCGTGTTGATGTGTGGCTATTGTGATCAAAATGCCCAACGGGCGTGTGCTATGCTGCTCGGTATCCTGGACCACATCATCCAAATGCCCAATTAGGAGTTTTAGCTGCTGTCGCGGCTAATCCACACATCAGTAGCAGACAAACTGCGCGAGAATTGGGAATCTCAAAAACGTCGTTGTTGAGAATGCTACATCAACATCGATTGTACCCGTACCATATTTCTATGCACCAGGAATTGCATGGCTACAACTCTGAACGTCGTGTACAGTTCTGCCACTGGGCACGAGAGAAACTACCGGACGATGACAGATTTTTTGCACGCGTTTTATTTAGCGGCGAAGCGTCATTCACCAACAGCGGTAACGTAAAACGGCATAATATGCACTATTGGGCAACGGAAAATCCACGATGGCTGCGACAAGTGGAACATCAGCGACCTTGGCGGGTTAATGTATGGTGCGGCATTATGGGAGGAAGGATAATTGGACCCCATTTTATCGACGACAATCTAAATGGTGCAATGTATGCTGCTTTCCTACGTAATGTTCTACCGATGTTACTACAAGATGTCTCACAGCATGACAGAATGGCGATGTACTTCCAACATGATGGATCTCCGGCACATATCTTGCGTGCGGTTGAAGCGGTATTGAATAGCATATTTCATGATAGATGAATTGGTCGTCGAAGCACCATACCATGGACCGCACGTTCACCGGATCTGACGTCCCAGGATTTCTTTCTGTGAGGAAAGTTGAAGGATATTTGCTATCGTGGTCCACCGACAACGCCTCATAACATGCGTCAGCGCATTGTCAATGCATGTGCGAACATTACGGAAGGTGAACTACTCGCTGTTGAGAGGAATGTCGTTACACGTATTGCCAAATGCATTGAGGTTGACGGACATCATTTTGAGCATTTATTGCATTAATGTGGTATTCTCAGGTAATCACACTGTAACAGCATGCGTTCTCAGAAATGGTAAGTTCACAAAGGTACATGTATCACACTGGAACAACCGAAATAAAATCTTAAAACGTACCTACGTACTGTATTTTAATTTAAGAAACCTACCTGTTACCAATTATTCGTCTTAAATTGTTAGCCATATGTTGGTGACTATTACAGCGCCATCCATTTCAAAGCGAAAAATGTGGTCCAACTGAAACATTCATATTTCTTTACGTACTACACGAATATGTAATAAAAAATGTTGGTTACTATTTTAAATAAAAGCAGTTGATATCCGCTTGACCTATGGCAGCGCGATATAGCACGCCAACCATAGCGTCATCTTGTTTCCCCCTTGAAGCTAGACAAGTTTCGTTCTTTGTAGTTTCTTCGTTTGACGCTTATTTAGTGAGATATTTGGCCCGGTCACGATCAATGGACCACCCTGTAGTGCCATCTCTTCCTTGGCTTTCCCAAACATCCTCGGCCTATCGAATTTCTGATATTCTAACGCAGGCTACCACGGGTCATTCTGTCGAGATGTTCACTCCATTATCTTCCGCCGTCTTCCATTTAATTCCTTGTGTTAAATAGAGTGCACAGCTTTCTAACTCACCACACACTGTAAAAAGACACACCGATGTACTGAGAAAAGTCTCAGTGTACATTAGTACTTTCGTTATATTCTTAACAGCAGACTCTGCATGACAGTACTATGTCTTCTTTTATCATGAGTACTAAAATCGTTTTCGAAGTACTGATCACAACAGTAGAAGACTAGGACATGAAAATGCCATTTTCTGTGACAGTAATCTTGCCACAATCAACTCTAACCTATGGTCATGATCAGTCAAACGTGACCATTTCATATCCACGCTGTACTCTCTCCAGTACGCTGTGCCTGTAAGTCGGCCGTGCGTGGCACAGTGTAGAACCAGAATCTCGCTCATCATGACGCTGACACCGTGGGGAAAAAGTTACTTTTTACACTTCACATCAAAACCAAGAGTGTGTATGTGTTTTCACAAGTCCCTGTTCCCGACTCTGCTGTTTGCGACATTCCGACCGCAACCGTTAATCACGAAATGAAATGTTACTGTCGTCCATCAACAGCGTGAAAACTGCCACGTTTAATAAATTCCCACCACAGAACGTCTCAAGCCGCGGGCCAATCAGAGGGTATCTTCCTCGCCAGTTTGTTCTAGAAGCTCCAGTCTGACGTCAGTATGCGATGGGCGTATCAGGGCGCTGTTTATACATTTCTGAATTTCCAGCAGCCTAATCTCCATGAGGCTGCTCCTCGCACCTTACTAAAATCAGACGTTCTAAGAATTGTGCCTTCTCATCATAAATTGTTAAGTGGCAGCCAGCACTTAAGATTTCTATCCTCTGCCTTCTACATAGCCGAGTCGTGTCGAATGCTGCGAACCACGTTGTAGCTTGATTGACAGTAGTGTTCCGTGAGCCTTTTCCGGTAGATCCTTGACACGCGTAACTCGGAACAAAGCGTCTGAAATCTGTGTGGTCTGCCCTGTCGCTCTCAGAGCTGTGTGCGAATTGAGCAGATTTATAAAATACATTCCGCAGCAGTAAATGAAGCCATGAGACTTTTAGCATGATGTATCTAAAGTGTCCTGCCTACTGCTAGTGGCGACAAGGGGCAGATGAATTTCCTATACAAACGGAAGGAAGTCCGGTAGACGGCTTGCAATCTTTCGAAATATTACATCCTTCCTAATTTTCCTGTTTCTTAATCTGTCTACTCTGACACAGCCTTTCAGAGCCCTAAGAAGTCTCATTTGGGCTGCGTGTGTGTTACTTTTGTGCTCTGTAAATGATCCACGACTAATTTTCGCAGAGTAATGTGGAGACAGCTATAAATTTATAAAAAGTCATTCGCGTTACTTTTTGTGTTTTCTTTCTAGAGAATTTGTTTATTGTTCGACATATGTTTCCAAATTTTGCTTGTCTGTCGTCCTGGTACGTAATATCAAATTCCGGATAGTTAGAATGGCTGACCCCTTTCTACTGCTGTAATATTCACATACACTGAAGCGCCTAAGAAACAGGTGTAGTCATGCGTGTTCAAATACAGAGATATATAAACAGGCGGAATACGGCGCTACGGTCGGCAACGCCTGTGTAAGACAATAGGTGTCGGGCGCAGTTGTTAGGTCGGTTACTGCTGCTACAATGGCAGGTTATCAAGATTTAAGTAAATATGAACATGGTTTTCCAGTCGACGAACGAGCGATGGGACGTAGCATCTCCGAGGTAGCCACGAAGTGGGAATTTTCCCATACGACCATTTCACCAGTGTACCGTGAATGTCAGGAATCTGGTAAAACATCAAATCTCCGACACTGCTGCGGCTGGAAAAAGATCCTGTGAGAACGGGACCAACGACGATCGAAGAGAATTGCTCAACGTGACAAAAGTGCAACCCTTCTGCAAATTGCTGCAGATTTCAATGCTGGGCCAGCAACAAATGTCAGCTTGCGAAACATTCAACGAAACATCATCGATGTGGGCTTTCGGCCCGGATGCCCACTCATGTACCCTTGATGACTGCATGACACAAAGCTTTACGTCACGCGTGGGCCCGTCAACACCGGCATTGGACTTTTGATGACTGGAAACATGTTGCCTGGTCTGATGAGTCTCGTTTGAAATTGTATCGAGCGGATGGACGTGTACGGGTATGGAGACAACCTCACGAATCCATGGACTCTGATTGTTAGCAGGGGACTGTTCAAAAATGCGGCACCCCACACGTCCCGAATTGATAACGATTGGCTCCAGCAACACTCTTTCAAGTTTAAACACTTCCGCTGGCCACCAAACTCCCCAAACATAATTATTGAGAATATCTGGGATGCCTTGTAACGTGGTGTTCAGAAGAGACTTCCACCCTCTCGTACTCTTACGGATTTATGGACAGCCCTACAAGACTCATTGTGTCAATTTCTTTCAGCAGTGCTTCAGACATTAGCCATGCCACGTACTTCTGCGTGCTCGGGGGGGGGGGGGGGGGGGCTAAACAGTATTAGCCAGTACAAAAGCCATTGATTTAGTTTTTTATGATATGATCGTGGTGGCGTCCTTGGCTATTTTACTGAGAGGGTAAAATCGCTTTTGTACGTCATTCTACATCTACATTTACATCTGCATCTACATGCATACTCTGCAAATCACATTTAAGTGCCTGGCAGAGGATTCATCGAACCACAATTCTCTATTATTCCAATCTCATACAGCACGCCGAAAGAACGAACTATATCTTTCCGTAAGAGCTCTGATTTTCCTTATTTTATCGTGGTGATCGTTCCCCCCTATGTAGGTCGGTGTCAACAAAATATTTTCGCAATCTGAGGAGACAGTTGGTGGTTGGAATTTCGTGAGAAGATTTCGCCGCAACGAAAAACGCCTTTCTTTTAATGATTTCTAGCCCAAATCCTGTATTATTTCTGTGACACTCTCTCCCATATTTCGCGATAGTACAAAACGTGCTGATATTCTCTGAACTTTTTCGATGTACTATGTCAGTCCAATCTGGTAAGGATCCCACACCGCGCAGCAGTATTCTAAAAGAGGACGGCCAAGCGTAGTTTTGGCGGCCTCCTTAGTAGATATGTACATTTTTTTAGTGTCCTGCCAATAAAACGCAGTCTTTCATTAGCCTTCCCCACAACAGTTTCTGTGTGTTCTTTTCAATTTAAGTTGTTCGTAATTGTAATACCTAGGTATTTAGTCAAATTTATGGCTCTTAGATTAGGCTGTTTTATCATGTAACAGAAGTTTAACGAATTCCTTTCAGCACTCACGTGGATGACCTCACACTTTTCTTTATTTAGTGTCAACTGCCAAATTTCGCAGCATTCACATATCTTTTCTAAATCGTTTTGAAATTTTTTTATCTTCTGATGACTTTATTAGCCGATGAACGACAGCGTCATCTGCAAACAAACTAAGACGGCTGCTCAGATTGTCTCCCAAGTCGTTTATATAGATAAGGAACAACAAAGAGCCTATAACTCTACCTTGGGGAACGCCAGAAATCACTTCTGTTTTACTTGATGACTTTCCGTCAGTGACTACGAACTCTGACCTCCCTGACAGGAAGTCACAAATCCAGTCACATAACGGAGACGATATTCCATAAGCACGCCATTTCACTACAAGCCGCTTGTGTGGTACAGTGTCAAAAGCGTTACGGAAATCCAGAAATACGGAATCGATCTGAAATCTCTTGTCAATAGCACCCAACACGTCATGTGAATAAAGAGCTAGTTGTGTTTCACAGGAACTGTGTTTTCTAAACCCATGTTGACTGTGTGTTAATAGACAGCTTTCTTCGCGGTAATTCATAATGTTTGAACATAATATATGTTCTAAAATCCTGCTGCATATCGAAGTTGACGATATGGGTCTATAATTTAGTGGATCACTCCTACTACCTTTCTTGAATATTGGTGTGTTAAAATTGTGACATCGCTTGCATTTGTCATTTTTTTTCCTTGCATCCTAAATCCTCAATTATTTATTTGATGTGTTCTAATCCCCTTCTTGCCCTACAATTGCCAGCAGTTACCTTCTACGAGGTGCATTCAAGTTCTAAGGCCTCCGATATTTTTCTAATTAACTACTCACCCGAAATGGATGAAACTGGCGTTACTTCTCGACGTAATCGCCCTGCAGACGTACACATTTTTCACAACGCTGACGCCATGATTCCATGGCAGCGGCGAAGGCTTCTTTAGGAGTCTGTTTTGACCACTGGAAAATCGCTGAGGCAATAGCAACACGGCTGGTGAATGTGCGGCCACGGAGAGTGTCTTTCATTGTTGGAAAAAGCCAAAAGTCACTAGGAGCCAGGTCAGGTGAGTAGGGAGCATGACGAATCACTTCAAAGTTGTTATCACGAAGAAACTGTTGCGTAACGTTAGCTCGATGAGCGGGTGCGTTGTCTTGGTGAACCAGCACACGCGCAGCCCTTCCCGGACGTTTTTGTTGCAGTGCTGGAAGGAATTTGTTCTTCAAAACATTTTCGTAGGATGCACCTGTTACCGTGGTGCCCTTTGGAACGCAATGGGTAAGGATTACACCCTCGCTGTCCCAGAACATGGACACCATCATTTTTTCAGCACTGGCGGTTACCCGAAATTTTTTTGGTGGCGGTGAATCTGTGTGCTTCCATTGGGCTGACTGGCGCTTTGTTTCTGGATTGAAAAATGGCATCCACGTCTCATCCATTGGCACATACGACGAAAAGAAAGTCCCATTCATGCTGTCGTTGCGCGTCAACATTTCTTGGCAACATGCCACACGGGCAGCCATGTGGTCGTCCGTCAGCATTCGTGTTACCCACCTGGATGACACTTTTCGCATTTTCAGGTCGTCATGCAGGATTGTGTGCACAGAACCCACAGAAATGCCAACTCTGGAGGCGATCTGTTCAACAGTCATTCGGCGGTCCCCCAAAGCAATTCTCTCCACTTTCTCGATCATGTCGTCAGACCGGCTTGTGCGAGCCCGAGGATGTTTCGGTTTGTTGTCACACGATGTTCTGCCTTCATTAAACTGTCGCACCCACGAACGCACTTTTGACACATCCATAACTCCATCACCACATGTCTCCTTCAACTGTCGATGAATTTCAATTGGTTTCACACCACGCAAATTCAGAAAACGAATGATTGCACGCTGTTCAAGTAAGGAAAACGTCGCCATTTTAAGTATTTAAAATAGTTCTCATTCTCGCCGCTGGCGGTAAAATTCCATATGCCGTACGGTGCTGCCATCTCTGGGATGTATTGACAATGAACGCGGCCTCATTTTAAAACAATGCGCATGTTTCTATCTCTTTCCAGTCCGGAGAAAAAAAATCGGAGGCCTTAGAACTTGGATGCACCTCGTAGAACTGCATGCAGAACCGTGGAAGTCATTCTCTGATATCTCAACACATCTCCTATCACCCTTTCCCATTTTTTGTCTTTGTTCCTCACACATTTCCTACTTTGCCAGTTCTGCAGAAAAACTCCTCATACCTTACGTTACCAGTTCACCTGATTTTGAGAATTCTTTTGTAGCATCACATCGCAGGCTCTCCGACTGTCATCTGTTCCAGTTTTTCCACAGTCCGTGATTCACTACCGTACAATACTGTGCTAGAAACGTGAATTCTCAGAATTTTCTTCCTAAACTTGCAGTGGATATCTGGTACCAGTGATCTTACCCTGGCCAGGAGTGCACTCTTTGCCAGTGCTAATCTGGCCCTTATATCCCACTTTCTTGGTCAGTCATGTAACAGTTTGCTTGCAGTAGCAAAATTCTTCAAAGACGTGTTATACACGAAAGTTGTTCCACATGAAACCGTCCATCTGTAAGCTTAGAATGAACCACCAAAATTTGGGTACTCTGCCACAAATGAAACATCAAGAATCGAGGAGGAGGCTGATATTATGACAGAAATTATAGCATCACCATTTACGACTGCCGAGGGAAGTTGGAGTAAACTGAAGATCTCCGTTTAAAAAGTCGCACGGTCTGTTCTCGGAGCGATGAAACCAGGACAACGAAGGATTGGGAAAGGCGATGTTAAGGATACCGTACGGAAGAAGAAAAAATTGTATCACGACTTCCTTGCAGACACAACACTATCTTGTTGCAACGCCTAAAACTAAGTCCATAGAGAGGCTAGTGACATTTATCGACTAGTCAAACGAAAACATCGTAAAACGGAATTCATTCAGCGCATTTACGGGATCAACAACGAAACGGGTCGACTTGAAAAAGAGCAAGGGAATACTGGCGGAATGACTTTGAGAGAATTTCTACCGAGGAATTTCCCCATCCACCAATACCAAACATGTTAGGTACTGAAGGACCAGTCAACGAAATTAACATTGCGAAGTCGAGTCTATTCTGAAGGAGATGAAGGATGGAGAAAGCTACTGGCTCCGAAGAACCTATAACAAGGTTATGGTGTTCTCTGCAGTGGAACGCGGCAGGCTTGCTAACAGATATTTTCAATTAGGTCATCAGAGAAGGTCACCGAGCGAGGTGGCGCAGTGGTTAGACACTGGACTCGCATTCGGAGGACGACAGTTCAATCCCGTCTCCGGCCATCCTGATTTAGGTTTTCCGTGATTTCCCTAAATCGTTTCAGGCAAATGCCGGTATGGTTCCTTTGAAAGGGCACGGCCGATTTCCTTCCCAATCCTTCCCTAACCCGAGCTTGCGCTCCGTCTCTAATGACCTCGTTGTCGACGGGACGTTAAACACTAACCACCACCACCACCACCATCAGAGAAGGTAGAATTTTGACAGATTGGCAGTGGATCATCACTGTACCAAAGAAGCCTTGACAACTGTTCTAATTACCGCCCGATAAGATTACTGTTCCACAAGATGAAGATACTTGAAAGCATTCTCGATAAAAGGATTCGTGAGACACCCCAAATCACAAGTAACCAAGGCAGAGATGTGAAAAATTGTGGCACAACAGACGCAACACATGCAGCGAGATTGCTAGTTCAAAAACATCGTGAAAAGAACAAGTCATTGCACTTACATTTACTAGACCTCGCAAAGGCTTTCGGACGGGTACCACATGACCTAATCTGATTAGCGTTTCGAGACATTGACATTCCGGAGTACCTTGACAAATGGGTCCGGTTTCTGTGTGTAGATCCGAGGTTACAGGCATGTAACACCAAACACAATAGTGGAACGACCGACTCGCGCGGTATGGTGTTCAGCCCAACGAGAAGGAAACTAAGCACACGACATCAATCCGCGAGAAGTTGGGAACATCATCTTTTATGGAGAAGATCTACCAGGAGTAAGAAAATTTAAGCATCGCAGCTTAAGAATCTTAGTGATGGCCAACTTACAGACAAGGTCAAGTTAAGGACGCGTTCAGCTTGGATGAAGTTGTGAACAACCAGAGTCACCTGCGATAGTCGGCACCGTGTGTTGGCCAACTACAAACTGGCAGAACGACAACTGGGAATAACGGAGACTGAGATGCTTAGATGGATAGTGGCACCACTCAACTGGATTACATTTTGGGCAACAATATGAGGAAACATTTTGGGATCGCACCGGTCCAGAAGAAAAAGCGTCATCAGCTATGATTCGGTCGTATCTACACGCAGAGGACGATACCATTGCAAAGGCATCATATACAGTGGAAGCTATGGGAAAGAGGTCGAAAGGACGACCTAGACAGCGATAGGCCGACAGTCTGTACAATGAGCTGAAGGCTGTAAGCCGGCCGATGTGGCCGTGCGGTTCTAAGGGCTTCAGTCTGGAACCGCGTGACCGCTACGGTCGCAGGTTCGAATCCTGCCTCGGGCATGGATGTGTGTGATGTCCTTAGGTTAGTTAGCTTTAAGTAGTTCTAAGTTCTAGGGGACTGATGACCACAGATGTTAAGTCCCATAGTGCTCAGAGCCATTTGAACCAATTTTTGAAGGCTGTAAATCTTCATCCCGATGTAGCTCACAGTCGAATAAAATGGAGACAGCGAACCCACTCAGCAGATCCTGCGACCACGCGAGACAAACGCCTGAAGAAAAAGAAGAGGTTCTCTATGGATTACTCGAATTTTGCTCAGAATTTCGAACATGCTGACCATTTTACATTGTGGAACACTTTTCCCTGGTCGCCAAATCGTAACAACGTGTCTCGGTTTCTCTTACATTTTGCTTCTGTTATCACTAGTAAAGTCAGAACTACCTCTCTGGTGGCGTTTCTTTCCTGAGAGACAAACTGCAAGAGCTAGAGTACACGTCCGATAAAGCCCCAGTCAGCTTCCTCCCGCCCTGTGGCTAATTGTGACTGAACGCAGTTCACAATATGCCGTAAGAAAACTCCTGTTTTTGTGGTAAATTATTTAGGATTACTACCGTCCTTCTGCTGTTAACTAGAAATATACTGTTGCGAAACAATCAAGCACTATGATTTCGCACTAGGTATTTGCGTTGCAATTAGCATGTAGAAATGACACTGGTAAACACAAGAAAATCTCTTTTGTTTGAGACGAATTCTGACACAGCTATCACGTAACTGTGGACCATTACATTGAAGTCAGTAATTATCCTCCATGACAAATTTGATGACATCTGTTTTCATCTCGATGTTACGCAAACAAAAGGAAAACGGTTACATTAATTTTGCTGTAATATTAACAGTCAACTCAGTCAGGAGTTTTATTCTGGCGTCACAGACACCGTCGTGGTTTAGCAATGTTTCGTGACGTCAAAGCCGACCGTGGTCGCTGGGGAAAACAGTTGGAAACATGCTGGAAAAAGAAAACTGGTGACTGTGGCTTCTGGTGATGTTTAGACTAGTTTTTCTGATTTTATAATTTAAATTGGTAAATATCAGCTTTGCTACGATGCCAGCGTACGAACAACTTTTCACTTCGCATTCTGTTTCAAATCATTTTCAGATGGACTGCCAAAATTAGAAACTGATAGTCTGGAAAATAGTCCTAAACATCATCCTTTGAACAACAAAGAATGGAAGCGATAAATCTGACAGGTAAGTGCCCACTTTTATATTGAGGCTGGATCTGGAGACAATTGTAAAATGTACTTGGGTTCTCTAGTACTTTTCTTTACAAAATTTTGATTACAGATAGCGAAGTTCGAAGTCAACGCACCTCCCAACAGAGTTAGTTTCCTCAAAACCATGTTACACAATTGGCCTGGTGATATCTGGTACAGAGCCTGAGAAAGAGACTCTAGATCTTGAGACGACAGAACGTGCCTATAAGCTACTGTATCTTGACACCCTTCTGCTAATCCCATGTGCGGTTCACTCCTGTCTCATATAGCTTGCTACCCACCTTTACCTACAGAGCCCCCTGAAAAAAAAATCGCGTCTTTTTCTTAACGTCTGCGTCGGTAGTTGAGTGGTTAGCGCGGCTGACTGCAAAGCGGTGGCCCGGGTTCGAATCCTGTTACTATTCAGGATTTTTCTATGGTAGGAGAACCGGAACGGGTTACGTTCAGCCTTGTCCATTATAATTATCCGGGCTGTTATGCCGTGGTCGGTTGATGAATTCTGTGTCGATTCCCAACGTTTCGTCTCCGACTGCGGGAGACATCTTCAAGGGGGTCCGTAGCTCGATGGAAGGTCCAACACACCCACTGGCTCGCGACTGATAGACTGACTACTGACAGACTGACTACTGACAGACTGCGTTTGTTTAAAATAGGAACCCCCATTTTTTATTGCATATTCGTGTAGTACGTAAAGAAATATGAATGTTTTAGTTGCAGAACTTTTTTCGCTTTGTGATGGATGGCGCTGTAATAGTCACAAACATACGGCTCACAATTTTAGACGAACAGTTGGTAACAGGTAGGTTTTTTTAAATTAAAATACAGAACGTAGGTACGTTTGAAGATTTTATTTCGGTTGTTCCAGTGTAATATATGTACCTTTGTGAACTTATCATTTCTGAGAACGCATGGTGTTACAGTGTGATTACGTATAAATACCACATTAATGCAATAAATCCTCAAAATGATGTCCGTCAACCTCAATGCATTTGGCAATACGTGTAACGACATTCCTCTCAACAGCGAGTAGTTCACCTTCCGTAATGTTCGCACATGCATTGACAATGCGCTGACGCATGTTGTGAGGCGTTGTCGGTGGACCACGATAGCAAATATCCTTCAACTTTCCCCACAGAAAGAAATACGGGGCCGTCAGATCCATGGTATGGTGCTTCGACGACCAATCCATCTATCATGAAATATGCTATTCAACACTGCTTCAACCGCACGCAAGATTTGTGCCGGAGATACATCATGTCGGAAGTACATCGCCATTCTGTCATGCACTGAAACATCTTGTAGTAATATCGGTAGAACATTACGTTGGAAATCAGCATACATTGCACCATTTAGATTGCCATCGATAAACTGTGGGCCAATTACCCTTCCTCCTATAATGCCGCACCATACATTAACCAGACAAGGTCTCTGATGTTCCACTTGTCGCAGCCATCGTAGATTTTCCGTTGCCCAATAGTGCATATTATGCCGGTTTTCTTTACCGTTGTTGGTGAATGACGCTTCGTCGCTAAATAGAAAGCGTGCAAAAAATCTGTCATCGTCCCGTAATTTCTCTTGTGCCCTGTGGCAGAACTGTACACGACGTTCAAAGTCGTCGCTATGCAATTCCTAGTTCATAGAAATATGGTACGGGTGCAATCGATGTTGATGTAGCATTCTCAACACCGACGTTTTTGAGATTCCCGATTCTCGCGCAATTGTCTGCTACTGATGTGCGGATTAGCCGTGACGGCAGCTACAACACCTGCTTTGGCATCATCATTTGTTGCAGGTCGTGGTTGACGTTTCACATGTGGCTGACCACTTCCTGTATCCTTAAATAGCGTAACTAACCGGCGAACGGACCGGACACTTGAATGATGTGGTCCAGGATACCGAGCAGCATAGCACACGCCCGTTGGGCATTTTGATCACAATAGCCACACATCAACACGATATCGACCTTTTCCGCAATTGGTAAACGGTCCATCTTAAGACGGGTAATGTATCACGAAGCAAATACCGTCCTCACTGGAGGAATGTTACGTGATACCACATACTTATACGTTTGTGACTATTACAGCGCCATCTATCACAAAGCGAAAAAAGTAGTCCAACTACAACATTCATATTTCTTTACGTACTACACGAATATGTAATAAAAAATGGGGGCTCCTATTTAAAAAAAAAACGCAGTTGATATCCGTTTGACCTATGGCAGCGCCATCTAGTGGGCCAACCATAGCGCCATCTGGTTTCCCCCTTCAAGCGAGACGAGTTTCGTTCTTTGTAGTTTTTACGTTTGAATGTCCAGACAGTCTGTGACCAAAATGGTACTGAAACAAAGGATGACAAAGGCCGAAATACTAAATGTCTTTTTCCAAAGCTGTTTCACAGTGGAAGACTGGACTGTAGTTCCTTCTCTAGATTGTCGTACAGATGACAAAATGGTAGACATAGAAATAGACGACAGAGGGATAGAGAAACAATTAAAATCGCTCAAAAGAGGAAAGGCCGCTGGACCTGATGGGATACCAATTCGATTTTACACAGAGTACGCGAAGGAACTTGCCCCCCTTCTTGCAGCGGTGTACCGTAGGTCTCTAGAAGAGCGTAGCGTTCCAAGGGATTGGAAAAGGGCACAGGTCATCCCCGTTTTCAAGAAGGGACGTCGAACAGATGTGCAGAACTATAGACCTATAATCTAACGTCGATCAGCTGTAGAATTTTGGAACACGTATTATGTTCGAGTATAATGACTTTTCTGGAGACTAGAAATCTACTCTTAGGAATCAGCATGTGTTTCAAAACAGACGATCTTGTGAAACATAGCTCGCACTATTCGTCCACGAGACTCAGAGGAGCATAGCCACGGTTCACAGGTGGATGCCGTGTTTCTTGACTTCCGCAAGGCGTTCGATACGGTTGCCCACAGTCGTTTAATGAACAAAGTAAGAGCATATGGACTATCAGACCAATTGTGTGATTGGATTGAACAGTTCCTAGATAACAGAACGCAGCATGTCATTCTCAATAGAGAGAAGTCTTCCGAAGTAAGTATGATTTCAGGTGTGCCGCAGGGGAGTGTCATAGGACCGTTGCTATTCACAATATACATAAATGACCTTGTGGATGACATCGGAAGTTCACTGAGGCTTTTTGCAGATAATGCTGTGGTGTATCGAGAGGTTGTAACAATGGAAAATTGTACTGAAATGCAGGAGGATCTACAGCGAATTGACGCATGGTGCAGGGAATGGCAATTGAATCTCAATGTAGACAAGTGTAATGTGCTGCTAATACATAGAAAGATAGATCCCTTATCATTTAGCTACAAAATAGCAGGCCAGCAACTGGAAGCAGTTAATTCCATAAATTATCTGGGAGTACGCATTAGGAGTGATTTAAAATGGAATGATCATATAAAGTTGATCGTCGGTAAAGCAGATGCAAGACTGAGATTCATTGGAAGTATCCTAAGGAAATGCAATCCGAAAACAAAGGAAGTAGGTTACAGTACGCTTGTTCGCCTACTGCTTGAAAACTGCTCACCAGTGTGGGATCCGTACCAGATAGGGTTGATAGAAGATATAGAGAAGATCCAACGGAGAGCAGCGCGCTTCGTTACAGGATCATTTAGTAATCGCGAAAGCGTTACAGAGATGATAGATAAACTGCAGTGGAAGACTCTGCAGCAGAGACGCTCAGTAGCTCGGTACGGGCTTTTGTTAAAGTTTCGAGAACATACCTACACCGAAGAGTCAAGCAGTATAATGCTCCCTCCTACGTATATCTCGCGAAGAGACCATGGGGATAAAATCAGAGAGATTAGAGCCCACACAGAAGCATACCGACAATCCTTCTTTCCACGAACAATACGAGACTGGAATAGAAAGGAGAACCGATAGAGGTAGTCAAGGTACCCTCCGCCACACACCGTCAGGTGGCTTGCGGAGTATGGATGTAGATGTAGATACATGGAACTCCAACCAGCACTTTTTCGTGTCATTCTCATTAATACTAAGTGACCCCTTTCACATGTCAGACCTTACCATTGCTGAAGCGGCTGCGGTTCTGTTGCTCAAGCCAAGAATACTGAGGGGGCCTCTTCGAGAAACAACCTTGGCGTTCACCTCTGTACTCACTTCGACATTGATTTAGGACTGACAGCTACGAGGGCACCACGTCTACAGCACCGAAAAGCTGGCGCGTGACAGAGATGTTGCTAGTCTTTAGCGAGAGAGCCGCAACAGTTGGCAACATGAGACCCCACCATCCTGTCACACGGGTGGCGCCGCTGACGTTGTTGTAAGGCGACCAGCCCCAACTGATTCGGCAATCGTTCCGGATCGTACAAAGTGTTGCGCCTATCGTCGTATTGCCGCTCTTACCTCGACCCTCCTTCAGCTTCAGGCTGTCTGTTTTCCGCTGTTCGTACACGGTCAGTACACAGATAACTATGATCTCGCTCTGTTTACAGTTGATCCCACAGTGGTCGACCGGCGGTCCACGGCTGGATCCGGCCAGTGATTAGTTTCAGTCCGGCCCGTGGAAGAAATTCGCAAAGATACTTCTAATTTTTTGTCGACTATGACTGTGCGGTGCTGCATCACAGTCGGCGACGGCCAACGACGTTAGCGATGTCGAGATCCAATCCCCAATGGCGAATGGTAGAGTCTAAAGAAGACACATCCACATCCTCAGCGCAGCAGCGTTCTCTCACGGAGGTCAATATAGTGCAGAACATGGAAGCGCCCTGCCCCAGTTCGTAACATCAGCTGATGATTCAAATGGATCTAAGCACTACGGGACTGAACATCTGAGGTCTTCAGTGCCCTAGACTTAGAACTACTTAAAACTAACTAACCTAAGGACATCGCACACATCCATGCCCGAGGCAGGATTCGAACCTGCGACTGTAGCAGCAGCGCGGTTCCGGAATGAAGCGCCTAGAACCTCTCGGCCACAACGGCCGGCTGACCTCAGCTGAAGCACTCAACATTATCGAGTAGGACTACAGTGTTATTGAAGTCTCAGACGAAAATGTACTTTCGTAAATGTTGAACATATTACGTCAAAAAAAATTGTTAATTATCACATCAAGTGATGCTTTAATTACCACTGATAGTTACAAGTTACGTACTGGGAGATGAAGAAGCTTGCACAGGATAGAGTAGCATGGAGAGCTGCATCAAACCAGTCTCAGGACTGAAGACCACAACAACAACAACAGTTACAAGTTATCAAGCACTCCTGTGACACAGCATTGTATCAAGTTAGGTATATCTTTTTATCACTCATGCAATTAAGTGAACTAATGTGTTGTACGTTGTAGATCTGATGAGCAATCTCCCAGAGCAATCAAAGAACCCTAAGTTATGTCCAGACGATTGTAGTTTTGCCTGGTAATGCCGTATTTTGTTTTTCTTTTGTTTCTCGTACTAGTTCAAGTAAATAATACTTGTCTCCTACGCACATGTTAAAACACTACAACTGTTTTAATTAAATGCAGTTTACAATGAACGACCTGTAACCAGTTGCTTTAACAGGCGTTTACTTTACCATGATATCTAAAAATGCTTGGCAACCAATCTTCAGATATTTACATATATTTACACTCAGGTGACAAAAGTCGTGGGATTCTGTCTAATACCGTGTCGGACCAGCTCGACGTGGCGTGGACACAACGAGTCGTTGGAAGACCCCTACAGAAATACTGAGCCATGTTTCTCCTATAGCCGTACATAATAGAGAAAGCGCAGGGTTCTCTGCACAAACTGACCTGTCGATTACCTCTCATGAATGTTCGACAGGATTCATTTCGAGAGATCTAGATGGCCAAATCATTCGCTCGAATTGTCCAGAGTGTTCTGCAAACCAATCGTAAACAGTTGCCGGCCAGTGTCATGGAGCATTGTCATTCATAAAAATTCTATCGTAGTTTGTGAACATGAAGTCCATGAATGGCTGCAGATGGTCTCCAAGAGCTGAACATAACCAATGATCAGTTCACTTGCACACGAGGATCCTGTTCAGTCCATGAGGACATAACCCACAACATTATGGAGCCACCATCAACTGGCACATTGCCTTGTTGACGAGTTGGATCCATGGCTTCGTGGGGCCTGCGCCACATTAGAATCCTATCATCAGTTCTCACCAATTGATGAAATCATCTGTCCAGGCCACGGTTATCCAGTCTTCTAGGGTCCAACTGATATCGTCACTAGCCCAGAAGAGGCGCTGCAGGCGATGTAGTCCTGTTAGCAAAGGCACTCTGCAGCCACAGCCCACTAACACCAAATTTTGTCGCACTGTCCTACCGGATACGTCCGTCGTACGTCCCACATCGATTTCTGCGGTTATTTCACGCAGTGTCACTTTTCTGTCAGCGCGGACAACTCTACGCAAACGCTGCTGCTCTTGGTCATTAAGTGAAGGCCGCAGGCCACTGCGTTCTCTGTGGTGAGAAACAACGCCTGAAATTTTGATATTCTCGGCACACCTCGGACACTGGGAATACTTATCGCAACTGGAATATTTTGTGATCTGTCAAAGGCATTTGACTGTGTAAATCACAATATCCTTTTAAGTAAACTAGAATATTATAGTGCAACAGGAAATGCTGCAAAATGGTTCAAATCTTATATCTCTGGCAGGAAACAAAGGGTGTTATTAGGAAAGAGACATGTATCAAGCTATCAGGCATCATCTAACTGGGAACTAATTACATGTGGGGTCCCACAAGGTTCCATTTTGGGGCCCTTACTTTTTCTTGTGTATATCAATGATCTTTCGTCAGTAACATTACCAGATGCCAAGTTTGTTTTGTTTGCCGATGATACAAACATTGCAATAAATAGCAAATCAAGTGTAGTCTTAGAAAGATCAGCCAATAAAATATTTGTGGACATTAATCACTGGTTCCTAGCCAATTCTTTGTCACTAAACTTTGAAAAAACACACTACATGCAGTTCAGAACTTGTAAGGGGTGTCCCAAGAGTATATGTCTAACATACGATGACAAGAAGATAGAAGAAGTGGACAGTGTTAAATTCTTGGGATTACAGCTTGATAATAAATTTAACTGGGAGGAGCACACCACAGAACTGCTGAAGCGTCTTAACAAATCTCTGTTTGCAATGCGAATTTTGTCAGACATAGGGGATATAAAAATGAAAAAGCTGGCGTACTATGCTTACTTTCATTCCATAATGTCATATGGGATTATTTTTTGGGGTAATTCATCAAGCCAAGCTAAAGTTTTCCGGGCACAAAAACGTGCAGTAAGAATTATATGTGGTGTGAACTCAAGAACATCCTGCAGAAGCCTGTTTAGGGAACTAGGGATACTAACTACAGCTTCCCAATATATTTATTCCTTAATGAAATTTGTCATTAAAAATATATCACTTTTTCAAACCAACAGCTCAATTCATGGAATCAATACTAGAAATAAGAATAATCTTCACAAGGATTTAAAGTCACTTAGTCTTGTACAAAAGGGTGTGCATTATTCAGGAACATACATTTTCAATAACTTGACAGCAGCCATAAAAAGCTTAACAACCAATGAAATTCAGTTTAAGAGAAGCCTAAAGGATTTATTGGTGGCCAACTCCTTCTACTCCATTGATGAATTTCTTAGTAAAACCAACTGATTTGTATATAAATACAACATAACTTCTGCACAATTTCAGTGCAGTAATGTGTTCACTGAAAATTTGTGTGTGTGTGTGTGTGTAAGTATTATCTAACTTCTGCACCATTTCAGTGCAGTAATGTGTTTATTGTAAATAAGTATACAGTAGTTGTATTACATGTTTATTACCTTATAAAGAAATAAAAAACTTTTTTATTTTAAATTCAGTGCATTAGTATTTGTAAAATGACTCTTAGTGTTCATTAAAAAATGACGATCATTCCACTTGGGACCTGTGGAATGGTACATTAGCTTATTTGTTTTAGTTGTAAATATTTGTCATGTATTGTTGTTTTTCTGACATGTTCCACATCCTGGAGGACCTCCTCACTACGGATCAATTGGAATGAAAGTAAATCTAATCTAATCTAACTGAATTCCCTAACGGTTTCCGAAATGCAACGTCCCATACGTGTAGCTCCAGCTACCATTCCGCATCCAAAGCCTGTTAATTTCCGCCGTGCGGCCATGAGCACATCCGATACCTTCACTTGAATCACTTGAGTACAGTACGAATGGGGTTGCAGAATTTTGCAACGTAAGTTCTTAAGGCAGCTATTTCAAAACGTCGTAAATAAAGGTACACTGTCACGATACCTATGTTTAAACATCTGAATGTGGGGTGGACATAAAATGAATGCACTCTAAAAAAACGCGTGTCTTGATGAGTAACTTGTTGACTTTGTGTGTCGGCAAAGGAGTGCCATTCGTACCGGTTCTTTATTCCAAAAACTTAAAAGTCACAGTCGCCATAGTTTTGATTTCAAGCGCTAGGAGCGCCGCTGTCGCGTGACGTGACCAAAGAGCTTAATTATGTGAACCAGGCCTGCGGGTCAGTTTGCACCTGCCTGGTTTTTGCACTTTCCTATCGGCAGTCGACAAAGACGGAGGCATTTTCGCGGGGTTCACGTGGGAGGCACCGCAGCAAGCACTGCTGTTGCCGGACTTTCAGTCCGACCGTTACAACACTGCCCATCTGCGGTGAAGCGCACTTCGCTTGCTGCTTGCTGTCCTGTGGGATCGTTTGTTGAACTCAGAGATTTTGTTAAGTTTCATTTCTCATAGATGCAGGGTTAATATTTTACCTGAAATTCTTGTTCCTTGCTGTGTGTTGTTTTGCAGTACCACCTGAGACGAATCTTGGTATGGTTCCCTTGATCAAACCCCGATGAATCTCCTTTCTCACGATTGCCCACTAGAACACTATGATACTTCAATAACCGTATCGAAGTGTTTCATTATATTCTTGCTTACGGGTCCGCTGGTTGACATTCCGACACCAAGCCTGTCTATAAATTACGTCAACTTGCATATAATAGAAGGCAGACTTCCGTAAGCAAGTCAGTGAAATAAGAATACGTAAAGAGAATAAAATACTGGCTTTGCATTTACTTTTCGTTGGTGGGTTTACTTCTATGGCGCCTAAACAGCTTAGATATTTTAAGACTCTTTCGTTCGTAGTCAAGGCCAAAGCTGCTCTATCTAACTTGGATCTAAAATATTTTAAATACTGACACTGTAATAAAATAAACTCTTTGCCGTGCAAGCTATTATTAAATGAAAGGCATTAAATTGGATTGTGGCTGGTGCTGTGGAAAAAACATGACTGTTGCACATCAGCGGTGTTCGGTTTCCTGGTGGTGCGTGAGCTAGAAATTGCTAGAAATTGTTTAAATGTTCGAAACATTTTTTAACCTCCCCCTCACTTATCGACCTTAATGACAGTGAAAAATTAAACCGCGTGTACCTAATGGAAATTTGGGAAAAGCAATCGTCACCGAAGTTAATCTGTCGGTAAAGAGGGAGGAAAGGGTTACATCTAAATGAAAGGAAAAGTGCTAATGAAACTGGTGGAAATTAATTTTGAAAAGGGGTAAAGTTAATAAAGGAAGTAAATGTGCGGCCGTTATGTTAACAATCAACTAGCGGTAATTAGATATTTGAGATTTGGGGGAAATTACGGTCGCCAGTCCTAAGGACAATTACTATAGTAACTGAAAAAGAAAGGTTATTACACATATAATTAGCACTAGAAGCGTGGCAACTGAAGGTTGACACGTGTCGTGTGAAAACTGAAAGTTTGTCAGAAGTAATAAATTTCGCTACACTCTGACTTAATTTAGCAAAAGAATTAATAAAACCGGAAAATTGAAAGTTAATTTAGTGGCTGAAGTTAATAGTGAGCTTTCTTTCTGAAGCACATCGAAATTCAGTAAAATACGGTTAGTCTTGGACTACCTCAACAATCGTTTCAAAAGCTACTTGAATCTATGCAATTTATTAATAAAAGATTTAACTTTGAACTTGAATTAAATGATTCTCAACAATTAACAATAGTAAAATTTAGTACGTACCAAGCTGAGCTGCAGTCACAGGTAACTAAAATACGGTAACAAAACTCGCACTCTTAATTTGTGCTTGTGCAATCTAAATATTGTAGCCAGCTATGAATACCTTAACTGAACTTTGAAATTAAAGCAGTGAAAAAAAATTATGCTGGCGTTTGAATTTCAACGACACTCGGGCTCATTTCGGAAAAGGAAGGGACCCTGCTTGGCAATGCAATTGGGACAATGAGCAACAAAGGTTCATGCTAAGTTGCTGTAATTTTGTGATGTAACAAATTTTAAAAGTTCGAAAAGCTGAGGTATGCCATACAGTTCTAAAACTTTACGTGCTTCCAGTCTTCCTTGTTGGTTGATTGAAGGTTTGAAGCCGTCGATCGAGGAGGTGGCGACAGTCACTCATTGTCGGCCGTCGCTGTTGCAGAAGCTGGATGTTGGCGCGCCTTCTTCTCGTCACGGTCACCAGGCGAAACGGGCTCTTGATGTGCGCCAGCTAATGCTTCCCGTCCGCGACACCATGTCAGAAACTATCATCGCGAGTCGAGCGCAATTACATGCTGCAAAACCCCGAAAGCGCGGCAACTCGCGGGAGCTTCACACAACACACCTGCTCCACTCGTCCGCCGCTCGTGGTCTCGCGGTAGCGTTCTCGCTTCCCGAGCACGGGGTCCCGGGTTCGATTCCCGGCGGGGTCAGGGATTTTCACTTGCCTCGAGATGACTGGGTGTTTGTGTTGTCCTCATCATTTCATCATCATCCAGGAAAGTGGCGAAATTGGACTGAGCAAAGGTTGGGAAATTGTACGGGCGCTGATAACCACGCAGTTGAGCGCCCCACAAACCAAACATCATCATCACCTGCTCCACTCGCTACTCCAGCCAGACTCTCTCTCTGCTTAGCCCGCGCTCCACGCGACAGAGTTAACACTACCAAAGATCCTAAACACTTTCGTTCTTCACACGACCTATCGATGTAATCGTTCGATAGCAGTTTTCCCTAGGCAAGACCCAGCGTAAAAATACAAATAATATTTACGAAACAAACCAATTATACATCGACATAAATATATATATCGACATATATATATATATATATATATATATATATATATATATATATATATATATATTAACAATTGTAACATACACAGTTCCTAAACGTAAATGACTCTTTCTCCAAAAACGGCGAAAACAAAAGTAAGACAGACAGAAGACCTAAAGGCTATTACGATCGCTTCTTTTACATCACAAGAAAATATGTTATTATCAACAGTCGAAATTGTCAGAGGTGGTAGCTATATTTTTCAGACTATTGCTCTGAGTTTTTTAATTTAATCGTTTGGTTAGGGCCCCCGTCGGGCAGACCGTGCGCCGGGTGCCGGTCTTTCAATGTGACGCCACTTCGGCGACCTGCAGTCGACGAGGATGATAGGATGATGATGAGGACAGCACAACACCCAGTCCCTGCGCGGAGAAAATTCCCCGACCTAGCCGGGAATCGAACCCGTGCCCAGAGAATTGACAATCCGTCACGCTGACCATTCAGCTGTGCTCTGATGAAAAATAAATACTGTACACTTATGACATTTTAGTTACAAAAGTTACAAAAATTACTCAATCTGTAACGTCCAAATCCGGAGACGTTATAGAGCCTTCATGACTTAGTACTAATCATTTTCCATTAGATTCTGCATCCTCTAATCGAAACGACTGGTAGAACTGTTGCCTAATGATTATCATCTACATTGCTAAATAGCTAAAACAGTCATACGATCTCCCAGCCCCTATTACAGATTTCCTATCTATCGACTCAGACGGACTCAAAAAATTTTGCAAAAACAGACATAATGTCTTATGGGATAACAGCAATCAGTGATTTTATAATGTTGCTTAAAATCCGTCTTGATTGCAAAAAATTTTTTATTATTCATATGACCGGTTTCGGTTCATTCAGAACCATCTTCAGATCTGTAAAAATAATTATACTAATTTACCATTTCACGGAAGCAAATGTTTTTCATCCTATCTAATCAACATCAAATGTACCAGAACGTACCTGGTATTTCAGTTACAGGAGTAACCCGTCCAAATCCAGCAACTTTCACATGCTACGTCACATAAAATTGGTTGGCAGAGTGCACGTCATTTATATTAATTATAGCACTATTACCGACAGGTGGCGTCTGGTACATTTGTTACATTCCATTTGTACATACTGTATTCAGTAGATCTTTTTATATTAAAAATATTTGGCTAAAATATGTAGATGTCAAAGTTAAAATCTGTACTTGTCAGGATTAAAAAACAGTAAAATTATAATTTTTATACGATCTAAAAAACATAGGGCGATTTATATATCTATGGTGCTGGTGTGAACTTGTTTTCCTCTACGGTCTGCTTCCGTGGTTCCCGCCATTTTGGTGTTGTGTCGCGGTGCGCTCAGTCATCTGATGTCCATCGCCGCGGGCAAGAGGGCCGCACAGGAGGCCCCGTCAGCGACGCCAGGCGCTGCACGCGTCTTCCGGCTTCTCCACCGCGCACCATCTCTCGTCCCTCGGCCTGGGTCTCCACACGCAACAGCTGTCATCTTAGTAGGTCGTCATAAATGTTAAAATATGCGTTATGATTGAATTCGTTTTGCACCATAGATATATAAATCGCCCTATGTTTTTTAGATCGTATAAAAATGATAATTTTACTGTTTTTTAATCCTGACAAGTACAGATTTTAACTTTGACATCTACATATTTTAGCCAAATATTTTTAATATAAAAAGATCTACTGAATACAGTATGTACAAATGGAATGTAACAAATGTACCAGACGCCACCTGTCGGTAATAGTGCTATAATTAATATAAATGACGTGCACTCTGCCAACCAATTTTATGTGACGTAGCATGTGAAAGTTGCTGGATTTGGACGGGTTACTCCTGTAACTGAAATACCAGGTACGTTCTGGTACATTTGATGTTGATTAGATAGGATGAAAAACATTTGCTTCCGTGAAATGGTAAATTAGTATAATTATTTTTACAGATCTGAAGATGGTTCTGAATGAACCGAAACCGGTCATATGAATAATAAAAAAATTTTTTGCAATCAAGACGGATTTTAAGCAACATTATGGACTCAAAAAAATTGATTTTCAGTGTTTCATTAGTCGGCGTACAGTCGTGCACTGTACCAATATGGGGCATGGTCCAAAAAGCCGCCCCCGAAAATGCGGTTTTCAGAGAATAATATCTCGGGTTCTATTGGTCACAGAGATGAAGGGTCAAGTGTTTTGGAAGCCGTTGGCCTAGCGATCATTTGTATACCCACAGAACAGGTCAAAATTTAAACATGGCAATGCCGTTAAATTTCAGGAAAGGAATCTGTTCTGTTGTACTAGCCACGGTCTAGGGTGGACCTTAGGTGGATAGTAAAGCGCCGTTTGTTCATGGAGGTTTCCCCATAAAACGCCGAAAAAGAATGATTTTATGCCTGTGGGGTTGGCCACTTCTCTAATTTCTATTCATGGCAGATCGTAGAAACATTTACCATAAGTTGTTAGAATGATGTTCACTGGTAACACTGAAACGTTTTTCCATATCATTACCCGTTACCGAGCTACAGAGGTTCAAAGTTACAGTACTCAGGAAAACAACATATACATGTAATATGCTGTCTAAGGGGTGAATGTGATCCGAACTGACGCAGTGAACTCATGACAAGGATTCCAGGGCTCTGATGTCACCGCACTAGTCAGCGGATTCTCACCAGCAAAACTTTACGACGTGCTGTCTCTGTGTATTTGGAACTTCATGCCTGTACAGATAGGCCGTCAGTGCTACTGAATATACGAAAATCGGCTGAAAAGGTCTTAACATGCGTGAAGAGACATAAAATTCCTGAGAAGAACTTTAAATTACTGCCAAAAATTATGTAAAACTGGAAAATGCAGTAAGATATTTCTAATAACGTTTTTACTCTTTAAGATACAAATCATAAGCCGGGTGTTTTCGATTAATTGGACAATGAGTGAAGTATTCATAAAAAGTTAAAGAAACCGATTTTGTGGCTTTATTTTAAATTTCAAGTCTTGTCATCATCTGCTCATTGACAGGTGTAACATTACGTTAAAGGTTAAACGCAAAAAGTTAACTACTACAGTTAATAGCGGTACAGATATCTTGAGGCACGGCGCAAAAACTGTCCAGTCTATATTTGCCTAGTATGTGACAACGACAGCCCTTACCGACTTCCTACAAACTTTAACAATATTTCAAAATATTTCTAAACTTTTTGTCACTCTCACCCGTACAAAGTAATGAAAGGAAAAAATTATCGATTATTATACGCACCATTTCGCCGTTTATGCAATGAAAATTTCAGCTTCAGGCACAACGTTTTAATTTATCACTTGTTTACGTCTGACTCTATTGGCAACAGATCTTGCAGGCAGCGTCAACATATAGTAATGAATCAACGTCCAGAATTATATCGTTGCACAACATATAATTGACGAGATATTGAGTGACAAACACTTAAAAGACTTTGCTTTCCTAACTTACTTTTGCTATGATCAAGGCTCCATCAATGGTTTGACAATGTCCACTATTTTCCAAAAGGCTATGATCAAGGCTCCATCAATGGTTTGACAATGTCCACTATTTTCCAAGCAGATCTTCCACGCACACAGAAAAGGCTTATCACTTGTTTGCTTTACACAGTATGTATTCGCCTTTTCGCTAATCTATGTGTAAATAATTCGAAGCTACTAAAACTAACATATTTAGGGTTTCGGATCCTTAGTCACGAAGGCTTCACTTGCTTAACGTCAACTGTTTTACACATTCAAAAAATGGTTGAAATGGCTCCAAGCACTATGGGACGTAACATCTGAGGTCATCAGTCCCCTAGACTTAGAACTATTTATGCCTAACTAACCTAAGGACATCACGCACATCCACCCCCGAGGCAGGATTTGAACCTGCGACCGCAGCAGCAGCGCGGTTCCGGGCTGAAACGCCTAGAACCGCTCGGTCACAGTGGACGGCTGTTTCACACATTAACGAATTTGTAAAGAATAGACGTTTGAAGCTGTTTTACACATAGGAATTCGTTTCTTTAAGGAATCGAGTATGGATAGATTATTGGTAGTCAATTAAGTCAGTGGAACGTTTTTAAAAAAAAAGAAGTTTCGTAAGTTATACTTTTATGAGCAGTTCGTGGTCGGCTGTAAAACGAGCCTGAAGGTCGTAATCCGTTCGGACTTCATAAACCATGAAATGCCTAAAAATACAATAAATTGCTGCGTTCGCACGCAAAGAAATGCTGTCATGATTTTAAGATATGTCGGTAACACGTAGTAATCTATGACACTGGTTGACCTCAACAGCGGAGCAGACGCAAAAATGTCGCGGCAGGCGTGGGTCGCTTTCGGATACTTCCAACACTGAGGCCACGTGGAGGTACGGTTAATAAACATGTCTTTGCTCAAAAAATGTTGGTACATGGCCCAAATTTTAAACTTGCCCAAACAACTGGGAGGAGCGGCTACTGTGACGTGGAGATGAAACTGAGGCTGCATACGCGGCGTACACCCGGCAAGACGTACAGAAGCCTTATTTGGTAGACCAGGGCCCAAAACTCCATCTCTACACTCGGCTGCATGCGACGGTACTGCATGCAGAATAGGAACCGCACTCACAACTGAACACTCGCAAATGTCATTAATCGATTTTGACAAAAATTTGCAGCCCAGTAAGGGAGACAAAATAGTGAAATAAATATTCTTTTGATTGTGCCCGAATTGACCTTTAAGGTAATTTGGCATTTTAGATTTAAAGGGAATACCTTGGAAACGATGATATACAAATCTATTTCATATAAAAGTTGAGATGTAATTAATGTTCGTGAAAACTGTATAGTCAACTTTTATAATAATTTGAAATTTTGAGAAATACCCCATCACCATCCATTAATTTCGAAAACATGAAAACTTTTTTTGCAACGAATTAAAGAAGCTTACAGGCCACATACATCCTGGTGTTATAAAACTAGCTTCTGAAATACCATTTTCGGAAACGTAAGCTCTACAAAATTTGCTACCTGAATATTGTCAACATAAAACATCGAAACGTTCATTACTATTCTAATTATTTATTTTAATTATATTTGTTTTGTGTTTTCAATTGTTAGTTTACGGCTTACGTTCATTTTTTGTTTGTTTTTTAGTTTACTATTTTACACAAGTGTATTTTCTTAATTGAAAATAATTAACTCATTATTATGATAGAAAATGGTTACAATACTGATAACCTCAAAGGAAGTGCTTAGAACATAATGAATTTTACACCATGCACATAGAACGCACAAAAGTTGATAATACAGTTTTCAAGAACATTAACTACATATCAACTTTTATATGAAAAACATTTCGTATATATCATTGTTTCGAAGATACACCCTCTAAAGCTAAATGTCAAATTACATTTCGGGGTGTGTTTTGCTCCTTAAAAGTGAAACTGTACAGAAAAAAATACTTGTTGCACTAGTTTCTCCCTTCTACACACCTGCCACGTTTCATCAAGATCGTTTGTCCACACTTGGGACTGTTCCCTTGTCAGTCACAGAGAGAAGACTGCAGAGAAATTATACGACGCCGTCAGAGGCAACTCTGCCGAGAAGTTGTTTATTTTATTGCAGGATATGGTCACAAATTTTGTATTTGTTCTCAGATTATTGATTTCGCCATATAGTGACCATCTTGAGATCCTCTTAAAACATATCCTGTATGACCCAAAATCGATTCTCTGAAGCCACACTTTTTTATCATAGAATAGAGTACAATAAATAAATAAACCTGGAGCACTACTTCGCTACGTGTACCACTCGAGAATACCAACCCACAGTACTGGTGAAAAATCGTATGGGAAAACGTCTCCCGTTTCTCACTACCGCAAGTCCACAGCACGTGTACAAAGTGCTAAATAGAAGATAGCGCCCAATGGAAAACGGCTAAGTATTCACTTGTGAACTAGGTACTCTGGAGCAAAGGATTTGGCATCTGATGAGAGGCTGCAGTATGCAACACTCAGGCGAACCATTCTGATGCTGCAACAGTCATGCCACCAGACCGTAAGCCATTCCCCTCCTGCACAAGACCACCCTCCAAATGGATAGTCGCCCACTGCTACACACCGAGAAATCTTTCGAAACAACACACACACAGACACACACACACACACACACACACACACACACACACACACACACACAAAGACACGCGCGCGCGCGAGGCTGATTTCATAAGTCGTGGGACTGTGCTACATCGCGCTAACACGTGGCATCACCGTAGTTGCAGTAAATGCATTCGAAAGCGAAACAGTATCAAAATCAACTGACAGTTTGCGCTCGTATGCAAAGATGGCTCATACTGAATGGTTTAGTATGAGCTCGTTCGCGCTTCAAGATGGATGTAAGCAGTGTGGAACAGCCAGAATAAGTGAAAACTGCCTTTCTCGCTGGCAGAAACGCTACTGGCAACTTTCTGCTGTACCGTCTGCGACGTACACTTCGGCGAAAACGTCCGGTACTGCTGGATAAAGCAGTCGTACTCCACGATAACGCCACAACCCACACTGCACACATCGAGAATTGTGTACGGAGGTGGGGTGGGAAAACCTCCCTCATCCACCCTACACACTATGTTTCAGTCTATGCGACATCGACCTCATTCTACAACTGAAGAAACCATTGTGTGGGAGGCGTTTTGCGTACGGGGTGAGTATCTTCCCTGTATTTCGGCGACAGGTGCCACACATTGAGGGCAATTCCACTGACATTCAAAGCCTTCCCCATCGTTAGCAATGCCGCGTGGAAGTACTGGTGGGCTATTTTGAAGGACAATAGTTAATTTTGATTCAATTTGTTCCATCTGTGCTCGTGCACAATAAATTTACACATAGTTCGAATAAGTGCGTTTCATTTCAACCTTCTCCATATCCTCTTGTACTGGAACTAATATACGTTGGCAGTGAGGTACACATTGCCTTACCGGTACAATATACACTCCTGGAAATTGAAATAAGAACACCGTGAATTCATTGTCCCAGGAAGGGGAAACTTTATTGACACATTCCTGGGGTCAGGTACATCACATGATCACACTGACAGAACCACAGGCACATAGACACAGGCAACAGAGCATGCACAATGTCGGCATAGGGCAGTGTATATCCACCTTTCGCAGCAATGCAGGCTGCTATTCTCCCATGGAGACGATCGTAGAGATGCTGGATGTAGTCCTGTGGAACGGCTTGCCATGCCATTTCCACCTGGCGCCTCAGTTGGACCAGCGTTCGTGCTGGACGTGCTGACCGCGTGAGACGACGCTTCATCCAGTCCCAAACATGCTCAATGGGGGACAGATCCGGAGATCTTGCTGGCCAGGGTAGTTGACTTACACCTTCTAGAGCACGTTGGGTGGCACGGGATACATGCGGACATGCATTGTCCTGTTGGAACAGCAAGTTCCCTTGCCGGTCTAGGAATGGTAGAACGATGGGTTCGATGACGGTTCGGATGTACCGTGCACTATTCAGTGTCCCCTCGACGATCACCAGTGGTGTACGGCCAGAGTAGGAGATCGCTCCCCACACCATGATGCCGGGTGTTGGCCCTGTGTGCCTCGGTCGTATGCAGTCCTAATTGTGGCGCTCACCTGCACGGCGCCAAACACGCATACGACCATCATTGGCACCAAGGCAGAAGCGACTCTCATCGCTGAAGACGACACGTCTCCATTCGTCCCTCCATTCACGCCTGTCGCGACACCACTGGAAGCGGGCTGCACGATGTTGGGGTGTGAGCGGAAGACGGAGTAACGGTGTGCGGGACCGTAGCCCAGCTTCATGGAGACGGTTGCGAATGGTCCTCGCCGATACCCCAGGAGCAACAGCGTCCCTAATTTGCTGGGAAGTGGCGGTGCGGTCCCCTACGGCACTGCGTAGGATCCTACGGTCTTGACGTGCATCCGTGCATCGCTGCGGTCCGGTCCCAGGTCGACGGGCACGTGCACCTTCCGCCGACCACTGGCGACAACATCGATGTACTGTGGAGACCTCACGCCCCACTTGTTGAGCATTTCAGCGGTACGTCCACCCGGCCTCCCGCATGCCCACTATACGCCCTCGCTCAAAGTCCGTCAACTGCACATACGGTTCACGTCCACGCTGTCGCGGCATGCTACCAGTGTTAAAGACTGCGATGGAGCTCCGTATGCCACGGCAAACTGGCTGACACTGACGGCGGCGGTGCACAAATGCTGCGCAGCTAGCGCCATTCGACGGCCAACACCGCGGTTCCTGGTGTGTCCGCTGTGCCGTGCGTGTGATCATTGCTTGTACAGCCCTCTCGCAGTGTCCGGAGCAAGTATGGTGGGTCTGACACACCGGTGTCAATGTGTTCTTTTTTCCATTTCCAGGAGTGTATATCGATGCACAACATATAATTGACGAGATATTGAGTGACAAACACTTAAAAGACTTTGCTTTCCTAACTTACTTTTGCTGTGATCGAGGCTCCATCAACGGTTTGACAATGTCCACTATTTTCCAAGCAGATCTTCCACGCACACAGAAAAGGCTTATCACTTGTTTGCTTTACACAGTTTGTATTCGCCTTTTCACTAGTCTATGTGTAAATATTTGGAAGCTACTAAAACTAACATATTTAGGGTTTCGGATTCTTAGTCACGAAGGCTTTACTTGCTTAACGTCAACTGTTTTACACATTCAAAAAATGGTTGAAATGGCGCCAAGCACTATGGGACGTAACATCTGAGGTCATCAGTCCCCTAGACTTAGAACTACTTATGCCTAACTAACCTAAGGACATCACACACATACATCCCCGAGGCAGGATTTGAACCTGCGACCGCAGCAGCAGCGTGGTTCCGGACTGAAACGCCTAGAACCGCTCGGCCACAGTGGACGGCTGTTTCACACATTAACGCGTTTGTAAAGAATAGACGTTTGAAGCTGTTTCACACATAGGAATTCGTTTCTTTAAGGAATCGAGTATGGATGGGTTGTTGGTAGTCAATTAAGTCAGTGGAACTTTAAAAAAAAATAAGAAGTTTCGTAAGTTATACTTTTATGAGCAGTTCGTGGTCGGCTGTAAAACGAGCCTGAAGGTCGTAATCCGTTCGGACTTCATAAACCGTGAAATGCCTAAAAATAAAATAAATTGCTGCGTTCGCACGCAAAGAAATGCTGGCATGATTTTAAGATATGTCGGTACCATCTAGTAATGTATGACACTGGTTGACCTCAACAGCAGAGCAGATGCGTGGGTCGCTTTGGGATACTTCCAACACTGAGGCCGCGTAGAGGAACGGTTAATAAACACACACACACACACACACACACACACACACACACACACACAGAAACTGGCGCGCGCGAGGCTGATTTCATAAGTCGTGGGACTGAGGTACATCGCGCTAACACGTGGCATCATCGTAAATGCAGTAAATGCATTCGAAAGCCAAACAGTATCAAAATCAACTGACAGTTTGCGCTCGCATGCAAAGATGGCTCATACTGAATGGTTTAGTATGAGCTCGTTCGCGCTTCAAGATGGATGTAGGCAGTGTGGAACAGCCAGCATAAGTGAAAATTGCCCTTCTCGCTGGCAGAAACGCTACTGGCAACGTTCTGCTGTACCGTCTGCGACGTACACTTCGGCGAAAACGTCCGGTACTGCTGGATAATGCAGTCGTACTCCACGTTAATGCCACAACCCACACTGCACACATCGAGAATTGTGTACGGAGGTGGGGTGGGAAAACCTCCCTCATCCACCCTACTCACTATGTTTCAGTCTATGCGTCATCGACCTCATTCTACAACTGAAGAAATCATTGTGTGGGAGGCGTTTTGCGTACAGGGTGAGTATCTTCCCAGTATTTCGGCGACAGGTGCCACACATTGAGGGCAATTCCACTGATATTCAAAGCCTTTCCCCTCGTTAGCAATGCCGCGTGGAAGTACTGGTGGGCTATTTTGAAGGACAATAGTTAATTTTGATTCAGTTTGTTCCATCGGTGCTCGTGCACAATAAATTTACACAGAGTTCGAAAAAGTGCGTTTCATTTCAACCTTCTCCATAACCTCTTGTACTGGAACTATTTTACGTTGGCAGTGAGGTACACATTGCCTTACCGGTACAATATACAGGGTGATTCAAAAAGAATACCACAACTTTAAAAATGTGTATTTAATGAAAGAAACATAATATAACCTTCTGTTATACATCATTAAAAGAGTATTTAAAAAGTTTTTTTTCACTCAAGAACAAGTTCAGAGATGTTCAATATGGCCCCCTCCAGACACTTGAGCAATATCAACCCGATACTCCAACTCGTTCCACACTCTCTGTAGCATATCAGGCGTAACAGTTTGGATAGCTGCTGTTATTTCTCGTTTCAAATCATCAATGGTGGCTGGGAGAGGTGGCCGAAACACCATGTCCTTAACATACCCCCATAAGAAAAAATCGCAGGGGGTAAGATCAGGGCTTCTTGGAGGCCAGTGATGAAGTGCTCTGTCACG
Organism: Schistocerca cancellata; assembly: GCF_023864275.1. Taxonomy (NCBI): domain Eukaryota; kingdom Metazoa; phylum Arthropoda; class Insecta; order Orthoptera; family Acrididae; genus Schistocerca; species Schistocerca cancellata. Next base: position 496,850,561 of record NC_064634.1, read on the forward strand.
GACTGCCTGGCGGCAGATCCATCGTCTCGGGTAGTTGACGTTCAGGTTTCGTAACTACCTTTTTCGTAGGACTCTCCATACAGTTGATTGTAGAATTTGCAGCTCTCTGCTAGCTCTGCGAGTCGATTTTCCTGGGCTGCGAACAAATTCTTGCTGGATGTGTGCTACATTTTCATCACTCGTTCTCGGCCGTCCAGAACTTTTCCCTTTGCACAAACACCCATTCTCTGTAAACTGTTTATACCAACGTTTAATACACCACCTATCAGGAGGTTTAACACCATACTTCGTTCGAAATGCACGCTGAACAACTGTTGTCGATTCACTTCTGCCGTACTCAATAACACAAAAAGCTTTCTGTTGAGCGGTCGCCATCTTAGCATCAACTGACGCTGACTCCTAGTCAACAGCGCCTCAAGCGAACAAATGTACAACTAAATGAAACTTTATAGCTCCCTTAATTCGCCGACAGATAGTGCTTAGCTCTGCCTTTTGTCGTTGCAGAGTTTTAAATTACTAAAGTTGTGGTATTCTTTTTGAATCACCCTGTACATCGCGGAATTCCCGTGTTTGCGCATTGTCGTCAGATATATAGCCGTTGCCATGACTTACAGGATGACCCTAATGAAAATACTAAAGGAAAGGGATCTTAATGACCTTAGTAATCACTGCACAAGACACAGCCTCTAGAAAGTCGTGGTGAATGTCAGCAGCCAGGCCGTGCAACAAACTGTTTAACGACTCCACCAAGTCGACGGGCTGCTGTCCACATAAAGGCGCGGCAGGCCTGTGAAGAAGAAGACGTGCGGGAACCGGATGAACGGCGCGTCGCTTCACACAGCCTCAGCGACAGCGAACATGCAGCTGTCAGAATGAGATTTTCACTCTGCAGCGGAGTGTGCGCTGATACGAAACTTCCTGACAGATTAAAACTGTGTGCCCGACCGAGACTCGAACTCGGGACCTTTCCCTTTCGCGGGCAAGTGCTCTACCAACTGAGCTACCGAAGCACGACTCACGCCCGGTACTCACAGCTTTACTTCTGCCAGTACCTCGTCTCCTACCTTCCAAACTTTACAGAAGCTCTCCTGCGAACCTTGCAGAACTAGCACTCCTGAAAGAAAGGATATTGCGGAGACATGGCTTAGCCACAGCCTGGGGGATGTTTCCAGAATGAGATTTTCACTCTGCAGCGGAGTGTGCGCTGATATGAAACTTCCTGGCAGATTAAAACTGTGTGCCCGACCGAGACTCGAACTCGGGACCTTTGCCTTTCGCGGGCAAGTGCTCTACCAACTGAGCCACCGAAGCACGACTCACGCCCGGTACTCACAGCTTTACTTCTGCCAGTACCTCGTCTCCTACGTTCCAAAATTTACAGAAGGTCCCGAGTTCGAGTCTCGGTCTTGCACACAGTTTTAATCTTCCAGGAAGTTTCATCCAGCTGTCAGTACCACCTGTGGACAGCGACCACGTTTGGTTGCTTGATTTTGGAGAGGGGGGCCAAACAGAGAAGTCATCGGTCCCATCGGAATAGGAAAGGATGGGAAACGAAACAGGCCGTTCTTCTCAAAAGAACAATTCCGACATTTAGCTGAAGTGATTTAGGGAAATCACGGAAAACCTAAATCAGAATGGCTGGAAGCTGGTTGACCGTCGTCTTCTCGAGTGCGAGGCCAGTGTGCTAACCACTGCGCCACCACCTTAGGTCAATAACTATAGACATCGAACTTCGAAATGTCTCATGACTGAAATCGAAGTACTTGTTTTTTTGTGAGTTATTGATACGTGGATGTGGTGGCCACATGCGGGAGGCGGGTGAACTACTGCAAAATTTCCTTTTTATACTCTGTAGCTAGTCCAGTTCGTCTCCAAATGTCATATGAGCTGTAGCACAGAAAAATAGGTTTCGTTTCAAATTCAAATGGCTCTGAGTACTATGGGACTTAACATCTGAGGTCATCAGTCCCCTAGAACTTAGAACTACTTAAACCTAACTAACCTAAGGACATCACATACATCCATGCCCGAGGCAGGATTCGAACCTGCGACCGTAGCGGTCACGTGGTTCCAGACTGAAGCGGCTAGAACCGCTCGGCCACTCAGGCCGGCTAATAGGTTTCGTACTTCGGCAATTTTTTTGCAGGTAAATTTTCGAAAATATGCAATAATTATTGACAATGTACACCGACGACTGAAACACTGCAATTTATTAACCAAAAGAGTTGTAGATCGTTATGTAGTACTCGATGTGTGGGTACAGACGCAGTTGATTCTGTTGTTATCTTGTGAAGTTCAAGATGGCGTGTCGGTAAATTTGGAATATTTGATCCTCCATAAAACCGACGTTGACTGTGCAGTTGCTGATAACGAAGATCAGATTTGTGATTTACACAAATATGCAAAATGGATCACCTTTATAGTATATCAATAAATAATTGTTTCACAACTTTGTTTTAAAGTTAATGAACATAACACAATTATTGTAGAATTAAATATTTTTTCTGTTTCTGATAAGTAATTCTTTCAAGTGTTTAAATTAAAAGCAATTTCAGAATTTTATTTTGTGCACGTTAAATGAATTTTTCCAAAATTTACTTGATTATGTACATTGGTGCCACACTATTCCATATTTCCCCGTCATTCCATGTTAGCCTCCAAGTGCAACATCTTTTGTGTGTTAAGTTTTCTTTAATTTTATTAGGAAAAATTACAGGCGGAGGGAGGTTACGGCAGGCCACCTCCACTTGGACCTCGCCTAGTACGGCGATGCGGGTATCCCGCATCGTTCCCCTACGCTGTGTCAAGGAGTATAGGACTTCATTTCCATTCCTTTTTATGTCATTACTGTGCAATCCTTTCCACTGCAAAAATTGAAAATGTTGAATTGGCTATGTGAACTTCACAATATTAAAAGGTTACTAAATGGCTGAGGACACTCATTCTTGATAAAAAAATTTTTGTCTGCTAATATGTTCCATGTATTATAACATGGGGTTCCACACCGAAAAAACGTGTGTGTACCATGTCATGTTTTGCAGACAGATTCTTCCTTGGGAATGCTGTGCTAACGAGGACACGAAATGGAACTTCTCAGTTTCTCTACGTTATTTTGCACCTTCGACTCTATCTCCAGTTATACCTGAAGAGTACTAAATCCGCCTGTAGTGCAAGCATTTTCTCTCGGTGTATTATTCTAAGAACACGTGATATCTAGGTTCCTTCGAGAGAATGTGTGACGTCGAGTACCCCATTTATCAGACGCGTTCAGTACACTATGAAATATTTACTGGAGTCACACAGCGAGTTTTATATCTGTGGTATATACCTGTGGTATAAATACCACAGGCGACTGAAACTGTTCCAAACTTCTGTACTATATAATGTACGAGCAACATTTAGCCAATCTAATTAGTATAAATTTTAGAAGAAGGCAGCCAACTATGTCTCAGTCAGAATAAGAATATGACTGACAGTTTTTAAAGGAGATTTACCGTGGGAATAACCAATCAGAGCACGTGTTTGGTCGCATCTTCTGTCCTCCTCACAATAAGTTGTCTTGTGGCTCTGTTGCCTCAGCAGCCGGTTATCAATCAGCTGCGGACGACTTACGGAATGTGTGAAGCTAACTGTGAAATTGCTTTGGGGACTGGCAAGGCAACTGTGATCCACCAAAGCGATCGCGTTACTGTACTTTAACGAGGAACGTAAGAACATACTCATTACACAAAGCTCGTGGTAGCAGAGACATATTGCGCTTGCGTGAAACGGCGGTCAGAGAACATCCTCCCTTGCATACTCTGCTGTTAGCCCCTTGGTTTTCTGAGGCAGGTATAAATCGAGGATAGCCGCGGGAGAGGATCGGATATGGAGGTTTTTACACAAGAATGACCCAGATGGAAAAAAAAAGAGTTCGGCTAAGCTAAGTTCCAATGAGATTAAAACGAAGTGATGAGGAATGTGCTCATGATGTATCGATACTGAAATAAGTTTCATATGTAGGAAAACAGTTATGTTACTTCGAGAGTTTCAGTCAATATTAGCTACAAGTGGCTGAAATGGTGAATCCGTCAGCCGATATGAGTTGCAGGTTGCCTATCTATTCGGCTTCCAGGGCAACGGAAATTCGATTTTCGGTATTTCATACAATTATTGGCCGAATTTAAAAATTTGGAATACAGTCATTATCTAGTCATTAAGAGGTTAACAATACGTTGAATGTCTAATACAATAAGTCACGTATGAAAGTCAGAAACTTTATATATGTCTTAAAGAGGCGTAAATCACGGCGTGCAAATTATTAAGAGTGTATTTATCCAGTATCTGAAATGCTATTGACTTCCAATAATCTTTACACATAATTTTAAACCTTGTCCAAACTTTTTGTAGTTTACATAATCATAAAATAATTAAAGAGAAACAGCTTATTGCTTATCACATATTCGCTGTTCATCCAGTAACACTTAAGCACCAGGCACGACATTTTAATTTATTACATCTGCACTACTAACTCTATTCGCAACAGACAGTAGCCACATACTCGTATACCAGTGTATGTGCCTGCAAAGCGGTGGTCTAGCGGTTCTGTCGCTGCAGTCCGGAACCGCGGGACTGCTACGGTCGCAGGTTCGAATCCTGCATCGGGCATTGGTGTGTGTGATGTCCTTAGGTTAGTTAGGTTACAGTAGTTCTAAGTTCTAGAGGACTTATGACCTAAGATGTTGAGCCCCATAGTGCTCAGAGCCATTTGACCCATTTTGTGCCTGCAAAATTATATCATAGTACGACAGGAAGAAGCAATACGCAAAGCAGTGGGATACGGAAGTACTAAGGAATGACGATTTACGTTTGAAGTTCTCTAACGCTATAGATACAGCAATAAGGAATAGCGCAGTAGGCAGTACAGTTGAAGAGGAATGGACATCTCTAAAAAGGGCCATCACAGAAGTTGGGAAGGAAAACGTAGGTACAAAGAAGGTAGCTGCGAAGAAACCATGGGTAACAGAAGAAATATTTCAGTTGATTGATGAAAGGAGGAAGTACAAACATGTTCCGGGAAAATCAGGAATACAGAAATACAAGTCGCTGAAGAATGAAATAAATAGGAAGTGCAGGGAAGCTAAGACGAAATGGCTGCAGGAAAAATGTGAAGACATCGAAAAAGATATGATTGTCGGAAGGACAGACTCAGCATACAGGAAAGTCCAAACAACCTTTGGTGACATTAAAATCAACGGTGGTAACATTAAGAGTGCAAGAGAAATTCCACTGTTAAATGCAGAGGAGAGAGCAGATAGGTGGAAAGAATACATTGAAAGCCTCTATGAGGGTGAAGATTTGTCTGATGTGATAGAAAAAGAAACAGGAGTCGATTTAGAAGAGATTGGGGATCCAGTATTAGAATAGGAATTTATAAGAGCTTTGGAGGACTTACGGTCAAATAAGGCAGAAGGGATAGATAACATTCCATGAAAATTTCTAAAATCATGGGGGGAAGTGGCAACAAAACGACTATTCACGTTGGTGTGTAGAATATATGAGTCTGGCGATATACCATCTGACTTTCGGAAAAGCATCATCCACACAATTCCGAAGACGGAAAAGGCTGACAAGTGCGAGAATTATCGCACAATCAGCTTAACAGCTCATGCATCGAAGCTGCTTACAAGAATAATATACAGAAGAATGGAAAAGAAAATTGAGAATGCGCTAGGTGACGATGAGTTTGGATTTAGGAAAAGTAAAGGGACGAGAGAGGCAATTCTGACGTTACGGCTAATAATGGAAGCAAGGCTAAAGAAAAATCAAGACACTTTCATAGGATTTGTCGACCTGGAAAAAGCGTTCGAGATTATAAAATGGTGCAAGCTGTTCGAGATTCTGAAAAAGGTAGGGGTAAGCTATAGGGAGAGACGGGTCATATACAATATGTACAACAACCAAGAGGGAATAATAAGAGTGGACGATCAAGAACGAAGTGCTCGTATTAAGAAGGGTGTAAGACAAGGCTGTAGCCTTTCGCCCCTACTCTTCAATCTGTACATCGAGGAAGCAATGATGGAAATAAAAGAAAGGTTCAGGAGTGGAATTAAAATACAAGGTGAAAGGATATCAATGATACGATTCGCTGATGACATTGCTATCCTGAGTGAAAGTGAAGAAGAATTAAATGATCTGCTGAACGGAATGAACAGTCTAATGAGTACACAGTATTGTTTGAGAGTAAATCGGAGAAAGACGAAGGTAATGAGAAGTAGTAGAAATGAGAACAGCGAGAAACTTAACATCAGGATTGATGGTCACGAAGTCAATGAAGTTAAGGAATTCTGCTACCTAGGCAGTAAAATAACCAATGACGGACGGAGCAAGGAGGACATCAAAAGCAGACTCGCTATGGCAAAAAAGGCATTTCTGGCCAAGAGAAGTCTACTAATATCAAATACCGGCCTTAATTTGAGGAAGAAATTTCTGAGGATGTACGTCTGGAGTACAGCATTGTATGGTAGTGAAACATGGACTGTGGGAAAACCGGAACAGAAGAGAATCGAAGCATTTGAGATGTGGTGCTATAGACGAAAATTAGGTGGACTGATAAGGTAAGGAATGAGGAGGTTCTACGCAGAATCGGAGAGGAAAGGAATATGTGGAAAACACTGATAAGGAGAAGGGACAGGATGATAGGACATCTGCTAAGACATGAGGGAATGACTTCCATGGTACTAGAGGGAGCTGTAGAGGGCAAAAACTGTAGAGGAAGACAGAGATTGGAATACGTCAAGCAAATAATTGAGGACGTAGGTTGCAAGTGCTACTCTGAGATCTCTGAGATGAAGAGGTTAGCACAGGGAAGGAATTCGTGGCGGGCCGCATCAAACCAGTCAGTAGACTGATGACAAAAAAAAAAAAATAAATAAATAAAAAAATAAATAAATAAAAAAAAGACACATAGTTCAGAGTGTACGTCGTCATAAATATTTAGTTGCGTATAAAACTAGCTCTTCATAGAACATGTGACTTTTATCCATTAAAGAATGGTGGGTTGGTGGGTTGATATTGGTACTTTAGAAGGTGCTTGCACAGTTTCAGGAGCCAGTACATACTGTAAAATCAGCATAGGATCTGAAGCTAATAACTTGACACTCGCTTGAGAATAGTGTCGAGAATATCGCATTCATGTTCTTCATTACGTACTGAAACAGTCCATCATCATGTCCGTAACGTATCACTTCCTGGCCGCGCCAATGTGCTGGTCCAGCACGCTACGCTGTGGTCGTCGGGCCTCTTTCCGCTTGCTGGGGAAATGGAATACGTTTTCGGCATTAAGATAATCATAGTGAGGCGGCTTTGCTGGTACCCGACTAGGCTGATCTGAACAGGGAGTACTTTCTCCGCGGCCCTCGGTGTTTTCCAATACCAGCTGCAGAGAGATTTCTGGAAGTCATACCGGAAACAAACACCATACAGAAGACGTCTAGATGTAAAATAATTTCCTCCATGCTGATTTGAAATTTATTGTCTTCCGGAATGCGCCTGTAAATCCGTGTGAAGACAGGAAATGATACTTTACAATTTGTTTTTAACATTAATGGTAGACACTAGTTGGTACGCAGTTACATAGGCTTAGTAAAGGACTGATTAGACGTAAGTTTTACGACCAGAATATACAGAAACGAGTAAACAATGCGAAAATTTAACACAACATAGGCAGTGGTCGTGTGCTGCAAAACTCCTACTGGTAACACGATAAGAAATGATAATCACCGTCGGGACACATTTCAAATATTCACAATCCAGTCCATATTAATATCTAAATTAACAATAAAATTCGCTTCGTGTGTCCTGTAAGAATTGTTTAAAAAGCTTTGGATAGAGAACTGAATAGTTACTAGGTCTATAACTACCACCTACATAGAACAGAAGAATAGTTTACAAGAACCAGATTTGTGTATTACAGCCACAGTCTAGTATTCAGACACATACATATAGCAGTGACATACATTTAGATGCTAAGTGTTCCATATTCTCCTGAGTAGCACTTAGGGATATGGTCAGTTAACTGAGGTTTTGGTTTTTCCCCTGCCACTCTAAGTACCAAGAACATTAGATTAGTAGCATGGGGAGCGATATCTTGATCCTGGCACTATTTACGAACTCTTACAATAGTTTATACGTCGCTGCGCAGTTGAATGTTAACGGGGGTTGGAACTTGGTTGGGAACTGATGACCCAAAACCCGAAGACTACGTATATCCCTATTTAGGTGATGCACGTTCCGACGACATTGTAGGAATACATGATATGGATTTTCTTCCTCTCCACAGTCACATAGAGGGATGGCGCTTACGTCGAGTCGACAGAGGAGTTTATTAAACTTCCAGGATTAAATGTCAGTCGTGTTAAAATAGTCGTGAAGCTCATTGATGTTTGTGCCATGGTACTCTTGGAATCGTTGATGGATTCGTTCGTAGAGACTGCCTTTGGTTTTAGATATTCTTTACCATTCCTCTTGCCAGTCCGAGGACATTCGCTTTCTGAACATCGGTATCATATCTGTAAGAGGGAGTTTATCGTATTTAATAGCACCATGCAGGGATGTCTCTTTTATCAGGACACATACGTGTTCGTTTCTAGGTATCCCAGAGTAGCCTTTCATCCATACCATCACGATGTTGGGACAGTTCCTCTACACCCGAAGCACAGCGTCGATAATTGCTGCAACCATGGGATTGGTACAACTGTTATGGTGGTTTTAATCAATTTTAAAGCTAATACACTATCAGAGGTAATGACTACCGTGTCTTCTGTGGTCGTCTCCACAAATTGTAGGGCTTCCAAAATGGCAATCACCTCGACTTTCAAAATGGTGGAGTGTGGATCCAATTTTTATAGGCTTTGTTGTTTCCTTCAGGGTACCCTACCACTACCAGCACCTTCACTAGACTTGGACGCACGTGTATACACCACCAAGGGATCGTGTTAGTTGGGTCCTGTGTTTGAAACGGTAAACTGGTCCTGGCACCAATTCACTGAGTCGACGTTTCGCAAGGCCTGTTCTAATGCGGTATGAGAGGACTTTGCCGCACCTTGTCCGTTAATGCCTGCATCTCCATATATTCAGACGCTACGGCTGGACGTTACCTATTTATCCAATATCTTCCGCAGACACAGTGGGGCGTTAATTTCCGGATCTTTTCGTCAAGGAGGCCCATAATCGTCGAAATCGAGACACAGGATGAATTTATTGCAGAGGAATATTCGTCGTAGCTTTTACGGCGGTTCATTAGCTTCAACAAGTAATTCACTGGTCGTGGTTGACGTGAATGCCCAAGTGATTATTGCCTAGGCTTTGTACTGCATAGTATCAAGTTTTTGGAGCGTGCTGTCTGACACTGATCCGTATCACATGTGTCCGTAATCAAACATCTTAGTGGGGACTAGCATAACATCGCCATCCTCCGCTGATCAGAGCCTCACCGTAGTACAGTGGCAGACTCGATGAGATTTCATGCTGGTAACGATATGTCAGATATGATGAGCCCATGTTAGTTTATCATCTACAATCAACCCAAGCTATTGGGTTGCTTTCGCAGCTAGAAATGATGTTGTCCCTGTTGCATAGTCTGCGGAAGTGGAATTATTCTATGGCGAATAAAGATCATTACAGTAGATTTGGTATCAGACATTTCGAGATCACTTTCTGTGCTCCATTCATACAGATGTATGAGAAAGGTGTGCGTTTTCAGATTACAGGGCAGAATACTATCTTCGGAATACATGCATACATCGTCTACGCATTTTAATAGTTGTCTGTTACAGGCAAAGAGGTCATGAAGGTCTGCAGTATATAAAAAGGGCCCCAATACTGCTCCCTGTGGGAGTCCTCTGCTAATTTCTGTGGGTCTCAGCATAGTTCCGTGTTGCAAAATGATTGTCTTCCTATTGCTCAGAAAGATAATGTTACGCACGAGTGGTTTCGGCATCTAAAGCATCTCCAGTTTTTTTCTTAAGATTGACAAGATGACATTGTCAGTTGTTTACCCGGTAATATTTTCTTGTTTTCATACCACTGTTCCAAGTGCTGCTTATCAATCCTATCCATTACCTTAGCAGAACACGGTAGTAAGGTGACAAGCCAATACAGCTCGGGTTTATACATCTTTCTCTCGATTTGGGGATGGGGACAATAGGAAATGTTTTCAGCGAATCTATTTTGATCTTTTGTGTCCATACACTGTCGTAAATTTTGAGCACCAGCAGTTTCCGTTTTTTTGTACCCAGCCCTTGGAAGTTCTTCGAGAGATGATTGTGTCGTGACACTGTTGTCATATTCCGCATTGTCTTCTTCATCCAATCACTCAGATGGGGCTATCATACACAAGAACAATTTTAAAGTTCGTCGGATGGCGGAGGTGTGTGGGTCTCCATTGTCAGGCCGGTTTTTATGTTGTGTTTTACGTCCCAGATCCTGGTCAAAGGTGTTTCTTTGCAGACTGCAGTGCAGAAATTTTTGCAACGATTTTCTTTCGTTATATTTTCTTAGAAGGATGAAAATATGTATCATTAGACAGATTTTTGTATTTTCTTAATTCTTTCCTTTGTTCCTTGAGAAGTGCGTCATGTTCTGAATCACACCAAATGAGTGATGGCCGATGAACAGTCCGCTCGCGTCCTTCTTGAGATACTCTGATCCGCTGACTCAATAAGCGATACTAAGGCCTAATAGTTTCTTTCGGAACTCTCCGTTTCGATTATCGGTTCCAGTTTGTCTTCCAGTAGTGTTTCGGATAGGTTCCAATTGGCTCTTTTTATGTTCCCTTTCCGTCTGACTTCACGTATGACAGTCTCCCTAGATTCTGCATTTACTGTGATTTGAATTGTCAAGTGATACTAATCTGAAGTATCCGATATCCAGTGTAGAGGGTGCTATGCCAAGTTCACTGCCATCGGGGATCTGTTTGATCGGATTATTTATGTATCATTTAGTACTACAAGGTTTTCCGAATCTAGTATATCCACTAGCATCTTTTCCATAGCGCTGGTACTTCTGCAGTACCACAGTGTATGGTGGCTATTAAAGTCACTTAGTAAACGAATGAAGTCCCCAAGGGAGGCGCTGATTCGTGTTATTTGGAAAGTGTGTCATTAGGTGCTTTATATGCTGAGCTCAGATTCAGAGGCGGATGCTCACCATTTTCAATGGATCGTGCTGAGAGCCAGTACTGACATCGAGGAAGTGGATACTTTGTTTCAGCATAAACGCTTCATCGCCGTAGTCATCATCTCTAACTTCTCTAATGATAGAGTGGCCTGGGATTGCGAACGGTTGGTTCGGTTTTAACTGTCTTTCCGAGATGGCACAAATTTCTACTTGAGTTTCGAGTAGAAAGTATTGAAGGCTACCTCTGTTTGCCTTGAGCGATCTTGTGTTCCGTTGACTGGCTTTGTAGGCAATTTTGGGGTGTAAGGAGTGGAGTCAACGTAGTTTGGAGTGATATCAGGATCGAATCTAGTAGTAGTACTGGAGTGGGCCCAGTGATATCCTGCTGGTACGATATGTTATCCACCATAGCTATAATTCTACTTAAAATGTTGTTAACGAGGTAGTGACCAATATCACTCTGCTGGCTGAATCTCTGAAATTGTGGGGGGTAGGGGTGGCGGCCCGCTGGAGCAAGAGGCAGGCAGAGTTCTGGTTGGTACAATTGGTGACACGGGACCATGTTTTAGGGAGGGGGGCGGGAGAGGCCTGTATGTTCTACAGAATTTACGCTTTGCTGGTGGTGTCGTTGGGTATGCTGTATTGGAGGAGGGGGCGGCGGCATCGATGTTGAATGCAGTAGAGTCACCGTCCCTGGCGCTGCGGCATTGCCGTTGAGACATGGGTTGGTTTCTGTGGATCATTGAGTCGCGAGGGTCGGAAATTCTGTACCCTGTCTCGTAATGTTTGGGGAATAACTAGCTGCATTCCCATAAGGCCTCTTTTCAAACACCGCTGCTGATTCCCAGAAGGCAATATTATTTATGGGTATCATTTTGTTAATTTTCTTGTGTTTGAGAGTACTGAGCCCGTTTAAAATAGGGCTCTGTAACAATTGGTACAATGAATGCAAAAATGGCTCAAATGGCTCTGAGCACTATGGGACTCAACTGCTGTGGTCATAAGTCCCCTAGAACTTAGAACTACTTAAACCTAACTAACCTAATGACAGCACACAACACCCAGTCATCACGAGGCAGAGAAAATCCCTGACCCCGCCGGGAATCGAACCCGGGAACCCGGGCGTGGGAAGCGAGAACGCTACCGCTCAACCACGAGATGCGGGCCAATGAATGCAGATTGTAAAACTTTGAACATAGCTGCTAAGGTTCAGTGACCGTGTCAGAATTATATTGTAACAAATAAGCCCTCGGTCAGAAATATTAAGTCAAAATTGACCAGGTTTCGACGCTACTATGAGCGTCGTCTTCAGAATTAAACTAATTGTTCTAAAATATAATAGGTACGTAAGACATTAATAAACTAAAGTGGGTACTGACTGGAAAGAGATGTAGTACTTACAAGTCACATTCTAAAAAAATCTAAGCCGGAAAGGCGACGTCATGAAAAGTTCTAAATAAGATGGCGAGCCTGAGTGAACACGGGTTGCAACAAAACTAATTGCAACCCGTGTTCACTGAGGTACGATTAGCCCTTAGAGGCTCGCCATCTTATTTAGAACTTTTCATGACGTCGCCTGTCCGGTTTAGATTTTTTTAGAATGTGACTTGTAAGTACTGCATCTCTTTCCAGTCAGTACCCACTTTAGTTTATTAATGTCTTATATACCTATTATATTTTAGAACAATTAGTTTAATTCTGAAGACGACGCTCATAGTAGCGTCGAAACCTGGCCAATTTTGACTTAATATTTGTGACCGAGGGCTTGTTTGTTCTAATAGAACGCAGATTTGTTGATTGGCCGTCCCAAAAGCGTAATTTCTTTGTGGATCTGCGTAGCATGCACGTCATGTGTTACTTCTGCACTGTTTGGTGGCATGTCCATATCGCAAACAATTGCAGCATTGTAAGACGGATAACACGTATGGACAGATGACCTTAGAAGTTAAGTCCCATAGTGCTCAGAACCATTTGAACCATTTTTGATGATAGCTGCGGAGGAAAAATTTTAACGATTCGGTAGCGCCTGTGAGAATAGAACAAATGCCGGAACTAACTATACTGAAGAGTCAGAGAAACTTGTACACCTGCCTAATATTGTGTAGGACCCCTGCGAGTATGCAGAAGTTCCTGAACACGACGTGGAATGGACTCGAGTAATGTCTGAAGTAGTGCTGGAGGGAAATGACACCTTGAATCCTGCAGGGCTGTCCATAAATCCGTAACAGAACGAGGGGGTGCAGATCTCTTCTGGACAGTACGTTGCAAGGCATCCTAGATATCCTCAATAATATTCATGTCTGGGGAGTTTGGTAGACAGCGGAAGTGTTTAAGCTACTAAAAGTGTTCCTGGAGCCACTCTGTAGGAATTGTGGACGTGTGGGGTCTCGCATCGACTTGCTGGGATTGTCTAAGTCTGTCGGAATGAACAATGGACATGAATGGATGCAGGTAATCACATAGGATGCTTACGTATTTTTCACCTGTCAGAGTCATATCTAAACGTATCAGGGGTCCTATATCGCTCCAACTGCACACGCCCCACGCCGTTATAGAGCCTCCACAAGCTTGAACAGTCCCCCGCTGACATGCAGGGTCCGTGGATTGATGTGGTTGTCTCCATACCCGTACACGTCCATACGCGCGATACAATTTGAGACGAGACTCGTCCGACTAGGCAACATGTTTCCAGTCATCAACAGTGCAATGTCGATGTTGACGGGCCCAGGCGAGGCTTGAAGCTTTGTGTCGTGCAGTCATCAAGGGCACACGAGTGGGCCTTCGGCTCTGGAAGTTCATATCGATTATGTTTCGTTCGATGGTTCGCACGCTGACATTTATTGATGGCTCAGCACTGAAATCTGCAGAAATTTACGGAAGGGTTGCACTTACGTCCGCTTGCACGATTGTCTTCGGTCCCGTTCTTGCTCGATCGTATTCCGGTGGCAGCGATTTCGAAAGATGTGATGTTTTACCGGATTCCTGATATTCACGGTACACTCGTGAAATAGTCGTACTGGAAAATTCCCACTTCGTCGCTACGTCGGAGATGCTGTGTCCTGTGGCTCGTGCGCCCCCTGTAACACCCCGTTCCAACTTACTTAGATCTTGACAATCTGCCCTTGTAGCAGCACTAACCGATGTAACAATTGCGCCTGACACTTGTCTTATATAGGCGTTGCCGACCGCAGCGCCGTATTCTGCCTGTTTACATACAGGGTGTTTCAAAAATGACCGGTATATTTGAAACGGCAATAAAAACTAAACGAGCAGCGATAGAAATACACCGTTTGTTGCAATATGCTTGGGACAACAGTACATTTTCAGGCGGACAAACTTTCGAAATTACAGTAGTTACAATTTTCAACAACAGATGGCGCTGCAAGTGATGTGAAAGATATAGAAGACAACGCAGTCTGTGGGTGCGCCATTCTGTACGTCGTCTTTCTGCTGTAAGCGTGTGCTGTTCACAACGTGCAAGTGTGCTGTGGGCAACATGGTTTATTCCTTAGAACAGAGGATTTTTCTGGTGTTGGAATTCCACCGCCTAGAACACAGGGTTGTTGCAACAAGACGAAGTTTTCACCGGAGGTTTAATGTAACCAAAGACCCGAAAAGCGATACAATAAAGGATCTGTTTGAAAAATTTCAACGGACTGGGAACGTGACGGATGAACGTGCTGGAAAGGTAGGGCGACCGCGTACGGCAACCACAGAGGGCAACGCGCAACTAGTGCAGCAGGTGATCCGACAGCGGCCTCGGGTTTCCGTTCGCCGTGTTGCAGCTGCGGTCCAAATGACGCCAACGTCCACGTATCGTCTCATGCGCCAGAGTTTACACCTCTATCCATACAAAATTCAAACGCGGCAACCCCTCAGCGCCACTACCATTGCTGCACGAGAGACATTCGCTAACGATATAGTGCACAGGATTGATGACGGCGATATGCATGTGGGCAGCATTTGGTTTACTGACGAAGCTTATTTTTACCTGGACGGCTTCGTCAATAAACAGAACTGGCGCATATGGGGAACCGAAAAGCCCCATGTTGCAGTCCCATCGTCCCTGCATCCTCAAAAAGTACTGGTCTGGGCCGCCATTTCTTCCAAAGGAATCATTGGCCCATTTTTCAGATCCGAAACGATTACTGCATCACGCTATCTGGACATTCTTCGTGAATTTGTGGCGGTACAAACTGCCTTAGACGACACTGCGAACACCTCGTGGTTTATGCAAGATGGTGCCCGGCCACATCGCACGGCCGACGTCTTTAATTTCCTGAATGAATATTTCGA
This sequence comes from Schistocerca cancellata, assembly GCF_023864275.1. NCBI lineage: Eukaryota > Metazoa > Arthropoda > Insecta > Orthoptera > Acrididae > Schistocerca > Schistocerca cancellata. Next base: position 496,866,014 of record NC_064634.1, read on the forward strand.
TGATTGTGTGATTGCTTTGGGCTATCCGAAACATACAGGAGGCGGCGAGGATTGGCCTCCCTATTCGCCAGACATGAACCCCTGTAACTTCTTTCTGTGGGGACACTTGAAAGACCAGGTGTACCGCCAGAATCCAGAAACAATTGAACAGCTGAAGCAGTACATCTCATCTGCATGTGAAGCCATTCCACCAGACACGTTGCCAAAGGTTTCGGGTAATTTCATTCAGAGACTACGCCATATTATTGCTACGCATGGTGGATATGTGGAAAATATCGTACTATAGAGTTTCCCAGACCGCAGCGCCATCTGTTGTTGAAAATTGTAACTACTGTAATTTCGAAAGTTTGTCTGCCTGAAAATGTACTGTTGTCCCAAGCATATTGCAACAAACGGTGTATTTCTATCGCTGCTCGTTTAGTTTGTATTGCCGTTTCAAATATACCGGTCATTTTTGAAACACCCTGTATCTGTGTATTTGAATACGCATGCCTACACCAGTGTTTTTGGTGCTTCATTGTACGACTGCGCAAGCACTAGCAGGGTAGGAAGTGTTCAGCCTGTAGCGCGCCGAAGCTGTCTCTTCCTCTTCCCGAAGGGAACTGTCCTGCAGTAGTTTGGAGGTTGCGAAATCGGGGCAGTTGGCTGGAAGCGCGCGTTGACTTAAAAAGTCGTGTGTCGTCTGCGGCATAGCTGGGGTTTTCCTCACTGGTGTTACTATGAACCACCACAGGTGTGTGGATACAGGTGTACTGTGCAACGACCGTGTCCATGTGCAAAAGAATTTCATCAGGTTACGCTGCCAACAGTAATCATCACAGAGGTCTGCGAATATCATGATTTAAGAAGTCTAGTTACTTTGCGTAACGTTAAAGGTAAATTCTGGAACGTGGTGATCATACACTCCTGGAAATTGAAATAAGAACACCGTGAATTCATTGTCCCAGGAAGGGGAAACTTTATTGACACATTCCTGGGGTCAGATACATCACATGATCACACTGACAGAACCACAGGCACATAGACACAGGCAACAGAGCATGCACAATGTCGGCACTAGTACAGTGTATATCCACCTTTCGCAGCAATGCAGGCTGCTATTCTCCAATGGAGACGATCGTAGAGATGCTGGATGTAGTCCTGTGGAACGGCTTGCCATGCCATTTCCACCTGGCGCCTCAGTTGGACCAGCGTTCGTGCTGGACGTGCAGACCGCGTGAGACGACGCTTCATCCAGTCCCAAACATGTTCAATGGGGGACAGATCCGGAGATCTTGCTGGCCAGGGTAGTTGACTTACACCTTCTAGAGCACGTTGGGTGGCACGGGATACATGCGGACGTGCATTGTCCTGTTGGAACAGCAAGTTCCCTTGCCGGTCTAGGAATGGTAGAACGATGGGTTCGATAACGGTTTGGATGTACCGTGCACTATTCAGTCCCCCCTCGACGATCACCAGTGGTGTACGGCCAGTGTAGGAGATCGCTCCCCACATCGTGATGCCGGGTGTTGGCCCTGTGTGCCTCGGTCGTATGCAGTCCTGATTGTGGCGCTCACCTGCACGGCGCCAAACACGCATAAGACCGTCATTGGCACCAAGGCAGAAGCGACTCTCATCGCTGAAGACGACACGTCTCCATTCGTCCCTCCATTCACGCCTGTCGCGACACCACTGGAGGCGGGCTGCACGATGTTGGGGCGTGAGCGGAAGACGGCCTAACGGTGTGCGGGACCGTAGCCCAGCTTCATGGAGACGGTTGCGAATGGTCCTCACCGATACCCCAGGAGCAACAGTGTCCCTAATTTGCTGGGAAGTGGCGGTGCGGTCCCCTACGGCACTGCGTAGGATCCTACGGTCTTGGCGTGCATCCGTGCGTCGCTGCGGTCCGGTCCCAGGTCGACGGGCACGTGCACCTTCCGCCGACCACTGGCGACAACATCGATGTACTGTGGAGACCTCACGCCCCACGTGTTGAGCAATTCGGCGGTACGTCCACCCGGCCTCCCGCATGCCCACTATACGCCCTCGCTCAAAGTCCGTCAACTGCACATACGGTTCATGTCCACGCTGTCGCGGCATGCTACCAGTGTTAAAGACTGCGATGGAGCTCCGTATGCCACGGCAAACTGGCTGACACTGACGGCGGCGGTGCACAAATGCTGTGCAGCTAGCGCCATTCGACGGCCAACACCGCGGTTCCTGGTGTGTCCGCTGTGCCGTGCGTGTGATCATTGCTTGTACAGCCCTCTCGCAGTGTCCGTAGCAAGTATGGTGGGTCTGACACACCGGTGTCAATGTGTTCTTTTTTCCATTTCCAAGAGTGTACATCATTCCAGGCAGTTGACGGAGTTTTTATGTGGTCATGTTCCAGGATTTAGGTTACGTAAGATCACTTCTTAACTCATGATATTGGCACACTTGTGTGAGGGTTACTTATGAAGGCTGCTGGCGGCGTAACCTCACGATGTTCTTTTGCGAACGAAACAGGTCGTTACGCAACAAATGTGTACCAATAGAGTTGTGGTGAATGCTACTAATGTTAACAAGAATTGATTGCTTGTATTTCAGAAGTGGACAGAAGGCGATCTTTCGTGGCGAACAACGGCTTGGAATTCCGAAAACAGGCGTTCTGTCACTGATCTGAAATAAGGATGCGAGGTAACGAAGGTGATTAGTGACTCAGCCCCGTCTCGTTTTGGGGAAGGACGGAGAATGACTTCCGCCGCAGCATGCCGGCAGTTGCCTTAGGCGATTCAGGAAAACTACAGGAAACCTAAATATGGGTGGCCAGGCGGTAGACAGGAACGCGGTCGTCCTGCGTGCGATTCCGTCGTCATAAGTGTGAGCAGCACTCCATTCTGTAGTACGGTTGCCAGATGGCTGTGGGTTCTAAGAGCTTCCAATGGCGCTGTTCCTCGAACTCTCGATGGTTTTCGTCCTGTTATCAGCCTGTGACAGAACTACTGAAAAGTCAAAATGTAGAAGGTATTCACTGAGCCGTGAGTGGCTCGTGTTCTCGCCATAATCTATTTTACACCCTGGTTTTAACGTACTTGCACCTCACTACGTTTATTTAAATTACTACTGTCACTGAGTTGCTGCTTTGCTTGATCGTGAGCGGCAATAGCAGCGCGTATCGATGTATCCCCCTCATAGTATCGTTGCTCGACTGCTATTTCTATCCGGTCGTTGTCTGTCCTAACCCTTTAGTAACCAGTGGGAACAATAGTTCCCACTTATTTGTTTTCGCTGTAAGTTCAGTGGTAATCCGTGTTGCCACTTCTAACTAGTGCTACCATATCTGTTAGAGTGTGCTAACTATGTGTAGATTGTCAACGGCTAGGCGATAGCTGTTGTATTTCTACCCTGTGAGTCAATCAATGCAGAAGCGCAGTTCCCACGTGAAAACGAGCCACTGTTTCGACCGCTACAGCGGTTTTTGGATAGTGTGCTTTCCTTTTGCGTGTGAAGTGACTTGTATTTATCTGCTATCTCCCTCATAAATATATTCGTGTATATTTGCTGGATTTGACTGAAAATTACATAAATATTACAAGGTAAGTTAGTGGAAGCAGAAGTGAAGTATTCTGCCCATTTGCTGTGGCAGAGTATAATAAAATAATGGGAGGAGTGGATAGATTTGATCAGTTGCGTGAACGGTATACTGTAGGCCGTCGTTCATGGAAGTGGTGGCACAAACTGTTTTTCTTTCTTGTGGATTTGGCAGTTGTCAATTCCTACGTTATGTGGAAGTTACAGAAGACAGAAGCAGACCAGCTAACATTTAGATTGCACTTTGCAAGGCAGCTTATCTCTGGCTTCTCACGTCGTAAGAGAAGAGGAAGGCCTGTTCATTTTCAAACAACAAAAAGAGGTGTGTCTGGAGTACCAGATGAAGTTTGTCTGGAGAAAGTTGGAACTCATTTCCCTACAAAAGGTACAACAAACAGATGATGCCGCCAATGTAGCACCAAGAACAAAGAAAAGAGAACAAAAATAATGTGTAGCAACTGTCGTGTACCTTTGTGTGTAGCACCATGCTTCTCTAAGTTCCATAGTACATCACCTTAGTGAACTCAAAGGACAGTATGAACTAATACAAATATAAATGTAATGTTTAACGTGTTTTCGTACTAAGAAATAAAGGAAATACATTTTGTTTTAAAATTAGCGAGTGACGTTACTCCAGAGTTCGGTGGGAAGAATAGTTCCCACAAATTATTTATACTCGTCGGCTAAACTCTCACTTTCAAGATTTAAACTATGTTTTTATGAACGGTTTCTAAGCCCAATAAAGTGTTCATAAAAAGACTACAACTTCCGGAAATAATTTGCTCACTAAAAGGTTGTCCTAAGCGAGTTCGGATTGTGAGTTCACGTCTGCCAGTCAGTTGGAACGTGTCTGGAGCGCAGTCCGGACCTGCCAGTCGGGGAGTCGCAATGCGTCGCTAGTGCAGTCGGGTTGGAGCAGCAGTGAGGTCTGCGTCGACATGGTTCGCCCGACCAGTGCCGCCTTGCATCACTTGAGCCGCGCCACGGTCTTGCTGGATCGTCGGTCGGTTGGTCTACAGGACGCGTATGTTGTTTTTGAATTATTTTGTTGCTGTCTTAATTGAACATTTATCTTGTTAAGATTGCTTGTTGGAGGCCTTCAACCGTGAAAAAGTTGCTAAATTACAATAAACGACAATTAGAAGCAGAAACTGATCTCAACCCTTGGTCCTTTCCACAATTCTATTACCTGTTCTGCTCCGACGGTTTAGCGGGTGTATCATTCACATGTACAGAGTGACAATTACTGAACTATATGAAACAAATCGTAGATTAGTTACAAACTACGGCGTGCACACACTTTATTCAACATGTAAATGTTCCTATAGATATTCGGATTTAGCTTATGACACGTTCTATATGCCTGCCGTCATTGGCGATGATATGGCGCAGACGAGTAGCAACGAAATTCTGCATGACCCGCTCAAGTGTCGGAACATCGATGCTTTGATGACCTCCTGAATGGCTGTTTTTAACATTGCTTTTGGGGTTATTGCTGTACACCTTGTCTTTAATATAGCCCCACAAAAAGGAGTCGCACATGTTCAGATCAGGAGAATATGGCGGGCTATGATGCCCATGCCGGTGACCTTTGTGTTCCCCAGACCCAGAATACAGTCCCCAAAGTGCTCCTCCAGGACATGAAACACTCTTCTGCTTCGATGGGGCCGAGCTCCGTCTTGCATGAAACACATCTTGTCGAAATGGGGGTACTTCGGATAATGGGGATGAAATCATCTTCCAAATCCTTCACATACCGTTCGGTAGTTACCGTGCCATCAAGGAATATCGCACCGATTTTCCGTGACTGGACACTGCACACCACACAGTCACCCATTGAGGGTGAAGAGACTTCTCGATCGCGAAATGCGGATTCTCAGTAGCCCAAATGCGCCACGTTTGCTAACTGACAACCCCATCGAAATAAAAGTGGCGCTAAACCAAACAATATTCACATCAAAGTCCTCTTCGTAAATTCTGTGGACAATGCTGTTGGCGAACCATAACCGGTGGTCTATGGTCCTAGCGTTTAATGGCTGATGGGTTTGAATTTTGTAAGGGATGAGATGCAGGTCTTCAAGAACAATTTGTCGAAGGGTCTCCCATTTGATTCCCACCTGTTGTGCTGCTCGTCTGAGCTGGTTTGAAACAGGTGGTTCCATCATTCTGGACGTCCGAAATTTCCAACACTGTCATCACGAACTCTACCAGTTCTCTGAAACTTGCGAATCAATTTATTGATTGCTGGCACACTTGGACCGGTTGTTTTCAACTTGAACTCGGTCGCAAACTTCCTTTGAGCCGCAGCTGGCCTGTTACTGGTCGCACATTAGGCTTTCACACGCGCTATACGCTCAGGCATGCTGTACCGTAACATTTTCACAAATGAAAATGGCCGAGAACAAGAAAGATGCGTGCACATGCGCATACTAATTCCTATGATATCCCGCGGCCAATTGAGCAGTTTGAACGTCCTAACGCAAACCGTTCAGAAGTTATGACGATTTTATTTCGTGTCGTTCAATAATTGTCACGCTGCACATGAATGTTACCTGTCTGACAGTAACATGGCATGTGCAAATACCTTACAAACTATACTCTCGCATTTAACTGCACTTTAGCTACTGCGTGCCTATTATAAAAGGGTAGCATAGTATGTTTAATGATTAATAAACACACTTATTCATTAATACTTGGTTTTATTTTGAAACAAATAGTGCATCTTTTCCTCCAGCCCCCTTTCACGAAAACAGTGTAAGTTGTTCCTCGTCGCGCGGGATTAACCGAGCGGTCTCAGGCGCTACAGTCAAGTTCTTTAGTATGATTCCCCATCAACTTCATTATTAATAATAGAAGAAGCACCCCGCTACCGTCACATTATGCATATAATCACTATTTAATAATCATAAAATTAATGTCGTGTTCATTTTATTTGCGAACATACGAGGTGCATTCAAGTTCTAAGGCCTCCGATTTTCTTTCTAATTAACTAATCGCCCGAAATCGATGAAACTGGCGTTACTTCTCGGCGTAATCGCCATGCAGACGTACACATTTTTCACAACGCTGACGCCATGATTCCATGGCAGCGGCGAAGGCTTCTTTAGGAGTCTGTTTTGACCACTGGAAAATCGCTGAGGCAATAGAAGCACGGCTGGTGAATGTGCGGCCACGGAGAATGTCTTTCGTTGTTGGAAAAAGCCAAAAGTCACTAGGAGCCAGGTCAGGTGTGTAGGGAGCATGAGGAATCACTTCAAAGTTGTTATCACGAAGAAACTGTTGCGCAACGTTAGCTCGATGTGCGGGTGCGTTGTCTTGGTGAAACAGCACACCTGCAGCCCTTCCCGGACGTTTTTGTTGCAGTGCAGGAAGGAATTTGTTCTTCGAAACATTTTCGTAGGATGCACCTGTTACCGTAGTGCCCTTTGGAACGTAATGGGTAAGGATTACGCCCTCGCTGTCCCAGAACGTGGACACCATCATTTTTTCAGCACTGGCGGTTACCCGAAATTTTTTTGGTGGCGGTGAATATGTGTGCTTCCATTGAGCTGACTGGCGCTTTGTTTCTGGATTGAAAAATAGCATCCACGTCTCATCCATTGTCACAACCGACGAAAAGAAAGTCCCATTCGTGCTGTCGGTGCGCGTCAACATTGCTTGGCAACATGCCACACGGGCAGCCGTGTGATCCTCTGCCAGCATTCGTGCCACCCACCTGGATGACACTTTTCGCATTTTCGGGTCGTCATGCAGGATTGTGTGCACAGAACCCACAGAAATGCCAACTCTGGAGGCGATCTGTTAAACAGTCATTCGGCGATCCCCCAAAACAATTCTCTCCACCTTCTCGATCGTGTCGTCAGACCGGTTTGTGCGAGCCCGAGGTTGTTTCGGTTTGTTGTCACACGATGTTCTGCCTTCATTAAACTGTCGCACCCACGAACGCACTTTCGACTCCATCACCACGTCTTTCCTTCAACTGTCGATTAATTTCAATTGGTTTCACACCACGCAAATTCAGAAAAGGAATGATTGCACGCTGTTCAAGTAAGGAAAACGTCGCCATTTTAAGTATTTAAAACAGTTCTAATTCTCGCCGCTGGTGGTAAAATTCCATATGCCGCACGGTGCTGCCATCTCTGGGACGTATTGACAATGAACGTGGCCTAATTTTAAAACAATGCGCATGTTTCTATCTCTTTCCAGTCCGGAGAAAAAATATCTGAGGCCTTAGAACTTGAATGCACCTCGTAAAACTGTAGGGTGGTAACGTGGTCACTGACAGTATTCTCCAAAAAAAATGGGAAACCACAAATAAATAAATACAAAAAAAAAAAGAAAAAAAAACTGAGTGAACGGGTCAATGACGAACTCGAACTATTATCATGGGACGTCCGCCTTGAACAAACGCAACGAACAATAACGAACAAAATGAGAAAAAAAAGACAGTAGCACGAGAGAAGCCGACCACCTTCGCCGCTCCCAGGCGAGGAGCCACAATGTTGCCCTCTTTCAAGGACGTTATTCAGTGAGCTTCCCCATTTGAGGCTCATATCATCGCTAAAATGTTTTTCCAGAGACCTGTGCTCCGCTTATACGTACCATGCTGTTGAACGTCAACGTTGGAGGTGCCGAGGTCTGCTGAAATCTTAAAAACGATGTGACCTGTGCACACGGTACGTGGGTGCCAATGTGCTTTGCGCGACCGCAGCGCTCTCCAGCGGCAGTTGTCGGGTGTATATGGCTCGCAAATCGCACTGTTACGAAATGGACGGACATAAAATTCCTGTATTCGCTCTATCAAAACGTACGTTTACTCTCCTATCCGCACGCTAGTCAGGTTGTTTTGTCTGTAGTACGCATAAACAAAAACTTTAATATCCGTGAAAATGTTGTACAGCAAAAAGGAAAGTTGCATGACCTGTCAATAAAGACATCGGATTATAAAAATTCCATTAATAAGCTATTGCAGTAAAACTTTACAATAATTCTCCACACGAGATGAAAATTACTTCATTATTACTTTTTAGTAAAGCTTTAAGATAATTCTTACTTGATCACTGACGCTATTCAGTAATAGAATTTTTACAACATATCAAATACAAAACTTAAGAGAAGAAAGGGCAAGTAGTGCAAGGTGTCCTATAGACTAACTCAATAGAACAAACTCACTCGTCAAAATGGTTCAAATGTCTCTGAGGACTATGGGACTTAAATTCTGAGGTCACCAGTCCCATAGAACTTAGAACTACTTAAACCTAACTAACCTCAGGACATCACACACATCCATGTCCGAGGGAGGATTCGAACCTGCTACCGTAGCGGTCGCGCGGTTCCAGACTGAAGCGCCTAGAACCGCTCGGCCACACTGGCTGGCAAACTCACTCGTCAAAAAGAACTCATTTATGTTTGCATAACTCGAATATTATAGTATACATGTATATTAAACAAATAAGAAAGTGTCAGAACCTATTAAAAAGCAGAGTTTAGTAAAAAATACAATAAAATTTGGATGTTGTCGCATTCGGACGTCTCATGACAGTCGTCCAAGTTCATCGTTCATCCATTCACTCAGGATTTTTTTTTTAAGCAGGGCTAAACCAGCCACAAAGGTACTGAGATTATTCGTAGTGTGTGATGGCTCCTGAAAGCTTTAATCGTAGCTATGGCGTGATAAGGGTCTTGAAAGCTTTAATCGCAGCTGTACAGGTGCTGACAGATTGAGTACGGGAGTCCTTTATTTTCAATAAAAGAAAAGGGAATTTTTTTTAAATGCGTGAGCTGTGGATGGCAATGGATCTTCACAAAACCGTGCACGGGCCCTGGGTTGGCGACACATCAGATTTTTCCAGTATGTGCCGCTATCCCACGGCTTGTCCACGTGCTCGACGAACAAACAACCTTTCTGCTGACGGGGTGACGCTTAGGGAAGCGTCGCTTGCCTAGGCAGCGCTCCTACAGCAGCCAATCAGAAAGGTCCAGGAGATCACGTGTGAGCGCCCACCGCGCCGAGCTGCGCGGACGAGGCGTGTGGATCGCCCTCTTTTACTGACAGGCCCCCGACGAGATCAGACGCATTGGCCGGTTGCCGCCGTGCACTTTTCGAGCCCCGGCTCAATCTGTTTGCGCCTTAGGGCCGCTAAACTCACATTAATGTACCCCAGCTAGGTCAATCAGTAAATGTTTTCTCAATAAACGGGAGGCAGTTTGCCGACCGGAGTTGAAAAATTAACACTTGTTCTTTTTTAGACCCCACTTCCACCTCAGTCACATCCTGACATGCACACAGCTATGTTATTAATTGAAATTTAACTATAAGAGTTTATACCAAGAACAAAGCTTATTGAATGGTTGTGCCTTCAAACGGCATATTCTCATAATAGGCTGGTTACAACAGAACTTTGACCATGAATATGAAGTTTTTCGTCATTTTATTACAATCTGTCATACAATCAACCACCGGTTTTCGAGAGAGCCTCAGTTTGCTGGTGCTCAGGAACGGCGTATACAGGGTGTTACAAAAAGGTACGGCCAAACTTTCAGGAAACGTTCCTCACACACAAGTAAAGAAAAGATGTTATGTGAACATGTGTCCGGAAACGCTTAATTTCCGTGTTAGAGCTGATTTTAGTTTCTTCCACCTACGCTCAATGGAGCACGTTATCATGATTTCATACGGGATACTCTACCTATGCTGCTAGAACATGTGCCTTTACAAGTACGACACAACATGTGGTTCATGCACCATGGAGCTCCTGCACATTTCAGTCGAAGTGTTCGTACGCTTCTCGACAACAGATTCGGTGACCGATGGATTGGTAGAGGCGGACCAATTCTGTGGCCTTCACGCTCTCCTGACCTCAACCCTCTTGACTTTCATTTATGGGGGCATTTGAAAGCTCTTGTCTACGCAACCCCGGAACCAAATGTAGAGACTCCTCGTGCTCGCATTGTGGACGGCTGTGATACAATACGCCATTCTCCAGGGCTGCATCAGCGCATCAGGGATTCCATGCGACGGAGGGTGGATGCATGTATCCTCGCTAACGTAGGAAATTTTGAACATTTCCTGTAACAAAGTGTTTGAAGTCACGCTCGCACGTTCTGTTGCTGTGTGTTTCCATTCCATGATTGATGTGATTTGAAGAGAAGTAATAAAATGAGCTCTAACATGGAAAGTAATCGTTTCCGGACACATGTCCACATAACATATTTTCTTTCTTTGTGTGTGAGGAATGTTTCCTGAAGGTTTGGCCGTACCTTTTTGTAACACCCTGTATACACATGGGCTTCAACTGAAAACCATTATGGAGCTAAGCCAATCTTTACGGAAGGGAAATGGCGAGATTGTGACTCTGCTATCTCTTTGGCCAAAGTTCAAACGCACGTTCAGAATGTGTGACATGCTAGATATCGCTCTGCACGTTTAGGGGAACTCCCAACGTGCTATTCCACGCTATGACGTGAGAAACTCGGCACGCTCGACGCTCAGCGTTCGACGTTCGAATGCACGACCCGTGCGCGACGTACAGCACGCGGCTGCTGCGGCGCCAGGCAGAATTCAGCCTGACGGCGGATATTCCTACAGACCGTACAGCGAGGTGCGGCCACCGGCGTGCGAGACTGTGTTGAGTCGGGCCGTGGGACTGCGACGTGGTTGACCGTGGCGTGAGGCGTGGGACCCGGAAGCCTCGCTGGAGGGCGGCGTTCGGCCCCTGGAGCCGAGGACACCTGGCCGGAACATTCGCGAGCTGCACGCGGCCGCCTGCACGAAGATACAGCGCGGAGCCCTCCCTCCACCCACGCCACAGTGCGCGGGTTGTCGCCAACTGCCGACCACATGGTCTGCGTCTAGTAGCAGAGTGCAGGCGACAGTGAAACGCGGTACCGTCTAGCGCCTACATTTCCATTTTTCTTCTGGATTATGTTTAAAATTAAAATCTGATATCTATTCATTAGTATGACGTACGTTCCGTTAACTTTCGTAGATTACAAATACGTCAAATGATTTTCTTTTTTTAGTACACTGTGCGGTGCTACTTATGAGAGATACCTTTCCTTACTTAAAACATTTCATGTAAAGTACCACATGATTTAGAAGACTGCGTCTTAGCATTTCGTGCACCTATTTTTTATTGAGATTTTTAAATCAGAACTGATCTTATGTGTCTGATTACTCTTACCCAAAAAGTAGAATGGTTCTATCCCAACCGATGTACAGTTTATTCTACCATACTCCAGGTCTTGACAGGTGTACAGAGCTCTTACCATATTTGAACCGTGATTTTACTTTCAATTTTTTTTTCTTAAACAATTTACTTTATTTACTAGCGATTCGTCAAGAACCTTAACATATTTAATCACACTAGGTGAGCGTGGAAGTAGTTACCAGGAAGTAACTGATGTAAAATGAAATTACTTTTAACAAATGTGAATTTTATTCCTAAAAGCTTTTCAAAAACAGATTTAAAAATTATAAGCAGAAAAGCACCCTCGGAAATATCAAGTTACAATTTTATTTAGAGGCAGAAAGAACAATAACAGTAGGAACCTTCGGGCTGAGAAGCTTGCCTTCTCCCTTTCAACACGGCCGTAGTCATGACCGCTCACAATATGCTCTCTAAGAGTACACTGGTCCAAATCTGCAACACATCAGCTTACTTTAAACTAAAAAAAATTTTAAAAACTCACACAAACAAGTAAACTATGCACCCCGTAAGAGGGATGGAAATGGTAGAACACTCAAATTATTTGCCACCGAAAGTGCAATTTTTTAAGGACTCTTACGGTGGAAGTGTGGCAACCTTATAACCTAAAATGGTTATTTAAATAAAACCCATAGAATGCAGACTTACATAAAATCTACAACATGCTCTACATTACACATATGATAGGCAAGATAAATACATATTTCAAGAATTCAACCTTTAAGCAATAAATTCGTTAACACCGGCAAACATGATAGAGGCAGCTATTAACGTACGGCAGACCGACAGACAGATGCACACTAACTGCCTAACAAATAGGGACGAGAGACAGACGAACAAGCTGGTGACCAGAGACTGACCAAGAACACAAGTAGAATTTAACAAGTAAATGAAACAACACATCACGAATCACTTAACATTTAATAAAGTGCTATGTCTGGCGAAGACCTGGCGCAGGACCCCCAAAACGCTCTCCCGAACCGTCCGCTGCCAGCCGCTGCAACGGACGCAGGAAGGCGCGCCGATCTCCGGTCTCACGGCGTTGCAGCTCGCCCCGGCCAGACCGATGTCGCGGGTTGACTCCTGTTGCTCTCGTGTCGACCGCGAAGCCACTACCCCTCGCTATACGGCGCGGCCCACTGGACTCACGTGGCGACCTCACATGTGCCGACGCTCAAGACTGACAAGTCATCTTGTGTCTCAGTGCGCGACCGACCAACCGCCAATGGCCGTTGCCCGAGCAACTCGAGCAGGCTGGCGGCCTAACGCTCAGACTCAGATGCAGGAACTCAGCCCCAACCGGGCGATCACTAGCTGAGTTCTGTTACTGGCGGAGTGGGAAGACTCTCATTATCTGGCTTTAACGTTTGATCCAATCGACAGACATATTAGCACTCCCACGACAGACAGACACTAACTGCCGCACAAATGCAAACGAGAAAGAGACCAGCAATTGGTGACGCGAGACTGACCTAGCCTCACTCCGACTGACCCCCTTAGCGTACGCCAGACCGACAGAGAGACAGACACTGACTGCCCGACACTGAGCCGGCGGACCAACTGACTAGACTCAGACTGACCCAGACTTACCGACTGCCGAGCTCATAGCGCCCCTTAAATGCACGTGAACAGGGAACTTTTCCACTTTCCCACCAGAGGGAGACACCAAAGTTGCGATTGCCACAGCGGCGCCAGCGCCAGAAACGGAAAGCGACTGCTTTGCACTACGCGCTGAGGCGCGCTCTTCAAAACAGCAGTTTTTACCACGACTCAATATTCTTTCTAGAAAGCAACACATTAGCAAAAAATTCAGTATTTACATTATTTTATTTTACGGCGGGGTTTGTCTAGTCACAAAAACTATCTTATTTTACCATAATTATCACCCCATTGTTTTCGTAAAGAATTTTTCATAGTTTTAAAAATCGATAATCTTAAATTTGTAAATGGAGGATATCTCTGTATACATTCACCATTAACTTTGATTTACTGTTGTCACCGATACTAGACGTGATTTTTCTTTTTTGTTTACAGATAATTGTTTGTTGCTGGGTAGAAAATAGATTATCTATTCAGCGTAATATTGTAAGTGGCTGATAAACTGAAACAGCTGAATCACTACATACACAAATAAATGATGCTAACATTTCCAACGTCCTTTGTTTTCTCTTAACGTGAGTTTAATGGGTTATTACTGAAACATCTCGTTATTATGTTGTATAATGAGTGATATTTATATTCCCTGCATAAAAAAAAACACCTTCAGTGTTTCAGAACAATGCGTAGGCTAATAGAAACAATAAAAATATGATTTACGGAATAAGTTGCACTGTTTGGGCCACGTACTTTATTCACAAGTAATCTACAAGTAAGCATCCCATTCACAACTCTTGTTTCATAGAGCGGTGTAAACACAAAAAAGCCAGGAAAGGAGGAGCAGTCAGTGAGTTCACTCAACATAAAAAAACTCAAATACAACAGTTTGATGAACTATATACGTAGTTTCGATGGATGGGTTGGTGAGCGTTGTTACGAGAGCTTTTAAGTAACTTGAGAATGAACTACCAGTGTTAGGCTGCCGGGAGAGAATTCACAATGTGTATGTTTCCTGTGTTGCGATGCTGTTGAAATGCGGTGTGATCGGGCTTTGCACGCTTAACACAAGAGCAGCGGCTAAAGATGAATAATCACTGAACTGTGACGTTCTGCTGACTGCTCAAAGATGGTTTCGCGAAAACTATGGGCAGTAACTGCATACTTACAGCTGAAAGAATGTTTGAGCAGCATTAATAAGATCAGTATCTCTGCTCCAGTTCGCATTAACGTTTTCGAAATCTTTTCTTTCCTTATTATGTGAATGCTGGAACTGGAAATTCTCACCTAAATATTTGCTATAGGGACCCCTCTGGCACCTTCCCCAGTCTCCTCGGATATTTGACAGTCACTACCAAGTTTAGCCCACTATCAGTGGAAAAAAGGGAATAATTTGCGAGTTGTTTTTGTTAACAAACTTTAAGCCAGCATAAATAACTACGGTTTTTTTTATTTTCTGCGGAATGGGATTGCCTATGCGTAATTATGCACCGTAGTTTATTGTGTGGTGCGTGTTCGCATTCTGCACGTCTTCTTGTCGGAATCTGTTGTAGTAAAGTTTCGACGACAAAAGCAAGAGAACAATGGTAGGAAGATTAACGGGTTAACAATATAAATATGGAGTCACAATCTTTACATCCAACATCACAGAATGCCAGTATCGCAAGCCAACATTTGAATCCAGAAACGAGGCATAAGGGGCCGATCAAAGCGTTCGAGCGCCACACCACCTCCTGGCCTATACGTCGTCCTGGTGCTTCCACATCCGCACCGGAGTCGCGCTGGGTTGCATATACGCTGCAGCAACGCCCCCGAATGAAACGTTTTTGATCGTCCCTTATCAGGCGCAGCTAGCGCAGAAGTTTTCATGGCACAACAGCTCTTTGGGGCGACACTATCGACTACCTGGCTGTACTAGGATCTTTGCCCCTGTTGTGATCTCGCGCGTGTTTTCGAGCTCGGGGCAGTTGGTGTTGGACTCGCTACGAGGCGCAAGGACGTGCTTGCATGGACGAAAGAGGAAAACACGCGTGCTCGGTCAGCACGCAGTGGAAGCGTGCTGGGCCCATAACCCAGAGGTCCGTGGATCGTAAACACGCTCTGCTACCAATTTGTGACTCAGAAACTCGGGATGAGGGGTACACTTAGCATGGAAGGTCAAGGCCCCTATAATGTCACTCCTTAAACACAACTACCAAATCGATAAATTAACAATTTATTCAAAGGCAATATTTATAAAATAGCTAAGAGACAATCAACACGTGCCCATTCTTAAGACAACACCAAAATTTCACAGATAGCTTGCTTCTCAAGCAAGGCAACAAATTACAATTTAGGAAACTGACTTAAATAGATGAGCCACAGATATTTCAATACTTAAAGGAACAATAAATTACAGTCAGAAAGTGATTTAAAGAAATGTGGCAGAGATAATTTATTTAAAGAAGCAATAATTTGCAATGTGAAAGTGATTTATGAAACGCACACCAAATCTTTATGTTCCCAAATAACACAAGCAGCACAAAAGTTACAATTTTATACAATTCATTCCCAACCAAATAAAAAAGCTTTTATATGAAACACGTTAAACGTTTACCAAACGGGCAGTGGCGCCAGGCTCCCCTGGGCAAAAGGTGACTCAACTTAGACCCACACATCCCAACTCGCAGAAAACTGGAACACAAACAGACCGCAGAAACACGGCAAGCACCAACCAAACATCAATTAATATAAGTTAAAATATCAATAAACAACAAATAAATGAAGAACGAATTGCTCATACTACTACTGAGTGAGTGCATTCAAATAAATGCACACGTATAAATTGTACGTAAAAATGATTGCCTTTTACAAAACATGAGACTTTACAAGTAACTGAGTAGGTGCTTTCGATAGAAGTGACCCAAATTTTACAGTAATATACAAGGTACGTCGATTTGATGGCAATCAAAATACACTGAAACATACAGACAATACATAAATTTCTGGACACTGTCAAAAAAAAAAAAAAAAAAAAAACTTCGAGCTATTCAGCTTCCTAATAAGGATCCAAGCAGCGGATTTTTGAAACGAAATACTAGCTGCTGGTCTCCATGCGGTCACACACTCTGCCGGCTGCTCTTACTTCAACAATACGAACATTAGGGCAACCAAGCAACAAGTACACTCGCTGCAACGCAAATCGTTCAACGAAACGAAGGCACCAAAATCACTTTCACCTTCGATGGAGAGTGTTGTACGAGATGGTCTCCAGGGATGGGTCTCTCCGAGAAAACAGGCACCAAAGCGGCCCGGAGTTGACATCAGGCGGGTCCACAAAAAACTCGCGACCGCCTTACGAGGTCGACCCGCCGTGCCGCTGCTGGCCGAGGACGCGTGCTTTCCTCTTCCGTCCATGCAACCATGCAAGCACGTCCTTGCGCCTCGTAGCGACTGCCCCGAGTGCCAAACACCAGCGAGATCACAACAGGGCAAAGATCCTAGTACAGCAGGGTAATCGATAGTGTCGCCCCAAAGAGCTTTTGTGCCAGAAAAGGAGCACCACGGCTCACTCACATGCACAAATCGTGTATTGATTGCGCCCTGTTTAAAACTGAATGATATTTCTTTTCTCATAAACCAAATGTAGTGTAGCCTACTTAAACATTGTTCATTTCGTAGCTAACAAAATTTCTGTTAAGTCCATCTAGCTGTATTAACACAGGGTTAGTATAGGAACTTACTAATTCAGCGTAGTGCGTACCGACAATAATTCACTGTATCAGTTCGTCAAAAAATATTATTTCGTTTCGTAACTCAGACAAATAATACCTCAATTTTATCCATTTCTATCAATGTTTCTTCTATGACTGTGTTAAAAAATGGCTCTGAGCACTATGGGACTCAACATCTTAGGTCATAAGTCCCCTAGAACTTAGAACTACTTAAACCTAACTAACCTAAGGACATCACACACACCCATGCCCGAGGCAGGATTCGAACCTGCGACCGTAGCAGTCCCGCGGTTCCGGACTGCAGCGCCAGAACCGCTAGACCACCGCGGCCGGCTATGACTGTATTACTTTCGTAACATATAGAACAACCGCATTCAGGTACAATCGTGATTTTATTTTAATGTACAATGTCTTTCGAGCCATGGAACTCACCTTCAGCTGTTTTGACAGTTTACACCGATTATTTTTCCAGATTTAGGTTAATTACTTTCCTGGTAAGATAGTAATGGTATATTACAAAGCTAGCACATTGTGAATATGTTTACAAAACTATTACAAATCGTAAAATAACTTACTGTTTTCAGTGGTGGATACATAGTTTTTGAAGCACACACGTTTATGTATGTATATACACTTTCCTTTATACGGCACATTTTGTAAACACAAGTCAAAACAACACAATGAATTTCAGATGTAAATATGCTGCACCTATACAAATAGGCAGGTGTTATTATTTCGAAGGAGATACAGACGCATTATATTATTGACTATACAGGATATGATGTACACAACAAATACTTCTAAATACATGAAATAGAGATTATGTTATCTACAATATTAAACATTACATTGTTAAAATTACTGAAGAAACTGTGCCTGCTAAACTCTGTTTGTTCATTCAACATGTTTTCAGAAGAATTTACTTTGTGTAACATTATTTCTAATTGTTCTAGTAGATCAAGTTTTTCGCCATGATTTGCTGTGCAGACTATAGTTACTTTGTTGAAGATGTCACGTAGTCTGTGCCTGTTAAAGTTCATGTGATTGGCTATTGCGGATTTGTCAAAGTGGTGTGTTCTTTTTATTGTGTGTGGGAAGTTATTCCTGTTAAATCTATACGAAACGCAGGGTGGCTGTAATATTGCAATTTATATATTCCACTATGTTCTGTTATTGAGGTGTTTGTGTTTCCATGCGAGATAAGTGGTGTCCAAGTTTTAATATTGGTGTTTCTAAATAACTTTTCAATTTTTTGTGATACTGTGCCTAAATAGGGAATGTGTGTGAAGAAATGTATCAGTTGTTGTTCTAGTAGTGTTTTTGATACTGATGTTGGCGTATATTTTGTTGAATACTATGTCAACTGATTTTTCTGAATACCTATTCTTTATGTCAGTTGATCGATCATATCAATTTCTTGCGTTAATCTTACGGTTTCAAATGCAATGTGTGTGCTCTGTTCAACATGGATCTAAGAGCAGCATAGTTTTGTGTGTATGCATGGTATGATGCTTCATGTGTTCTGATATGAGTGGAAGTTGGATTCCTGTAACTGTAAAACTTGTTCTTATTTTTCATTAACAGTTGTGAGGTCTACGAAATTTATGGACTGATGTGCGTCAATCGTGAACTTTATTTTATTGTACAGTGAACTAAATAATGTAAGAAGCTCATCAAATTCATCTTTTGTCTCATCAGACAGGAGTAGAGTATCGTCCACATATCTTCTTTAATGCACAATTTTTCAGCAAATTTATTTTTTACCTTCAAAAAGTTTATATTCTAAGTGATAATGAACACCAGCCAGGAGTCTTGACATGTTGTTACCCATAGCTAAGCATTCTTTCTGTTTGTAGATTTTATCATTAAAAGAGAAGTAGTTATTCGATAGTACTAGTTCAAACAGATTGACCAACTATGAAATCTCTGGTATGATTAACGTTTTGTGTCTGATAAGGTTTTCTCTGAAAATTTGAACTGTTTCTTTGACAGGTGAATTTGTGAATTGATTAGCGGTGTCAAATGAGGCAAATCTAGCTTCTCCTGGAATTTTACATCTTTGATGACTGTTGCTAACTCATGTGTATTTTTTATTGAGCATGTGGTTTCAAAAGTGTAAAATCCCCTGGGGTTGTTGTGTAGTAGTTGGGAAAGATTTATGCTGGTGTATTCTTAGAGTTAACAGTCGATCCAATTGAAGAGTTAGCTTTGTGTATCTTTGGTTGTGCTCTAAGTTTCGAGGGCAGTGGGGTTCATTAATGTGCAATTTTTTACTTGTTTATGAGGTAGCAGGAAGTTAAATTGAATAAGAATGGTTCAGTTCGGTAATATTGCTTTCTGAGAAGAAATTCAGAGTTGTACTAATGTAATCATCTCCATAAAGGACAAAAATGAAGTATTCTTTATCCACTTTAATGTCAATAGAATCGAGTTCATTGAGATTATGTTTCAGCGGTTTTAACGCCTTCTTTTCTTCAATGATTGTAATGGAGCATTGTTTTACTTTCTCTCTTCTTGCTGAATAATTTCATTATATTGTGCGCTGAGACAATCTGTACATTGTGGTTCAGGTTGGCCATATCTGCAGTTTTCTTTGTCAATAGCATCGAGTTCATTGAGATTATGTTTCAGCTATTTTAACACTTTCTTTTCTTCAATGATTGTAGTGGAGCATTGTTTTACTTTTTTTCTTCTCGTTAAATAATATTATTAATATAGCGTGCTAAGACAATCTGTATGTTATGGTTCCGGTTGCCCAAATCTGCTGTTTTCTTTGTAGTTATTATGAGATTTATTTTAAGTTATGGTGATTTAGCACTGGCCTGAAATTGTGTTCAAGAACTTTGTTCAGTAAGGTTTGTTCTGTGTTTGTGAAACTAATATTTTTTATAGCTCTTTCATAGAAATTCAACTGCTATGGTCGCAGGTTCGAATCCTGCCTCGGGCATGGATGTGTGTGATGTCTTTAGGTTAAGTAGGTTTAAGTAATTCTAATTTCTAGTGGACTGATGACCTCAGATGTTAAGTCCCATAGTGCCCAGAGCCATTTGAACTATAGAAATTCTGCGCTTTGGAAATTACATTATTGTATGCAGTGGGGTATTTCTCTCTAAGGGACTCAAGTTTCCTTGCATGTTTATTAGCTAGAGCAGTTCAAACTTCTCTGCAAAAGACTAACATATTCATCTACATAATTCATTTCTAATGGATGTATGCCTTAGTTAATTCAAAACTCAAGTAGTAAAGGTATTTACTAGGTTCTTTTTTATGTTTGTGCTATAGCTTAACATGCAACCAAGCTTTCTACTTGTATTCTGGTACCCAGAATTCCGCTGTGCGAGCTACCTTATCATTGCCGGCAACCAAGTTGTCCATTGAGACAGGTTCTGCAAGTACCCTGCATTTGAGTACGCGTTACTGGTCTTGGCGTTCACCACACTCGCATAGTGTTTGGAATTAAATACACGTTCTTTGTTAACTCTGATGTAGGAGAACAATTTGGGTAGCTTAAGTTTCTTATATTTACTGGTCTTTGTGCCTGGATAGACAAGTATAACTTAATTTCATTAATTTCTGTCAATGTTTATTTCATGACAGTTGTTGTGGTCTTCAGTCCAGAGACTGGTTTGATGCAACACTCTAATGTGACAGTACTACTTCCCTAAAATAAGGGACAACTGCCTTCAGTCACAACCGTGACTTCATTTCAGTGCACAATGCATTTAGAGTACTGGGGGCTTATGTTTATTATTGTCCGGTATTATATATCAGCACTCTAAGTTAAACATAATCTTTGGCTTCATCACATCTGCGACAGACACAGTACTCAAGCTTAACAGTTACTGGAATCTCTTTATTACATTTTTAGACAACCTGTGTGCTAGTATATCATGCACCATGAAATTGTCTTATTGATCGGTAGTTAAATAAACTTAATGTCACTAAAGAATAATTCAATAAGTAATTGAGTATGTATACGTATTTTGTATGTATATGAGTGGGCAATTAAATTAATCACACTGTTTGCTATGCTACTCGTGGGAGCACGTAAGTTTTGACTAACATATTGGAATAGTAACAGTTTTAAAGAACTATTTTAAGTGACCATTTGCATACATTACTACTGCTAAATTTAGGCCGATCACTCCAGTTTTGTTACTCTGTAAATGTGGTTGATATCTTTTCAGTGGATATTACTCATATTTCCAAAATTTAATCGCATAGTTCTGGTACTTTAATACAAAAACGTACATACATTTTGATTATTTTTAGCGCTTTTGAAATTTTCATACGATGGCGAAATTCTGCCAGAGACGAGCTCTGAAAGAGTATTTGAAGGGATGACCCCTATAGAAGACGTTAAAATATGAATACCAACAAAAATAGAACAAGGTTAACGAAATGTAGGCTAGTTAAAAAATATAGAAGGGGTGAGAACAGGGAATGAAACACTGAAAGTAGTAGGTGAGTTTCCCTGTTTGGTGGCGAAAGCAGACGATATAAAATGTATACTGACAATAGGAAGAAAAGCGTTTCTGGAAAGGAGACATTCGTCGCCACTGTGATCATTAGATAGTAAAGGTAAAGCTTCACTATAGTGTACCTCGTCATCTGTACCAATTGGCTGTAGTTGCCGCAGCTGATTCTGCTTTTAACACTTTTGTAATATGGCTGTTCTCGGAATGCCTCGTGTTTTTTCCAGGAGTTTTCCTGTCAGGATGTTTATTTACGAAGTTCTTTAATCGAAGTAACTGTCCAGTTAATTTAGTTCCTCTTCTTTGTTTCATGTTATCACTATCCTACTCTCATTATCTTCTTGTGGTGTTTGTTCGTTACATTTTACACTGACGGAGAAAAACGCAACAAGAAAACATAATTAATGTAGACTAATGAAATTTCCTTTACTGCTTACTGAGCAAGCAGTAAAGGAAACAAAAGAAAAATTCGGAGTAGGTATTAAAATTCATGGAGAAGAAGTAAAACCTTTGAGGTTCGCCGATGACATTGTAATTCTGTCAGAGACAGCAAAGAACTTGGAAGAGCGGTTGAACGGAATGGACAGTGTCTTGAAAGGAGGATATAAGATGAACATCAACAAAAGCAAAACGAGGATAATGGAATGTAGTCAAATTAAGTCGGGTGATGCTGAGGGAATTAGATTAGGAAATGAGACACTTAAAGTAGTAAAGGAGTTTTGCTATTTAGGGAGTAAAATAACCGATGATGGTCGAAGTAGAGAGGATATAAAATGTAGACTGGCAATGGCAAGGAAAGCGTTTCTGAAGAAGAGAAATTTGTTAACATCGAGTATAGATTTAAGTTTCAGGAAGTCGTTTCTCAAAGTATTTGTATGGAGTGTAGCCATGTATGGAAGTGAAACATGGACGATAACTAGTTTGGACAAGAAGAGAATAGAAGCTTTCGAAATGTGGTGCTACAGAAGAATGCTGAAGATAAGGTGGGTAGATCACGTAACTAATGAGGAGGTATTGAATAGGATTGGGGAGAAGTTTGTGGCACAACTTGACTAGAAGAAGGGATCGGTTGGTAGGACATGTTTTGAGGCATCAAGGGATCACAAATTTAGCATTGGAGGGCAGTGTGGAGGGTAAAAATCGTAGAGGGAGACCAAGAGATGAATACACTAAGCAGATTCAGAAGGATGTAGGTTGCAGTAGGTACTGGGAGATGAAGAAGCTTGCACAGGATAGAGTAGCATGGAGAGCTGCATCAAACCAGTCTCAGGACTGAAGACCACAACAACAACAATGAAATTTCGGGAACGATTTGTCTTGGTAACACATTGAAAGTTCACAGTTTAATGTAATAACGAGGTAAGGCATTGCAAATGAGAAATCCTAGCAAAATTAATAACTGGTCTAACCGGCAAAATGTTGAATGCAAGCACGCACACGGGCATGCATTGTGCCGTACAGCTGCCGGATGTCAGTTAATGGGCTATAGCTCCATGCCTGTGGCACGTGGTCGGTGAATGCTGGTTGTGGATGACAGTGGAGGTGTCGTCCGATGATGCCCCTTACGTGCTCGACTGGAGACAGATCTGGTGATCGAGCAGGGTAAGGCAACATGTCGACACTCTGTTGAGCCCGTTGGGTTACAACAGCGGTATGTGAGTGAGCGTTGCAGAACTCCCCCTGGAATGCTGTTCACGAACGGCACCACAACAGGTCGGCTCACCAGACTGACTTACAAATCTGCAGTCAGGTTGCGTGGGATATCCACGAGAGTGCTGCTGCTGTCATACGGAATCGCCACCCCAGACCTCAACTCCAGGTGTAGGTCCAGTGTGTCTAGCACGCAGACAGCCTGGTACACGCCCTCAACAGGCCTCCTCCAAACCAAAACACGACCATCACTGACCGCGAGGCAGAACCAGCTTTTTCCGGAAAACACAACATTCCCATTCCGCCCTCCAATGAGCTCCCTTTTGACACCACTGAAGTAGCAAATGGTGGTCGTTTGGTTCCTGCGGAATGCACGCTGCAGGGCGTTCGGCTAGGATCTGTCCTTGAACTAACCCATTTTTAACAGTTCGTTGTGTTACTGTGGTGCCAACTATTGTTCTAACTGCTGCTGCAGGGGCAGTAAATGGCGTCAAGCGCCGAACACGATGGTCTTTGGTGGTATCACGTGGCCGTCCGGAGGCTCCTCTTCTTGAACTGGACATCCTCATAACCACCGCTACCAGCAACAATGTACAGTGGCTACATGCCAGCCGAGTCTTTCTGCAATACTGCAGAAGGAACATCCACCTTCTCGTAGTCCTAGAATGCGACCACGCTCAAACTTAGTGCGGTCCTGATAATAGTGTATTCGTCACTTATCCGACCTGTGTGACTGAGTGGTCTAGGCGCAACAGTCTGGAACAGCGCGACAGCGCGACCGCTATAGTCGCAGGTTCGAATCCTGCCTTGGGCATGAATGTGTTGATGTCCTTAGATTAGTTTGGTTTAAATAGTTCTTGGGGACTGATGACCTCAGAAGTTAAGTCCCATAGTGCTCGGAGCCATCTTTGTCACTTAAGGGCATTCTTGACAAACTTTCAGTCTCACGACCGATTCGCCAGGGTAGCCGAGAGCGCTAATGCGCTGCCTCCTGGACTCGAGTCGGCGCGCCGGCCCCGGATCGAATCCGCCCGGCGGATTAACGACGAGGGCCGGTATGCCGGCCAGCCTGGATGTGGTTTTTAGGCGGTTTTCCACATCCCCCTAGGTGAATCCCGGGCTCATTACTTTGCTCGTATATTCTATGTAGCTCAAACCTGGAATTATTATACTGAAGAGATTTCTTATTTTATCTGTCGCCCTTTCGTTGCGACACATCAGTTTAACACAAAGTTAAGTATTTTTCATTTGTAATAAAGCTAATTAATACGATTTCTTTGAATGTTGCCTAGCGATCCGAGGAAGCGTTCCAAAGGATTGGAAAAGGGCACAGGTCATCCCCGTTTTCAAGAAGAGACGTCGAACAGATGTGCAGAACTATAGACCTATTTATCTAACGTCGATCAGTTGTAGAATTTTGGAACACGTATTGAGTTCGAGTATAATGAATTTTCTGGAGACTAGAAATCTACTCTGTAGGAATCAGCATGGGTTTCGAAAAAGACGGTCATGTGAAACTCAGCTCGCGCTATTCGTCCACGAGACTCAGAGGGCCATAGACACGGGTTCACAGGTAGATGCCGTGTTTCTTGACTTCCGCAAGGCGTTCGATACAGTTCCCCACAGACGCTTAATGAACAAAGTAAGAGCATATGGACTATCAGACCAATTGTGTGATTGGATTGAGGAGTTCCTAGATAACAGGACGCAGCATGTCATTCTCAATGGAGACAAGTCTTCCGAAGTAAGAGTGATTTCAGGTGTGCCGCAGGGGAGTGTCATAGGACCGTTGCTACTCACAATATACATAAATGACCTGGTGGATGACATCAGAAGTTCACTGAGGCTTTTTGCAGATGATGCTGTGGTGTATCGAGAGGTTGTAACAATGGAAAATTGTACTGAAATGCAGGAGGATCTGCAGCGAATTGACGCATGGTGCAGGGAATGGCAATTGAATCTCAATGTAGACAGGTGTAATGTGCTGCGAATACACAGAAAGATGGATCCTTTATCATTTAGCTACAAAATAGCAGGTCAGCAACTGGAAGCAGTTAATACCATAAATTATCTGGGAGTACGCATTAGCAGTGATTTAAAATGGAATAAGCATATAATGTTGATCGTCGGTAAAGCAGATGCCAGACTGAGATTCATTGGAAGAATCCTAAGGAAATGCAATCCGAAAACAAAGGAAGTAAGTTACAGTACGCTTGTTCGCCCACTGCTTGAATACTGCTCAGCAGTGTGGGATCCGTACCAGATAGGGTTGATAGAAGAGAGAGAGAAGATCCAACGGAGAGCAGCGCGCTTCGTTACAGGATCATTTAGTAATCGCGAAAGCGTTACGGAGATGATAGATAAACTCCAGTGGAAGACTCTGCAGGAGAGACGCTCAGTAGCTCGGTACGGGCTTTTGTTAAAGTTTCGAGAACATACCTTCACCGAAGAGTCAAGCAGTATATTGCTCCCTCCTACGTATATCTCCCGAAGAGACCATGAGGATAAAATCAGAGAGATTAGAGCCCACACAGAGGCGTACAGACAATCCTTCTTTCCACGAACAATACGAGACTGGAATAGAAGGGAGAACCGATAGAGGTACTCAAGGTACCCTCCGCCACACACCGTCAGGTGGCTTGCGGAGTATGGATGTAGATGTAGATGTAGAAGCAGGTTTCCTAGACACCCTACATTCGACGACTAGGCAGTATGCAACAGTACCAATTTCCTGCTGCACTACTTTAGACATTAGTCGATGCCACGTCGTGTTGCAGCTCTTCTCCGTGCTCACCGCGGCCGTACACTGTATTAGGCAGGTACACCAGTTTCTTTGGCTCTTCAGTGGCTTTTTCTAGCAAAAAACACTCTCGTGACCTTCTTGACGGTTTCATTAACTTTAGTAACGATCATGGATACGATGTCATGATCACTAAACCCCAATTCTACACTGACATTGTCGATAAGGCATCAATGAATTGCGCGAATGATAATGGAAGGAAAGTGATACGAAGGTCGAAACTGTAGAGTAAGGTGGTTCAAATGGATGTAGGTGGCAGTAGAAATGAGGGGTCTTGGATAGAGTAGCGTCGAGAGCTGCGTCAGACCAGCCTTCGGACTGAAGACCGCAGCAACAGCATCAGCCGGTCCTCCAGCTGCCAGCTGACGTTTGAGTGACAGCTGTGACAGTGAGGAGTCGTTTGTGGAGGATCAGAAAGCGGGGCGCGAGCAGTGGATCAGCGGGCGGGAAACCCGATCGCCGGCCCAGCCAGGGGCACCTGCGAAGATCCATCCGCCGCCGCCTCGAATCGCGGCCGCGCAGGGTCAGCTCTGACGTCACGGCTCCCACACCGGGGCGCGCAAAAAACCTGAGCGACGCGTCCCGCAGTTACTGCAGGGCTGCCCGGAACGGCGCAGCGCGCAGCCAGAGAAACAAGTATAATAGCAGGCCCGGCCGAGCCGGCGCTGGCGTCACAGCTCCGGGGTCAGCCGGCCTCTCTCCCGTCTCCCACGGATTCTTCCAGACCACGGCGCAAACGTCGGCTGTGTTTCCTGTCGCACACGACAATGCGGAGCGGCAGCGCTCGTAGGAAGTGTTCACTTCCTGATTAGCAGTCTACTCCGTTATTAAAAGGAAATGAAGGGGACATTGATAATTTTACGCTTTCGTGGTTGACAGGACGCGTATGACCCACGTCAGTGTCCCATTTCTGTCTAGTGCTACCACCAAGTTTTCGGAACTTGAAGGAAAATACTACGGAGCACGGTGTGGATGTATATAAGACCGCGAGTGATAAAATAGGGCTACGTATGTTTATAGCTGGCACAATGCATCTCTGTCACGAAAATATCAAATCATCATCTTCTCCATTCCAAGAATGTCTCAGGTAACTGTGTATTCTTACACATTTTGAGTATTTTTCTGAAACATTACTACTGTCTTTACTAATTCTGATTGTCTGTGCATAATTTGTACTTCGTGCGACGTGTATGAACCAGCAAAATTCGTAAAATGGAGAAAGCGATGTTATTTGGTTATGTCAAAGATGTCTACAAATTTTATGTCGAAATATTACATATCTGATTGTCTTGAAAATAAAGAAGATTTTGACTGATTTCTTACACTTTCATACTTTTTCCTTCCTGATAAAATCACTCAACAAACGAAATCTAACTTGGAAAATTCTCATATTCCACGTGGAAACATGGACCTAGTTAGGTTCATAGGACTCATGTGTCCCACCGCACCAAGATTTAAAATCGGTCAACTCTTTTTTTTTTTTTTTTTTTTTTTTGGTAGTGAATTGTATTGTTGATCAAGACGGATGACGATTTTTGACCTTTCGTGTTTCAAATATACGTAAAAGAAAGTTTAAACAGGAAATCTTGAGATGTTTCAAAACCCTGATTGCCATAACATAATAGCAAAACACTGCAAGAATCCGGAAAATACAAGCAGTTTGATACTTGATAATCCATCTATAAATAAAAATTTTGTTTCCTATTTTCATTTGGAAACAAATAAATTTGTTAACACTGTTTTCAAGCTGATTTGCATATGTTTTTTGCTACATAAATTTACTTCTTAAAAATGTATGTTGTCCACTACGACTTTTCTCATTTAATCGTTCTTATCCGTGTTTTTTGTCGTTTCCGTTAGATCTCGTGAGGTACGCCTTGGGCATGGATCTCGAAACATAGTTGGTTTGCTCTTTGCTAGGAAGTGGTGGTGGTCAGGTAGACTTACTGTCAAATGATGCTATCCCGACCATTGGCGCTGTTTAGTTTCCTAAGTTTGCACCTCCTGCAATATGATTGATTTTCTTCACGATGCGAAGGACGACGTAGGTCGATGTAACACGTGTTAACATCAGGTGTTGAGAGTTTCAGAGGGAGCATTACGCTACGACTGACAAACTTGGAGAAAAAATATGGTAGAAGACAAATGGATAGCTTTGAGAGATGAACTAGTACACTATTTCCTCGGCGGGAGATCAAGTAATTAAAAAGACAACTCCTAGAGGCAATCGTTGTATATCAGAGGAGACACTGAATTTAAATGATGAAAGGAGAAATATAAAAATTCTGAAAGGAAGCAGCAAAAAAGGGAATACATAGTTTGGAAAAATGTGATTGACAGGAAAAGTGAAAAGAGGTAAGCAGGAACGGTTAGAGAACAAATTCAAGACGATACCAGCATGTATAGCTAGGGTAAAGATATTTCAGGAAAATAAACGAGGTTTTTAAGGAAAAGAGAAGCAGCTCTATGAATATCAAGAATTCAGACGGATAACCAGTACTCACCAAAGAATAGGAAGCTGAAAGGTGAAATGAGTACAGAGGTACAAACAAGGTGAATAAACTTGGAGAAGTAACGTAGAATGAGAAGAGAAAGTAGATGGAGGTCTGATGGGATATGTGCTACAGTGAGAAGAACTGGAAGAGCGAAGTCGAAACTAGACTCCAGAAGTAGACGACATTGCGTCAGAACTACCGATATCCTTGGGAGAGCCAGCCATGCCAAAACTATTCAGGACTTCGAGAAGAATGTAATAATTGCAATTCCAAATAAAACAGGTTCTGACAGATGTAAATATCGCCAAACTGTCAGTAAGTCGTTTCTGCAAAATAGTAACACGAATTATTTACAGCAGAATGGAAAATCTAGCCGACCTTAGGGAGATCAGTTTGGGTTCTGGAGAAATGTTGCCTTCACGCAACATTAACATTACGACTTACCTTAGAATACAGGCTGAAAAGACAAACCTACGCTTATAGCATTTGTACACTTGGAGAACACTTTTGGCAATGTTGATTATACAAGTTGTAATTCTGAAGGTAGCTTAGGTAAAAGACAGGGAGCAAAAAGCTATTTACGGCTTGTACAGAAACAAGACGACAGCTATATGAATCAAGGGGTATGAAAGGGAAGCAGTGGTTGAGAAGGGAGTGAGACTGGGTTTAGCCTATCCCAAATGTTATTCAATCTGTACATTGCAGTAAAGTAAAGAAGTGATGTTTGTCGATATTGTAATTCCGTCAGAGAGAGCAAAGGTGGTGGAAAAGCAGTTGAACGGAATGGACAGTGTCTTGGAAGAAAGATATAACATGAACATCAACAAAAGCAAAAAAAGGACAACGGAATGTGGTCGAATTAAATCAAATGATGCAGTGGGAATCAGATCAGGAAATGAGATATTAAATGAAAGTAGTTTATGAGTTTTGCTATTCGGGCAGTAAAAGAATTTATGGTAATCGAGATAGAGAGAATGTAAAATATGGCAATGGCAAGAAAATAGTTTCCGTGGGAAAGGAATTTGTTGAAATAAAAATTTACCTGTTATAAAGTCTGTTCTG
Source organism: Schistocerca cancellata (assembly GCF_023864275.1). Lineage (NCBI taxonomy): Eukaryota > Metazoa > Arthropoda > Insecta > Orthoptera > Acrididae > Schistocerca > Schistocerca cancellata. Next base: position 496,895,561 of record NC_064634.1, read on the forward strand.
AAATTACTTTCTGGAGCGCAGCCTTGTATGGAAGTGAAACTTGGACGAAAAGTATTTAAGACAAGAACGGAATAGAAGCTAGAGGGGAACGATGAACATTAAATTACTTTAAAGAAATTAGATGGGTAGATCGCATAACTAATGAGAAGTTTTTGTATTGCATTGAAAAGAAATTTGTGGCAGAACTTGCCTAAAAGAAGGAATCTGTTGATAAAAGACATCCTGAGACATTAAGGACTCATCCGTTTAGTATTGTAGGTGAGAATGTGTGTGTGTCTGTTGGTAGCGGGGAGGGGGGGTTCAAATTGATGTAGGCTGCAGCAGTTTATCGAAGACGAGGAGACTTGGGCAGGATAGTGTGTGTGGAGAGCTGCATCAGATCAGTCTGAAGGCTGAAGACAACAGCAACAGAACAACGGTAAGGCATCACTGTCTTTTCGTCGAGGCCTGGCATCTATCTTAGTGGACGCATAACGTGACTGGCGGCTCTCTCTGAAGTACTTCGTTGCTTTGAGGTTGGTCTCACATGGCCGCTTCCACGTGAGCCAGTCGCACTCGCAGCAAGTCCCTTAGTGATGACTAGCGGATATTTTTCCCCATTTTCTCAAATCAGCTTGATTTTGAACGCGGTATTCCCACACGAGTGTCGCAGCGTTTTATTCCTCAGTGTTACGTACTGGATCCAGAGATCTTATTCACAGGCAGTGGCAGTCGGCGAGGCGCTCCGAGCAGCTCGACTACACGGTTACAACCGGTTCAGCAGTTTGAACTTTCCACTTACTTCCAACACAAGCAAAAAACGTCACAGCAGTGCTGTGCTTAAACGCAAAAGCTGTATTAGCGAAGGGTCTGCTGAGAAGAATGTTTTATAGCAATATAAACCGGTAGGCTCGAGCAAGAATATTTGAGCAGCTTCTGACGCAAGGTCAGTGGAGCTGCGTGCGTGTTTTGCTGTATCTTTCTCGACGGCTTATTAAATCGTGAAAAAAAGGAGTTACCGCAACTGCAATTTGTTCGTCAGTTGTGTCTAATTAAGGAATAACAGTGAAGGAGCGACTGTGTTCGTTTTCCCCATACTGTGTTTAGCAATCGTGGTGGCTTTAACGATTGAAATTTTAATTTCAACCGCAGTGATAACTTCTCAACTCTGTGATTATTATCAATTATTCAAAACGACAGTTACAATCGCATTTTTTATTTTGCCGCCAACTGGTTTCAACCCTCGATGGGGTCATCTTCAGGGCAATTTACACCATTTGGTCGCTCGATGGAGTCGTCACAGGTAGGGTGACTAGTGCAGCGAGCGACCAAATGATGTAAATTGCCCTGAAGATGACCCCATCGAGGGTTGAAACCGGTTGGCGGCAAAATAAGTAACGCGATTGTGACTGTCATTTTGAATAATTGTTTATCAGTAAATTAATCGGTGTTTACCTCCATACAACTATGTTGGTTCAAATGGCTCTGAGCACTATGGGACTCAACTGCTGAGGTCATTAGTCCCCTAGAACTTAGAACTAGTTGAACCTAACTAACCTAAGGACATCACAAACATCCATGCCCGAGGCAGGATTCGAACCTGCGACCGTAGCGGGCAAGCGGTTCCAGACTGCAGCGCCTTTAACCTCACGGCCACTTCGGCCGGCCAACTATGTTGTCTAAAAAAATCTGTGATTATTCTTTTAAAGAGTAACATCGAAGAAAATCCGCTACAAGGTACGACTTAAAGCTGTTTAAAAAATAATAAATAAATAAAAAAACGACAGTATGAGATTTTCACTCTGCAGCGGAGTGTGCGCCGATATGAAATTTCCTGGCAGATTAAAACTGTGTGCCGGACTGAGACTCGAACTCGGGACCTTTGCCTTTCGCGGGTAATTGCTCCACCGTCTCAGGTACCCAAGCACGACTCACGCCCCGTCCTCACAGCTTTACTTCTGCCAGTACCTCGCCTCCTTCTTTCCAAACTTTACAGAAGCTCTCCTGCGAAACCTTGCAGAACTAGTACTCCCGAAAGAAAGGTTTCGGGCTTATGCCCAACGTCGGGTGTTTACATTCAGTTTCCCCTTCACGCAGCCAATGCTGGAGTTCACTGTTTAACATAAAAGATATGTTTGAGTCCAAATTAGTGATCTGAAGCCCCGTATTTCTATACTATGACACCAATTAAAATCCATGGAGAAGAAATAAAAACCTTGAGGTTTGCCGATGACATTGTAATTCTGTCAGAGACAGCAAAGGACCTGGAAGAGCAGTTGAACGGAATGGACAGTGTCTTGAAAGGAGGATATAAGATGAACATCAACAAAAGCAAAACGAGGATAATGGAATGTAGACGAATTAAGTCGGGTGATGCTGAGGGAATTAGATTAGGAAATGAGACACTTAAAGTAGTAAAGGAGTTTTGCTATTTGGGGAGCAAAATAACTGATGATGGTCGAAGTAGAGAGGATATAAAATGTAGACTGGCAATGGCAAGGAAAGCGTTTCTGAAGAAGAGAAATTTGTTAACATCGAGTATAGATTTAAGTGTCAGGAAGTCATTTCTGAAAGTATTTGTATGGAGTGTAGCCACGTATGGAACTGAAACTTGGACGGTAAATAGTTTGGACAAGAAGAGAATAGAAGCTTTCGAAATGTGGTGCTACAGAAGAATGCTGAAGATAAGGTGGGTAGATCTCGTAACTAATGAGGAGGTATTGAATAGGATTGGGGAGAAGAGAAGTTTGTGGCACAACTTGACCAGAAGAATGGCTCGGTTGGTAGGACATGTTCTGAGGCATCAAGGGATCACCAATTTGGTATTGGAGGGCAGCGTGGAGGGTAAAAATCGTAGGGGGAGACCAAGAGATGAATACACTAAGCAGATTCAGAAGGATGTAGGTTGCAGTAGGTACTGGGAGATGAAGAAGCTTGCACAGGATAGAGTAGCATGGAGAGCTGCATCAAACCAGTCTCAGGACTGAAGACCACAACAACAACGACACCAATACCACTTAAAAATTTACAAACATGGGACAAAACGCGAGCTCACAATCACGTAATAATTTTCATAGCTTGTAATATCTTCCATTGCTCCATGGTTGTTACATTTCTGTACTTGTTAGCTCCAATGCCTTTGAACATCACTACGCAGATGTCAGAAGTCATGGGCTGCCTCCTTATAACATGTCGCCTGGCGCAGTGCAGAAACGCGATGTGACACGGACTGTTCAAGTCGTCGGAAGTCCCCTGCGAAAATATTGAGCCGTGCTGCCTCCATATCCGTCAATAATTTCGAAAGTATTGCCAGTGCACGATTTTGTGACCTCTCGATTATGTCCCATAAATGTTCGATAGGTCGCTACATCATTCGCTCGAATTGTGCTGAACGTTCTTCAAACCAACCGCGAACAGTTGTGAAATTCATAAGAATTCCATCGTTCATAGGAAAGAATGTCGATGTATGGCTGCAAATGTGGGTCTGCGCCACACTCGAACATCACGAACAGAAATCGGGACTCATCTGACGAGGCCACGGTTTTCCAATCGTTCAGCCCGCATCTCGTGGTCATGCGGTAGCGTTCTCGCTTCCCACGCCCGGGTTCCCGGGTTCGATTCCCGGCGGGGTCAGGGATTTTCTCTGCCTCGTGAAGGCTGGGTGTTGTGTGCTGTCCATAGGTTAGTTAGGTTTAAGTAGTTCTAAGTTCTAGGGGACTGATGACCATAGATGTTAAGTCCCATAGTGCTCAGAGCCATTTGAACCATTTGAACCAATCGTTCAGGGTCAAACCGATATGGTCAGGAGACCAGAAGAGGCGCTGCAGAAAATTTCGCCCCACTGTCCTAGCGGATACGTTCGTCGTACGTCCCACATTGATTTCTGCGGCTGTTTTACGCAGTATTGCTTTTCGGTTAGCAATGACAACTGTACGGAAATGCCGCTGCCGTTAAGTGAGGGCCGTCGGGCACTGCACTGTCGATGGTCAGACCAGCGCTCGAAGTGTTGTATTCTCGGCACACTCTTGACACTGTGGAGCTCGGAACACGGAATTCCCAACAGATTCCCCGCGCGTCTAGCCCAGCTCCAACCGCCACTCCGCGTTTACACTTGTCATTCCCTGCAGTGCGCCAGTAACATTTTTTTTTTTGGTCATCAGTCTACTGACTGGTTTGATGCGGCCCGCCACGAATTCCTTTCCTGTGCTAACCTCTTCATCTCAGAGTAGCACTTGCAACCTACGTCCTCAATTATTTGTTTGACGTATTCCAATCTCTGTCTTCCTCTACAGTTTTTGCCCTCTACAACTCCCTCTAGCACCGTGGAAGTCATTCCCTCATGTCTTAGCAGATGTCCTACCATCCGGTCCCTTCTCCTTATCAGTGTTTTCCACATTTCCCTTTCCCCTCCGATTCTGCGTAGAAACTCCTCATTCCTTACCTCATCACTCCACCTAATTTTCAACATTCGTCTATAGCACAACATCTCAAATGCTTCAATTCTCTTCTGTTCCGGTTTTCCCACAGTCCATGTTTCACTACCATACAATGCTGACGTACATCCTCAGAAATTTCTTCCTCAAATTAAGGCCGGTATTTGATATTAGTAGACTTCTCTTGGCCAGAAATGCCTTTTTTGCCATAGCGAGTCTGCTTTTGATGTCCTCCTTGTTCCGTCCGTCATTGGTTATTTTACTGCCTAGGTAGCAGAATTCTTTAACTTAATTGACTTCGGACCATCAATCCTGATGTTAAGTTTCTCGCTGTTCTCATTTCTATTACTTCTCATTACCTTTGTCTTTCTCCGATTTACTCTCAAACCATACTGTGTACTCATTAGACTGTTCATTCCGTTCAGCAGATCATTTAATTCTTCTTCACTTCCACTCAGGATAGCAATGTCACCAGCGAATCGTATCATTGATATCGTTTCACCTTGTATTTTAATTCCCCTCCCGAACCTTTTATTTACATCATTGCCTCCTCGATGTACAGATTGAAGAGTAGGGGCGAAAGGCTACAGCCTTGTCTTACACCCTTCTTAATACGAGCACTTCGTTCTTGATCGTCCACTCTTATTATTCCCTCTTGGTTGTTGTACATATTGTATATGACCCGTCTCTCCCTATAGCTTACCCCTACTCTTTTCAGAATCTCGAACAGCTTGCACCATTTTATATTGTCGAACTCTTTTTCCAGGTCAACAAATCCTATGAAAGTGTCTTGATTTTTCTTTAGCCTCGCTTCCATTATTAGCCGTAAAGTCAGAATTGCCTCTCTCGTCCTTTTACTTAAAGCCAAACTGATCGTCACCTAGCGCATTCTCAATTTTCTTTTCCATTCTTCTGTATATTATTCTTGTAAGCAGCTTCGATGCATGAGCTGTTAAGCTGATTGTGCGATAATTCTCGCACTTGTCAGCTCTTGCCGTCTTCGGAATTGTGTGGATCATGCTTTTCCGAAAGTCAGATGGTATATCGCTAGACTCATATATTCTACACACCAACGTGAATAGTCGTTTTGTTGTCACTTCCCCCAATGATTTTAGAAATTCTGATGGAATGTTATCTATCCCTTCTGCCTTATTTGACCGTAAGTCCTCCAAAGCTCTTTTAAATTCCGATTCTAATACTGGATCCCCTATCTCTTCTACATCGACTCCTGTTTCTTCTTCTATCACATCAGACAAATCTTCACCATCATAGAGGCTTTCAATGTATTCTTTCCACCTATCTGCTCTCTGCATTTAACAGTGGAATTCCCGTTGCACTCTTAATGTTACCACCGTTCCTTTTAATGTCACCAAAGGTTGTTTTGACTTTCCTGTATGCTGAGTCTGTCCTTCCGACAATCATATCTTTTTCGATGTCTTCACATTTTTCCTGCAGCCATTTCGTCTTAGCTTCCCTGCACTTCCTATTTATTTCATTCCTCAGCGACTTGTACACCCCTGGAAATTGAAATAAGAACACCGTGAATTCATTGTTCCAGGAAGGGGAAACTTTATTGACACATTCCTGGGGTCAGATACATCACATGATCACACTGACAGAACCACAGGCACATAGACACAGGCAACAGAGCATGCACAATGTCGGCACTAGTACTGTGTATATCCACCTTTCGCAGCAATGCAGGCCCCTATTCTCCCATGGAGACGATCGTAGAGATGCTGGATGTAGTCCTGTGGAACGGCTTGCCATGCCATTTCCACCTGGCGCCTCAGTTGGACCAGCGTTCGTGCTGGACGTGCAGACCGCGTGAGACGACGCTTAATCCAGTCCCAAACATGCTCATTGGGGGACAGATCCGGAGATCTTGCTGGCCAGGGTAGTTGACTTACACCTTCTAGAGCACGTTGGGTGGCACGGGATACATGCGGACGTGCATTGTCCTGTTGGAACAGCAAGTTCCCTTGCCGGTCTAGGAATGGTAGAACGATGGGTTCGATGACGGTTTGGATGTACCGTGCACTATTCAGTGTCCCCTCGACGATCACCAGTGGTGTACGGCCAGTGTAGGAGATCGCTCCCCACACCATGATGCCGGGTGTTGGCCCTGTGTGCCTCGGTCGTATGCAGTCCTGATTGTGGCGCTCACCTGCACGGCGCCAAACACGCATACGACCATCATTGACACCAAGGCAGAAGCGACTCTCATCGCTGAAGACTACACGTCTCCATTCGTCCCTCCATTCACGCCTGTCGCGACACCACTGGAGGCGGGCTGCACGATGTTGGGGCGTGAGCGGAAGACGGCCTAACGGTGTGCGGGACCGTAGCCCAGCTTCATGGAGACGGTTGCGAATGGTCCTCGCCGATACGCCAGGAGCAACAATGTCCCTAATTTGCTGGGAAGTGGCGGTGCGGTCCCCTACGGCGCTGCGTAGGATCCTACGGTCTTGGCGTGCATCCGTGCGTTGCTGCGGTCCGGTCCCAGGTCGACGGGCACGTGCACCTTCCGCCGACCACTGGCAACAACATCGATGTACTGTGGAGACCTCACGCCCCACGTGTTGAGCAATTCGGCGGTACGTCCACCCGGCCTCCCGCATGCCCACTATACGCCCTCGCTCAAAGTCCGTCAACTGCACATACGGTTCACGTCCACGCTGTCGCGGCATGCTACCAGTGTTAAAGACTGCGATGGAGCTCCGTATGCCACGGCAAACTGGCTGACACTGACGGCGGCGGTGCACAAATGCTGCGCAGCTAGCGCCATTCGACGGCCAACACCGCGGTTCCTGGTGTGTCTGCTGTGCCGTGCGTGTGATCATTGCTTGTACAGCCCTCTCGCAGTGTCCGGAGCAAGTATGGTGGGTCTGACACACCGGTGTCAATGTGTTCTTTTTTCCATTTCCAGGAGTGTATTTCTGTATTTCTGATTTTCCCGGAACATGTTCGTACTTCCTCCTTTCATCAATCAACTGAAGTATTTATTCTGTTACCCATGGTTTCTTCGCAGCTACCTTCTTTGTACCTATGTTTTCCTTCCCAACTTCTGTGGTGGCCCTTTTTAGAGATGTCCATTCCTCTTCAACTGTACTGCCTACTGCGCTATTCCTTATTGCTGTATCTATAGCGTTAGAGAATTTCAAACGTATCTCGTCATTCCTTAGTACTTCCGTATCCCTCTTCTTTGCGTATTAATTCTTCCTGACTAATGTCTTGAACTTCAGCCTACTCTTCATCACTACTGTATTGTGATCTGAGTCTATATCTGCTCCTGGGTACGCTTTACAATCCAGTATCTGATTTCGGAATCTCTGTCTGACCATGATGTTATCTAATTGAAATCTTCCCGTATCTCCCGGCCTTTTCCAAGTATACCTCCTCCTCTTGTGATTCTTGAACAGAGTATTCGCTATTACTAGCTGAAACTTGTTACAGAACTCAATTAGTCTTTCTCCTCTTTCATTCCTTGTCCCAAGCCCATATTCTCCTGTAACCTTTTCTTCTACTCCTTCCCCTACAACTGCATTCCAGTCGCCCATGACTATTAGATTTTCGTCCCCCTTTACATACTGCATTACCCTTTCAATATCCTCATACACTTTCTCTATCCGTTCATCTTCAGCTTGCGACGTCGGCATGTATACCTGAACTATCGTTGTCGGTGTTGGTCTGCTGTCGATTCTGATTAGAACAACCCGGTCACTGAACTGTTCACAGTAACACACCCTCTGCCCTACCTTCCTATTCATAACGAGTCCTACACCTGTCATACCATTTTCTGCTGCTGTTGATATTAGCCGATAGTCAGCTGACCAGAAATCCTTGTCTTCACTTCACTGACCCCTACTGTATCTAGATTGAGCCTTTGCATTTCCCTTTTCAAATTTTCTAGTTTCCCTACCACGTTGAAGCTTCTGACACTCCACGCCCCGACTCGTAGAACGTTATCCTTTCGTTGATTATTCAATCTTTTTCTCATGGTAACCTCCCCCTTGGCAGTCCCCTCCCGGAGATTCGAATGGGGGACTATTCCGGAATCTTTTGCCAATGGAGAGATCATCAAGACACTTCTTCAAAGACAAGCCACATGTCCTGTGGATACACGTTACGTGCCTTTAATGCAGTGGTTTCCATTGCCTTCTGCATCCTCATGTCGTTGATCATTGCTGATTCCTCGCCTTTAGGGTAAGAGACAAGAGAGCGCCGTGAACCTCTGTCCGCTCCTCCGCCCTCTTTGACAAGACCGTTGGCAGAATGAGGCTGACTTCTTATGCCGGAAGTCTTCGGCCGCCAATGCTGATTATTTATCAAAATTTAGGCAATCGTGGGGATCGAACCCGGGACCGAAGACGTTTTGATTATGAAATAAAGACGCTACCCCTAGACCACGGGTACCTATATTCGGCAATGTACTGCCTTGTTATACCTTGTGTACGTGGTACTACCGCGATCTGTATATGTGCATATCGCTATCTCGTGGCCTTTGTCACCTCAGCGCAGTCTGGTACAACCACCTTGAATACCGTGAGTACATGTTTCGTCCTCAGTTGATAACCTTTTAAGCGGAATAAGTGTGCGAATATAGCAACACAGTGCGAGAAATGACGGTTTTGAAATATGCAACTACCATTTGGAAACTCCCTATGTAGGTTCATTAGCATTTTCAACTCTTGCCATTTTGTCACTTTTTAAGCTTTCTCTTATGTCGACATTACAAAATTTTCCTTTTATGTTAAACAGGTAACTCCAGCGTTGAAGGTGTAGAGGAAAGTGAATAATCGTCTGAAGATGGACGTAAGCCCGAAACCGGTCGCATTATATACAAAACGCTTTCAAAAGTGACTGACAGTTTTGTAGACCCTCGTCGGCAGTTTTGTAAAGGCCTCGTCGGTACTGCTGTGGAGACCGAGTTCGTGAGTTCGTGAAACGGTTTTTGGTGCAGTACACCGTTAAGGCAATTTCTCCCCGTCACCATAACATAGCTATGCCCCAAGCTCAGGTAACGGGACAGGAGAACGAGGGTTCTACAACACTCCAACAAATCAGTAACAAAGTCACCCAAATGAGTTAAAAAGGTTTACTTATTTTTGTGACTTGTCGCATATTAAGGTCTGCGACACTGCATGTAATACGTAGGTTGGAACTTAAATAGTGGCAACACTGTTGTGGAGACACTATGCAATGGAATCACTATTGTCGCTGATAGCACACGTTGCTGACATACCTACCTTACCTCCGAGCAAATGGCCTCGCCCGTTTCACGTCACCGGCGTGCGCACTATAGAGGGAAACAGTAACGTGTGAGCGAGCGGTCTGACGTAACCGTGTCACAGTGTTTTCGAAACAGGAACAACGGAGTTGTATCGAAATTAGAGATGGGCAAAACTGTTCTTTTCAGAGATTGGATCAGAACTGTTCACTCCCTGAAATGAATTAGCTCTTTTTCATGACTCACCACTCATTTACAATAGAAAATAAATGGAAGGCACATTGCCCTTTAAACTTGGTTTATTCCAGTACTATACCTGTATTTTGATCTTATTTGATCCTATTTTGACGTAACACAGATAATGAATAAGAATTTTGTATTGTTTATTGAAATTTCCACGATATGACAAAGTTTTTGATTATTGATTTATTTTGCACTATCGTGGTTTTTTGGGTGATCAGAAAATGTTGTAACGTGAGATTTACATTAACAATATATTTGGCTATAATGTGTTAAAATTTCATTAACCTCATACAAATACATCACAAGCCATATATTTTTAAAGTGAAAGTTCCCTTCCGAAGACGCCTAAAATCGCAAAATCCGTACCAGAATAAGAAAAAAAATATAAATTTGACTGTAAAACGAAAGTGCTGCATATAGCCTTACGCAGAATAAAACAAGGAAAATATTGGTGTATCACATTTTGCGATACGTTTATCGGTTCGCTCATGATTAAAGCGTAAATTCGAGTGTCCATAATAAAAATCCTATAGTAAGAGGAGTCATCAGGAACCTAATCTAATCAGTTTAAACAAATAAAAATAAAATAAAAACAATTAATGTATACATAACATAATAATGTAATATACATAGCGGTATTACTACGAAGAACAATATCCAGTAGGGACGAACTCCGATGCAGAGGCGCTGAGTCGAGCAGGTCGAGCTGCGAGCTGTATTACTGCATGAGCTGAGACCGCAGAGACCAGAGTGACACCTGAGTCACTTTGCTCAACGCTCTGGCTAGAGTCGAGACGGTGGGGTGAGCGTTGAGCGGGCGAGTTCCGAGGGTGGGGGGAGCGGTGAACTCATCCGCTCCGAGACAAATCCGTTCCCTTGCGAGCAGGTTTTTGCAAGTAGTTCCTATGTTATCCGCTAGGTGGCTCTCTGTCCTGTTGCTCGCATCAACTGCCCAGAGGGCAGGACGTGCGACTGAAACGATCGCCGACACAGTGCGATGCGAAGTTAAGCTGCGCCAGACACTGCACACTGCAGACGACGCACAGAGATGGCACGGCATATGTGAAACACAAAATCCAATGGGGCACTGGACAATGCAGGCAGCCAAGGTAGAAGCAGGGCAGAGGCTGGCGCTGGCTGTGTTGTGTGGCGTGCACTTTGCTCTGACCAGCACAGGCGCTGCTGATATGCTCCGTCTCTCTCTCTCTCTCTGCCGTGGGAAACGTTTGGAGCTACCGTTCTTTTTTTCTGAATCACTGATTGTTCACTCCTTTGAAAGATTCAACTCTATGAATTAGTTCAAGAGCGGATCCCCCATCTCTAATCGAGATTGAATGTGTGAGAGATCGTACAGCACGACAGTGTCATCAAGGTCTTAAAACGGCGTGCGGGGAATCGGTATTGCCGTACAGAACAGCGACACATTGGGTAAAAGCCTTCAACGGAGGTCGGTAAACTGTGGCAGACATGCATCGGGCAGGTCGTCCTAGCGTCTCTGAAGAAGACGTGCATGCTGTTGCCACGTTAGTGGACAGTGATCGACGCCATACGATTCGTGAGCTCGCCCACGAAACCGGATTAGTGCATACGACTGTGCTTCGCATCCTGGAGGAATGACTGCGCATACGAAAAATTGCATGACGATGGGTTCCGCATGAATTGACGGAAATGCGGAAGTGGATGCTTTACGACGCTGCTCAAACGCACTAGGAGCGCTATGAGCGCGAAGGAGAGGCTTTTTTACGCCGTATCGTAACACTGGATGAGACATGGGCCTCATCGTACGAGTTAAAAGTGAAGCACCAATCCAACGAATGGCGTCATTATAGGTCGCCGCGAAAGGCGAAAGTGCGTCAGAGCCCCGGTATGGTGAAAGCTGTGGTGATTCTCGTGTACGACTGTGATGGTGTTATCCTAACGCATTACGTTCCTCCACGGCAGACCGTCAATGCACAGTATTACTGTTCCGTTTTGGAGCCTCACCTGCTGCAACCAGCTTTGCGAAAGAAGCGGCGACACTTTCAGCGCAACCCACCCATCATTTTACACGACAATGCGCGCGCGCATACAGCGGAAGCTGTGGCTGCTCTATTCGGTCGATGGGACTGGGAAGTACTGTACCATCCACCATACTCCCGGAACTTAAGTTTTTGATACTTTGATTTGATTCCAAAGATTAAATAACCACTTCGTGGCATTCGCTTCAGAACTGTTCCAGAGATTCGACAGGCAGTAGACCGCTCCATTCGCACCATCAACACAACAGGCTCTGCTAACTGTATACTACGCCTTCCACATCGCTGGCAACGGGTTCTACACAAGACTTTGAAGGAGAGTTACAGGTACAAACATGTAACTCTTTTGTATCGATTGCGAATAAATAGTTGGCACTATTTAAGTTCCAGCCCACTATTCAAGTTCCAGCCCTCGTATAACGGTAAAAAGTCCCTCAATGGCTAAGTGCAAATAATCGTAGGTAAACTTCGCAGTACATAGGAAATGAAATTTACAATAACTGTCTGTTCACTTCTCAGAGTTCACCAAACGGCGTTCCCTGTAAATCACCCCTGGACAATGATGTGTAACCAAGTGGGCGAGAGCTGCTCTTCTATCTTCCGTGTACGCTTCTGTCCCTTGTCATCCGGTCATTGGCAAGTTGTACTCGGCGGGCAATTGGAAGAGGCGAAGTCGACATTTTCATCCTCAGTTCCAGTCGTGGAACACACGCAATTAGCGAGTCTCTACGGCAGCGGCACCAGCTCACATCTTTGCGCCTGTTCTGCTTTTGCCCTGGCTGTGTCTTGTTGGGGAGACACATCAGGTAGCGTATTTTCGTGCACATTTCCCTCTGAAGACATCTTGTCAGTCCGTTATGAAAATGGTGGTTTCCATCTCAAAATAGTATCTTCCGACTTTGGTGCGTTTGGTCTCATCAATAACGATACCGAATGTCACAAACGTTTTCATTATGTTCATTAACACATGCTCTCCAGAAACTGACTTCTGCACACACTCGTGAGTAAATTACGCTACAGGCGTGCGCGGGGATACGTGACGACTGATTGCCTCTACGTGAGGAAGGTCGCCGCCGCCAGAGGAACTGCGTACCTGAGATGGGCAAACTGAAACACGTAAAGGTTTCGAAACAAATGAAACAGTACAATGTAATGTTTCGATACGGTGTTTCGAAACAGTGAAACAGTTTGTTTTTTAATCTAATAAACCTACACATTTTATCATCTTGAATGTCTACTGTATAAGTATGTCCATATAAACACAAATGAGGTGCGAGAGCGCTAATCATATCGCAGAAAGTATGAAACTATCACTTAGGCGTCTTGGCAGTTTCGTATTTCCTGCAGCAAATGCGCTGCTTTTGTGTCATGTGACTTTCATACTTTTCAATTGGCTGAGGAAAACCTTAGCTGAAGACAGAAGAACCACCACGAACGTAACTGGAGGTGGGAGCAAACTGCAGAAACAACAGATATGCTACTGGCATTCCCACATTCCATTAGTATGTCTAATATACCCATCCTGACAATTTCCATGCACACAAAGGGAATCATTGTGGATAATAGACACAGTGACTATAGACTCACAAATAACGCCAAATAATTCGAATAAATAAAAAAATATAACAGAAAAAAATTGTGTTTCAAGGTGTTTCGAAACGTTACTATGAATTTACGATGCTTCCCCTTCACCAGTACACTGTCAGTGATATGTCAAAGAGATTGCTTGCAATTATACCTACATCAAATTTATATACATGCCTAATAACTGTCACTCTACGCCTTTTTTTATTTAAAATGTTGTAGTCTTACTTGCGTTTCTTAATATGATTACTGTACATGAACAGAGAAGCGTATGTTATAAAAAAAACTGTAATTTAACTGAATGATTTTTCACATATTTATTATTTTGAATGCGAATAGTATGCGTTGTTTTATTGTTTGGTTAGTGTTTATAAAGCAGATGTTACGCCATTTCGGAATAGGACAGTCAGCTAGAAACGAAGCTTTATTTTCGGATATCTTGAGCTTCATGCTATTGCTTGTCAAAAGATTTCGACACTCTTGAAAGTGTTTCATGAAGTGGTATGTTGTGTTTCAGTACCTGTGCCGAGCCCGAATCTCGTCCGACACAGAGCGGAATGAAACATCACTGTTTCGATACAATTAGTCCGTTCCAGGCGCAGCTGGACTGAAACAGTCTTATTTTGAAACAACGATACAGTTTCTGTGTCTGGCTCGAGATCCGAGACAAGGGCGGAATGAAACACCACTGTTTCGAAACAGTGAACCATAGCCGTTCCGAAACACTGAAACAGTTCCAGGTATCGATACACTGTATCGAAACATAGAAACAGTGGCCAAGTCTACTGCGTACCTATGACGGGCCTCGCTGTCGATTGGCGAGCATTGCAGCAGTGGGTCGCACGGACCACAGCGGTGAGCAACACCGCCGTGCAGGAACAGCTGGCCGCTGTGGGACGCCATTGCTAAAGCCGTCGGCACACGGACCGTGCATCCGAACGTTGAGCGTTGAGCGTGCCGAGTTTCTGACGTCACAGCGTGGAATAGCACGTTCGGGAGTCTTTCCGAACGTGCAGAGCAGTATGTGGCATGTCAGATATTCGGAGCGTGCGTCTGAGCGTTGACCAATGAGATGGCACAACGCCACCTACGTCACAAGCACTCCGTCTCCCTTCAGTACACAGGCGCCATATTGACATTCATTTCAAGTCTATATGTATATATGCCGTGTCTGACCACCAGCAAATTGAGAATCACTGGAAAACCCGTTGTTAGTAGTGTGATTCGATCCAATAAATTAATGGGAAACATCATATTCAAAGCCAAAGAATTATTGTAACTTGCGTATTATGAGAGTAGGCTATTTGAAGGCAGCGACACACTGAAGATCCACACAAAATGCATTGTTCGTGGTACAATTTGTTATAATTAAATTTCAATTAATAACATAACTACCTGCGATTAACGTATTCACAAATGGCTACAATAATACGGATCCACAAACGCATATTGATGGTTTAGCGTTGTGAGTAGCGACTCTCTGCGGTGAACAGATTTTGATGGGGCTGTGGTTCGCGTCATGACCCTTCCAAATTTTTTTTCCTAACATTCGCATTTTTATAAGGTTCTGATGCTTTATTATTAGTTTAATATAAGTATATACTATAATATTTGATGTTATGTAAATATAAGTTCACCTTTTTTTGAGGGGTGACTTTGTCCGATTGGCTTAATCTACAGGACAGCTTGCGCTACTTGTATGAAGATATTTTGCTCCTTTTACGCTTCGTAATTCACATGTTGCAAAGTAAACAGTGTGATTTATGAACTAGAAACATCCCTCAACTGCCGCTGGAGTGCGTTGCGATCGCGTATACCACGTTGGGCCCCATGAACCGTATGCACAAGTCGCATAGTTCCTGACCGTTCAGCAGCACGTTGAACTCGGCACGCTCAACGTTAACGTTCGGCAGCACGGTCCGTGTGCCGACGGCTTAAGCGTGCGTCGAATGGCAGGGGTTTCCACCTCTGGGAAATGTAAACTCAAGATGGGAAGGGTCACTCGGTAGTCTTCCATCGCCCATCACTGGGAAACGACACACGTCCTTCCTCTTCGATCATGTCCAGCTGCTCCATCACTTCAGTATGGCAATGCACCAGATCATGTCTTGCTGTATCAGTATCTTGTTTTGTAAACATTGAGCCCATAAATGACAAAATTCATAACAAAAATGGTTTAAGTTTAATCTTTTTCAAACGAGCAATTGGTTTCAACTGGTCCAAAAATATGGACTGTACACGATGGTAAAAATAGCTAATGAATAAAGTGCAAATATCTCCACCCGAAAAACAAATTTGACAGCGTGATTCTTCAGTTTTTCCCGGCGTATTTGATAGTGAAAATACCCACGGGTGTAGTGTCGGTCTACAGTGTCCAACGGGCACAATATTTCGGCGATCATTCATGTCACCATCGTCAGGTGAACTGACGGACTGAGCTCCTGTGAACATGCCGGCACGGAGATCCGTACGCTATGGCTGCTCAGAGGGAACTGGGTTCGGTCACGGCGGCGGCCGATTTAAATACCCTCCGCCCGCGGCGCGCTCACTCCGCCGTCCGCGCCCCGCGCCACGGTCGCGCGGTAGGACAGATTGCGACGGCGTCTGGGATGACGCTGGTGTGATGGCTCTGTCCACCGTGGTCGTCACAACTATACGTTTGCTCGATTTACTCTTGATTAACCCAATCGCTGGTTCCCAAGCCTTGCTAAGATTATAGCCACAGTCACGGTTTATGAGGTCGTCATTGGTGCGAATTTCAATGGCCTCTCTAACAACGCTGTCACAGTATCTCGACGTCTGTATCAGAATCCTCGTGCTTTCATACTCCATAGAGTGATTTTCCGACAAACAATGTTCAGCAACCACCGACTTGCTCGGATACATCAGTCGAGTGTGCCTCTGGTGTTCACGGCATCGATCCTCGACGGTACGCATCGTCTGACCAATATACGACTTGCCACATTGACACGGAATCTGGTACACGCCGGCCTTCCTCAAACCGAGGTCATCTTTGGCGCTCCCCACCAGTGCACGAGTTTTATTCGGAGGACAAAACACAGTTCCGATCCGGTGTTTCTTCAAAATGCGGGCGATTTTCCCCGAGAGTGCGCCTGTATACGGAATAAACGCAGTGCCTATCTCCTCCCTCGTGATTTCATCCATCTCCACAGGTTGTGCTGTACTGGTTGGGCGGAGAGCACGTTGAATCTGCCACTCTGAGTACCCATTTTTTCGAAATACAGTTCTCAGATGTTCCAATTCCTGGGGTAGACTCTCTGCGTCAGAGATAGTGCGCGCCCTATGTACTAGAGTTTTAAGTACCCCATTCCTCTGTGAAGGATGGTGGCAGCTGTCTGCGTGCAAATACAGATCAGTGTGCGTTGTCTTCCGATACATCCCATGACCTAGGGTGCCGTCAGCCCTTCTCTTGACCAAGACGTCAAGGAAAGGTAGTTTACCCTCCGTTTCAGTCTCCATAGTGAATTTGATGTTGGGGTGTATGGAGTTTAGATGTGTAAGGAAGTCAAGGAGTTTATTCATGCCATGTGGCCAGATGACGAATGTGTCGTCCACGTAACGGAAAAAGCAAGTGGGTTTCCATTCGGATGACGACAGGGCTTCATCCTCGAAGTTCTCCATGTACAAAATCGCTACCACCGGTCAGAGTGGGCTACCCATGGCGACTCCGTTTGTTCGTAGTATTCTCCATTAAAAAGGAAATACGTGGAAGTCAAGACATGCCTAAAAAGTTCAGTGGTCTTCTCGTCAAACTTCTGACTAAACAATTCTAGTGACTCTCGCAGGGGTACCCTCGTGAACAAGTAAACGACGTCAAAACTCACCATGATATCTGACTCATCCAACCTGAAGTTATCAAGGCGTTTAACAAAATCCACGGAATTACGGATGTGATGAGGGCATTTGCCCACATAAGGACTTAATATTCCCGTCAGGTATTTGGCCAACAAATATGTAGGTGCCCTGATGTTGCTGACAATGGGGCGTAATGGTACCCCCTCTTTGTGAACCTTCGGGAGTCCATATAGTCCAGGCGGTACCGGACCTTGGGGTAACAATTTCTTAGCGTCACCCTGCGGTAAATCTGCGTCCTTGAGAAGCGACCTCGTCTTGTTCTCCACCTTCTTTGTAGGGTCAACGCTGATCTTCCGGTAGGAATCGTCATTTAGCAGGCTCTGCATCTTATCAGTGTAGTCCTTATGGGAGACAACAACTGTAGCATTGCCTTTGTCAGCCGGTAAGACAACAATTTCAGAACGCTCCCTCAGATCACGAATGGCCGCCCTCTCTCTTTACTGGTGATATTTGACTTCATCGGCTTGGATTTCGTCAAGGCACGACAACTTTCACGACGTGTTTCCTCAGCTGATTCAGGCGGAAGTCGAGCTGCAACCTGTTCAACAGCACTAACAATTTCTGCGACCGGAGTGAACTTGGGGGTGGGAGCGAAGTTGAGACCTTTCTGCAAAACCGAGACAGGATCATCACTCAACACCATGCCACTCAAATTGATGACAGTATTGCACGGAACCTGCAGAGGTGGTTTGTCAAGGAGACGTGAGAACTTAGCTGTTCGACGTCCCGTTGCCTTCTTATGCGTGGAATCAGCTGCCACCCAGGTGACACCATCAATCCAGCGTTTACATTTGGTGGACCAACGAGGGCCAAGCAAATACTAACCGCGAAACAGCATGAAAGCATGAAACATTGCAAGGGCTGCCCCCGATATGGGTTCTTGCCCGATGCGTTATTGTAAGATGTGTGCGTTTTGTAGTACCTTTGAAATCGACAACTTTCGAGTTTTTGTTGTTTTTTGTTTATATTTTTTTGTACTCCGTCTGTGTGTAAGTAATGTTTTAAATCTAAAAGCAGAGAGAGATGTAGTGTGAAAGGCACATGGTCTGTTGGAAATTTTTTTTGTCAGAAACTTTGTGAGTAGGTTGTTAAGGATATTAAGCGTGGTGTGAACTTGTGCATCTTGAAGGTGGATAATTAAGAACTCGGGTAAAGTAGAGAATGGAAACTTGTGTTTGTTTATTCAGTGTCCAGAGTGATTGGTGAACTGGGTAAATAATATGAAGGGCCAAGTCAGCTTTAGTTACAACTGGCTAACTTACTAGTAGAGCTAGTAGAGAGGTAAGGAATATATATAGGGTGCATCATAATTATTGACGTAAACGCATACAGTCGAAAGTACACGATACTAAAAGCAAAAAAATATCTCAGTAAACATAGGGCCGAAAATGATGCATACCTTAAGTGCTACGAGCAATTTTTCATCTTCGATGCTGTGAGGCAAATCTCGTATACTGCAAGCTCTTTGCGTTCCACGTTTTGGGAAGTAGTACTATGGACCAAAACGAGAAAAAATGTCCAGTAAACATGTCCTCTAAAATGCATACCTTAAAAGTTATGAGCAATCGTTCATTAGAAGAGTTGTGTTTCCAAGTAGTAAAGATGAGTACGTGCTCATAGCTCTTAAGGTATGCATTTTAGAGCACATGAATCCTGGACATTTTTTCTCGTTTTCGTCCATAGTATTTCTTCCCAAAACGAGGAACGCAAAGAGCTTGCAGTATAAGAGATTTGCCTCACAGAATCGAAGATGAAAAATTGCTCGCAGCTCTTAAGGTATGCGTTTTCTACCCTGTGTTTACTGAGACTGTTTTGCTCCTAGTACCGTGTACTTTCAACAGTATGCGTTTACGCCATTAATTGTGATACACCATTTTTGTAACAAAAATGGTTGAAATGGTTCTGAGCACTATGGGAACTGCTGAGGTCATCAGTCCCCTATAACTTAGAACTACTTAAACCTAACTAACCTAAGGACATCACACACATCCATGCCCGAGGCAGGATTCGAACCTGCGACCGTAGCGGCCGCGCGGTTCCAGACTGTAGCGCCTAGAACCGCTCGGCTACCCCGGCCGGCTTTTCCTGACATGTGTTCTTACTACATGAGTATGGTTCGCCAATAAATTTATTGAGTGTGGTATTGCTGCTCTACATTAACTACCATTTTTGCAGGTTTCAGCCGTCTACAGAAGGCGGAGGGAAGATCTACAAGTCGTTTGCCTCAATAAACGGCGAAGGACGCAGGCTGATGTAATTACAGTGTGTGGAGGCGAAAAGACGCAAGCACGTGCTACAGAGCTGCCGCCCTGCGCCGTGCCTCTTATTTTTACACGGCTGCAATACACAACCGGATTCCCGAAAGTCAGAAACCAGTTCCGGCTGGAGAATTGCCAGCCGCTTGCCTTACTGATCGTTTTGGGACCAGCCAGTTGCGCAATAACTGCGATAATTGCTGCAGTTTAAGTAGCCTCAAAATGACAATACAATCGTGGGAAAATCTCTGTGTATCAAGTGTAAAGTGTCATACGTGAAGAGAAAGAACATTCAAAGATCCGATGCAGTATCTCTCTGGTTCCCATACTCTCCAGCTTCGCTCAGTCTCTGGTAACGCCGATGATTATATCTCTGTCAAAGATTCATGCTCCTAGTTTATGGGCAGAACCAAGGAGAGAAAAAGTTCATTAAATGGTAAACAGTTATTTGGTTCAAATGGCTCTGAGCACTATGGGACTTAACATCTGAGGTTATCAGTCCCCTAGAACTTAGAACTACTTAAACCTAACTAACCTAAGGACATCACACACATCCATGCCCGAGGCAGGATTCGAACCTGCAACCGTAGCGATCGCGCGGTTCCAGACTGAAGCGCTTAGAACCGCTCGGCCACCACGGCCGGCAAACAGTTATTTTCCTCCTAGAATCCTCCGTATGAAAGACGATTGCTCTGAAACATACAGTGGGTTTGGCTAAGAAGCCTTGTATTTTTAATAGAGGGTGGGCAAGATATAGGCGAACTGGGAAATATTTCAGGCACCTTAAGATTCGCGAAACAAGTTACATCATGTTCCCTACGTGTGGAAGGTACAAGGTGGGCGAAGAAAGTGCTTTTCGTGCTAGTTTTATTTAAGCAGATAAAATATAAAGTTTTTGCTCAGTATTTCAAGAAAGTAACGGTAATAATAAGGCAACGGAAGTCTTTAGGTATCATCGACTTTTTCAGAAAAGACAGAGCTTAAATTTATAATATTAGAAACAAAGATCGCTCGATGTTGAACAGCTTATTTCGTGACCTGTTTCTACAGTAGCTAACTATTCTCAGGTCTTCCATAATAATTTATATTAATAGTTGTATTAGTATTAATAATTAACATTAGTAATTATATTTCTCGGAGTTCTGAGGATCTCATGATGACAGATACTCATTGTCGAAACTGATCGCGAAATGAACTATTTCACATCAAGCGATATTAACTTCCAATGTTATAAACTACAACATTACATCGTCCCAACAACATGCGTGTATCAATCAAATGCCTCAAGTGGCTCTGAGCACTATGGGACTTAACATCTTAGATCATCAGTCACGTAGAACATAGAACCTAACTAACCTAAGGACATCACACACATCCATGCCCGAGGCAGGATTCGAAGCTGCAACCGTAGCGGTCGCGCAGTTCCAGACTGAAGCGCCTAGAACCGCTGGACCACAACGGCCGACGTGTATCAATCGTCACGCCATGTGGAAGTCAGCCAACCGGGCACGCTATGGGGTAAATTTTATACACACATCACAGAAAACATCGCACTGTGCGTGGCCCTTTCTTCGCTTTCCGTGTCTGCCCCGCATGACGTTTCTTCCATCAATGAATATGCAGGGAGATTCAGGTAACAGGGGGACCGCACGATCTTCCCCTTTACTGATGTAATTCGCATTGTCGTAGTGTGTAGGGCACGACTATGTAAGCAGGAAGACGCACCGTTTTCGAAAAGATCGAATTTAAAAATTCTAGGCGTCGTTGTATACTTCGTGTGGTGAAAAATTTTCAAGCTATCCGCAGCCGAGCCATAGGCGGGGGTGCGGTTCGGACCCGTTGTCCCGGCCACGAGCGCACATGGAAGATGAAGTGTTTACGCCACCAATACTAGCGCGTGCTGTTGCCTGAATAGATCGCCATGGCCTATAATTTCAGAAAGACTACGATAAAGTTTACGTTTAACAACGAACGTGCCAGACCAAAGGCGTTTGAAATAGAGCGTATTTTGAGGAATGTAGTCCATTTAGCTGCTACAGACCTTTCAGGTACGTGCCCATCCATTGTAAGCAGCCCGAATGTACGTCAAGATGACCGGTGAAGCTGCGTGTGTAAGAATTATCGCCGCTGCTGAAAGGGGATTTAAATTTAGACAGTCTGATGGTTATATCAACGACGCAACAGTGGCTCCTTAAGGATTTAGAGTGAGGGTCGTTCGGATCCTTGAACTGCCGTTTGATGTGCCACAATAGATAGTTACTGAATCGCTGCGACAGTATATACGCCTGAACACTGGGAGTTTTGGCAGCTATCCCGTGCTAAACGGTGTCCGACAGGTGCGGATCGTCCTACACAAACATTTATCTTCATATGTATCTGAAAATGTCGAGCTGTTGCATGATTTACGATGGGGAGCCGCAGACATGTTCTAGCTGTATATGAAGACGGTATCTGTTCTTTCGGACATGTGCTGGATTTGCACGCATTGTCCGAACTCTTACGGTATTCGGTGAGACTGTCTGCCACGAGTAATGAGTGTAGTGGGCAGGGGCACTACGAATATAGTGTATGAAGTTGGGAATTTGACTCTCACGGGGAGCGTGCAAGGGATAAATCCCTGCAGTCGCACTATCCTCAGTGCCCTCGGTGGCTCAGATGGATAGAGTGTCTGCCATGTAATCAGAATATCCCGGGTTCGAGTCCCGGTCGGGGCACACGTCTTCAACTGTCCCCGTTGATGTATATCAACGCCTGTCGACAGCTTAGGGTCTTGATTTAATTATCATTAGTTCTAGCTGTGGTTGAGAAGGAGCCGGTACAGCGCCACATCATTCAACTGAGATGTGGAGAAGCGTCACAGCGAGAAGATCCCACGCATGAGACGTGACGTACGTGTCGAGACGAGAGGTGTTGTGGAGTTCAGGGCGTCACACGAATATGTTGATGCAGGAGAAGAGCGGTCAGGGTTACGGATGTGGGGGGAAGGAGGCTGACGGGAAGGTTGTCCCTTCACCCCTCACACCCCCCAGGCCCCAACCTGACGGATCAGGGAGGAATATAACGCAGTCTTACAAGTAGCTCGGGACGTGGAAGTGGAGGTCGAGAGGGTGGGGGCAACAACAGAGCAACCAGCAACCGATGAACAAAGTGAAGCATCGCATACGACAAGTCGTGCATCTCCGCTCCACACGATGCGGTGGTTTCCAGAGTGTGGATGTATGAATACCTGGGATGCTTCTTGTTCAACGTTAATAATATTTTGTCACTTTCAGGATGTCACCACTAGCTTCACGTTTCCATAGCTCCAACGCTTACCCACCAACATACTGATTACATAAATTGATGTATTCCGTTTATCTGTCACAAGGTGTTTCAACCACTTAATAATTTGAAAATTCATGTGACTTACAGACCTGATTCGGGTGTTATTTTTTCGGCAATGGGCGTCAAATTTTTTACCCCGTAGGTGAACACGCTAAATATGACTTCCATTCGTTATGGGCACGCATCCCACCCCAAGTCAATTTCTTGCCAAACTTGCTGAAGCATGCCAAGTGTAACATTTTCAAATGCGGCGTGGATTCTTAGTCTGAGCTTCGCTAGAGAAGCTGTTGAGGGTAGTACACCAAATTATTTTTGATGAATCCTCACACAAAGAAATCTATAGGAGTCAGCTCCGGCGGACATTTCATCATGGAATCTGAGCCCATCGACTAGAAAAGTTACCTGCAAAGCTGGTATTGAGGAAGTGCACTATTCTGTTGATCCTTTGACCTTGCAAACAGAGACAGTCGTAAACTGTTGCGCTGACGAGAATATGCTTCAGTGTTTGTAGTGGTTTTTCACTGTTCCATGTCCTACATGGAACAGTCGTACTTATGTGTCTATCCTCTTTAAGACTTTTTCCTCTCAATAATACTGGAACGTACGGGGCTTGGACAAAAAGGTATGCAGATCCCGCGAGAAATGCGTTTGAACATAAAGGCAGACGCTAACCAAACCTGCGGGCAAAATGAAACTGACGCAGCACATTCTTCATGCGCTTTAAGGTAGGCAACCCGGATTACATATTTCGCGCCTGAGGTAGATGATGTATGTTGGGTTGCCTATTTTAAGGCGCATGAAGTATTTGCCGGACCAGTTTCAGTTTCCTCACCTGAACAATGAGAGAAGTTTCCGTCTTAATTGCAAGTGATTCTTCCACGTTTGTACGATAATATTTAGGGAAATTTCTAATAGCTGCAGCTTGTGTAAACTGAATCCATTTCATCTATTGGATATAGCGAACAGCTGATACCACTTGCCAATGACATCATGTAAATGGCAACCATAAACAGCTACTGTATTGAAATAATATTCGATTCTCTCGCCAAATCACTTCTGTACTGTCACTTTTCAACCTAACACATTTCTAAGGCAACATTAAAGTTCAACCTGTCACCACAACCAACATTTCAAAACGTTTATATAGAAACAAATAAATAGTGTCAGTATTTCTATTTTTGTTTGCATACATATGACTTCAGAAATGGCAATAGAGTTACGTCGCCGTTCAAATCCGATGTCCAGTATCTCCTGGTTCAACGTCGACTTGTCGTATGCGACACTTCACTTTGTTCATCGGTTGCTGGTTGCTCTGTTGTTGCCCCCACCCTCTCGACCTCCACTTCCACGTCGCGAGCTACTTGTAAGACTGCGTTATATTCCTCCCTGATCCGTCAGGTTGGGGCCTGGGAGGGGGGGGAGGTGAGGGGTGAAGGGACAACCTTCCCGTCAGCCCCGCCCCCCACCCGTAACCCTGACCGCTCTTCTCCTGCATCAACATATTCGTGTGACGCCCTGAACTCGACAACACAACGTTCTGTCTCTGTTCATACTTTTCAGAATATGAATAACTTAATACAGCGTCGTTCACCACGACCTACACTGTACCAAAACAGATACCCAACTTACTTTTTGAGTATTGTTCAGTTAATTGGTTTGGGAATGGTTATTTTTAATGAAAGTCATCGAGATAAAAATATATTTTCTCATATTTTTTTATGAAATTTGTGTAGGCTATAAAATAAGAAACGGTCGGGCGCTGTTTGCTTTTAGTTCACTCGGCAGGCTCTGCTAATGAGGCCTTAACCTCCTGCCGCAGTAATGACTAATTTGCGAAGCACTTAGCTAGCGGCTGCGACTTCGCTAATGGATGCACGGCATTGATTATTCCACTAGACAACTTCCGCACCCTTTCATAAATTTAAGGAATAAATCTTGAAGTAACCTTTCTAATGCATTGTACCACATTGGTCCCAACAGTTCAAATGGCTCTGAGCACTATGGGACTTAACTTCTGCGGTCATCAGTCCCATAGAACTTAGAACTAATTAAACCTAACTAACCTACGGACATCACACTCATCCATTCCCGAGGCAGGATTCGAACCTGCGACCATAGCGGAAGCGCGGTCCCAGACTGTAGCACCTAGAACCGCTCGGCTACCCTGCCGGCCGATCGCAACAGTTTTTGTTTTATTTTATTTACGTGAGGTACTTTTGAGGTAACGAATAATGTACAGTACAAAAAAATGCTGTATGTAGGGAAATACCGGAAGAGGAATAGAGAGAATAAGACAGAGAGAGAGAGAGAGAGAGAGATTGTAGAAAAATAAGACAAGAAACGCCTGTGAGGGTTAGCGTGTAGTTCTACATACTACGAAAAAGACTGTTTGTGGTGACAAGAGCAGAAGAGCGTGACTTCAAGCCGAGAAGGTATTTATTGCAAACACAACCGCATGTAAATAACTGAGTGTCTCACTGACATCGAATGGAAGGACGATTCCAGATTTGCATAGTCAACTAAGAAAAGCATAGGTCGGGACTTAGTAGCTATATGTATATATAATTACGTTATCTCCAAAGTTACAAATAAAGCTACTGTACCAAAGGTTTATGGAAAGCACTGAGTAGACACTGACAGTGGATATGAGAGCCACACACCAGACGAAACGGAAAATACATTCTGGAGAAGATGTTGTAGAATCACAATAATGGACAGAAAAGGAGCGAAGGGAGCAAAAAAATATTGTTAATTACCTACAAGATCGGCGCTGTGCATAGAAAAGAAACAAATATAAATGTAGGGCGATGTGGAATGTGCATAAGACAACAGGATATCATAGAAAGTGGAAACAATAAGAAAACATTAATGTAACTACTGTACTGCTAACGTACATTGTCCATAGATGAAGTAGCACATTCACCTTTACTTCGTTGTTGTACACTGTACTCACACAAACCTTGGGTTCACTGAATGAACAGTGTGCATCTCCCTTGCTTTTTCATTTGTTTACTTTCAGCTCCAGCAATTCGGCGATTTAAATCACCCTGGATACCTACAGTGCTTGCTAACGGGGTGAATCAAAGTTGACTTACTCCAAACAGCTGCAAACACTACCATGGATGAGTGAGAGATCGGTCATATAACAAAAAAATTAAATAAAATGAAAAAGCTGTACAACGTTCTGTACTGTGCTACTCTGCTGGATGATTCCTTGACAGAAGAGAAACCTGCGTCAAACATTATTAGTCCCCATTTCTCTTTGATAGCATACCTTCCTTAAGAAACTGGAAGGGGGGAGGCATTGTTGCTCCACGTTAATAACCGTTAGCCATATTGGAAGAAATGAGATAGTAGAATGTGACGACGGCTGTTGCCGTTTTCTCCAGAATATACGGGACACAGCCTACATACAACAGTACCGAACTATGTAAGGATCAGGCGCAATGTACTTTAGATTAGATTCACACAGAGGACGCACAAAATGAGTATACTGGTGTTCCAAACATAAAAACGGAATTAATTTGCCCCTGCCCAGTAATCTAGATTGATGAAATTTGGACCATACACAAAGAGTACAGTAGGTAAGTGAAAGAAATAACGTGACGAACAGAAATGGCAGTTATACGAGTGCGTGATATCTGTTCTTTCGAACATGTCCGAAAGAAGAGACACCACGCATTCATATAACGGATTCGCCTCGATGGGCAACGAATCCAGCTTCTTCAGTGCGCATGCACAATTACGTCCGAGCTGCGGGAATCTCGGAGTATGAAGCGTGGAGGATACGACCAGGGACTGCAGAGAGGTGGCACTAGGTGGGACTGCGGGAAGGCCGTGAGGCGTGCCGAGGTAGTCTGAGCAGTTTCGGTAAACAGTGGCGCAATGGTTAACGCAACTGCGTAGTAAGCAGGAGATCCCACCTTAGCATCCCCGCCCGGCACACATTTTCACTCGTGGCTGCTGATTCTTCGTAAAGTCCCGGTGCAGCTGAGATTAATAGTCCCGTTCCTTTCCTTTCTCCGTCCTATACCTTCTATCTACATATAACGATATCACACTTTTATTCAGGAGGAGTAGTTACACTGAAGTCATGAGGTTTATGGTGGTTTCCTGAACACTAGAAAAGGCGATATACTGGGGATAGGCAAAATAAAGTGAACACCTGTACTTACTTAGGAATGGTTTCTACATCTACATCTACATCCATACTCCGCAAGACACCCGACGGTGTGTGGCGGATGGTACCTTGACTACCTCTATCGGTTCTCCCTTCTATTCCAGTCTCGTATTGTTCGTGGAAAGAAGGATTGTCGGTATGCCTCTGTGTGGGCTCTAATTGATTTTATCCTCATGGTTCTTCGCGAGATATACGTAGGAGGGACCAATATACAGCTTGACTCTTCGGTGGAGGTATGTTCTCGAAACTTTAACAAAAGCCCGTACCGAGCTACTGAGCGTCTCTGCTGCAGTCTTCCACTGGAGTTTATCTATCATCTCCGTAACGCTTTCGCGATTACTAAATGATCCTGTAACGAAGCGCGCTGCTCTCCGTTGGATCTTCTCTATCTCTTCTGTCAACCAGTGGGCGAACAAGCGTACTGTAACCTACTTCCTTTGTTTTCGGACTGCATTTCCTTAGGATTCTTCCAATGAATCTCAGTCTGGCATCTGCTTTACCGACGATCAACTTTACATGATCATTCAATTTTAAATCACTCCTAATGCGTACTCCCAGATAATTTATGGAATTAACTGCTTCCAGTTGCTGACCTGCTATTTTGTAGCTAAATGATAAGGGATCTATCTTTATATGTATTCGCAGCACATTACACTTGTCTACATGGAGATTCAATTGCCATTCCCTGCACCATGCGTCAATTCGCTGCAAATCCTCCTGCATTTCAGTACAATTTTCCATTGTTACAACCTCTCGATACACCACAGCATCATCTGCAAAAAGCCTCAGTGAACTTCTGATGTCATCCACAAGGTCATTTATGTATATTGTGAATAGCAACGGTCCTATGACACTCCCCTGCGGGACACCTGAAATCACCCTTACTTCGGAAGACTTCTCTCCATTGAGAATGACATGCTGCGTTCTGTTATCTAGGAACTCTTCAATTCAATCACACAATTGGTCTGATAGTCCATATGCTCTTACTTTGTTCATTAAACGACTGTGGGGAACTATATCGAACGCCTTGCGGAAGTCAAGAAACACGGCATCTACCTGTGAACCCGTGTCTATGGCCCTCTGAGTCTCGTGGACGAATAGCGCGAGCTGGGTTTCACACGACCGTCCTTTTCGAAACCCATGCTGATTCCTACAGAGTAGATTTCTAGTCTCCAGAAAAGTCATTATACTCGAACGTAATACGTTTTCCAAAATTCTACAACTGATCGACGTCAGAGATATAGGTCTATAGTTCTGCACATCTGTTCGACGTCCCTTCTTGAAAACGGGGGTGACCTGTGCCCTTTTCCAATCCTTTGGAACGCTACGCTCTTCTAGAGACCTACGGTACACAGCTGCAAGAAGGGAGGCAAGTTCTTTCGCGTACTCTGTGTAAAATCGAACTGGTATCCCATCAGGTCCAGCGGCCTTTCCTCTTTTGAGCGCTTTTAATTGTTTCTCTATCCCTCTGTCGTCTATTTCGATATCTACCATTTTGTCATCTGTGCGACAATCTAGAGAAGGAACTACAATGTAGTCTTCCTCTGTGAAACAACTTTGGAAAAAGACATTTATTACTTCGGCCTTTAGTCTGTCATCCTCTGTTTCAGTACCATTTTGGTCACAGAGTGTGTGGACATTTTGTTTTGATCCACCTACCGCTTTGACATAAGACCAAAATTTCTTAGGATTTTCTGCCAAGTCAGTACATAGAACTTTACTTTCGAATTCATTGAACGTTTATTAATAAGGGGTTGGACTCTCATTTACCCGTAACACAGCTGCTATCCTTTTTGGAATACTGGCATATAACGATTGTATAGTCTCCAGTGGAACGTTATGCCACTCTTCTAACTCCTGTAGTGATGAGGGAGGCGGCTTTCTGCTCCGGAGTCTTGGCTCCAATACCGCCCACAATGGTAGGGTTCGATAGTCCCGGGACTGTGCTGGCCAGGGAAGTAGTTGCACGCAGCTACATGCTCGTCATGTCACCATTGTACTTTCCCGGTTGTGTGAATGGGTGCATTAGCGTCCTGAAATAAGTCATCACTATTGGGGAAGAACATTTAGATCATGGTGTGTCCCTAATCACCTAAAATGTTCACATTATCGATGGCCGCAACATGGCCTTTTAGAGTAATGATGGAACCAGTAGAATACCATGATATGGCTGCCTACACCATCACACTTGCATCTCCATGCTTAACCGTTGGAATCAAGCCATTAGGACTGTAGAATTGTGTTCCCCAGACGTAAACTTGGCTCGATGTTGGAAATAAAGGAAACGATGACTGGTGGGACGATATGACGTGTTTCCACTTATCAGCCGTCCAGAGTCTGTGCTCATTACATCATGTTTTACGCATCTTTGCGTTGGCCGTCGTCACAAATGGTTTCGGTCTAGCAGCTCGTCCATGAATATTCGCTTTATGGAGTTCTCGGCGGACAGTGTCGTTAGATACGGGATCTAGAAGATGACTATTGAGCTCTGCGGTTACTTTAGCCGCAGTAATTTTGCGTTGTTTTGAGACAATTAGTGTTAGCTTCCGATGGTCTGTGTCATTTAGTTTTGATTTTCGCCCGTTATTCTGTTTACACGATGATGTCCTTCCATGTTTTGTGTAGGCTGTCATGACTGTTGGAGCAGTTGCTCTTGTAACATTCGGTAAGTTACACTACTGGGCATTAAAATTGCTACACCAAGAATAAACACAGATGATAAACGGATATTCATTGGACAAATCTATTATACTAGAACTGACATGTGATTACATTTCCATCCAATTTGGGTGCATAGATCCTGAGAAATCAGTACGCAGAACAACCACCTCTGGCCGTAATAACGGCCTTGATACGTCTGGGCATTGAGTCAAACAGAGCTTGGATGGCGTGTACAGGTACAGCTGCCCATGCAGCTTCAACACGATACCACAGTTCATCAAGAGCAGTGAGTGGCGTATTGTGACGAGCCAATTGCTCGGCGCCATTGATCAGACCTTTTCAATTGGAGAGGGATCTGAAGAATATGCTGGCCAGAGCAGCAGTCGAACATTTTCTGTATCCAGAAAGGCCCGTACAGGACCTGCTACATGCGGTCGTGCATTACTATCCTGCTGAAAGGTAGGGTTTCGCAAGGATCGAATGAAGGGTAGAGCCACGGGTCGTAACACATCTGAAATGTAGCGTCCACTGTTCAAAGTGCCGTCAGTGCGAACAAGAGGTGACCGAGACGTGTAACCAATGGCACCCCATACCATCACGCCGGGTGATATGCCAGTATGGCGATGACGAATACACGCTTACAATGTGCATTCAGCGCGATGACGCCAAACACGGATGCGACCATCACGATGCTGTAAACAGCACCTGGATTAATACGAAAAAATGACGTTTCACCATTCGTCCGCCCAGGTTCGTCGTCGAGTACACCATCGTAGGCGTCGAGGGTAACCGCAGCCATGGTCTCCGAGCTGACAGTCCATGCTGCTGCAAACTTCGTCGAACTGTTCGTGCAGATGGTTGTTGCCTTGCAAACGTCCCCATCTGTTGACTCAGGGATCGAGACGTGGCGGCACGATCCGTTACAGCCATGCGAATAAGATGCCTGTCACCTCGACTGCTAGCGATACGGCCGTTGGGATCCAGCACGGCGTTCCGTATTACCCTCCTCAACTCACCGATTCCATATTCTGCTAACGCCCATTGGACCTCGACCAACGCGAGCACCAATGTCGCGATACCATAAACCGCTACAATCCAACCTTTATCAAAGTCGGAAACGTGATGGTACGCATTTCTCCTCCTTACACGAGGCATCACAATAACGTTTCACCAGGCAACGCCGGTCAACTGCTGTTTGTGTATGAGAAATCGGTTGGAAAGTTTCGTCATGTCAGCACGTTGTAGGTGTCGAAACCGGCGCCAACCTTGTGTGAATGCTCTGAAAAGCTAATATTTGCAATATCACAGCATCTTCTTCCTGTCGGTTAAATTTCTCGTCTGTAGCACCGACGTGGTGTAGCAATTTTAATGGCCAGTGTTGTAGTACACTACTCTGCAAAACTTAGGGACGGGGTAGATAAAGTAACATAACATGTTAACTACCCGGCGTAAAGGACTGAAAGTGCGAAAGCATGTTGCCAGAGGTCAACAAGTCGTGCACAGCAAGTGGGACCTCACATGGCGTCAGGTCAGTAGTGCCAAATCGGACGGGCCCCGCAACACGGGACAATTTACCGAACAGGAAAAGGCAGTGTGTGCCAATCAGCGAGACGTTACACTGCCCTGTGGTGGTGGTCTCCATCACAACATGCTAATGCATGCCCGGTCGGCTGCCTTCCACATAACGTGACGATTGATACACGTCCGCCGCTGTGGCCGGGCGGTTCTAGGTGCTTCAGCCAGGAACCGCGCTGCTGCTATAGTCGCAGGTTCGAATCCTTCCTCGGGCATGGATGTGTGTGATTTCCTTAGGTTAGTTAGGTTTAAGTAGGTCTAAGTCTAGGGGACTGATGACCTCAGATGTTAAATCCCATAGTGCTCAGAGCCATTTGAACCATTTGAACAACATGGTACGGAGACGACATACTGAGGACATGACACAGGAAATAATGATCGGAAAACCGACGAAAGAACGAAGTGTAACGAATGTGGCCAATGAGTTTGGTATGGCTCAGAGGATTGTTGCACGGTGAGCGTTCCAAACCGCAGGCACAGCTGCCCGAAGGAGAGGAGGCGATCTACCACGGTCAGCTACAGCAGCAGCAGATGACCTCCACATTGCGCAGCGGGGTACAAGAGACCGACGGCAGCCACGGGGTACAGTTAAACTTATCAGGACAGCAGTGGCACGGCGGCAGCATGAGGGTGGTGACCTGAGTCCGGCGATCACTACGTTGACGACCGCACGAGGGCGGCACCGTTTCTGATGGAGCCAACAGCATAGGGAAGCGGCCAACGCGAAGTGCGGTCGGGTGCTTTTCTCGATTCAGAGCAGATTCAATCTTAGTAATGATTCCGTACCTTCATATGGCAAGAGTACAGAACACGCAATGTATCCAGTAGTATTGCCATCTTTTTGTGGTCCAGGTGTTATTATGGGGGAAGCGTAATGTTTCATGAGAATTTTCTTTTTGGTCATCAGTCTGCTGACTGGTTTGATGCGGCCCGCCACGAATTCCTTTCCTGTGCTAACCTCTTCATCTCAGAGTAGCACTTGCAACCTACGTCCTCAATTATTTGCTTGACGTATTCCAATCTCTGTCTTCCTCTACAGTTTTTGCCCTCTACAGCTCCCTCTAGTACCATGGAAGTCATTCCCTCATGTCTTAGCAGATGTCCTATCATCCTGTCCCTTCTCCTTATCAGTGTTTTCCACATATTCCTTTCCTCTCCGATTCTGCGTAGAACCTCCTCATTCCTTACCTTATCAGTCCACCTAATTTTCAACATTCGTCTATAGCACCACATCTCAAATGCTTCGATTCTCTTCTGTTCCGGTTTTCCCACAGTCCATGTTTCACTACCATACAATGCCGTACTCCAGACGTACATCTCAGAAATTTCTTCCTCAAATTAAGGCCGGTATTTGATATTAGTAGACTTCTCTTGGCCAGAAATGCCTTCTATGCCATAGCGAGTCTGCTTTTGATGTCCTCCTTGCTCCGTCCGTCATTGGTTATTTTGCTCCCTAGGTCGCAGAATTCCTTAACTTCATTGACTTCGTGACCATCAATCCTGATGTTACGTTTCTCGCTGTTAACATTTCTACTACTTCTCATTACCTTCGTATTTCTCCGATTTACTCTCAAACCGTACTGTGTACTCATTAGACTGTCAATTCCGTTCAGCAGATCATTTAATTCTTCTTCACTTTCACTCAGGATAGCAATGTCATCAGCGAATTGTATCATTGATATCCTTTCACCTTGTATTTTAATTCCACTCCTGAACCTTTCTTTTATTTCCATCATTGCTTGCTCGATGTACAGATTGAAGAGTAGGGGCGAAAGGCTACAGCCTTGTCTTACACCCTTCTTAATACGAGCACTTCGTTCTTGATCGTCCACTCTTATTATTCCCTCTTGGTTGTTGTACATATTGTATATGACCCGTCTCTCCCTATAGCTTACCCCTACTTTTTCCAGAATCTCGAACAGCTTGCACCATTTTATATTGTCGAACGCTTTTTCCAGGTCGACAAATCCTATGAAAGAGTCTTGATTTTTCTTTACCCTTGCTTACATTATTAGCCCTAACGTCAGAATTGTCTCTCTCGTCCCTTTACTTTTCCTAAAGCCAAACTGATCGTCAC
The DNA here is from genome assembly GCF_023864275.1 of Schistocerca cancellata. NCBI lineage: Eukaryota > Metazoa > Arthropoda > Insecta > Orthoptera > Acrididae > Schistocerca > Schistocerca cancellata. Next base: position 496,928,993 of record NC_064634.1, read on the forward strand.
CTAGCGCATTCTCAATTTTCTTTTCCATTCTTCTGTACATTATTCTTGTAAGCAGCTTCGATGCATGAGCTGTTAAGCTGATTGTGCGATAATTCTCGCACTTGTCAGCTCTTGCCGTCTTCGGAATTGTGTGGATGATGCTTTTCCGAAAGTCAGATGGTATATCGCCAGACTCATATTTTCTACACACCAACGAGAATAGTCGTTTTGTTGCCACTTCCCCCATGAGAATACTGACCTCCAAAATCTTTGAACACGATACACTCAACGGCGTTGTGACACTGCGTTCCTTTCGATGTATGTCGTTTCGCGCGGTGTATTCGGTCTTGAGTTTCTATGGATGAAAGTGAGTGACAGCACCGAACAACGCAGGTGGAACAGTTATTCGAACGAGTGGCTACTCGGCGGATGGATTGACCTACCCGTTCCCCCGACTTAAATCCCACAGAGCACGTGGAGGATGCGTTCTACAGGCGTACTGCAGCACGTCCGCACGCACCAACGACCGTCCAGCAGGTGGCAATCGCGCTGCTGGAGGAACGGAATACCCTGCCACGAGAATTCCTTACCAACCATTTGGCCAACGTGGCAGCGCGTTGCAGAGCACGCACTGCTGACCGAGGTGATCGCGCACCCTATTAAGATCCATGCAGGGGATAGACAATATAATGTGAGCAGTGGTAGTAACTGTGTGGTTGTGGCTGACGGCCAACAACGCAGGTAAGGCACGTGTCGCGCTGGACCTTCCGTGTTCCATACGAATTCGACATGTGCAGGTTTTTTACGAGTAGTGCACACTTCGTATTTTCATTCAGATACCGAGGGCGATGTGCAATGAAACACCTAACAGAGCTCCAAAGAGGGCAGATTGTGGGGACCCGATTAGCTGCGGCATCAGTAACCGAGACAGCTACACTACTGGCCATTAAAATTGCTACACCACGAAGATGTCGTGCTACAGACGCGAAATTTAACCGACAAGAATAAGATGCTGTGATATGCAAATTATTCGCTTTTCAGAGCATTCAAAGAAGGTTGGCGCCGGTGGCGACACCTACAACGTGCTGACATGACGAAAGTTTCCAACCCATTTATCATGCACAAACAGCAGTTGACCGGAGTTGACTGGTGAAACGTTGTTGTGATGCCTCGTGTAAGGAGGAGAAATGCGTACCATCATGTTTCCGACTTTGATAAAGGTTGGATTGTAGCGGTTTATGATATCGCGACATTGGTGCTCGCGTTGGTCGACATCCAATGGCCGTTAGCAGAATATGGAATCGGTGGATTCAGGAGGGTAATACAGAACGCCGTGCTGGATCCCAACGGCCTCGTATTATTAGCAGTCGAGATGACAGGCATCTTATCCGCATGGCTGTAACGGATCGTGCCGCCACGTCTCGATCCCTGAGTCAACAGATGGGGACGTTTGCAAGACAACAACCATCTCCACGAACAGTTCGACGACGTTTGCAGCAGCATGGACTATCGGCTCGGAGACCATGGCTGTGGTTACCCTTGACGCCTACGATGGTGTACTCGACGACGAACCTGGGCGGACGAATGGCAAAACGTCATTTTTTCGGATGAATCCAGGTGCTGTTTACAGCATCGTGATGGTCGCATCCGTGTTTGGCGTCATCGCGCTGAATGCACATTGTAAGCGTGTATTCGTCATCGCCATACTGGCATATCACCCGGCGTGATGGTGTGGGGTGCCATTGGTTACACGTCTCGGTCGCCTCTTGTTCGCATTGACGGCACTTTGAACAGTGGACGCTACATTTCAGATGTGTTACGACCCGTGGCTCTACCCTTCATTCGATCCTTGCGAAACCCTACATTTCAGCAGGATAGTAATGCACGACCGCATGTTGCAGGTCCTGGATACAGAAAATGTTCGACTGCTGCCCTGGCCAGCACTTTCTCCAGATCTCTCACCAACTGAAAACGTCTGGTCAATGGTGGCCGAGCAACTGGCTCGTCACAATACGCCAGTCACTACTCTTGATGAACTGTGGTATCGTGTTGAAGCTGAATGGACAGCTGTACCTGTACACGCCATCCAAGCTCTGTTTGACTCAATGCCCAGGCGTATCAAGGCCGTTATTATGGCCAGAGGTGGTTGTTCTGGGTATTGATTTCTCAGGATCCATGCACTGAAATTGCGTGAAAATGTAATCACATGTCAGTTCTAGTATAATATACTTGTCCAATGAATACGTGTTTATCGTCTTCGTGTAGCAATTTTAATGGCCTGTAGTTTATGTTACGCACCCGTCTTACCTCACAACAAACAGTTCCCTAGTAGATATGCATCCACCGAACGCGAACATAAGCACACATTAAGTCAGTTAGCTAGTTAGTTAGTTAGCCACGCAGGGTAGCCGGGCGTTCTGAAGGCGTCTTGTGTGGGCCCGCACGGCTTCCCCCATAGGAGTTTCGAGTCCTCCCTCGGACATGGGTGTGTGTGTTGTCCTTAGCGTAAGTTAGATTAAGTACTGCGTAAGCTTCGGAACCGATGACCTCAGCAGTTTTGTTCCATAAGGTCTCACCACAAATTTCCAATTTCTAGTTAGTTAGTTTCATCAGGACAGTGTCTGCGCGAGAGTCAAGAGTCACATGCAACCATTGCCAAGAAGAGCACAAGTGGATGGTATTCATGGGATGTTACTCACCATTCACTGGATCTCGGACTACACAATTATTTAAAGACAGATCAGTGCAAGTGAACGTGCGTCTATGTTGCCACACATACTCTTGCTACTTCAGTTAAATATTATAAAAACTCCTATTACTAAGTCACAGTAAACTTTTGCTAATATATGTTGTTATCCATTTTTACCACAAATGTCGCTTGTGACGAAGATATATAAGTGTTACGCGCAACGGCACCACCTCATAACAGCAACTACTTCCGCTGTTAACGAGTTCTCCTCTTGTCACGTTTGTGTGTGTTTGACGCCAACAACATTTGGTAAACAGAACAGTTATCAGGCAAAGACGGCCGAATTTGGTTTTCTAGTTGTTCTAGTATGACGCGGTCAAAGGCTCAAGTGGATTTAGTTAACATCCAACACCTCAAAGCGCGATCCCAAAGGTCAGAGTTACCGATAAAGAAAGAATCCATTTTTCTCGGACATTTAAATGAGCACTGCTATTTGAAACCTGTTAGTCAAGGGAAGGCAGGATTCGGTTTCGATTGTGGACGGGGCCGTAATCACTTACTATTGATTGCCTTCTACATTTACACACAATTTTTTAAAACCCGTAATTCCAGACTCAACAATAGATAAAAATACCACACGTTATTAATGAAGGAATAAACAGCTGTGTAAATAATAGTGTTTTAAGTGATGTACAGTTTAGCAAATCACCAATAAATACAGATACAGCAGATAATGTTTTAAAAGCAAGCAACTGTGATCTGGGCAGAAGGCCTTACACGCCAGGAATGGCAATAAATTAAGAATTGTTTAAGAGTCGCTGCAACTTACAAATTGCAGGTACTGAAATATTAAAGGAAAGTCGCCACAAACGCAGCAGAAGGCGTCAGACACCAGGAATGGCGGTAAATTAGGTTTTAACGCTTACTGCTAAAATACAAACACCAAATTAGAATTTTAAGGCAAATGACCACAATCACGGCTGAAGGCCTTACACACCAGGAACGGCAATGATATAAAAATTTAGAAACCTGCTGTAAAAAAGCAAATACCATAGCGAAGGTTAATTAAAAAACAAGTAACAAGTCACCAAACGGGTGAAATAAGATGATGGTAAACTTTGTAACATAACCCTTAACATCCACTGAACACTACACTGCTAGATTTATTCCAGAAGGCGACCAGAACTATTAACTAGACATATATAACCTTTAATGTAGGCACTACAAGATATTGGAATAAATAATACAATAATAGTACACAAGGACCAGTACATAAGTTCCTTAAAGGGTACCGAGGCAGATTATACCCCCAGAAGGCGAGGGCTGAAGGAACGTTACACTGAACTACTGGCCATCAGACCTCCTTTTAGAACACACAGGTCTTGCAAGAACCAAGGGGCCACAGACGGTGCTCTAGGAGACGAGCTCTGAGGAGGTCCGGCAACAAGCACTTTCGCGAGCGATGAGATAGGCAGCCAAGAGTTGTATTCACTTCACAAGATGGTAGCCCAGACTAGTGGCAGTCTAACGAATGACTAATGATAATCTTGCTGAAGCTATCTGACGTTTGATAAACCAAATGCAGCGATGGGGCAATACGCCAAAGCCAGAACAGGCGGTCTGCACTACGTTCCTAGAATACTGTGTTTAGAGCACCCGGAACGAGAAAGGAACCACTACCACCAGAGAAGAAGAATCACCAACCAGCCTACACTCAAGAAAGCTGTCAAAACTACATGCCTTACCAGACAGCAGCGGAAGAATCACCAATCGGCCTACACTGAAGAAAGCTGTCAAAACTACATGCCTTACCAGACAGCAGCGGCAATGCGAGGAAACTACCGTTACATACACTAAACCCCAGGGCAGGCAACTGGGGTGTTAGCGGCCACCAGGCAAGAAAAATTACCGCTGGTTGAACTTAACAAATTGTAGCAAGTTGAACGCAGTAAATAGTAATAAAAATTCGAGGAAAGATAATCACATCCGCCTTTCCCAAGCACTCCACTCGCTACTCTTCGCCTCGGCGACACTACGAGCAGCAACATGAAAACAAGTCACTGGAGAATCGCGAGATATCGCAATGGTGGAGGTTTCTCTACTTGAATCCAAATGCACTCAAAGCTTGCAGGTCTTGTACCCTCGTGACCGCAGCCCTTCCATCCGCCAGCGGTCCCGGAGTGTTGTCGCACTGCGCGGACCTGGCTCCTCTTGAGTCCCCAACCGAATTGGCCCACTCACACGACCCGGAAAAACAACGACGTCGCCCCAAAGAAAGGGCAACAGTTACTACATATCGATAACCGCCGTTGCTGCCATTAGCGGCCAGGCAACGCTTGCGAAACCGTTCAAATGGTTCAAATGGTTCTGAGCACTATGGGACTTAACAGCTATGGTCATCAGTCCCCTAGAACTTAGAACTACTTAAACCTAACTAACCTAAGGACAGCACACAACACCCAGTCATCACGAGGCAGAGAATGCGAAACCGTGTGGCGCCAGTCAACACGAGAAGAAGACCCCAACACAGGGCGGAAACCAACAAACAGCACCAACGAGAGCCGCAGTACGGCTCACTATTTATAATTTACTTTATGGACCGGGATAATGGAGCTCGTAACAAGTTAAGCACACTCATACTTCAGACGGAATGTAGGCTGTTACTCCTGATTTCGAAGAAGGTAGGAGCTGACAGGAGTGAATACTTCCCAACCATCAGTTTACTAATTCACTGCGGCAAAATACAGACATGAGAGAAATGTGAGAAACTTGTAGAAGTCGACCTCGGAGAATATTACTTTGAGTGCCACAAAAATGAGGGAATACGCGAGGCAGTGCTCACCCTACGACTTAACCCTATAAACGTTTCACATTTCTTCAATCTGCCTTCTAGCATTTCATAGACTTAGCAGGAACTATTTGAAATTCTGAAAGTACCCGAGACTTACTTAAAAGCTATACAGAAACCAAACTGCAGTTGCAAGAGTCGAACGACATGAAAAGGAAGCAGTGGTTAGTTAGGGAGTGAGACAAGGCTGCAGCTATCCTCGATGTGATTCAATCTGTATACTGAACAAGCAGTACGAGAAATGCAAGAGAAATTTGAAAGGGGAATTACAGTTCAGGGAGAAGAAATAAAACGTTGCCTCTAACAAAATACGAGGGTTGCAACTTTAATAGTGGCAACTATTTATTTACAGCTCGTACAAAACAGATACGTGTTTCAAAGTTTTACTGACCTTCAGAGTAGTCACCAGAATTGTGTATAGCCCGTTTCCAGCGATGTGGAAGTCGTAGGATACTCTTAGCAGTGCCAGTAGTGTTGACAGTTCGAGCGGCGTGGTCTATCGCCCGACGAATTTGTAGCAGTTCTGAAGCGAATGTCGTGAAGTGTTTCCTTCTGTTTAAAAATCGAGTCGAACTTGCGAGGGCTTAAGCCAGGAGAGTGCAGTAGATGGTATAGCACTTAGCAGCCCCATCAGTCAAACAAATCAGTAACAGCTTGCACAGATGTCCTTGAGCATTGTCCTTTAAAATAATGTTCGGGTCCTGCAGAGAGTGCCATCAGTTCTGTCTCTATGCTGTTCATTTTTGGAACACAACCTACGACCAGCCTAGAGACAGAAGTGATGGCATTTTCTGCAGGACCTGAACATCATTTTACAGGACGATGCTCAAGGACATCAGTGGAAGCTGTTACTGATTTGTTTAACTGTTGGGGCTGCTAAGTGCTATACCATCTACTGCATCCCCCTGACTTAGGCCCTCGTGAATTCAACTCGATTTATAAACAGAAGGAAACACTTCACGACATTCGCTTCAAAACTGCTACAAATTCGTCGGGCGATAGACCACGCTGCTCGAACTGTCAACACAACTGGAACTGCTAAGAGTATCCTACGACTTCCACATCGCTGGCAACGGGTTGTACACAATTCTGGTGACTACTTTGAAGCTCAGTAAAACTTTGAAACACGCATCTATTTTGTACGAGCTGTAAATAAATAATTGCCACTATTAAAGTTCCTACCCTCGTAATTCTGTCAGAGATGGAACAGGACTCGGAGGAGTAGTTGAACGGAATGGGCGGAGTCATGAAAAGAGATTATAAGACGAAGAACATCAACAGTAATGAGCCGGCCGTAGTGGCCGTGCAGTTCTAGGCGCTGCAGTCTGGAACCGCGAGACCGCTACGGTCGCAGGTTCGAATCCTGCCTCGGGCATGGACGTGTGTGATGTCCTTAGGTTAGTCAGGTTTAACTAGTTCTAAGTCCTAGGGGACTAGTGACCTCAGAAGTTGAGTCCCCTAGTGCTCAGAGCCATTTGAAAGCAACAGTAATGGAATGTAGTCGAAGCAAATAAGGCGGTGCTGTGGGAATTATATTAGGAAATTAGACGCCAAAAGAACTAGACGAGTATCGGTATTTTCGCAGTAAAACTGTGGCAGAAGTAGAGAAGATATAAAATGCTCAATGGCTACAGCACGATAAGTACTTATAAAAAAGAGGAATGTAAATCTAAGTGTCAGTAAGTCCTTTCTGAAGGTATTTGTCTAGAGTGTAGATTTGTCCGGAAGTGAAACATTGACCACAAGTAGTTACGACAAAAAGAAATTAGAAGCTTTTGAAATATGGTACCATAGACGAATAGTAAATATTAGGTACGCAGATCGAGTAACTAATGCGGAGAGACAGAATGAAAAATAGGAGAAAGAAATTTACGGTAGAATTTAACTAAAAGAAGGCATCAATTGATAGATAATGTAGTGTTGGCAGAAGAGCCAACACTGTGTTGCAAGAGGAGGCCGAAATGCACGCGTCAACTCACGCAGGTGGGCGGTAGGTCTGTAACAGGATACGTAATGAATGCTATAAAGAAAAGTACGTAGCTGCTGGAATACTTAACTTTAATCCATCATTTGTATACAGCATTCTTGATGATACAAGTGAGACTCTCTCTAGAAATGGTTAATGGCGCCTTGCTAGGTCGTAGCCATGGACTTAGCTGAAGGCTATTCTAACCATCGGAGCAACGAAAAGGATTAACAACTGATTTTACCACTGCTGGTAAGAAGTATAGAAAAGAACTTTCTCTCTCACCATACGAGACGAACTTCCAAATATTTATGTCATTACCCATATACAGTCAAAGACTTTAGATATCAGAAGAACTTGTGATGGAGACAGGGCAGCTCACCGACGACTTGTAAATTATAATCTTTGTCAAAGTTCGATATGTCAAAGAGGGACCTATTACAGCCAGTGGTGCGAAACTTTTTTGTCTTTTATATGTGACATGCGAATGGTAAACAACATTCCTGTCTTTATATAATGTTGTGCGTCTTTCAGAGGCGAGCCGCTTCTGTTTCCGCATTTCTATCGCGTACCCGATTACCCTCGAAGGGTGGTAGGTACGGTCTATGTTGCTTCCACCGCTCACCTTCCTCTACCTGCTACACTGTGTGCCAGACGGGATGAGGGGGCTGCCTAGCTGCAGGCGCTGGCACGCTGCACAGCCCCGCGAAAGTAGAGTACCTGTTGAGGGTTTATTGATGTATAAACCCTTAAATATTGGATGTAATGGTTACAAGAAAATATCAGAAGTGAGATACAGAAATATTTCTGAAACGATACACAGTGTAAACGTTTAGAATGTGACAAAGTTACTATTCTCAGGTGCCTATTCTTCCCGTCAGCGTATCTAGGCGAACGCCTCAGACACGGCCAACCCATTCGGCTCCTGTTCCGCAGGTCGGTTGTGTACAGTCTAAAATGAAGGTGTCTAATAATTGGCTCATTATCACCCCCCCCCCCCCCCCATAGGTTTTGAGAAAATCACCCCAAATCCTAAATTTCATGACGCGTAATCGAGTCGAAATGGAAACGGAATGACAGAGAATTGAAAAGTGAGCATTTTGAATCCTCATATTTGGGGAACACAAACCCATACTTTCCGAGAAATCGACATAACAACATTTTGCAAATACGTCTCCATAAAGTTAACCCCTAACAACGACAGCATCACTGGCTGAGCGACCTAGGCAACTGCTGGAGATGAGGGACCCGTTCTGTTCCTAAAAGCGGCCTTTAGTTTCTTTCATATATTTTTCTTTGTGGGAATAGCAGGTTGATGAGGCAAATAAACTAATTGGAAATAATAACAAAGACTTAGTTCCTCCAATCCTAGGTAGCGCATGGGCAACTCATTTCCTGAAATGAGCTGGATCAGGTGGCAGGTTTTCAGCCTTCTCTCTGGTCATGGCCATGCAATGAACATCCTTTGCAGAAGTCTGTCTCCAAGTGTTACGAGGTCTTCATCCACCTCTCTATCCATGTTGGTTTCAACAACAGTGCTGGCTTAAGGATTGTTACACCTTTCATGTGTGGAAAATGTGGTGAAAGCTTCAGACTTCCCTCAGCAACAATTTTGTTCAGGCTTCATAGTCCGTGTCGGCTTCGCGCTCCATGATTTAAAAAAAAATGGTGCAAATGGTTCTGAGCACTATGGGACTTAACATCTGAGGTCATCAGTCCCCTAGAACTTAGAACTACTTAAACCTAACTAATCTAAGGACATCACACACATCCATGCCCGAGGCAGGATTCGAACCTGCGACAGTGGCGGTCGTGCGGTTCCAGACTGAAGCGCCTAGAACCGCTAGGCCACATCGGCCGGCTCCATGATTTAAAAATGATCACTAAAGCTGATCTTGTGATTCGCCACAAGCGACGTTGATGAAAAACACTGAGCTATTGTGCCGATTTTCCAGCCATTTTGCTGGTCTCACGCGCTTTAATGGCAGTCGGTAAGGTGATAGCTGCCGAAGCTATGTGGACTTACGAAATTTATTTCGCTGATGGGAATTCTTTGACATTAGCTATATTACGTACAGATTTAGTACTTATTAGCGACAAACGAAAATTTTTGCCTGACAAGGACTCGCATCGCGATTTCCCGCTTTTCGCGAGCGACGTTGTAAAATAACCTCTGTGGACAATCTTACAGAATACAATTTCCATATGGATCGCATTCGTCAGAGGACTGCAGAACCTCTCGCACTTCCGCACTTCGTCCCCGTTACAACAGAAAAGACTGCCGAGATGTGGAACTCTGACAGTATCTTGCGCTACTTTTTGTTCCACTGTAATACAAAGTAGCTACGATTCCGTTTCTTGTGCGCATATCTTTTGTCTTGTCGCCAAGCTATTTTTGCCATACGGAACTTGCCTCTTCATTCAGAACTGTAATCATTAGTGTAAACTTTTAGGTGTTTGTGTCAGAAGAACGACGTCATCAACAAAATCGAGATCAGAAAGCCTAGACTGCTCATTCCAATGTATGCCCATTTTCTCTTATTATGATATCTACAACCAACATGAAAAAAATGCTGACGAAATCCATTCTTGTGTGGCGCCTTTCAGAATGGTAAAGAAAGGGGTGCTTCCATCTTTTGTTCTCATTCAGCAACTCGTGTCTAGATACACATTTCTGAAAACAGCAGTTAGATGGTCAGGAATTTGGTATTGGCTTACAACATTCCACAATAATTCTCGGTTTACACTTCCAAAAGCTTAGATGCAGCGGATAGATAAATCCTACTGTATTTCTGCAGTCGGTGCAAAAGAAATTTTTTCTGCAAACCGGGAAGCTTTAATACAGCCAGAAAGTCAACTGCGCGAATTCGTTCTGCAGGTGCAGGACGCGGCAATATTTTAATACATATGATCAGTTTGCTATTACTGCCGTTAATAACGTGTATTTTAACCATTTTCTGCTCTGTAGCATCTTAACGAGGTCCTGGAGAAAGGGGCCCGTTAAACCTCTATTCAAAAAGGGAAATACCAAAGAACTTCTGACTAAAGGCCCACTTGCATTATACCTGCATTATCTACGACTTTAGAATACATAGCTCACGATCAGGTCGCCAGTTACCCTCCAATAACCTTCTGGATGAAAACCAATCTGGCTTCCGGAAAAATCTCAGCACGACAACTGCTCTTATAAAAGTACCTGACGAACTGAAACAAGCTCTGGACAAACAATAGACGACTATTACGTGCTTTTTGGATTACAGCAAAGCTTTCGGCACTGTTGACTTCGGTATTCTACTTGCTAAACTCAAAAGTCAAAACTTACAATGGTTCCACTCATACCTTACATACGGCCCACAGTGTGTCTCCTGGAAAAACTTAGTGCAAAATATAAATGAGTTGTATTAAAATGACGTAAAGAACAGAAACAAGGCACATAGGAATTTTATAGATGTTTGCAAGTGGATATACAAGTCTCATTTATGATGTGACTAAACCAAAGAATACTTAACGACAGTGGTTTCTTTTGTAGTTAGACACTATGGTCTTCTTTGTGATCATTCAACTGTGCCGGTTGTAATAGCTGTGTCCTCTTATTTTACTCGGTTGATAAAGGTTCTGTACAACTGGAAATTATGTATTTGTTATCTTTAAAACATAACGTATGTTTGTTAAAGTGATATGTGATTTCATCTACACTCCTGGAAATGGAAAAAAGAACACATTGACACCGGTGTGTCAGACCCATCATACTTGCTCCGGACACTGCGAGAGGGCTGTACAAGCAATGATCACCTGGGACCGGACCGCAGCGACGCACGGATGCACGCCAAGACCGTAGGATCCTACGCAGTGCCGTAGGGGACCGCACCGCCACTTCCCAGCAAATTAGGGACACTGTTGCTCCTGGGATATCGGCGAGGACCATTCGCAACCGTCTCCATGAAGCTGGGCTACGGTCCCGCACACCGTTAGGCCGTCTTCCGCTAACGCCCCAACATCGTGCAGCCCGCCTCCAGTGGTGTCGCGACAGGCGTGAATGGAGGGACGAATGGAGACGTGTCGTCTTCAGCAATGAGAGTCGCTTCTGCCTTGGTGCCAATGATGGTCGTATGCTTGTTTGGCGCCGTGCAGGTGAGCGCCACAATCAGGACTGCATACGACCGAGGCACACAGGGCCAACACCCGGCATCATGGTGTGGGGAGCGATCTCCTACACTGGCCGTACACCACTGGTGATCGTCGAGGGGACACTGAATAGTGCACGGTACATCCAAACCGTCATCGAACCCATCGTTCTACCATTCCTAGACCGGCAAGGGAACTTGCTGTTCCAACAGGACAATGCACGTCCGCATGTATCCCGTGCCACCCAACGTGCTCTAGAAGGTGTAAGTCAACTACCCTGGCCAGCAAGATCTCCGGATCTGTCCCCCATTGAGCATGTTTGGGGCTGGATGAAGCGTCGTCTCACGCGGTCTGCACGTCCAGCACGAACGCTGGTCCAACTGAGGCGCGAGGTGGAAATGGCATGGCAAGCCGTTCCACAGGACTACATCCAGCATCTCTACGATCGTCTCCATGGGAGAATAGCAGCCTGCATTGCTGCGAAAGGTGGATATACACTGTACTAGTGCCGACATTATGCATGCTCTGTTGCCTGTGTCTATGTGCCTGTGGTTCTGTCAGTGTGATCATGTGATGTATCTGACCCCAGGAATGTGTCAATAAAGTTTCCCCTTCCTGGGACTATGAATTCACGGTGTTCTTATTTCAATTTCCAGGAGTGTATGTGAAAGTTAACATCCTCTCTCAGAACATCAGTGGAATTAATTTCGGACTGAGATTTTCATTGTTGCCACCCATTATTAAATGGATTACTAATTTGTTTAAATACGCAGTAGCAAGATTATTCAGCGATAAACTACGTTGTTACTCACGACGAGTTATTACACAAGTACAACTCTTAAGATTTTCTAGTATTTCAGCAGATTTTAGTTGCACAAGTCCGCACACTGCCGAGTACGATGCAGCATTGACGCAGATAGCATTTTTATCTTCTGCCAAAAGTATTAAATGTTCTCTTTATGTTCAAGCAGAAACTACATTACGTCGGCAACACATATAACGCGCCTTATTTACCCTATAAATAAGAGAACATCATGTTGTTGACTGAAAACTTTCTCATATGCGAAGAGGATAACGTCTCGCTTAGATCACTGCTAACCTGTCTTTTTTTTTTTTTTTAATCATCCTTACTGTGAGTCGAACAACATGAGGGATTCATACGCTGAAGAGCCAAAGAAACTGGTGCAACTTCGTAATGTCGTGTAGAGCCTCCGCGAACGCGCAGAAGTGCCGGAACACGACAAAATCCGTAAGAGTACGAGGTGGTGGACATGTCTTCCTAACAACACGTTGCAAGGCATCTCAGATATCCTCAACAGTGTTCATGTATGGGGCCAGCGGAAGTGTTTAAACTCAGAAGAGTGTTGCTGGAGCCACTTTGTAGCAATTTCGGACGGTCTTTCGTAGTCAGACAACAGGTCAGCATCTCGCTTGCCAACCGATTTGCCATCTATTTCAAATGACAATGACACGTTAGTGGTATTTCTTTCTTAGTTTTGTGCAATGTACGATTTGTTCCCTACAATTTTAGTACTACGATTTTAATGCGCTTTCAGGGTGACTCGCTCACCCGCATTTTTATTGCAAGTGATCAGCCAGTCACATACTGCTGTTAACCTGTTTCAGTTTTCCTCGTGTTTAACTTGCGTTTCAGTTGACACTTTTAGAACATCTCACCACACCTATCATGCTAAGATTGGGAGACAGTGAGTGAAATTTTATCTCAGTTTGCTTTCTCTTCTTTCTTGCGGTCGACAACGCCTATATCAGACAGTAAGTGTCTGTAGCAGATGATACACTCCTGGAAATTGAAATAAGAACACCCTGAATTCATTGTCCCAGGAAGGGGAAACTTTATTGACACATTCCTGGGGTCAGATACATCACATGATCACACTGACAGAACCACAGGCACATAGACACAGGCAACAGAGCATGCACAATGTCGGCACTAGTACAGTGTATATCCACCTTTCGCAGCAATGCAGGCTGCTATTCTCCCATGGAGACGATCGTAGAGATGCTGGATGTAGTCCTGTGGAACGGCTTGCCATGCCATTTCCACCTGGCGCCTCAGTTGGACCAGCGTTCGTGCTGGACGTGCAGACCGCGTGAGACGACGCTTCATCCAGTCCCAAACATGCTCAATGGGGGACAGATCCGGAGATCTTGCTGGCCAGGGTAGTTGACTTACACCTTCTAGAGCACGTTGGGTGGCACGGGATACATGCGGACGTGCATTGTCCTGTTGGAACAGCAAGTTCCCTTGCCGGTCTAGGAATGGTAGAACGATGGGTTCGATGACGGTTTGGATGTACCGTGCACTATTCAGTGTCCCCTCGACGATCACCAGTGGTGTACGGCCAGTGTAGGAGATCGCTCCCCACACCATGATGCCGGGTGTTGGCCCTGTGTGCCTCGGTCGTATGCAGTCCTGATTGTGGCGCTCACCTGCACGGCGCCAAACACGCATACGACCATCATTGGCACCAAGGCAGAAGCGACTCTCATCGCTGAAGACGACACGTCTCCATTCGTCCCTCCATTCACGCCTGTCGCGACACCACTGGAGGCGGGCTGCACGATGTTGGGGCGTGAGCGGAAGACGGCCTAACGGTGTGCGGGACCGTAGCCCAGCTTCATGGAGACGGTTGCGAATGGTCCTCGCCGATACCCCAGGAGCAACAGTGTCCCTAATTTGCTGGGAAGTGGCGGTGGGGTCCCCTACGGCACTGCGTAGGATCCTACGGTCTTGGCGTGCATCCGTGCGTCGCTGCGGTCCGGTCACAGGTTGACGGGCACGTGCACCTTCCGCCGACCACTGGCGACAACATCGATGTACTGTGGAGACCTCACGCCCCACGTGTTGAGCAATTCGGAGGTACGTCTACCTGGCCTCCCGCATGCCCACTATACGCCCTCGCTCAAAGTCCGTCAACTGCACATACGGTTCACGTCCACGCTGTCGCGGCATGCTACCAGTGTTAAAGACTGCGATGGAGCTCCGTATGCCACGGCAAACTGGCTGACACTGACGGCGGCTGTGCACAAATGCTGCGCAGCTAGCGCCATTCGACGGCCAACAGCGCGGTTCCTGGTGTGTCCGCTGTGCCGTGCGTGTGATCATTGCTTGTACAGCCCTCTCGCAGTGTCCGGAGCAAGTATGGTGGGTCTGACACACCGGTGTAAGTGTGTTCTTTTTTCCATTTCCAGGAGTGTAGATCGGTTACTGCTACTGCAATGGTGGGTTACGAGTGAATCTGATGGTTGTGTTACAGTCGGCGCACTAGCAATTAGACGCAGCATCTCCGAGGTAGCGATGATGTGGGAATTTTTCCGTACGACCATTTCACGAATGAACCGTGAATATCAGGAATCCGGTAAAACATCAAATCTCCGACATCGCTGCGGTCGGAAAAAGATCCTGCAAGAATGCGACCAACTGCGACTGAACAGAATCGTTGAACGTGGCAGAAGTGCAACACTTCCGCAAATTGCCACAGATTTCAATGCGGGGCCAAAGTGTCAGCGCGTGAACCATTCAGCGGAACATCATCGATATGGGCTTTCGGAGCCGATGGCCCTCTCGTGTACCCTTCGTGACTGCACGACGTAAAGCTCTAAGCCTCGCCTGGGCCAATCAACACCGACATTGGACTGTTGATGGCTGCAAACATGTTGCCTGGTCGGATGAGTCTCGTTTCAAATTGTATCGAGAGGATGATGTGTACGGGTACAGATACAACCTCGTGAATATGTGGCCTCGCGTGTCAGCAGGGGACTGTTCAGGCTGGTATAGGCTCTGTGATGGTGTGAGACGTGTGCAGCTGGAGTAATATGGGACACCTGGTACGTCTAGATACGACTCTGACAGGTGGCACGAACGTAAGCATCCTGTGTGATCACCTGCATACATTCACGTCCATTGTGCGTTCCGACGGACTGTGGTAATTCCAGCAAGACAATGCGACACCTCCACGACCAGAAGTGCTGCAGAGTGGCTCCAGGAACACTTTTCTGAGTTTAAGCACGTCCGCTGGGCACCAGACGGCCCAGACATGAACACTATTGATCTGGGATGCCTTGCAACCTGCTGTCAGAAGGGATCTCCACCCCCATTTGTGGACAGCCCTGCAGGATTCATGGTGTCACTTCCCTCCAGCACTACTTTAGACGTTAGTCGAGTCCACGCCACGTCGTGTTGCGGCACTTCTCAGTGCTCACGGGGTGTTACACGATATTTGGCAGGTGTAGTAATTTAAAAATAAATGGTTCAAATGGCTCTGAGCACTATGGGACTGTGGTCATAAGTCCCCTAGAACTTAGAACTACTTAAACCTAACGAACCTAAGGACATCACACACATCCATGCCCGAGGCAGGATTCGAACCTGCGGCCGTAGCGGTTCCAGACTGAAGCGCCTGTAACCGCACGGCCACACCGGCCGGCGTAGTAATTTCTTTGGCTCTTCAGTGTGGAACAGGAACTGATATATTGGTCGACTTTCACAGCAACGTACGGAGTCACAATTTTCACAGTACGCCACATAGTGATTCAGAGCGCCTGTCTTGCAGTATCTACCGCTGGAGTCAGCTGGGGCGTCTCAGTGTTGCTTATTCGCTTACTGAATAAACCCGTAACGAAACGCATTGTTCTCCCTTGGCTCTTATGTATTACCTCTATCAACCGTATCCAGTATGGATTCCAGACCGACGAGCAGTACTGTAGCACTTGTTGAACGAGCCTTTTTAATCTACCTCGCCGCTGTGGCGAGCGGTTCTAGGCGCTTCAGTCCGGAACCACGCGGTTGCTACGGTTGCAGGTTCGAATCCTGCCTCGGGCTTGGATTGCGTGATGTCCTTAGGTTAGTTACGTTCACGTAGTTCTAAGTCTAGGGGACTGATAACCTCAGATGTTAAGTCCCATAGCGCTCAGAACCGTTTGGATCTGCCTCCATTCTGGGTGGACAACACTTTCTAAGGATTCTTCCAATGAACATCAGTCTGGCAGCATCTGCCTCACTTGCGAATCTACTTTCGCTTTAAAGTGCCTTGTTAATTTTTTTCTGCTATTCGTCACCAGTAATATTAAGAAGAGTGTGGGATTTAGAAATTAGTACAACCACTTTTGAGAAAAACATTGCAGACAGAATAGTTGGTCCAATTCAGTACTCGATACACACACATTTTACAATAAATGTAATTACAGACTGTAGCCTTCCCAGTTTCTTTTCAATGCACCAAAACAGTTTTCCTGGAATAAGAACTCATTCCTGCTCTGCTTTTGAGGACAGTAGTGGTCGTAAGCGACCATCACAATTACTAGCGCGACCGACTTCTTAAAAAGACCACCCCACAATGCAAAAGACTTCGTTTTAATAATTGCCACCTAACAGCCTTATGTCCTCGAGACTCAAATATTTTAATTTATTTAATACAAAAAGTCGTTGTCGCTTATAAGTAGCTACTTTTTATTTGTGGATGGCGTGTTTAGACCGACTACAGAGATAATCATCAGATCTACATTCTTTTGTGACAGTAGGAAACTCTGGCGTGGAACAGGTCAGTCCATGCTGACGTTGGGAACACTGCTCAAGCTTTCTCCCAAGGCAGCGCGGAGTGGCCTGCTCCAGGCCAAAGGTTCTAACCATTACCAAGGGATGTAGATCTGATGATGATCTGTGCACTAGATCGAAACACGTCATCCTCAAAAATAAATTATCTACTTATGCGCGACCACTTTTGTGTTTACTACACAAATTATAGTATTATTAGATTTATGTTCCATGGAACAAAGTTCCAAAAAATTTTACTCAACTGTTCTTCCAGTAATGTAAAACCAGCATTTGTTCGGTGATCTCTGCAAATCTATGGGGCAAGCATCCCCTAACGCGCAGCAGTACTTTAGAAGAGGGCGGACAAGTCCAGTGCAAGCATTCTGTTCAGTAGATTTGTTGCACACTCTAGCAAAGTCTTCTCTTTTGCAGCCTCGGTGTCCACGCTAAGGGTGCTAACAATAAAGCGATGTCTCTCGTTCGGCTTCCACACCATCTTTTCCAAGTGATTGTTCCAGTCTCAATATTTCATAACTGCGATCCCTATGTATTTAGTTGAATCTATAACCTTTAAATTGGTGAGAATTATAGTGTAGCCTGTATTTAATAGAATTTACTATACCAATTTGGCGGACTTGTTCTACTGAATGGGAGTACTCACATAAATTAAACTGTCGACCACGAGTGTTCGCCTACTTACCGACCTTAATATTAGCACGAAAAATCTGCCACGTCATTTCGGCTGCAGGAAAGCCGAACAGTAAATCTATTGACGTGCATAATTTAGATCCGAAAAATGGAACATCATAAGCGTTTGACTTTTACGCAGTAGTTATTTGCAAAAAAATTTTACGCGAGCGCCAGACCCATATATTTCCGCCGCCTGACCTTGACAAACTGTCAAACTATATCATAATTTTATGTAAGGCTTTCGAGCGCGATTGGTAGGTTGTGAAACGCGGAAGATTTCCCCACGCCGTCCCCACCTCAATGATGCGGCAGTGGACTCGAGCCTTCGGTTGAGAGGCTGCAGGCTGTTCTTGCGGCGTTGCGTTCACGCGGGCGAATCCTCGTTAGCGACGGCGCGGCTCGCCTGTTACCATCATCCGGCCGTGGGCCCCCACCGTGACGTGGTCGGCCGTGGAAGCGGCGAGCTGTCTTGTGGAAGAACTGGAAGCCCGGAAGCCCAACGAACCGGGAAAGGTACTGCGTTCCTCCCGGAGCGGGATTTTCCGTTCTAGCTCATCGTGTGATTCCTTCATTAGGACACGAACTATGACAAACACTTTCAGAGGTCATTGTAATTCCCTGGTTAACACGAAGGAATTGTGGGCTTAAATTGCTGATATTTACTGTGTAAATATGTATGACTGTCTCATCGACCACAGCGAAACTAATCAATATAGTTGATGGTGTTGGGACAGCAACCAGCCACAAATTTACTTTCAGTTCCTTTATTCAAAGAGTACCGTTACCGGTTTCCAGTCGTTGTGATTCATCCTCAAAAGGTGTACACGCTTTCTTTATGACATGTGGTGTGTTTTTTACAGATTAATTGTCCTAAAACATAAATAATACATAATAATAAACATGCCACACAGATGGTTGCGTTACAGATTTTCGTTGCATGTGACTTACATGAATTGTCGGTTTGGAGTGTTTGTTTTCATAACATTCTTCCAACAGATGTGAATACATTCCCACTGCATTTTTATTGTTGCACACGTAAATTTTTCTCACTGAACACTTAGGATTTGTAACTGAGAAGATTTCTATCACGCACCACATGTTTTGATACATACAAAGAGCTTACCAAACATATGAGTATCAAAGATGCTATGTATATCGTAACATTTGACGATGATGTCCTATATTTGGAAAGGATCATATATTCATTTACGCAACTGTAATGCTTTTTACACTAGTGCAGATACATACATACCAAATAGCAAACTTGTTTGAAAAGAAAAATATTACAACCAGATTTTCCACAAATAATAAATTACAACAAAATGTAATCCATGATGTAAATACCTCCAAGAGTTGTAAATCAGGAATATACAAACTCAAATGCGATACATGCTCAAAATTCTACATTGGACATACAGGCAGAAGTTTTGAAATTAGATATAAAGAACACATTGATGCTTTAAGACTTGGTAACTTGAATAAATCAGCATTTGCAGCCCAAATTGCTGAAGAAAACCATTCAGTGGGAAACATTGAGGACAACTTAAAAAATTTTTACATCTAGCAGAAAAAGGAGCCACTATGAATATATTAGAAGAAATAGAAATACACACACACAAAAACAGCACCCCTGACTATATCCTTAATGAACAAACGAAGTTAGCTAACACCCCTTTCCTGAAAAATTTCCAAAAATTATTTTCCAACCTCCAAAGCAAATAATGTTAGTACGCCTATCTGCAGATCAGTTATCATATTTATATGTTACTATAATTCTCATGATGCTAAATGTAATTAAGTAATGTACTATTTTACCTATACAGTACTACATATATACATATTAAAAAAACTTTATAATTAATGTAACAATATCAACTCAAAATATAAATGTATCTGTACTAGTGCAAAAGGCATTACAGTTGCGTAAACGAATATATGATCCTTACCAAACATAGGACATCATCGTCAAATGTTATGATATATCATAGCATCTTTGATACTCATATGTTTGGTAAGCTCTTTGTACGTATCAAAACATGTGGTGGGTGATAGAAATCTTCTCAGTTACCAATCGTAAGTGTTCAGTGAGAAACATTTACGTGTGCAACAATAAAAATGCAGTGGGAATGTATTCACATCTGTTGGACGAATGTTATGAAAACAAACACTCCAAACCGACATTTCACGTAAGTCACAAGCAACGAAAATCTGTAACGCAACCATCTGTGTGTGGCATGTTTATAATTATGTATTATTTATATTTTAGGACAATTAATCTGTAAAAAACACACCACATGTCATAAAGAAAGCGTGTACACCTTTTGAGGATGAATCACAACGATTGGAAACCGGTAACGGTACCCTTTGAATAAAGGAACTGAAAGTAATTTTGTGGCTGGTTGCTGTCCCAACACCATCAACATTTGTCTTCAAACAACAACCACGGTCTCCATCATGTCATCATATGACAAAATTGCATGAATCAATAGAGTTATTTAAATGAATCAAGAGGAAGAAATCGAATGAAGTAACTGATGTTATTATCAATGTAATAGTCTTATCGCAAAAAGAAACCAGTTCCTCTTAGAGCAGTTCCATACAATAAAACGGAACTGTCATTGCAAAGTACTATTATGGAACAATACGATACACATCAAAACGTAGCTCCCAGTGTCAAGTAATATTGTAAAACACGGTCCATAAAATTAATTTACAACCCGATACATACGTATAGTTCCAATTCGTAATTTATCTGTTCAGTGTTTACGTTGTGTTTTGGATTACATTAACAATTTTCAAATTACATCATTATTCAGAGATATTTTCTTCATTTTAATCTTGAATGTAGTAATTGTTTAAACCAATAACGTCAAGCAATAATTCGCATGTAAGGGGGAGAGTAACGTTCACATCACTTAAATTTTATAGTTTTCCTCAAAAAATAGAAATTTCATTAGAAACTATATCTGCCGTAAAATTAACAAGGTACTAAAATTTCGTATTTGTATGCGCAGTGGAACATCGTCTTTTTCACATTTCGTTAGTAAAAAGAAATGTTGAGAGATATCATGATTGTAATAATTAAAATAATTGTGTTAGTTACAACATATTAAGCAATCTGTGATAAGATATCTATAACAAAATTATTTGCATATGATCAACTACAGCTGAAATTACTACATAGAATGATAATGTGCTCATCGACATAAGGTCTTAAGAGGTTATCACGGTTGCGACCACATTGCTGAGTAATAGTTTCTGTCAGCATTTGTTTGTATGACCCTCAGTTTGGCTTAGTTTAAGCATAGTGTTGACTTTCTTTCACAGCCAAACTGTTTGCAAGTTAAACTGTTTTGGATTACTATATGGATTAGATACTTTTTTGCCTGGTACAGTAAACAGGACATTGTAAAGAGATTTCTCTTTTCACGGACCAGCTGATCAGTCAGAAAAATCGGATAAGCAAATGAATAACGTTACCATCTCTAGCAATAACACATGATATTATTAGCATGTTTGTTATAAAAGTCACCTAGTTGATAAAAATGATTTATTACGATGGTTAATTTTCTATATTACACTCCTGGAAATGGAAAAAAGAACACATTGACACCGGTGTGTCAGACCCACCATACTTGCTCCGGACACTGCGAGAGGGCTGTACAAGCAATGATCACACGCACGGCACAGCGGACACACCAGGAACCGCGGTGTTGGCCGTCGAATGGCGCTAGCTGCGCAGCATTTGTGCACCGCCGCCGTCAGTGTCAGCCAGTTTGCCGTGGCATACGGAGCTCCATCGCAGTCTTTGACACTGGTAGCATGCCGCGACAGCGTGGACGTGAACCGTATGTGCAGTTGACGGACTTTGAGCGAGGGCGTATAGTGGGCATGCGGGAGGCCGGGTGGACGTACCGCCGAATTGCTCAACACGTGGGGCGTGAGGTCTCCACAGTACATCGATGTTGTCGCCAATGGTCGGCGGAAGGTGCACGTGCCCGTCGACCTGGCACCGGACCGCAGCGACGCACGGATGCACGCCAAGACCGTAGGATCCTACGCAGTGCCGTAGGGGACAGCACCGCCACTTCCCAGCAAATTAGGGACACTGTTGCTCCTGGGGTATCGGCGAGGACCATTCGCATCCGTCTCCATGAAGCTGGGCGACGGTCCCGCACACCGTTAGGCCGTCTTCCGCTCACGCCCCAACATCGTGCAGCCCGCCTCCAGTGGTGTCGCGACAGGCGTGAATGGAGGGACGAATGGAGACGTGTCGTCTTCAGCGATGAGAGTCGCTTCTGCCTTGGTGCCAATGATGGTCGTATGCGTGTTTGGCGCCGTGCAGGTGAGCGCCACAATCAGGACTGCATACGACCGAGGCACACAGGGCCAACACCCGGCATCATGGTGTGGGGAGCGATCTCCTACACTGGCCGTACACCACTGGTGATCGTCGAGGGGACACTGAATAGTGCACGGTACATCCAAACCGTCATCGAACCCATCGTTCTACCATTCCTAGACCGGCAAGGGAACTTGCTGTTCCAACAGGACAATGCACGTCCGCATGTATTCCGTGCCACCCAACGTGCTCTAGAAGGTGTAAGTCAACTACCCTGGCCAGCAAGATCTCCGGATCTGTCCCCCATTGAGCACGTTTGGGACTGGATGAAGCGTCGTCTCACGCGGTCTGCACGTCCAGCACGAACGCTGGTCCAACTGAGGCGCGAGGTGGAAATGGCATGGCAAGCCGTTCCACAGGACTACATCCAGCATCTCTACGATCGTCTCCATGGGAGAATAGCAGCCTGCATTGCTGCGAAAGGTGGATATACACTGTACTAGTGCCGACATTGTGCATGCTCTGTTGCCTGTGTCTATGTGCCTGTGGTTCTGTCAGTGTGATCATGTGATGTATCTGACCCCAGGAATGTGTCAATAAAGTTTCCCCTTCCTGGGACAATGAATTCACGGTGTTCTTATTTCAATTTCCAGGAGTGTATATAGTGGAATAGTACATTTGTTGGAACATGATTAAAAAGTCATTGTAAAATGTATTGAGGAGGATATTTCGTATCCATATGAGATACGCCCTGTCAGGTCACATTCCCGTTCGCATTGCCTCCGGTCGCATCTTAATCTCTCTCATCTTTTTCTCATGGCCTGAATCCGATACCTACAGCTGAAGTATTACATCCGTTAGAGGTTTACACTCTGCAAAGCGCAGTGGAGTGCTTGGTACCATAGTTAATATGGTTTTATTCACGTATGGAGCGCGAGGAGACTGATTGCTTGAACGCCGCTGTAGGTGGAGAAACTGGCCTCACCTTGTCTTCGCTATCACTGTAGGAGCGGTATGTAAAGGTTTCTAGTATATTCCTACTTTCAGCTCTTTAATTTGCTTCTAGAAACTTTCTGAGTACTGTATTTACCGGTCGGCTAGAGTATAAGAGATTCTCATTGCAATGAAGTTGCATATCTGTCAGTTCAGATTCTTCCTATGGACTTTTACGAATTCCACTATCCAATGTATAATACACTGAACTTGGTGGAACAATAATCGGCAATATATGGCCAAATTTTTCGGCCTATTGTCAAATCCCCCTTCATTTAACCCTTTTGTAGCAGTGAACGCGTGATTGTCCGTGTATGTTATGGAGTAATCTGATTATCAGTCAGAGATAAAATCTTGCATTCTATCGCTATCTCATGGACTGCTCTCATCTGGAAGTTCTTTCTTCAGTATAACCTAAATTATTCAGTTAACAAAAGTTGATTTTGATGTAATATAACAGACTTTTCGACTACAGCAGAAGATTGCCAAAAAATATCTGCTTGTTTTCATGCTAATGTTTATACTTGTATTTACTTTAGAAGTTGTTGTTGTGTGATTTAAGTTTTCACATTGGTTCTCCTTTTTTTAAAAATTATCCCTAACTCTACTAGCATTTACTGAAAGTCGGAACACCTTCTTATTCGCAGTGACATAATACGTTTTGTGAGGGATAACTTTCAGGAGACAACCACACCAATTCTTACATGAAATCACTGATCTGATTAATCTTTCAAGATGTTTAAAAACAGCCTTTGGAAATGACTGAGTTGCCAGAACCTACCAGTCGTAGTACCTTGACTGACACAATACTTTTCACGTACGGCCCTGTGATTCAGTGTTAGTTAGTTAAACATCAATAAGAATAATAATCTCCAGATAAATTTTCTTCACGTGAAGTGGATGCTATCGTTAATGAACATAAAATTCCATTCAGTTTTTGTTTTGGGCAATTTTATTGTAAATTTTGTTTACTTGTATCTTACTCTTTCCTTTCATGTATCACTAGGATTCCTCAGAGTATTGCAAACGTGA
Source organism: Schistocerca cancellata (assembly GCF_023864275.1). NCBI lineage: Eukaryota > Metazoa > Arthropoda > Insecta > Orthoptera > Acrididae > Schistocerca > Schistocerca cancellata. Next base: position 496,953,211 of record NC_064634.1, read on the forward strand.
TTTGCCTGCTGACAGAGCCATCACCCTATGAGAAAACCTTTACTGCAATGCGCGGAACCAGGTACAAACTGGTCCTCAGTTGAAAATTGTGTGAAATTTGGACTGAACTGAAAGATAGGTTGTTATTGTGACACTCACTGAGTTATGCACGAAACCAGTTCGGTGAAATTGGTTCTACGAAATGAGTTTAGGAGCCTTCGTAGCCGTGTAAACTAGCCTTAACGTTCTTGTTCGAACAACACACCTAGAACACGTGTCACCCTCAGAGTAAAATCTTTTGCATTCCACTCCGTCACTGAATCGCTTTCTCGGAGTCCTTTCCAGAACCAGGTACCCAAATCTGGAATGATCTCCATGATTATATTAGAGAACCTAGTTTCAAAAAACAATTATGACATAATGAAGAAACAATAATATTTGTTTCAAAGATTTCGTGAAGCCCTCAGCTACCATTTTCTATTTCATGTTCAGTTGCGCAATTTCGGTCTTAGACCGTTTTCAAGTATTTTGTGGACTTTTCTTTAATGGTATATTACGCAATGTAGTACTTGCTCGTATTATTGATACAATTGTCATAAAATAATTTAGGGGTACACTAATTTTGAGTATCATTCTGACGCTACATAATCCCACATCCCAGTAGCAATCTGGCAAAATCGTAGCAACTTGTAGAGAACTGGACACTTTCTACATGCGCAGAGTCTCGGACACCCTCTCTTTTCGTTTTTCGTTTACATAGGGTGCTCATTTTTAACTGTTCGGAACACCACACACACACAGTAAAAAAACTCAGCACTTGAAATACCCATCGTCCTGAGAAACAGGTCACACATCATCACTCACAGATATCTTTGTATGAGTGTGGACTAACGCCACGGTTAAAGGCACCACATATCCCATGGAACCCTCATATTGATGCACCTTTGATATCACATTTCAGAATGGTGCCAAGGATTATCGTGGTACATAAAATTGGCAGTATTTTATTATAATAGCAATTGCAAGTGCGTCTACGCTACTTGACGCCTGTACAAGGTTGGTGATATTTACTTAATTGATTTCGGTGTTTACTCAGGCAAACACATCCAATTAGCATGTAATGGGCTCGCGGTGCCTGTATTAATAAATTAAGCTCGTTATACCATACTTGTGCAGCCTACTTCTTCCACATTCACTATTTATAACCGCCATCTCTGCGTCACCGGAATTCGTTGGAGCGCTCTTACGGTCGCTATTTGCTCTCAGAATTCTATTACGCGAGGGAAATTAGTTCGAGTATTTTACGACCACTTTCTAATGCACACATAATCTTTGTCTTAGTGCTGTGTTCACTCTGGTCATGGTTGACGATTTATGTTCAAAAACATTTTAATCCTAAAATGCTTCCGACTGCTACGGTCGCAGGTTCGAATCCTGCTTCGGGCATGGATGTGTGTGATGTCCTTAGGTTAGTTAGGTTTAAGTTGTTCTAAGTTCTAGGGGACTGATGACCACAGATGTTGAGTCCCATAGTGCTCAGAGCCATTTTTGAACCTAAAATGCTCCCCTGCAATGGATTTAATACTCTGTCATCAGGACAGTTTATAGTGTTAAGGTGTATCGCTGGGGGGGTGTGGATGACTCGAAACTGTGTATCTATTTTCTTTCGTTAAAGTTCGCGTCTTGCAGTCTAAGCTCCTGAAAAGAACAACGGGTTGCAGCAAACAAGGGAACTGGCGCACCTCTAACGACAATAAAGCGAAGCAAAAAACAGGCATCCGTGGGTGTTCTCTTGTCGTACATAAAAAGATTTAAATGCATGCGAGGTATTCGTATGGAATGTGGAAATCTATGTAAAAAACCGAACAGAATCAGTGAGTCTAACTTCACAAGAACCAGGCTTCAGTCGTATAATACGAGGTGTGGCTAGAAAAAAACCGGACTAGTACTGGTGAAACAATAAAACGAACGCAATAAGGCTGAAAGTCGCGTGGCCTGTCACGTGACTCTCGCTCCGCCTACTGCTCGAGTTTCATCTGCCTCCTGCACTCAGTCTGCCCGTGGCGTCTGTTTTAAGTAGTTGACGTTTTGTCTGTGCGTCGGAAAATGTTGAGTGTACAGAAAGAACAGCGTGTTAACACCAAATTTTGTTTCAAACTATGAAAATCTGCAAGTGAAACGTTTGTAATGTTACAACAAGTGTACGGCGATGATTGTTTATCGCGAACACAAGTGTTTGAGTGGTTTAAACGATTTAAAGATGGCCGCGAAGACACCAGTGATGACACTCGCACTGGCAGACCATTGTCAGCAAAAACTGACGCAAACATTGAAAAAATCGGTAAACTTGTTCGACAAGATCGCCGTTTAACAATCAGAGCAGTGTCTGAGTTAACCGGAGTTGACAAGGAAAGTGTTAGGTAGATTCTTCATGTTTTTGCTGACTATGGTCTGCCAGTGCGAGTGTCATCACTGGTGTCTTCGCGGCCATCTTTAAATCGTTTAAACCACTCAAACACTTGTGTTCGCGATAAACAATCATCGCCGTACACTTGTTGTAACATTACAAACGTTTCACTTGCAGATTTTCCTAGTTTGAAACAAAATTTGGTGTCAACACGCTGTTCTTTCTGTACACTCAACATTTTCCGACACACAGACAAAACGTCAACTACTTAAAACAGACGCCACGGGCAGACTGAGTGCAGGAGGCAGATGAAACTCGAGCAGTAGGCGGAGCGAGAGTCACGTGACAGGCCACGCGACTTTCAGCCTTATTGCATTCGTTTTATTGTTTCACCAGTACTAGTCCGGTTTTTTTCTAGCCACACCTCGTACAAGCTTAAAGCATAAACTGACACACGTAGAGGCTACATTTTACACTATGTGATCAAAAATATCCGGATACCCCAAAAACGTACGCTTTTCATATTAGGTGCCTTGTGCTGCCACCTGCTGTCACATATTCCATATCACCGACCTCAGTAGTCATTAGACATCGTGAGAGAGCAGAATGGGGCGCTGCACTCAAGGACTCCGAACGTGGTCAGGTGATTGGGTGAAGTGGAAGCGTGAAGGGACCCGTACAGCACCACAGTGTACAGGCGGACCTCGTCTGATGACTGACAGAGACCACCGACAGTTGAAGAGGGTCGTAATATGTAATAGGCAGACATCTATCGAGGAATTCCAAACAGCATCAGGATCCACTGCAAGTACTATGACAGTTAGGCTAGAGGTGATAAAACTTGGATTTCGTCGTTGAGCGAATGCTCATAAGCCACACATTACGCCGATAAGTGCCAAACGACGCCTCGTTTGGTGTAAGGAGCGTAAAAATTGGACGACTGAACAGTGGAAAAACGTTGTGACGACTGACGAGCCACGGTACACAATGTGGTGATCCGATGGCAGGGTGTGGGTGTGGCGAATGCCCGGCGAACGTCATCTGCCAGCGTGTGTAGTGCCAGCAGTAAAATTCGGAGGCGGTGGTGTTGTGTTTTTCATGGCGGGGTCTTGCACCCCTTATTGTTTTGATTGGCACTATCACAGGACAGACTTACATTGACGGTTTAAGCACCTTCTTGCTTCCACTGTTGAAGAACAATTCGGTGATGGCGATTGCATCTTTCTACACGATCGAGCACCTTTTCATAATGCACGGCCTATGACAGAGTGGTTACACGGCAATAACATCCCTGTAATGGACTGGCCCGCACAGTGATCTAACTTGAATCCTATAGAACACTTTTGGGATGTTTTGGAACGCTGACATCGTGCCAGTCCTCACAGACCGCCGTCGATACCTCTCCTCAGTGCAGCACTCCGTAAAGAATGAGCAGCCATTCACCAAGAAAGCTTCCAGTACTTCACTGAACATACGCCTGCGAGAGTGGAAGCTGTCTCCAAGGCTAAGGTGGACCAACACCATATTGAATTCCTACATTACCGATAGAGGGCGCCACGAACTTGTGAGTCATTTTCAGGAGTCATTTTCAGCCAGGTGTCCGGTTCCTTTTGATCGCACACTGTATGTTCATACGATTCTTCTGTACTGTTCGCGGACACTGACATAAAGAACTAATTACGTGAGTTGTCCAAAGTCGTTTGGATATTGGTGTAGAACGCAAAGCTACGTTTTCAGCGAATAGATGAGTTCTCTAATGAAGTCCATCTAAGAGTAAAATCAGGAAAGAACTATAGTTTTATCATCATCCTTTCATCGGTTCTGTCACTCTGCTATTTACATTTAGTTATTTTTATATCGTCCATAGAATATTTAGGTCGCTAAATGTTGGCATCGACGCTGTTTCTTCGACAAGTCATCCATAGCAAGGCACGATTCCAGGGCCAGTGAGCACTTCATGGGCGTTTTCTGCAACTCACAAGGGAACCTCCCCATCGCACCCCCCTCAGATTTAGTTGCAAGTTGGCACAGTGGATAGGCCCTGAAAAACTGAACACAGATCAATCGAGAAAACAGGAAGAAGTTGTGTGGAACTATGAAAAATATAAGCAAAATATACAAACTGAATCTTCCATGCGTAAAATAGGCAACATCAAGGAGAGTGTAAGCTCAAGAGCGCCGTGGTCCCGTGGTTAGCGTGAGCATCTGCGGAAAGAAAGGTCCTTGGTTCAAGTCTACCTTCGAATGAAAAGTTTAATTTTTTATTTTCCGACAGTTATCAAAGATCAGGCAATCACACATAATTAACTTCGCTCTCCAAAATTCCAGGACATGTTCAGATTTGCTTGGACATATACAGGATTTGACGATCTACACACGGACAAATATGAAAACCTTAAAAAACATGTTTTGACAGAGCACAGGGAAAACTGTGCGACTGTGAAACTGTCGAATTCATTTGTTGCAGTTTATGTGACAAACTCTTATGTTTTCATCACTTTTTTGGGAATGATTATCGCATCCACAAGAAAACCTAAATCGGGCAAGGTAGAAGAATCTTTTTACTCATTCGCCAAGTGTACAAGTTAGGTGGGTCGACAACATATTCCTGTCATGTGACGCACATGCCGTCACCAGTGTCGTATGGAATATACCAGACGGATTTTCCTGTGGAGGAATCGGTTGACCTATGACCTTGCGATCAAATGTTTTCGGTTCCCATTGGAGAGGCACGTCCTTTCGTCTACTAATCGCACGGTTTTGTGGTGCGGTCGCAAAAAAACAGACACTTATTACAGGGAACAGAGACGTCAATGAATGAACAGACAGATCATAACTTTGAGAAAAGAAAAAAATTAAAATTTTCACTTGAGGGAATACTTGAACCAAGGCACTCTCGTTCCGCAGCTGCTCACGCTAACCAGGGGACTATGGCGCCCCTCAGCTCAAGTTCATCTTAATGTTGCCTATCTGGCGCATGGACTACTCAGTTTGTATATTTTGCTTATTTTTTTCATAGTTCCACACAACTTCTTCCTGTTTTCTCGATTGATCTGTGTTCAGTTTTTCAGGGCCTATCCACTGTGCTAACTTATAACTAAATTTGAGGGGGGTGCGATGGGGAAGTTCCCTTGTCAGACCAATGTCTTGGGAGGAAGTATTTGCCCAAAATGTTGTACCGTCTTTCCTGAAATATCTTCAGACACTAAGCAGATGTTGGTTACATTATTTGGTGTACTGCCTTGCAATGCGAATGCTTCGAACAGTTTACAGGTGGACAGAACAAGATCAGTCAGACTCTTGTGTCGTCTGAAGGAAACGGCCGCCGTATTGTGACGTCATCCGGACTTTGTCAGAGATCGCCAAGTTTAGTCGATGCGAATCCTGGTGTACTTTCGGTATATTAGCGAAACTTCCGTCATTTAACTTCAAATATGTAGCATTCCTCCATTACTGTTGACACTGTTCTCATATTTATTTTTAATTCTGCAGATTAATGATTAGAAATGGACAAAACTTACGCTTTTCGGGAGTAGTGTTTGGTGGTTTCTTGGCCGAGAACACGGCCAATTGCAGTCAACTTATTTCGTTGCCTAGGCAACGCTTACGTCGCTTTTCCTGAGCCCTGTTCCGATGCTTCTTTCAGTCGTGCCGATACAGGCAAGTCAACATGTGCCATGGATTGAACTCTTGTTGTATGCAAACGAAGGATACTAGTCGTTTGCTAAACTGGAGTATACACGACATGTAACAACTTTGTTTGCATCGACTACTATACGAGGTATGTTAAAAAAAGTAACGGGAATTTTTAATTTCGCATGAGTTAGTCCGATTCGCGCTAGAATTTCGTTGTTGTGTTGGTAGACACGTCTGAAAAGTATTTGTACCGTGTTTACCATATTGGATGTCTATTCTGTTCTAATCTGCCGAAAAGGTTACGTGTAATTGGTGGTATTGGCTTAATTTATTTTATATAAAATTGTTCCGAAATTTGCACTGAATTTTGCCAGCAAAATTTTATAATCGTTGGATATTGCTTTTGGTATGTCTGCCATGAGTACACCTAAGCTTTACAAGAGGTATAAACGTTCTGAAGAAAGCCGTGAAGATGTGGAAGATGTCGTGAAGATGCGGAAGATGACGAATGTCGTGGAAGCGCCGGCACATCATCAACCCAGGAAATCGTTCAAAAAGTGAAGAATGGTTACGAACGGATGCCGAATCACATGCAGACAAGTCTCTGATGGTGCTGACGTATCAGCTGCCTCATACCACGAAATTTTTTTCGGACGTTTTTCAATATGACAAGTGTGACAACAAAATGTACTCCACAGTTGTAGAATTTGGAATAAAAACAGCGACTAATGCAAGTTGTTCAGCAGTCGCTGAACGAAGTCAACAAAAATGCATAACTACACAAAAGTATTACAACAGGGGATGAAACATTTGCTTAGGGTTACAAAGTCGAATCTAAGCAAACCCGCTCCTGTGCAAATAAGAAGGTCATGTTCACAATGTTCTTCGATTTTAACGACGTAGTGCAGAATGAGTTGCTGCCAAAACGTCGAAAGATAAAAAAGGAGCCATACAAGTTCAACGCCGTCTGTGTGAAGCAATCCAAAAAAACGTCCGGATTTGTGACGAAACAGCTGATGGTTTTTGCACCACGATTATGCCTCTGGCAAGTGGTACGAAGAGCGCACACACACACACACACACACACACACACACACACAATCTGAAGACTACCGATACGAAAGCTAAATCATTGACTCGCTTGCACGATGTCGTATAGCGGACGTTTCTCGTCACGGAGGTAATTTCATGGACATTATCTTAACTGCTGCTGAGTGAAGCTTACCGAGAACATTGCGTTGCCAGCATCATCCACACCAGAGGAACGTGCAAAGAACTGCAGGAAAAATTGTCAAGGAGATCCACAAACACCCCTGTGACGTAAATCAAACATTTCTGACGTCAGTTGCTTGTTTATCGGTTTATAGCTTGGAGTTTGATGGCTACACCGTAAAAGAAGACAATATGAAGCACCGATCTAAACATTTCCACTCCGCAAAAACTACGGTAGCGAAGAGGAAGGCTTACCGCTGTGAATCGGACTCCGGTTCACACTCGCTTCGCATCTGTCAAACTCAGTTGCACTGGCTGATTGTGTGTGTGGTGTGTGGTGTGTGTGTGTGTGTGTGTGTGTGTGTGTGTGTGGAAGGGTGTCGGGGGAAAGGGGGATGTACCTTACTGTATTCTTCAGTCAGTGATTGGTAGAGCATTTTTGTAAGTAACGATCGAAACACAAACTGTGGCAGTTCTACACAGTACAGGTACATCTTGTGTTAGTGAACAGCTAACCGATGCACAGTTCCACTTGAAGATTGCCTACCTCATTAGCTTCCAGGTGAAAAAAAAAATTATTTTCAACACTTCAGACAATTACCCATCGATCTTAAAAATCTGAAATGAACTCATAATCTACTCCTCAAGAGGTACAATTTTACGTTAAAGGTTTAATTCAGTGAGACTAGTACTGCAGTTACAAACTATACATATTTCTTGAGACTGCGTAATTCAAGGCGCGCAAAGTACACAGACTATACTCGTCGAATATTTGAGAGTGATAGCACTTACCGTTTTCCAACGAACGTAACACAACTCTGAGACGTTTTCGAAACATTTTTTCGCTGATACAAGCGTTCAAAATAATGAAATAAAAAATTTATCGCTTACTACATTTTCGCAAGGGAGTTGGAAGAACAGTTGAACGGAATTGACAGTGTCTTGAAAGGAGCATATAAGATGAACGTAAAAAAAGCAAAACAAGGATAATGGAATGTAGTCGAATTAAATCAGGTGATGCTTAGGGAATTAGATTAATAAATGGAACTCTTAAAAGTAGGAGATGAGTTTTGTTATTTCAGCAGCGAAAAAACTGATGACGGTCGAAATAGACGGGATATAAAATGTAAACTGGGTTGGGAAGAAAAGCGTGTCTGAAGAAGAGAAATTTTTTAACATCCCGTATAGATGAAAGTGTGAGGAAGTCTTTTCTGAAAGTATTTGTATGTAATGTAGCCATGCATGGAAATGAAACATGGCAGATAAACAGTTCAGACAAGAAGAGAAGCTTTTGAAATGTGGTGCTACAGAAGAATGCTGAAGATTAGATGGGTGGATCACTAATGAGGAGGTACTGAATAGAACTGGGGAAAAGAGGAATTTTTGGGCAATTTGACAAGAAGAAAGAATCGGTTGGTTGCACACGTTCTGCTGCATCAAGGGATCACCAATTTAGTATTGGAGGGAAGGGTGGAGGGTAAAAATCGTAGAGGGAGGTCAAGAGATGAATACACTCAGCATATTCAGAAGAGATGAAGAGGCTTTTACAGGATAGAGTAGCATGGAGAGCTGCGTCATACCAGTCTTTAGACTGAAGACCACAACAACAACCGATCAATTTTAAAAATTTTAAATGAACTCATAGTCTACTCGTTAAGAGGTATAATTTTATGTTAAAGGTTTAAGTCAGCACTGCAGTTACAAACTATACTTATGTCTTGAGAACGCGTAACTCAAGGTGCGCAAATTACACAGACTATACTCGTCGAATATTTGAAAGTGATCACACTTAGCATTTTCCAGTGAACGAAACACAAAATTGGAGACGTTTTCGAAACATTTTCTCGCTGACACTGTCGTTAAAAAATAATGAAATAAAAAAAATAATTATCGCTCACTACATTTTCGCTTACATGTAGTAAAACTTAAGCAGCAGAGAGGACGTTTTAATTTATTACTTGTATACTACTGACTCCAGCTGCAACAGATTATTTAGATAGTATCCACATATACCACTGAATGTACCTGAAACACTATGTCATCATAGGACACATAGTTGAGCATATATAACGTAAGAAAAACTATACCTTCGTTGGTTTAAATAATAGGAGGTGTGGCTGATACTGCTCTTTTACTATGTATTTACCGTAATGCTGTGTTATTCATAAGTACCGCCGTAAACTTGTGGAATAACTACAATACATAAGGAAAATGAAGCAGGATTGAGTATCTCTGTAAGTTCCTGTTCGCAATACGTGCCGTGGGGCAGTTGCAGAATGTACCATGGTGGGCAGGCGTGTCATAAAATGGAGATAAATCTACTTCATATAGTCAGTGCCCCTTCATGACCAGATTTCCAAAGCGGGCTGCTGTGGTTATGTGACTGGGCAGCAGGAGCAGCAGCAGCGGCAACGAATTTAACTAAATGCATGCACGCACTGTACCGACATTAGTCATATGACAGAAGTATCGTCCATGTTGAACACCTGTAGACAGACAAAACGCCACGACGCTTGCGCATCGTTAGGAGCACACTAGTCTTGCATGATTTTCGGTACCGTACAGTAACAACAAGTGAATCAAAATCCCAGCCTATAGTTTGCTGGTTGTTACACCTGTTATTCATGTACTAGCATTTCACATTTGTAGTGGCTCATCTCGCACTGTGATCTTCTAATGTTAATCATTTACATATGTCACCTCGATAAATGTATTCCCGAAATTTCATTACTCTACATGAATCTTTTTCGGTGTTGTGATTTTTTTTTTTTTCCGTCAGTGTGTATCTTGAGGCTGTGTAACTGACGACACACAAATTACCCTCAGTATCTGAGAATGACTGAACTTACCGACTTCCACCAAACTTTGCAGATAATTTCAAACTCCCCGCAGAATAATGAAAGAAAAAAGTTGACGCTTTTACGTGTTGTTCGTGCAGCAATTTTTTTTAAAATCTTATGGGGCTTAACTGCTAAGGGCATCAGTCCCTAAACTTTCACACTATGTAACCTAAATTATCCTAACGACAAACACACATACCCATGCCCGACAGAGGACTCGAACCTCCGCAGTAAATGTAGGTGCAAAATTATGAAGTCGTACAACACGTGGTCCGCCGGCCGGAGTGGCCGAGCGGTTCTAGGCGCTACAGTCCGGAACCGCACTGCTGCTACGGTCTCAGGTTCGAATCCTGCCTCCGGCATGGATGTGTGTGATGTTCTTAGGTTAGTTAGGTTTAAGTAGTTCTAAGTTCTAGGGGACTGATGACCTCAGATGTTAAGTCCCATAGTGCTCAGAGCCATTTGAACCATTTTTGAACAACACGTGGTTCAGGAGATGTGACGTCATGAACACTGAGACGATTTTGAACTAGCTTTTTTTAAGAATGTTTAATAAACCTAATGGCCTTTCAACAAGAAATACTACGAAATATTTCATTTTGCTGACACTGAAAAGGAGAGGAAACTTGCAACATGCAGTAGCTGCTATGTACCTAACCTTCACAGTCCAAATGCATGAAAGACGCTAGTCAGGACATTCGATCTCAACATCGCAGTCATGTTGTACCTTCAGGTCGATGACTGAAGCATCAATCAACACGCTAGTTACTGGGAACGGCCGTGCCCCAAGATCTCAGTTTAAAATTCCACTGTTCAGGTATTAGACCGAAAACGTCCGTTCCTAACGACATTATGGGGGCCTACAACACAGAATAGTGGGGATGCAGACACGTTTGTTGAGAGCTTCAGTCTTGATTCCGTGGCTACACGGGCATAGTCAAAATGGAGAACCTGTAGTTCGAGCTCAGCTTTTATCTCGTTCCGACAGAGCTGTATCAGTGTATTAATTCTCACATAGCCAGACTGCTTCGGTAACGCATCTCTGATGCAGTACTTTATTTTGTTGTGCGTAAGGCGATTAACGTATGTCGTAGCAAGAGTTCATATTCTTTACTTGATGCCAAAACGAGGCATTTTACAAATCACAGTACCCAAACAACAAATAATTTACTTGATGGTTAAAACTGGAAACGGCCTTAATGTACTGACATAAGTAACAATAATTCGCGCGGGGTAACCGCGTGGTCAAGGGCGTCTTGCCACGGTCCGCACGGCTCCCTCCGTCGGAGGTTCGAGTCCTCCCTCGTGTATTGGTGTGTTTGTCGTCCTTAGGGTCAGTTAGATTAGATAGTGTGTAAGCTTAGGGACCGATGACCTCAGCAATTTGGTCTCTTAACACTTTACCAAAAATTAATTAACAATAAAGAGTTTTCTTTAGTGGAACAACGATTTTATCAGATTCGATTATTTTTTGTTTACTTGTGTTTACAGTCCTGCAGAATATCATAAATGACTACATTATCTACAAGGACTTTAATATAGAGACATTTTTATTCAGAACCGCGATTTCGACGTATTATACCAACAGCAGTGAAAAAAATAAACGCATGCTCATTGTTCTAAAAAAAAAAACGCACTTTATGCATTAACACTGCATTAGTTAGCTCGTATAAGGTCTGTTGCAGTGAAATAGAGTGCGCGGTCGATAAAAATGAAACTTATCACGAAAACTGTCGGTAACTATGTCACAGGCTAAGTGGTCAACTGAAGACGTGCCGTTATTCTGACCCTATTAGGTCACTTTTACGAAGAAATGAACGTCAAAGTGTGCCATGGTTCGGGAGATTGGCAGTGTTATCGCACTTTTTCGCTATTAACGCTGACATGTGCTACAATGCGTTTCTCCCCTTTCCACGAGGTACAGAGAAACATCATTACTCCACTTTTTGTTTATAGTGTTTTGTCTAACACCTTATTTCGATATGTCCAACAGAGTCTCAAATATAAGGAATTTTGTTGTTTAAGACAGTTGTCCAACACGAAATAAATTAACTCAGTCTACTATAGTACCACCTCTATACCTCCGCAGTTCAGGAGTGAGGAGGATTGAATCCTTTTTGTAATATAGCTCGTGTGCAAACACTTGTAACTTTGCCACTGAATACATGGTTCCTCGCCAAATTTCAATGAAAAAACCTTGTCGAGGAGTGAAGAGCACATGCCGAGTAGGAAAATCGTCTAACTGAACAAGACGCTACGCTGCTGAAACGTGAGCAAGCAGCTTCATTGTCAGAACAGCGAAATGGAGAGGAGGTTTCAGAACTGCTGCCTCCATGCCAGGCGTTCACGTCCACACCTGACAGCCTCGCTGTTCAGTGCGACAGCACTACGTCCTACGCTCCTCCAACGGTCAGAGACTGTACCCGTGTCACGTGCCCAGAGGACGGGACTAAATGCTAGATGTAGAGAGCATCACGGGGAAAAAAATTTCGCAAGAGCTTTAAAATTGTTTTTAAAGTTTGTCGTTAAGTACTTTCATTCACAGATAGGCATAATGTAGTCTGGATAGTTTGCATGTCGTAAGTTACACTGCTTAAAGACGGCTGTTCATCAGAGACAAGGGTGTCGTCAGAAGTGGTCCAGGGAAGTGTGACGGGACAGCTGTTGAATGAGATTTTCACTCTGCAGCGGAGTGTGCGCTGATATGAAACTTCCTGGTAGATTAAAACTGTGTGCACCGACCGAGACTCGAGCTCGGGACCTTTGCCTTTCGCGGGCAAGTGCTCTACCAACTGAGCTACCGAATCACGACTCACGCCCGGTCCTCACAGCTTTACTTCTGCCGGTATCTCGTCTCCTACCTTCCAAAGCTGTGAGGACCGGGCGTGAGTCGTGCTTCGGTAGCTCAGATGGTAGAGCACTTGCCCGCGAAAGGCAAAGGTCCCGAGTTCGAGTCTCGGTCGGTGCACACAGTTTTAATCTGCCAGGAAGTTTCATATCAGCGCACACTCCGCTGCAGAGTGAAAATCTCATTCTGGAAACATCCCCCAGGCTGCGGCTAAGCCATGTCTCCGCAATATCCTTTGTTTCAGGAGTGCTAGTTCTGCAAGGTTCGCAGGAGAGCTTCTGTAAAGTTTGGAAGGTAGGAGACGAGATACTGGCAGAAGTAAAGCTGTGAGGACCGGGCGTGAGTCGTGCTTCGGTAGCTCAGTTGGTAGAGCACTTGCCCGCGAAAGGCAAAGGTCCCGAGTTCGAGTCTCGGTCGGGCACACAGTTTTAATGTGCCAGGAAGTTACAACTTTAAAATTGTTTGTAAAGTTGGTCGTTAAGTGCTTTCATTCACAGATAGGCATAATGTAGTCTGGATAGTTTGCATGTCGTAAGTTACGCTGCTTAAAGACGAGTGTTCATCAGAGACAAGGGTGTCGTCAGAAGTGCCCCAGGGAAGTGTGACGGGACAGCTGTTGTCCTCTGCACACATTAACCATGTGGCGGACAGGGTTGGCGGCAACCTGCGGTTGTTCGCTGATGATGCTGCGGTATACGATAAGACGTCGAAGTCGAGTGACTGTAAGAAGGTACAAGATAGACAAAATTTCCAGTTGGCGTGATGAATGGCAGCTAGCCATAAATGTGGAAAAATGTAAGTTAATGCGGATGAGTAGGAAGAACAAGCCTGTAATGTTCGGATATACACTCCTGGAAATTGAAATAAGAACACCGTGAATTCATTGTCCCAGGAAGGGGAAACTTTATTGACACATTCCTGGGATCAGATACATCACATGATCACACTGACAGAACCACAGGCACATAGACACAGGCAACAGAGCATGCACAATGTCGGCACTAGTGCAGTGTATATCCACCTTTCGCAGCAATGCAGGCTGCTATTCTCCCATGGAGACGATCGTAGAGATGCTGGATGTAGTCCTGTGGAACGGCTTGCCATGCCATTTCCACCTGGCGCCTCAGTTGGACCAGCGTTCGTGCTGGACGTGCAGACCGCGTGAGACGACGCTTCATCCAGTCCCAAACGTGCTCAATGGGGGACAGATCCGGAGATCTTGCTGGCCAGGGTAGTTGACTTACACCTTCTAGAGCACGTTGGGTGGCACGGGATACATGCGGACGTGCATTGTCCTGTTGGAACAGCAAGTTACCTTGCCGGTCTAGGAATGGTAGAACGATGGGTTCGATGACGGTTTGGATGTACCGTGCACTATTCAGTGTCCCCTCGACGATCACCAGTGGTGTACGGCCAGTGTAGGAGATCGCTCCCCACACCATGATGCCGGGTGTTGGCCCTGTGTGCCTCGGTCGTATGCAGTCCTGATTGTGGCGCTCACCTGCACGGCGCCAAACACGCATACGACCATCATTGGCACCAAGGCAGAAGCGACTCTCATCGCTGAAGACGACACGTCTCCATTCGTCCCTCCATTCACGCCTGTCGCGACACCACTGGAGGCGGGCTGCACGATCTTGGGGCGTGAGCGGAAGACGGCCTAACGGTGTGCGGGACCGTAGCCCAGCTTCATGGAGACGGTTGCGAATGGTCCTCGCCGATACCCCAGGAGCAACAGTGTCCCTAATTTGCTGGGAAGTGGCGGTGCGGTCCCCTACGGCACTGCGTAGGATCCTACGGTCTTGGCGTGCATCCGTGCGTCGCTGCGGTCCGGTCCCAGGTCGACGGGCACGTGCACCTTCCGCCGACCACTGGCGACAACATCGATGTACTGTGGAGACCTCACGCCCCACGTGTTGAGCAATTCGGCGGTACGTCCACCCGGCCTCCCGCATGCCCACTATACGCCCTCGCTCAAAAGTCCGTCAACTGCACATACGGTTCACGTCCACGCTGTCGCGGCATGCTACCAGTGTTAAAGACTGCGATGGAGCTCCGTATGCCACGGCAAACTGGCTGACACTGACGGCGGCGGTGCACAAATGCCATTCGACGGCCAACACCGCGGTTCCTGGTGTGTCCGCTGTGCCGTGCGTGTGATCATTGCTTGTACAGCCCTCTCGCAGTGTCCGGAGCAAGTATGGTGGGTCTGACACACCGGTGTCAATGTGTTCTTTTTTTCCATTTCCAGGAGTGTACTAGCAATTCTGAGGTGGGCTGCTGCATTTGTTACCGGTAGGTTCGAACAAAACTTATGTGTTACTGAGATGCTTCGGTAACTTAACTGGGGATACATGGAGGTAAGGCGGCGTTCTTTTCGGGAAACACTATTGATGAAATTTAGAGAACCAGCCTTTGAAGCTGACTGCAGAACGATTCTGCTCCCACCAACACACATCGTGCGTAATGCCTACGAAGGTAAGTGAAATTAGGATGGAATAATCCACAGGTGCTAGCATTTGCAGACTATCTCGCCAGTCGTCTGCATGACGCTCATACACACCACATATAAAAATGTTAATAATATTCAAAAAGATACGACTCATAAAGCAGCGAATAGTCTTCCTCAGTGTTCAAACTCTCTCCGCATAAAATACCATCGGAATCGGTAAAGCGGTGGATTCGTGAAAATGTAAGAGAGTGAGTTACTTTTGCAATTAATAGAACTGGTGCCGGCCGGTGTGGCAGAGTGGTTCTAGGGGCTTCAGTCTGGAACCGCCCGACCGCTACGGTCGCAAGTTCGACTCCTGCCTCGGGCGTAGATGTGTGTGATGTCCTTAGGTTGTTTAGGCTTAAGTAGTTCTAAGTTCTAGGGGACTGATGACTTCAACTGTTAAGTCCCATAGTGCTCAGAGCCATTTCAACCATTTGAATAGAACTGGTATTGGTATGGAAATATGGTTTAAACACGTTGAGAATTGAATAACCATTGTACTGATTATGTTGAATCATATAAAGTAGAACATATCAACCAATAAAAGTATTTCACAAATAACATAAAGTTCAAAAATGAAACAGTAAATAACTTATTCAGAGAGAAAATATTTTTCCTCTATTTGCGTAATAATCTTCAAATCAGTGTATATCTTGTACTACACATTTTGTCAAGTAGCCTATCTTCTTCATCAGTGTTCAAGCTATCTTACTCCAATTTTTATGGATATCGGTCGAGCGGTGTAGTCGTTTCTTTCGGATCTGTAGTATTATAATAGAAGTATGGACTGGCGTTGAAGATTGTACACTCATGTTTATATAAAAAAAAGAAAAAAAAAGAACAGAACACTTCGAACTTCTAGTGATAGGACGTTCACATCCACGGGACGAGTAAGTTAGTATGTTCTTCAGAACTGTATTACAGGGTTATTACAAATGATTGAAACGATTTCATAGCTCTACAATAACTTTATTATTTGAGATATTTTCACAATGCTTTGCACACCCATACAAAAACTCAAAAAGTTTTTTTTAGGCATTCACAAGTGTTCGATATGTGCCCCTTTAGTGATTCGGCAGACATCAAGCCGATAATCAAGTTCCTCCTGCACTCGGCGCAGCATGTCCCCATCAGTGAGTTCGAAAGCATCGTTGATGCGAGCTCTCATTTCTGGCACGTTTCTTGGTAGAGGAGGCTTAAACACTGAATCTTTCACATAACCCCACAGAAAGAAATCGCATGAGGTTAAGTCGGGAGAGCGTGGAGGCCATGACATGAATTGCTGATCATGATCTCCACCACGACCGATCCATCGGTTTGTAGCAGTTGTAAACGGTAAGGCTTCTGCTTTAGCCTTTTCCGTAAGATTTTCCAAACCGTCGGCTATGGTACGTTTAGCTCCCTGCTTGCTTTATTCGTCGACTTCCGCGGGCTACGTGTGAAACTTGCCCGCACGCGTTCAACCGTTTCTTTGCTCACTGCAGGCCGACCCGTTGATTTCCCCTTACAGAGGCATCCAGAAGCTTTAAACTGCGCATACCATCACCGAATGGAGTTAGCAGTTGGTGGATCTTTGTTGAACTTCGTCCTGAAGTGTCGTTGCACTGTTATGACTGACTGATGTGAATGCATTTCAAGCACGACATTACGCTTTCTCGGCTCCTGTCGCCATTTTGTCTCACTGCGCTCTCGAGCGCTCTGGCGGCAGAAACCTGAAGTGCGGCTTCAGCCGAACAAAACTTTATTTCTACGTATCTGTAGTGTGTCGTGACCATATGTCAATGAATGGAGCTACAGTGAATTTATGAAATCGCTTCAATCATTTGTAATAGCCCTGTATGTCGGCCCGCGGGTTAGAGGTCAACATCGATATCGCATCGCAACACCATTTACCGACAAAATGTGCCTGCGGCTCTCGTTGTCGCTGTAAACAGCAGGTAATAGGACAGTCTGAATTGAAAAGTCGTGCAGAACGCCTCGCAGACGTATGTACGAACCGTAGCGTCAGATCAGTGAGTTTGGAAGAGGGCGCGTTATTGACACGAGAGATTGTGATGGATCCACCTGGGAAACAGCGGCTCGTTTGGGACAAAGTGTTTCGATTGTGCAACCGGTGTGTGCCGAATGGTTCAAAGAAGGCCGTAGAACACGACGAGATGCATCATGTCGCACTACCCAGACCACGCACGAGAAGATCGACACCTCATCCGAATGGCGATGCAGGGCAGGTGTGCGTCCACCTCGGCTCTTGCGCAACGGTGGAATTGTATCACACCGTACACTGCCAGGGGTGACAGTCCGTCGCCGTTTATTACGGCATGGGTTACGTGCGCGCCCTCCACTTCTCCTCCTGTCTTTGATGAATGTCAGAAACATGCTAGACGGCAATGATGTATAGAACGACGTCATTGGGGACAGGAATAGCACCAGATAGGATTTTCGGCGAATTCAGGTTCTGTTCTTTTCTTTATGATAGCCGCATATTGGTTTGCCCCAGACAGGGGGAGTAGCGTCACAGTGACTGCATTTGCATAAGACATACAATGACAACTCAAGGCCTTGTGGCGTGGGGTGCTATTGGGTACAACCACGAATCACAAATGGTGCGTGTCCAGGGCACTGGGACCACTGTAAGCTGCGACACTTGGCCATACCCTTTCTGGATTACTCCCCAGATGATATTTTTCGGCAAGACAATGCACGACCACATGTTGCTGCACAAACACGTGCCTTCCTGGTGTCACAGGATGTCAGCCTTTTGCCCTGGCTCGTCAGATCTCCAGAAATGTCGCCAATCGATAATTGATGGGGTATGGTCAAAGGATGGGTGCAGTGCTGTGGCCCAATGCCAACCACCACAGATGACCTTTGAAACCAAGTGAATGCAGCATGGACGGCAATACCACAGGACGCTATTTGCACCTTATACACGTCAATGCCATCACGCATGGAGCAAGTTATGACGTCCGACAGTGGACCCTGTGGCTACTAGGCAAGAGGACACATGTTGAACCCAGGTGACTGAAAAGCTACTCACTTCTGCAGAACATACTAATGTACATGTCCTGTGAATATGAGCGTCCTGCCGGCCGCTGTGACCGAGTGGTTCTAGGCGCTTCAGTCCGGAACCACGCGGCTGCTACGGTCGCAGGATCGAATCCTGCCTCGGGCATGGATGTGAGTGCTGTCCTTAGGTTTAAGTAGTTCTAAGTGTAGGGGACTGACGACCTCAGATGTTAAGTCTCATAGTGAGTAAAGACATTTGAACCATTTTGAATGAGCATCCTATTCTTAGTTCTTGAAGGTGTCCTGTTTTTCTGACCATGAGTGTATAAGCATTGTATTACAGCTGTTACCTTCGGATGCGTTCGCGTATCAGTAAAACGAAATGAAATGTGCGTGTGGCTCTATTGGCCAGGAGAGCCCGGTTGTGATGTATGCAATCTTGGTGTAAGTCTTTTAATTTGACTCCTCTTGGGTGGCCTGCGTGAATCAGTGGTTGATACGAACGAAAGTCCTGACACGGTCAGAAAGTCCTGACACGGTCAGAAAGTCCATGGCGCGAATTTGTCCGGCAGTAGCGTGACATGGTAATATAACAGTGCAAATGATCAGATTCCTCGTCGATCCTCTGATGCATCAGCCATTCTATGACCTACAGCACCTTCGCAACGTCCTGGAAGCAGGGACTCATACAACCATCACCCAAGAAGGAATCTGCCAAACAACCTTGCGACTACAGGCCCATTTACATTCTACCAGCGTTATCAAGGCTTTGGAATACATAGTCCGTGAGCAGCTTACCAATCATTTAACGTCAAGTAACCTTTTAGATGAATCCCAGTCAGTTTTCCGACAAAACTGTAGCATGACGATCGCTCTCATAAAAGTGATCGACGAACTGAGACAAGCTATGCACAAACAACCGACGACTAATAAGTGCTTTTTGGATTACAGCGAGTCTGTCGACTATCATTCTACGTGCTAAACTCTCGAGCCAAAGTTTTCTTCAAGTGCTGTACAGTGGTTCAACTCATACCTTACATCCCACTAATAGTGTATAATGTTCGAAATTAAAAGGTCGCACAAGGATCAGTACTGGGCCCATCACTGTTCTCATTACATGTTTAAGATGTGTCAACTATTCTCTCCCATTGCAAGTATCACCTATATTCTGACGACCTTCAGTTATATCTAATACGTGGAGGCCACGACATTGGGATCACGGATTTACTTCAAACTTGTACACCTTTAATAGACCATTAATACAACATACTGTGTAAGTAGTACGGTACGTTACTCTGGGAATTCCAAGAAATTAGTAAAAGAATGTTTTAAGTGTCTGTTATGTAACTGATGTATCTGTGCGAAGATACGGGGTGTAAGAAGTCATTGCGGACGAGATGATGGTTCGAATCCCGCCAACACTTACTTTTTTTTATATATTTTTTTTTCATCGTTGGTCACATTAGTTAATTTCTGTGACATTGCAAAGGTAATATAATGAAAAAAGCCACGTGCTTTTTCATGAAGTTGTAGTGAATATCATATGTTATTTGACTACTTTCTATTTGTAATTAAATTTTCAAGGACAAGGGACAGGCTTGGAAAGCCCACGACAAACCTCGATAAATAATGAAGCGAATAGCGTTATTCACAGTCATTAACATAGTGCATCACAATGTGCCAGACCACAAGGGTGGTGTAGAATTGCTCGTCGGATGTGTACTCGACATCACACGTGGTAGGATGGTATTCGTCACGCAAACATGGAAAACATAATTTGAAATTCAGTTCAATAGTCAATACAAATACACTTTTTTTTCATTACATTACCTCTCAGATGTCATATATATTAAATAATACGACTAGTAATGAGAAAGAACATTAATTATTGAGTTGAGCTGCAGTCGAACTGTCTCCTGATATATGTTCGTCTTACAAAGCTCGAACGCTAACCAATTGACCACCATGAATTCTAACCAGCAACTACGCCACATAATAGACACGTAAAACGTCTCTCGAGGTTTTCTCGGCATGCCAGAGTGTTGCACCTTACTACTTGCACATTATGTTGTTTTAATGGCCTACTAAAGACGATCAAAGTCTGAAGAAATCTGTGATCCTAACGTCATCGCCTTCCCTTGTAAGTGCAAGTTCAACCAACTTGTGCCCAGCCGTCCAACACGTAAATGCCGATTTACACTACTGGTCATTAAAATTGCTACACCAAGAAGAAATGCAGATGATAAACGGGTATTCATTGGACAAATATATTATACTAGAACTGACATGTGATTACATTTTCACGCAATTTGGGTGCATAGATCTTAAGAAATCAGTACCCAGAACAACCACCTCTGGCCGGAATAACGGCTTTGATACGCCTGGTCATTGAGTCAAACAGGACTTGGATGGCGTGTACAGGTACAGCTGCCCAAGCAGATTCAACACGATACCACAGTTCATCAAGAGTAGCGACTGGCGTATTGTGACGAGCCAGTTCCTCGGGCACCATTGACCAGACGTTTTCAATTGGTGAGAGATCTGGAGAATGTGCTGGCCAGGGCAGCAGTCGAACATTTTCTGTATCCAGAAAGGCCCGAACAGGACCTGCAACATGTGGTCGTGCATTATCCTGCTGAAATGTTGGGTTTCTCAGGGATGGAACGAAGGATTGAGCCACGGGTTGTAACACATCTGAAATGTAACGGCCACTGTTCAAAGTGCGTCACTGTGAACAAGAGGTGATGGAGACGTGTAACCAATGGCACCCCATACCATCACGCCGGGTGACACGCCAGTATGGCGACGACGAATACACGCTTCCAATGTGCGTTCACCGCGATGTCGCCAAACACGTTTGCAACCATCATGATGCGGTAAACAGAACCTGGATTCATCCGAAAAAATGACGTTTTCCCATTCGTGCATCCAGGTTCGTCGTTGAATACACCATCGCAGGCGCTTCTGTCTGTGATGCAGCGTCAAGGGTAACCGCAGCCATGGTCTCCGAGCTGATAGTCCATGCTGCTGCAAACGTCGTCGAACTGTTCGTGCAGATGGTTGTTGTTTTGCAAACGTCCCCATCTGTTGACTCAGGGATCGAGACGTGGCTGCACGATCCGTTACAGCCATACGGATATGATGCCTGTAATCTCGACTGCTAGTGATACGAGGCCGTTGTGATCCATCACGGCGTTCCGTATTACTCTCCTGAACTCAACGATTCCATATTCTGCTAACAGTCATTGGATCTCAAACAACGGGAGCAGCAATGTCGCGATACGATAAACCGCAATCGCGATAGGCTACAATCCGACCTTGATCAAAGTCGGAAACGTACGCATCTCTCCTCTTTACACGAGGCATCGCAACACCGTTTCACTAGGCAACGCCGGTCAACTGCTGTTTGTGTATGAGAAATCGGTTGGAAACTTTCCTCATGTCAGCACGTTGTAGGTGTCGCCACCGGGGCCAACGTTGTGTGAATGCTCTGAAAAACTAATCATTTGCATATCACAGCATCTTATTCCTGTCGGTTAAATTTCGCGTCTGTAGCACGTCATCTTTGTGGTGTAGCATTTTTAATGGCCAGTAGTGTAGTTACCTTACCTGAGCGGGCGCATGACAAATGTTTGAATCAACCCATCTAAAACGAAAGCAACGTTATTCGTTCACAGAAGACTTATTACCAGGCATGGAATCTATTCCATCATTAATCCTGAACGGTACAGAAATAACCTTCTATACTTCCGCAAAGAACTTGAGGTTAATTCCGAAGCATCACTTAGACTGGACTGAAAACACAACTGCAATGTGTAAGAAGCTGTCAGCGTCACTTCATTCACTATAGAAAAATATTTACTTTCTAGCTTAAATAGAAGCTGGTAGAGTCGCTGATACTCCCCATACTTGATTATGGCGATGCTATTCTCCAAAGACGTTCGTACGAAAAACGACGCAGGCTAGAACTGTCGATTAATGCATGTATGCGATACTTTTGTGACGTACGCTATTTCGACCCTATCACTCCTGCATACGAGTAATTATCGGGCCGCGCGCCGGTAAGCGTGGAACCCACCGTACTCTGTGTCTGCTCTTTCGTCTTCTCATCCGTTGCACTCCAGTTCACCTTCAACTCTTACATTGCAGTCTGAACATCACAGAAGTAGTAATCGTTCTCAACCAAGCAAAATACACTCTGTACCATGACGTAACACTACCACATTTTTCTAAATCCTCTTCTATGTCGGGAGCCGGACTCTGGAATAATCTTCCACACAAAACCAGGGAAATTTATTTCCTTCCCAACTTCAACTGACAGTTAATGGCCCACCTATGCATGTCTCTCATTTACTAGTCTGCAGCTCACTCTCTTCAATCCCCATCCCCCACAACTTTTCCATCCTCTTTTTTTTTTTTAACTATGGATTTGTAGTTTTAGCTTGACGATGTCGACTATAGACAAACGGTAGTTACTTTTATTCTCAAGAAAGTTGGGTTATCCCGACTGAAACCTAGGTAGATCTAGGTAAACTTTGCAACCGAGGCTGTTGGTTTTTAAAATTAAGATTAATATTTTATACAGTTGCTGACAGGGCCGCGAAATGTTGAAAATATTTTTCCCTCCTTGTTGGCGGAGTTCTTTCTTTAAATTCAGTGTTTGCTTTAGACCTTCCGCTTCTATAATACCAAACGTGTAGTCAGATGTGCAATGCTCATCGGGACTACTATTAATGTGCTTTATTATTATGATCATTGTTATTAGTGTCTACTATAATTTCCATTATAATTATTGTCAGTCGCCATTATCTTCATTATTTGTGTCAGTTTTATTATTGTTATCATGACTATCTTTGCTGTGAATGTTTTTGTAAAATCTTTGAGACGTTTCGTTCCTGGTCATATGTAAGAGAGGGCCCTAAGTTTCTAATGAGGTCAGGGTAAATAACCAAAAAATAATAAAATCATTAATAATAATAGAAATAATAATAAAGTTGTACTGTTCCACCTCTTCTTTTCCGAAATGCTGCTCTCAATTTGTTCATCTCCAGGAAGAGGTTTTGTGGTGTCACCGCCAGACACCACACTTGCTAGGTGGTAGCCTTTAAATCGGCCGCGGTCCATTAGTATACGTCGGACCCGCGTGTCGCCACTGTCAGTGATTGCAGACCGAGCGCCGCCACACGGCAGGTCTAGACACACTTCCTAGCACTCGCCCCAGTTGTACAGCCGACTTTGCTATCGATGCTACACTGACAAATACGCTCTCATTTGCCGAGACGATAGTTAGCATAGCCTTCAGCTACGTCATTTGCTACGACCTAGCAAGGCGCCATTAACAGTTTATATTGAGATTCAAATTATGTATCATCAAGAGGGATGTTCTACAATTATGGATTAAAGTTAAGTATTCCAAGAGCTTCGTACTTTATTTATTAGACTCAACTCCTTTAACTCTTCCAGACCTCACGCCAGCCTGCGTGAGCTTAACGCGTGCATTTCGGCCTCCTCTAGCTATACGTTGTTGGCTCTTCTGCCAACACATCAGGTTTCCCAATATTTATCGATTTTCTAAGTATTTCTTTCTTTCGCTTGTGCCTTTGTCCCGTAGGTACGCAGGGTCAGCTTGGTTAATCGGATTTGGCAATGTTAGATTAAGGAGTGACCGGATGCCCTTCCTGCTGCCACCCCGTATCCCCCCCCCCCCCCCCAGGACGGAATTAGTGTACCCCAACTGTCTGCGACGAGTGCAATCCATGGAATAATTCGAAAGTGTTCCGATGTCTCCGAGCCATGTAACTGAGGCGGGACATGGGGATCAGCCCCGGGATTCACCAAGGGGGATGTGGAAAACAGCCTAAAAAGCCACATCCAGGCTGGCCGGCACAGTGACAGTAGTCGTTAATCCGCCGGGCGGATTCGATCCGGGGCCGGCGCGCCTACCTGGGTCCACGAAGCAGTGCATTAGCGCTGTCGATTTTCTAAGTATCGAGTGTACGAAAGCCACATTCCAGGAATTCTGGGTTTAAATTTGCAGGATTTTCTTCGGTTGACTAACAGTTCGATTAGCTCGATTCTTTCAGGTGAAATCTGGAAAGTAAAATCGATTGGAGGGAAGGCAGGAGACAGTGGAAGGATACTCACCTTGCAGCCTCTGGACGAGAGAGTACATCCTGGAGGAGTGACCTCGAGCAGCGTGTCGGCGTCCTCAGGGGGTGCTGGGAGGGGAGCGCAGCCAGGGACCGCTACCACGGCTGGGCACTACGCACTCTGCACCACAGCACAGCACTGACCGGCGGCAAATCCCACTACACGAGAGCGGACAGGTAGGCACGCGCCGACGAGCCGTCGCCTCATCTACCGTGACGGAGGTGGTCGATTAACTCCCGACCTCCGATGACAACCTCGCTATCGGCGCGGTACCAGCGTACGGAATTCGCGGCGGGTACGGGCGGTGAGCGACACCCTGGGGCGTAATCGCGGCCGGCGCGCGGCTAGCGGTCTGGTCCCGAGTGTGACGGGGCGCCGCAGCCGCAGCCGCAGCCGCAGCCGCAGCCGGTGACCCGCCGGCCGGCGCGGCGCCAGATAGCCAGCCGGCCGGCTGATAAGCGCGCAGCCTCTCTCCAGCCGGCGGGTCACCACCCCGGCCGCTGCCCACTTCCGCGTCGGCTTGTAACCTCCCCCTCACTTATCGACCTTAATGATAGTGAAAAATTAAACCACGTGTATGTTGTTGTGGTCTTCAGTCCTGAGACTGGTTTGATGCAGCTCTCCATGCTACTCTATCCTGTGCAAGCTTCTTCATCTCCCAGTACCTACCGCAACCTACATCCTTCTGAATCTGCTTAGTGTATTCATCTCTTGGTCTCCCCCTACGATTTTTACCCTCCACTCTGCCCTCCAATACTAAATTGGTGATCCCTTGATGCCTCAGAACATGTCCTACCAACCGATCCCTTCTTCTGGTCAAGTTGTGCCACAAACTTCTCTTCTCCCCAATCCTATTCAATACTTCCTCATTAGTTATGTGATCTACCCATCTAATCTTCAGCATTCTTCTGTAGCACCACATTTCGAAAGCTTCTATTCTCTTCTTGTCCAAACTATTTACCGTCCATGTTTCACTTCCATACATGGCTACACTCCATACAAATACTTTCAGAAATGACTTCCTGACACTTAAATCTATACTCGATGTTAACAAATTTCTCTTCTTCAGAAACGCTTTCCTTGCCATTGCCAGTCTACATTTTATATCCTCTCTACTTCGACCATCATCAGTTATTTTGCTCCCCAAATAGCAAAACTCCTTTACTACTTTAAGTGTCTCATTTCCTAATCTAATTCCCTCAGCATCACCCGACTTAATTCGACTACATTCCATTATCCTTGTTTTGCTTTTGTTGATGTTCATCTTATATCCTCCTTTCAAGACACTGTCCATTCCATTCAACTGTTCTTCCAAGTCCTTTGCTGTCTCTGACAGAATTACAATGTCATCGGCGAACCTCAAAGTTTTTACTTCTTCTCCATGGATTTTAATACCTACTCCGAAATTTTCTTTTGTTTCCTTTACTGCTTGCTCAATATACAGATTGAATAACATCGGGGAGAGGCTACAACCCTGTCTTACTCCCTTCCCAACCACTGCTTCCCTTTCATGTCCCTCGACTCTTATAACTGCCATCTGGTTTCTGTACAAATTGTAAATAGCCTTTCACTCCCTGTATTTTACCCCTGCCACCTTTAGAATTTGAAAGAGAGTATTCCAGTCAACATTGTCAAAAGCTTTCTCTAAGTATACCACGTGTACCTAATGGAAATTTGGGAAAAGCAATCGTCACCGAGGTTATGACTACGAAGTCTTTCGCGACGGAGTCCTTGCATAAAAAGTTCTCGGTTTTACTTGCCGTGTCAAATTTGGATAAAATCCCTTTTTTTTTTTTTTAGCTTTCGATGACTACCTCCGTCATCCTCGTCAGGGGTAAAACTGACTGTCGTGGACCGGTGAGGCTTCCGCTTTTATAAGCAGTGGACGGCTTCTCATTGGCTGGATGACGTCACGGTGAAACCGATGCGTACTGAGGTGGCGGCCTCTATATCCATAGATTTTGTTTGCGCGCTTTATCCAGCGTTGCTTGCAGCGCCATCCATCGCAACAGGCGGAGAACTGCGAGGAATGTAAGAAGTCTCCCTCTGCGCTCTTTCTATGTCAATTGCGCGCTTCCATGCATTGCTGAGTGCATAACCGGAATCTCTGTTGAAATTATTTTCACAGAGTCTAATTTCAACTGCTTCCCTGATGACAGAGTCCCAATAGTTTGAAGCGTGAGCAAGTAGTCTTGTTTCATCGAATAAATTTTATCCAAATTTGACGCGGCAAGTAAACCGAGAACTTTTTATGCAAAGTCACCGAGGTTAATTTGTCGGTAAAGAGGGAGGAAAGGGTTACATGTAAATGAAAGGAAAAATGCTAATGAAACTGGTGGAAATTAATTTTGGAAAAGGGGTAAAGTTAATAAAGAAAGTAAATGTGCGGCCGTTACGTTAACAATTAACTAGCGGTAATTAGATATTTGAGATTTGGGGGAAATTACGGTCGCCAGTCCTAAGGACAATTACTATAGTAACTGAAAAAGAAAGGTTATTACACATATAATTAGCACTAGAA
Organism: Schistocerca cancellata; assembly: GCF_023864275.1. Classification (NCBI taxonomy): domain Eukaryota; kingdom Metazoa; phylum Arthropoda; class Insecta; order Orthoptera; family Acrididae; genus Schistocerca; species Schistocerca cancellata. Next base: position 496,980,304 of record NC_064634.1, read on the forward strand.
GCGTGGCAACTGAGGGTTGACACGTGTGGTGTGAAAACTGAAAGTTTGTCAGAAGTAATAAATTTCGCTACACTCTGCCATAATTTAGCAAAATAATTAATAAAACCGAAAAATCGAAAGTTAATTTAGTGATTGAAGTTAATAGTGAGCTTTCTTTCTGAAGCACACCGAAAATACGGTTAGTCTTGGACTACCTCAACAATCATTTCAAAAACTACTTGAATCTACGCAATTTAGAAATAAGACATTTAACTTTGAACTTGAATTAAATGATTCTGAACAATTAACAATAGCAAAATTTAGTACGTACCAAGCTGAGCTGCAGTCACAGGTAAGCTAAAATACGGTAACAAAACTAGCACTCTTAATTCGTGCTTGTGTAATCTAAGTATTGTAGCCAGCTATGAATACTTTAACTGAACTTTGAAATTAAAGTAGTGAAATGGAATGATTGTATTTTAATGCTGGCGTCTGAATTTGAACGACACTCGGGTTCATTCCGGAAAAGGAAGGGACCCTGCTTGGTAATGCAATTGGGACAATGAGCAACAAAGGTTCATGCTAAGTTGCTGTAATTTTGTGATGCAACAATTTTAAAAGTTTGAAAAGCTGAGGTGTGCCATACAGTTCTAAAACTTTACGTGCTTCCAGTCTTCCTTGTTGGTTGATGAAGGTTTGAAGCCGTCGATCGAGGAGGTGGCGACAGTCACTCATTGTCGGCCGTCGCTGTTGCTGAAGCTGGATGTTGGCGCGCCTTCTTCTCGACACGGTCACCAGACGAAACGGGCTCTTGATGTGCGCCAGCTAATGCTTCCCGTCTGCGACACCGTGTCAGAAACTATCCTCGGAAGTCGAGCGCAATTACATGCTGCCAAACCCCGAAAGCGCGGCAACTCGCGGGAGCTTCACACAACACACCTGCTCCACTAGCTACTCCCGTCAGACTCCCCCTGCCCGCACTCCACGCGGCAGAGTTAACACTACCAAAGACCCTACACACTTTGATTCTTCACACGACCTATCGATGTAATCGTTCGATAGCAGTTTTCCCTAGGCAAGACCCAGCGTAAAAATACAAATAATATTTACGAAACAAACCAATTATATATCGACATAAATGCATAAATATATATAAACAATTACAATATGTAAAGACACAGAAATGTCATATATTCAGGTAACAAAAATAAGGCAAACAAATTTATTGTACAACAGCTGCAAATAGGAGGATATGCATTTCCCGCGTTACAGGCTGCGTCCTCTGGCCCCCTGCTCAGCCACCCGGTCAACCGCGTGCGTTCCCACCTGGCCGCCTTGCCGGCTGCGGTCGCACCACACGCAAGTAGACGCACGCGCGCTACGCCAGTGATCGAGCTGCAGCTCGTACTTTACTCATCAACAATGGTACCTTACGAACTCTGCGATACCAGCGGGTATCGGTATCTTCGTTTACGTATAATTAGGCACACATAAACACATGGTCATAAAAAATAATTATTTCACTCACAAGCTGCGACATCGTCGCGAAAAAACACAGTGACCCGTATATGTAATAAGTTTCATGTTGTTGTTTTGCTGGCAACATGACTTGTGCATGTGTCCGCAGCTCGTGGTCGTGCGGTAGCGTTCTCGCTTCCCAAGCCCGTGTTCCCGGGTTCGATTCCCGGCGGGGTCAGGGATTTTCTCTGCCTCGTGATGACTGGGTGTTGTGTGATGTCGTTAGGTTAGTTAGGTTTAAGTAGTTCTAAGTTCCAGGGGACTGATGACCATAGATGTTAAGTCCCATAGTGCTTAGAGTCTAGTCTGACTCGTGCATGTGATGTGATTTATATGTATTTGACGATGCTGGCGCTGATTCCGCATTTAACAGTTGACTATGCCACTATGACTGCAGTGCATTAGGACTTTGTTTTTATGAGACAGATCCGATTATGGTCATTAAAGACGGAAACCGGTAATCTGTTAAACAGAAAAGATTGTGACCATAGATGTAAATTAAAGGAAACTGAATTATTTCACTCTTAAGTGTTTATATTCCACTTATTTAAAACAGCGGCAAAGCGCTTCTACACAAAATTTAGTAAATTTATTTCTGTGGTTCTTCCGTTTCTCCCAGCATACTTTATGACGAAATAGTTCACGGTTGAACAGCTTGGTGTTGGTGTGAACGGGCTCAATATTTCGACCACGTTACCATCATCAGGTGGCCTCTCCAGCCCACATTCTGCTGGCTTCTCGAGGCAGCTATGTAATGAAGGTTTTACTACTTAGCATTTCCTTCTTCATGGGGTCAACAAGGACGGTAGGTTCTGGACTTCTGTTTTTTGGTGTTGATCAGATGTGTTTGTGGGACAGTAGATGGTAACTTCTAGGTGCCAAAGATGAACGGATGGGGGCGAGGCCCCGGTGACCTAGAGGTCAAGCAGTGCGAGGGGACGCCTATGCGGCCCGCGCTGTTGGTGTGGTTCCCCCAGTCGCCTGATGAGGGGGTTGAAGGAAGACTCCAGTTTATCAGAAAATCGACGGGCGATGACTCGATGGCGCTGCACGACCTCCAGCTCGTCGGCGGCGTCATGGAGGTAACGATGCGGGAAACGCGCCGGAACATGATAAACTCTACGCAGGATCTTGTTCTGTAGCGTCTGCAGCCGATGAAGATAGGAGGGGGCCGCACCGCCCCAGACTTCACAGGCGTAGTCGAAGATCGGGCGAAGGTAAAGCCGGAAAATAAGGAGACCATTCGCGACAGATAAAGCAGAATGCTCGGTCAACACAGGGTAGAGAGCACCCAGGCGGCAGTTGATTTTAGCGCGGACGTCTTCAATATGGAGCCTCCAAGTCAGCTTCTTGTCCAGGAGGACGCCAAGGTATTTCATCGTCGCTCGCCATGGGAGGTCTGTATCGTAGAGACGCAGCTGGCGGCGGGGCATCGACCTCTTCCAGGTGAAAACGATGGCGTGCGTCTTGGCGGGGTTGCATCCGATACGCCATTTGGCAGCCCAGTCTTCCAACGCGGTGCAGGCACTCTGCAGTCGGGGGACTAAGACCTCGGTCCATCGGCTGCGAGAGTAGATGACCGTGTCGTCTGCATAAACGGCCTTCTCCACACGAGGTACCGTTGGAATGTCAGACGTGAAGATGGTGTACAACACGGGCCCAAGGACAGAGCCCTGGGGAACCCCCGCAGCAATGGGGCGTACCGTGGAGAGCGCGTCACCCACCTTAACAAAAAAGGTGCGGTCCCGGAGATAGGAGGCGAGAAGCTTCACCAGGTGGACCGGGAAGCCGAAGTGGCGAAGTTTCCAGAGCAGACCCTCGTGCCATACGCTGTCGAAGGCCTTCTGAACATCAAGGAAGACAGCCCCACAGAACTCCCGCCGGTTGAAGGCTGTGGTGATGTAGTCGACGACACGAAGGACCTGCTGAGCGGTAGAGTGCCCAGGCCGAAAGCCAAATTGCTCTGGCGGCAAGATGGCGTGACGGTGAATGATGTGCCGGAGCCGTCGGAGGAGGAGGCGCTCGAACAACTTGCTGACATGCGGCAGCAGACTGATAGGGCGATAACTGGAGGGCGACGTCCTGTTTTTCCCCGGTTTAGGCACTGCGACCACAATGGAGTGCTTCCAGGCCCGGGGGTAGACGGCAGATGTAAGCACCCAGTTGAAGAAGGCCGCCAGGTAGACGACCGCCGACCAGGGGAGGTGCTTCAGGACTCGGCCCGTGACGTCATCCTGGCCAGGAGCCTTTGATGCTGGGAGTTGCCAGACGCCTTCCAGGACTTCCTCCGGTGTGATGCGGGGGACTTGGTCGTCATCGTCGACATCGGCGGAGCGAAGGAGGGCAGCGACGTCGCCATGGATGGTGTCGACACGCTGGGAGTCCACCCGATCTTCCAGGGGACGAAAATTCCGCTCGAACCCGTCCGCTATCATGTCGGCTTTGTCGGCGGGGCTGTACGCCGTCCGGCCATCGACCGAGGGGGGCGGCATGCGGGAGCGCCGGTTCGTCAGCTGCCGGAGGGACTGCCATCCTAAAGGATCCGGCGTAAATGACCGAAGTTTGCTCGCCCAGAGCAGGTTGCGATGATCAGCGATCCCCGCCTTTATATCCCGACGTAGCTGATTGATCCTCCTCTTCAAGGCAACATCCCGAGTGATCCGCCATTCCCGGTTCAATCTGTTGCGAGTGCGGATCATAGCGAGGAGATGTGGCGGCAGATCAGGCGTCCGAAGAGTGGGAGGCCTCGGCGGTGGGGTGGAGGCATGCAGCGCATCATGGATGGCGTCTGTAAGGTGGTCAATGGAGTCTTCAGCGACGTTCCCGTCGGCGACCATGGCGGTGACGGCGTAGTCCACGTGGTCACGGAAGCGATTCCAGTTAGTCCGGCGCAAGTGTAGGCGGCCCGGGGTATGTTCCGGGGCGACGCTCAGACGAAAGAGGACAGGCAGATGATTGGAGTTGAGCTCGTGGATCACCTCAGCGTCGAGGAACTGCGGGAGGCCCTTGGTAATGGCGATGTCAAGCACATCCGGCCTGCCGGACGACGGGTAGCATGTAGGCTCCTCAGGGCCGCAGGCATAGGCGTTAGCTTCCTCGAGAGCCTGGAGGAGTCGGCGGCCGCTGTTGTTAGAGTGCAGTGAATTCCAGGCGGCATGCTTGGAACTGAGATCGCCGGCAATGAACAGCTTCCCAGGATGGCGAAGGAGTGCTCTAGCATCTGCCAGGTCCAAGACTCGGCGCGGACTCCTGTACACGGCGATAAACGTGATCGGACCTGCGTGGGTTTCTACAAGGACCGCCGTCGCTTCAATGAACTGCGTGGCGGGCGGTCTGACAGCGTAGTGCCGGATGGAGCGTTTGGCAAAGAGAGCAGTGCCGCCACCCCAAGTCGGTCTGTCCGTGCGATAACAGCAATAATTCGGGATATTGCTGCGGATGTCGGGTTTGAAGAACGTTTCACTGACCATGCAAATGTCGACATTATGGGCAGTAAGGAAGTGCTGGAGCTCCCTCAGATCATGGGTCAGATTGTCCGCATTATAAGCGACGATGCGGAGATCATCCAGGCGAGGCACCCTAGCCATGACGTGGCGCAACAGAAGAATCCTGAGTAGCCTGGACGGCCTTGCAGATCGCCGAGTCGATGGTGTAGGCGATGAGCGCTGGCAGCTGCGCGAGCTGTTTGGTGACCTCCGTCAGCATAGACGTAACTTGGGTGAGAAGCCCAAGCAGCGTCTGGAGTTCCGATGGCCCTGGAGGTTGTGCAGCCACAGCCGGCGGCGGGGGGGAAGAAGATGGCGCAGGTCCATGGGCGTCCGCAGTCAGGGATGCAGCTGAAGCTTGAGGGCGGTGCACGGCATCCGCCATACTGACACCCTCCCGAAGTTGAGCCGTGCGTCGGTCCATCAGAGATGGCCAAGTCCTCTTGTCCATCCGTGGCGGGGGCTGACGGCGGCGACGTCGCTCCGCAGCCGGAGTAGGCTTCAGGGTGGAGGGAAGACCACGCTGGCGTCGGCTTTCCTGTTTATACTTCGTGCAGGAGCGGTAATTCGCCGGGTGGGCCCCGCCGCACAGTCCACAGACCGGCGGGTCTTCGAGCTTGCGGGGGCACTCTTGCTGGCGTGGCCGCCGCCACACCGCACGCACATGGGAGGCATGGTGCACAGCCGGGAAACGTGTCCAAATCCCTGGCAGCGGACGCACTGGACAGGGCCACGTGATTTCCACAGCTTCTCAACCGTCACACACAGGTTGTAAAACCGAGTGACCTGAAAAATCTCGCGGTGGGTGGGCGTGTCAGGCAGGATGACCACCATATGGCCGGTAAGTTGGTTGGTACCCGGCATCCGGTGGAAGTCCACGCGCGTGGCGACGAATCCCATGGATTCGAGCTCTTCTTTGATGTCGTCATTGTGCAGGGACTTCGGTATTTTCTTCATCAGGGCCTTGAGAGTTGGAGGCCGGACAGCTGGGAACGTGTAATTGGGAACGCCGTCACGTCCCAGCTTCTCCATGACGACGACGTGGTCAGCGGTCGCCGAGAGGTGGAGTTTCAGCAAGTCCTCGCCGATTTGCTTGATATGGAAGGGCTGTGTGCAATGCTGCCACAGCCAGTCACGAAATCTCTTGTAGTCGTCCGTGAAACGCATCACAATGGGCGGCACCTTCGTCGGAGCTGGTGGCGGCTGTTGGGCGGCATCGTTCATGTCAGCGTCAGGGTCGGCACGCTGCTGTGGCGCCTCTGCAGACGCGCGTGCCTTGTAGTGGCTCGAAAGCATTCGAGACAGGTAGCTCCCGAGCGACGATAAGTCGTTGCCGCCGCACCTGGCGCTTCTTCGGCGGCTGCCGAAATCCGTCATCCTGTGCGTCCCCCCTGGAGGAACGGCTAGCTGGGGAGCGATCGCGGATGGCACCTCTCGCCCCCTCTTCCCGCTGGTGGTGGCGCTCACGCGCATCCACGAGGCTACTTGCTTCAGAGTCAGAAGAGAAGTCCACATCGGCGTCCGTGTGCGGCTCTGCACCTTGGGTACTAATACTTCCCCTCGGTGCAGGTCGGTCCGTCATAGGCGCACCGGCTGATGGCGGGGCGGCCGACGGGGCAAGCCCCATCGGACCGCGGCCGGCCGGTGCGGGCGCAGCCGTCGCCGAAGCGGCGGCCGCGCGAGCGCTGAGTAGCACGTCCTCACTAGAGATGGGGGATCCGCTCTTGAACTAATTCATAGAGTTCAATCTTTCAAAGGAGTGAACAATCAGTGATTCAGAAAAAAAGAACGGTAGCTCCAAACGTTTCCCACGGCAGAGAGAGAGAGAGAGAGAGAGAGAGAGAGAGAGAGAGACGGAGCATATCAGCAGCGCCTCTACTGGTCAGAGCACAGTGCACGCCACACAACACAGCCAGCGCCGGCCTCTGCCCTGCTTCTACCTTGGCTGCCTGCATTGTGCAGTGCCCCATTGGATTTTGTGTTTCATATATGCCGTGCCGTCTCTGTGCGTCGTCTGCCGCCTGCAGTGTCTGGCGCAGCGTAACTTCGCATCACTCTCTGTCGGCGATCGTTTCAGTCGCACGTCCTGTCCTCTGGGCAGTTGATGCGAGCAACAGGACAGAGAGCCACCTAGCGGATAACATAGGAACTACTTGCAAAAACCTGCTCGCAAGGGAACGAACTATTTGTCTCGGAGCGGGTGAGTTCACCGCTACCCCCACCCTCGGAACTCGCCCGCTCAACGCTCGCCCCACCGTCTCGACTCTAGCCAGAGCGTCGAGCAAAGCGACTCAGGTGTCACGGCTGGTCTCTGCCGTCTCAGCTCACGCAGTAATACAGCTCACGGCTCGACCTACTCGACTCAGCGCCTCTGCATCGGAGTCCGTCTCTACTGGATATTGTTCTTCGAAGTAATACCGGAATGTATATTACATTATTATGTTATGTATACATCAGTTGTTTTTATTTTATTTTTATTTGTTTAAACTGATTAGATTAGGTTCCTGATGACTCCTCTTACTATAGGATTTTTATTATGGACACTCGAATTTACGCTTTAATTACGAGCGAACCGATAAACGTATCGCAAAATGTGATACACCAATATTTTCCTTGTTTTATTCTGCGTAAGGCTATATGCAGCACTTTCGTTTTACAGTCAAATCTATATTTTTTTTTATTCTGGTACGGATTTTGCGATTTTAGGCGTCTTCGGAAGGAAACTTTCACTTTAAAAATATATGGCTTGCGATGTATTTGTATGAGGTTAATGAAATTTTAATACATTATAGCCAAATATATTGTTAATGTAAATCTCAAGTTACAACATTTTCCGATCACCCAAAAAACCACGATAGTGCAAAATAAATCAAGAATCAAAAACTTTGTCATATCGTGGAAATTTCAATAAACAATACAAAATTCTTACTCATTATCTGTGTTACTTCAAAATAGGATCAAATAAGATCAAAATACAGGTATAGTACTGGAATAAACCAAGTTTAAAGGGCAATGTGCCTTCCATTTATTTTCTATTGCAAATGAGTGGTGAGTCATGAAAAAGAGCTAATTCATTTCAGGGAGTGAACAGTTCTGATCCAATCTCTGAAAAGAACAGTTTTGCCCATCTCTAGTCCTCACTGCTCGACATCGCTAACTCGACTATCAGGTGGCCTAACAAGGCGCCGGGCTTTTATTTCCTCCCCACCAGGTGTTTCCTATGCGGACCGCGCCGAGGCTGTTCCCTTCACGGTCCGTGCACAGGGCCGCGTGCTGGAAGGGTCTTCAAAGTAAGAACCTTCAACATCGCAGTGCGTCAGCAATCGTTGGTTAATATATTAAAAAACTAAAAACCCGCCTCGATTGCGAAAAAAAGCACCTAGTGTTAAGTGTTAACCCAGGTTTCGGCGTAGATAACTACACCTTCTTCAGAACAACAATAAAACCCACAAGTGCCTAAGAAGACCTTTGTCAATGATGTTCGATGGCCATGACCCGCCATAAACTGTAGCTGGAGTAGGCCGGTGTGAGGTGGAGCGTACAGCATTAAGTTATGTAGTGGTTTTGACTCTGTACATATGTACTGTTTGTGTTTTCCTTTTCTTTTTCGTTTATGAATGTATAGCTATTGTGTTCTTTTAATCATTGACAAAGGTCTTCTTATGCAGTTGTGGGTTTTATTGTTGTTCTGAAGAAGGTGTAGTTATCTACGCCGAAACCTCGGTTAACAACACTAGATTAGCAATCGAAGCGGGTTTTTATTTTTTTAATATAGGTCTTCAAAGTATCTTCGCCTGTTCTGGAAATTCAGTTCGTGGAGAGAGGTCTTCTTTCTCCTTCTAAGCTGGTTCCCACGCCTTCGCATTCGGGAAGATGACGGTTCAATCCCGCGTCCGGCCATCCTGATTTAGGTTTTCCGTGATTTCCCTAAATCGCTCCAGGCAAATACCGTGGTGGTTCCTTTGAAAGGGCACGGCCGGCTTCCTTCCCCGTCCTTCCCTAATCCGATGAGACCGATGTACCTTGCAGTCTGGTCTCCTCCCCCAAACAACCTCCCAACTCCCACGCCTTACTAAGGATTAGCAGTTCCTGTGGTCGAATCTCGATAGATTCGTGATGACTAACTGAAACCCTGTCCACATCGAGATATATCAACAACACCTGCCGGCAGCTGAGGGTTTCAGTTAGTCGTCATTTATTCCAGGGAAAAGCTGCACGGTCATCAACAGCATCTGTACTTTCGAGAACAGTTACTGTCTTCATATATATACTGGATAGATTCTTCAATGGCACAGTCCCGGTATTTGGACGCCTGTGTCAGAACCTCGGTCTGGTCGTAATTCGTAGTGCGTAATTCCGAGCAGCAATGTTCAGCAACCGCTGATTTGTTAGGGTGCTGCAGTCTGGTGTGCCGTTGATGTTCTTGACAGCGATCTTCGATAGTATCCACCGTTTGACCTATGTAAGTCATCCCACATTCGCAGGGGATCTAGTAGACTTCGGATTTCCGTAGTTCTTGATCGGCCTTGACATCACCGAGCAGTGCCTATGTCTTAATAGGTGGGCGGAAGACCATTGATGTTTTTGTAGACTTCGACCAACCTTTCCCGATAAAGCGCTATAGAACGGAATGAATGCTGTGTCCCCATGCTGCTGGGGTTCTTCTTTTAACCAGGACAAACAGTGCGCACTGTCGAAGGTCGTTGCGGAGAACATTAAAGGCATACCAGGCTGCAGCAGCCTAACAAGTCGGCGGTTGCTGAACATTGCCTCTTGGAATTGCACACAACGAATTACGACCAGATCGGAGTTCCGACACAGACGTCCAAATACTGGGACTGTGTCACTGAAGAATCTATCGAGATTCGAGAACGGATACCGCTGATCAATCGAGGTATCGGTTACATCCTTAGTAAGGCATGGTACCCCGCTTTGAATCTGATTAAAAGGAGAAAGAAGACATGTCACCACGAACTCCCAGAACAGGCAGAAATACTAAAAGGATCCTTCCAGCTCGGAAGGCAACGGATGCTGGACGCTCCGCGTTGCGAACACCTGCAGGGGAGGAGATAAAAGCCCGGCGGCGGCGCCTCGGCCGTCAGTTCGTCACCGCACCTCATGATGGCAGTGAGATCGCTTGTCGAATTATTGTGCCCGTTCATCATCATCATCATCATCATCATCATTTAAGACTGATTATGCCTTTCAGCGTTCAGTCTGGAGCATAGCCCCCCTTATACAGTTCCTCCATGATCCCCTATTCAGTGCTAACATTGGTGCCTCTTCTGATGTTATACTTATTACATCAAAATCATTCCTAACCGAATCCAGGTACCTTCTCCTCGGTCTGCCCCGACTCCTCCTACCCTCTACTGCTGAATCCATGAGTCTCTTGGGTAACCTTGCTTCTCCCATGCGTGTAACATGACCCCACCATCTAAGCCTGTTCGCCCTGCTGCTACATCTATAGAGTTCATTCCCAGTTTTTCTTTGATTTCCTCATTGTGGACACCCTCCTGCCATTGTTCCCATCTACTAGTACCTGCAATCATCCTAGCTACTTTCATATCCGTAACCTCAACCTTGTTGATAAGGTAACCTGAATCCACCAAGCTTTCGCTCCCATACAACAAAGTTGGTCGAAAGATTGAACGGTGCACAGATAACTTTGTCTTCTTACTGACTTCCTTCTTGCAGAAGAGAGTAGATCGTAGCTGAGCGCTCACTGCATTAGCTTTGCTACACCTCGCTTCCAGTTCTTTCACTATGTTGCCATCCTGTGAGAATATGCATCCTAAGTACTTGAAACCGTCCACCTGTTCTAACTTTGTTCCTCCTATTTGGCACTCAATCCGTTTATATTTCTTTCCCACTGACATTACTTTCGTTTTGGAGATGCTAATCTTCATACCATGGTCCTTACATTTCTGATCTAGCTCTGAAATATTACTTTGCAAACTTTCAATCGAATCTGCCATCACAACTAAGTCATCCGCATATGCAAGACTGCTTATTTTGTGTTCACATATCTTAATCTCACCCAGCCAGTCTATTGTTTTCAACATATGATCCGTAAATAATATGAACAACAATGGAGACAGGTTGCAGCCTTGTCTTACCCCTGAAACTACTCTGAACCATGAACTCAATTTACCGTCAACTCTAACTGCTGCCTGACTATCCATGTAAAGACCTTTAATTGCTTGCAAAAGTTTGCCTCCTATTCCATAATCTTGTAGAACAGACAATAACTTCCTCCTAGGAACCCGGTCATATGCCTTTTATAGATCTATAAAGCATAGATACAATTCCCTGTTCCACTCATAACACTTCTCCATTATTTGCCGTAAGCTAAAGATCTGGTCCTGACAACCTCTAAGAGGCCTAAACCCACACTGACTTTCCTCCAATTGGTCCTCAACTAATACTCGCACTTTTCTTTCAACAATACCTGAGAAGATTTTACCCACAACGCTGATTAAAGAGATACCGCTGTAGTTGTTACAATATTTTCTGTTTCTATGTTTAAAGATTGGTGTGATTACTGCTTTTGTCCAGTCTGATGGAACCTGTCTCGACTCCCAGGCCATTTCAATTATCCTGTGTAGCCATTTAAGACCTGAAATTCCACTGTATTTGATGATTTCCGACTTAATTTCATCCACCCCAGCCGCTTTATTGCACTGCAATCTATTGACCATTTTTTCCACTTCCTCAAATGTGATGCTATTTCCATCATCATTCCTATCCCATTCTACCTCGAAATCTGAAACATTACTGATCGCATTTTCACCTACATTGAGCAACTCTTCAAAATATTCCCTCCATCTGCCCAAGGCATCCACAGGATTCACCAGCAGTTTTCCTGACCTGTCCAAAATACTTGTCATTTCCTTCTTACCTCCCTTTAGAAGACTGCTAATTACACTCCAGAATGGTTTTCCAGCAGCTTGTGCCCGTTTGTCAAATTTATTTCTATTGCATCTGCTAAATACTCTGAGGTTGGAAAAGTCATGGCATACTTTGATGCACACACGCAGATGGCGGTAGTGTCGCGTACTCTAGGTATAATAAAAGAGCAGCTATCATTTGTTCTCAAGTGATTCATGTAAAAAGTTTCGACGGTATTGTGGCCGAAAGACGGAAATTGTTTAAACGCTGAATGGTAGTTGGTGCTAGACGCATGTGACATATCAGTTCGGATATCGTTGCGAATTCAGTGTTCCGACATCCACAGTGTCAAGAATGTGCTCAAAATGCCAAATTTCAGGCATTGTCTCTCACCACGGACAACGCAGTGCCGACGGTCTTCACTTAACGACGGAGAGCAACGTAGAGTTGTCAGTGCTAACAGACAAGCAACACTGCGTTAAATAACAGCAGAAATCAATGTGGGGCGTAGCGGCGAAAGTTGCCACTGATGGGCTATGGCAGCACATGACCGAAGCGAGTGCCTTTGCTAACTGCACGACATCACCTGCAGCGCCTCCCATGGGTTCGTGACCCTATCGCCACACTAGGCGACAGGAAACAGTGGCCTGGTCAGATGAGTCCCGATTCCAATTGCGAAGAGCTGACGGTAGAGATCGAATGTGGCGCAGACCCCACGAAGCCATGGACCCAAGTTGTCAACAAGGCACTGTGCGAGCTGGTGGTGGCTCCATAGCGGTGTGGGCCGCGTTTACATGGAATGGGCTGGGTGATCTTGTCCAACTGAACCTATCATTGGCTAGAATTGGTTATGTTCGGCTACTTGAAGACATTTTTCCAGTCAGTCCAGACTTCATGTTCCCCGAAAAAGGTAGAATTTTTGTGGATGGCGGCTGTAGAGGCAGCACGGATCTGTATTTCTGCAGAAGACTTTCAACGAATTGCTGAATCCATGCCACGTGGTGTTGCTGGACTCAAGTGGGCACACAATATTAGCAGCTAACCCATGACTTTTGTTATTTAAAAAAAGGGTAACGTATTTCTACGTAAAATATTGTAAATTCATTTTTATTACATTTGCTAAATGTGTACCAGCGACTGTTTCTCCTTCGTTGTGGACAGGCTTCACCGGAAGTCGATCTAAATGGAAGTCGAGTCGTTTGTGAGGCTGCAAAAGCAGATGCGTTACCGATTTCTTTTTTTTACTTCAGATTGTGCCGTCATAATATGAGATATGTTGCAGAATATGAACGGTTAAAAGCTCAGTATTTGCAGAACTATGCGATTTTCACAATCCTTTCAACAGTAGGTTTTCGCAATACTACTACAAGAGCACCTGAATACATTATTACGCCTTTATAGAAGACAGCACCAAGATAGTAGACTAAGTGCACGGGGGTGACTAACATCACCGAGAGCTTAAGTCGCGACGGACCTCCTTTCACCCGGCTTAGTGCAGCAGTTCCATGTAGCATGGATTCAACAAGTCGTAGGACGTCCCCTAAAGAAATATCGGAACTTGCTGCCTATAGCCGTCCATAATTGTGAAACTGCTGCTGGTGCAGGATGTTGTTCACAGACAGGCCTCTTGATTATGTCCCATAAATATTCGATGGGATTCATAGCAAGCGATTTGCGTGGTCAGATCATTTGCTGGAATTGTCGAGAATTTTCTCCAAACTAGTATCGAACAGTTATGGCCCGATGGCGTGGCGCCTTGTCATCCATAAAAATTCCATCTTTGTTTGGGGACATGAAGTCCATGAATGGCTGCAAATGGTCTCCAGGTAGCCGAATATAACCAGTGGCTGTCAATGATCGGTTCAGTTGGACGAGAAGATGAAACATCCCCTTTGAACAATTATACACGACTGTGCTTAAACTGACACACAATATTTTTTAGCGCAACGCAATCTGACTTTCAATAATCCCTACAAAAGAATGGCCCTGACTAACATTAACCTATAAGTTTCATAAATCACTTACCTCACCAAAAATCTTCGTTACTCGAACTACTGCAATACAGCGAGCGCCACTACTGCCAGCTAAATAAAAGATTCAAACTACGGAAAGCACTAACTACTGATAGGGATAGTTAGCAAATGAAAGATTTTAATAGAGAACAAACAATGTATTTACCTTAATATCATCAAAAGTCATAATATATGTAATTTCAAAACTCCGCCGTTTCCTTCCACACACCCACCACTGCTGGCGGCTCACCTCTAACTGCGCAACGCTACGCGCTGTTCACATCCAACTGCCGCTGATCAAGACTACAATGGCAGACAACAATGCAAACTAGCCACAGACTGCACACAGCACAGCCAGTGATTTTCATACAGAGAGCGCTATGTGGCGGCGGCGTTACCAATATAAGAACCTAAACAGCCTACTTACATAGATATAAGAACCTAAACAGCCTCACAAAGTCTCATTAGTAAAAAAAATTGCACACAGAAGCAGTGGATTTCCATGCAGTCTTGAAGAAGTAGTATTGTCCTTCCAACGGAAAGACAGTGCTGACTCTTGACATGCTGATAGGTAATGGGCCACAACAGAGCAAACTCACAGCAGAGTCATTCGAACTTTTGAAGAATATTGGTAGGTAGGTCATCACAGAGCACACCCACTGTAGTCCTGGTAGAGAGTATGGTATTGGTGGGCCACCAGAGGTGCAGACCCACTGCAGTCCTTGTAGAAATTGTGGACAGACCCACTGTAGTCCTGGTAGAGATTGTGGTATTGGTGGGCCACCAGAGGTGCAGACCCACTTCAGTCCTTGTAGAGATGGCCAGCAGCCATCTGCTGCGACTGTGCAGGTGCACAGTCACCATCGAAGAGTTTTGCAGAGAAGATAGCAAGTCCATAAACCACCACTTGTACAGTCACGAAGTTTTTGGAATTGTCCTTAGAACCAGCAATGCTGTTATCCAGTCCCTTGCAGAATTATTAACACACGTGCAAACACTAACAGTCCCTACTTCTCACATATTGTCCATATACTATGACCAACAGAAATGTGTGCAGTGAAATGAATGCTCACACGTTACTTAATTTGATGAACTGGTGTCAATTACAATTTTAAAACATAAGAATGCAATAACAAAGGTACAAAATACATCATTAAAACATAACAATACAGATAACATTTGTAGTACAGGGTTTACAAAAGAATAGAAATAAACATGTACATCAGTGTTACAGGAATTATGACATAAGTAAATACATAAAAGATCAGAATAACTCTTGAAACATCAACTTTACACATGAGCATTAAAACAGAACAGAATAAATAATGTCTAAACATCTTTACAAGGTAAATAACATATTATTAATGCAAAGTATATTTGAGGATAACAGTATTCCTCATCATAGTTCATGTAGCTGAGTATTAGAAGAAGAAAAAATTCTATGAAACTACACAGAGACAGGAAGAAAACAAATCCACAAGGGTACACAAACACATAGTGGGATAACACAAAAGGAAAGGACAGGGTTCGTTTTCAGTGTAACATTTGGTACTGCAGTCCAACCCAAAACTTCATTCCATAGATCTTTCGTCTTATTTCAACGTTTGCTTCCACCAAAAAAATCCTATCCAACCATGCTTTCTGTATTTTTCTCATATAACCTCTCAGTGCATTTCTTCAAATTCATCACAACTCATTCTCTTATATGCTACCCCCTCTTAAGCTATCTTAAATCTACTGAGCTCAGATGCTAAACTAAGGGACGAGGCAATGCAGCAGCACAAAACAATTAACACAAACAGCAATGACAAAAAAATTCAAATTGGCGAAGCAATTGCAAAATTACAACTAATATAAGGCACTGTGCAGCAAACAAGAGAAATAAATCCGTAGTAAAACTGGCTTGACAGCGTAATACAAAGTCAAATTCAGTAACATTATGCCTGGCAAACAGCAGCAGCAAATATAAAAAATATAAAAAATATAAAACTTATATCTATACATGACAAAGCTCAAGCAGAAAAAATATTACAGTAAAAATGGCCATGTTTAATACTTATGTCACATCTTAACACTAGAGTGATGCATCACAAAAACTTACTCTACCAAAAAAAAAATTACCAAGTAGTTGAAAAGAAAATTATGTATGCAGTTCCTGTGAAATGTCTGTGTGCTCCCCCATTTTTGGGAAATGTATTACAAAATTAGTATTTACTGGATCTGTAGACAGTACAGCTATAAACTTGATATTAAACAAAATGTGTAAATAAATACATAAAGCAAGCCATATGGCATTTTTCTCAACTAGCAAGACAATAGCCGTGAAATGTTTCTCATCGTTTCATTAGGCATTTCAGTAAATATCATAAATTACGAGCTCCACAGTATGCTTTCAACAAGGAAATGTCAATAGCGAGGATAATGGCCTCCCTTTTTTTTTTCTACCTGTGCTTCCGAAAAGGCACACCCTAATGGCTTGTTCTCCAGGCGTCTGACACAGCTGGGTGCCCACGACGCATTATGTACAGGTGGTCACTTAACTTTCTTACGGAAATATTTACGACAGCAGTTTCCGCTACAGTGACAGTCTCATATACAAAATTTCACGGGTCGAGAATTTGCGTTGCAAATGTGTAGAAACAAAATCGTATGAATATAACAGTGTCCAAAAAATTTTCGTCGGCATTGTAATACATTCACGAATTTACATACATTTCATAACTCCTAAAGTACGATTCTTGGTTTCCAACATCCTTATTCACAAACCAGAGTCCCTAACCACTACTCATTATTCCTTACATTATACATATACATATTCGTCGACACTATTGTTATTTAAAAAAAGGGTAACGTATTTCTATATAAAATATTCTAAATTCATTTTTATTATATGTGCTAAATGTGTACCAGCGACTGTTTCTCCTTCGTTGTGGACAGGCTTCACCGGAAGTCGTTCTAAATGGAAGTCGAGGTGTTTGTGAGGCTGCAAAAGCAGATGCGTTACTGATTTTTTTTTTTTTACTTCAGATTGTGCCGTCATAATATGAGATATGTTGCAGAATATGAACGGTTAAGAGCTCAGTATTTGCAGAACTATGCGATTTTCACAATCCTTTCAACAGTAGGTTTTCGCAATACTACTACAAGAGCACCTGAATACATTATTACGCCTTTATAGAAGACAGCACCAAGATAGTAGACTAAGTGCACGGGGGTGACTAACATCACCGAGAGCTAAGTCGCGACGGACCTCCTTTTACCCGGCTTAGTGCAGCAGTTCCATGTAGCATGGATTCAACAAGTCGTAGGACGTCCCCTAAAGAAATATCGGAACTTGCTGCCTATAGCCGTCCATAATTGTGAAACTGCTGCTGGTGCAGGATGTTGTTCACAGACAGGCCTCTTGATTATGTCCCATAAATATTCGATGGGATTCATAGCAAGCGATTTGCGTGGTCAGATCATTTGCTGGAATTGTCGAGAATTTTCTCCAAACTAGTATCGAACAGTTATGGCCCAATGGCGTGGCGCCTTGTCATCCATAAAAATTCCATCTTTGTTTGGGGACATGAAGTCCATGAATGGCTGCAAATGGTCTCCAGGTAGCCGAATATAACCAGTGGCTGTCAATGATCGGTTCAGTTGGACGAGAAGATGAAACATCCCCTTTGAACAATTATACACGACTGTGCTTAAACTGACACACAATATTTTTTAGCGCAACGCAATCTGACTTTCAATAATCCCTACAAAAGAATGGCCCTGACTAACATTAACCTATAAGTTTCATAAATCACTTACCTCACCAAAAATCTTCGTTACTCGAACTACTGCAATACAGCGAGCGCCACTACTGCCAGCTAAATAAAAGATTCAAACTACGGAAAGCATTAACTACTGATAGGGACAGTTAGCAAATGAAAGATTTTAATAGAGAACAAACAATGTATTTACCTTAATATCATCAAAAGTCATAATATATGTAATTTCAAAACTCCGCCGTTTCCTTCCACACATCCACCACTGCTGGCGGCTCACCTCTAACTGCGCAACGCTACGCGCTGTTCACATCCAGCTGCCACTGATCAAGACTACAATGGCAGACAACAATGCAAACTAGCCACAGACTGCACACAGCACAGCCAGTGATTTTCATACAGAGAGCGCTACGTGGCGGCGGCGTTACCAATATAAGAACCTAAAAAGTCTAGTTACATAGATATAAGAACCTAAACAGCCTACTTACAAAGACCCAGTCCATCCCCTGTAAACAGCCGAAACCATTATGGAGCCACCACCAGCTTGCACAGTGCCCTGTGGTCATCTTGGGTCCATGGCGTCGTGGGAGTCTGAGCCATGGTTCAAATCTACCATCAGCTCTTACCAACTGAAGTATGGACTCACCCGGACAGGCCACGGTTTTGCAGTCGTGTATGGTCCAACTAATATGGCCACGAGCTTAGAAGAGGCGTTGTACGCGGTGTCGTGCTGTTAGCTAAAGCACTCGAGTAGGTCGTCTGCTGCCGTAGCCCTAGTTACCAACTACCAACCGTTACCACTAGTTACCAAGCGTGTACAGGCGGGGTGACGACTCCAGCCAGCGACCACATGGTGTAAATTGCCCTGAAGATGACCCCATCGCGGGTTGAAACCGGTTGGCGGCAAAATAAATAATGCGATTTTGAATAATTGATTAAAAGAAAATTAATCGCTGTTTATCTCCATACAACTATGTTGTCTAAAAAAAACCTTGCTTTTAATGCCACCGAAGGTTGTTTTGACTTTCCTGTATGCTGAGTCAGTCCTATCGACAATCATTTCTTTTTCGATATCTTCTTATTTTTCCTGCAGCCATTTCGTCTTTACTTCCCTGCAGTTCCTATTTATTTCATTCCTCAGCGACTTGTATTTCTGTATTCCTGAGTCTCTCGAAACGTTTTTGTGCTTCCTCCTTTCATAAATAAATTGAAGTATTTCTTCTTTTACCCATGGTTTCTTCGCAGCTACCTTCTTTGTACCACGTTTTACTTCCCAACTTCTGTTATCGCCTGTTTTAGGGATATCCATTCCTCTTCAGCTGTACTACCTACTGAACTACTCCTTATTGCTGTATCTATAGCCTTAGAGAATTTCAAGCGTATCTCGTGATTCCTTAGTACTTCCGTATCCCACTTCCTTGCGTATTTATTCTTCCTGACTAATGTCTTGAACTTCAGCCTACTCTTCATCACTAGTATATTGTGATCTGAGTCTATATGTGCTCCTGGGTGCGCCTTTCAATCCAGTATCTGATTTCGGAATCTCTGTCTGACCATGATGTAATCTAACTGAAATCTTCCCGTATCACCTGGCCTTTTCCAAGTATACCTTCTCCTGATTCCTGATCAGAGTATTGGCTATTACTAGCTGAAGTTTATTACAGAACTCAATCATTCTCCTCTCTCATTTCTTGTCCCAAGCCCATATTCTCCTCTAACCTTTACTTCTTCCCCCACAACTGCATTCCAGTCCCCCATGACCACTAGATTTTCATCTCCCTTTACATACTATATTACCCTTTCTATATCCTCATACAATTTCTCTACCTCTTCATCTTCAGCTTGTGACGTCGGCATGTATACCTGAACTGAACTTTCGTTTTCATAGCTTAGGTCGTCGTAAAGGGTGTCAGTCCTATGTGAGGAGCAGTGCTGCTCGACTGGTCATCTGTGAGACTCCTGGGCCAGCTGCAGCGTCTGTACCTGTAACAAGCCAAGGTCGTTATGTGAATGGTCCATTGGACATAAGTCGATCGCACTGTGTAACGGTTTGTTCGTGTTTAGTGTGTGCTTCGGCTTCCCAGCGTTACCGGTTGGTCGACTAGTTTACAGCTGGCAATGCCAGTTAACTTTGCTGTGCTGCTGGGATTCATCAGCATTTGCCGCGTCTGTGTGTTCGTGCTACACATATGAGACGAACTGTAGCTAACTAATAGTGTTCCTGGACGGTTGTGCCTCCACTCGTTGTTGTGATAGCTCCTTATAATGCCACGCTCAATATAAAGCGAGTCCCTGACAATACACCCGTACGGAAGCCTTCTGTTCCTATTAAATGCCTCTTTGGCAGCCTCCTTACGCATTTTCACCTCCTTATTGCACCTAATGTCTTCCGTAATTATGCTTCCGAGGTATCTGAAAGCACTAAAATTTTCAATATCTCCCTGTCCTAACTTCATAGTTGTTCGTAATTTTCTTGCACTTCAGTTAAACTTATTTAAAACATACGACATAGATCTAGGAATAACACTGGTTGGCGTATCTTTATACGCATATGGTAAATCTCCTTATTCCTCCCAATAATTATTCCTCGCCTTTGCATCATTAGCTTTAACGGGCCTTAGCTGTGCGTTCTCTACTTCAACGCTGGACTTGTAGGAGGGTTCAGTGTCAGTCAGTCCACAATGAAATTGCAGATGATTAGATGTTTTCTATATGTAACACAGAAAAATACAGGCGATTCATACAATGATAAGACTTTTTTTTAATGAAACCTAATACAACAACTCACGGATTGTGAGGATACAGAAAAACGTAGCTTAAATAATTTACAACATAACTATAATTTAGCACAAAAACTGTAACTTATGGTCTCTGCCCACTACAGTTTTTGATGAATTTAATCTATATATTCGTCATTATCGCTGCCATACTCTGCAGGATTCTTGATTTCTTTTGTTTTTGAGGATGATGCACGTGTGCTTTGGTTTATTGAAGGTAACTGTCGACAAAATGAGTTGTAAGGTGGAGGAATATACTGCCAATTTTCCAATATATGCTTTTTTTAGCTCTTTAACAGGTCGACGGTCTGGATACAGGGGATCGTGCACGATATTGATCAAATGTGGTCACCTTCCTTTTCAATTTGATGTAATGCTGATCTCATAAAATGTAATATCTCCCATCACTGTTTCTTTGTAGAAGATTGACATTTTCTTGGTCTTTTCAGTATCTTAGCCATTTAATTTTCAAACAGTTAGTTTATCCCGTTCAGTATTGGTTTTCCTATTGTAAATTGAAGCTTCCAAGTTTTTGGTTGAAAGAAAATTTCCTCGCTTCATCTCTGTTACCAGAAATGGATTTTTGCGTTTGGCAGTTGTTACCAAATCAATCCAATGTCTTGGAGCAAAAATAATTTTTTTTAAATTTTGCTTTGGATTCGATAAAGCCAAAATGTGTATCATTTTGGAGGTAACTGTGTCCCGATACCATAAATGTATGGTCAATGTGCTCAGCTGCCATCCCTGGATCTTGCAAAACTTTTGCTACGATAAACTTAGTTTGATACTCCTGTTTTGACCTGCGCAAGAATCTGAATACATGAGAACATGGCGATGAGATGAGGCATGTTGTTTAAGATGTTTAACAAGACATGTTCCAATTTCCTGTGGGCCTCGAGACCCTTCTGTCTCATCCCACACGTACATGTAACCTCTAGAGTCATTAAAACTGTGCACTCCTAGGTTATATACATATATATTTAGTTTGCAAGATGCAAACGATAGATCACACAAGCAACACACAGTTCCATGTGAACACTTGCACCAAGAATTCGGACAATCCTAAAAGCAATCACTATGTGTGGTGTGCGTACTGTAAGACCTTCGGTACGCACACCATTGGATTATTTGACTTGTCCCTCTAACGAAGTAGGCGATTGTCAGCAATATGTCTCGTGGTCTTATCATGGCGTGTTTATCTTCTGCCGTTAGGTCAAACGATAGAAATGCCACTTACACGCTTAGAGTAGAAGATTGACGGTGACCAACTTTAAACAGAACTTGATTAATTTTCATACACATTTATTAAAATAATAACAAGCATAAAATTACTTAATTTGGTTCTGGATGCTAATTACAATTGACAATCTGAAGTTCCTTTGGTCTTGGTACGTTAATCTTATTCTCACATATCTATGATACTTGACCAAGTGTCTATACATTTATCTTCATGGCTATGTTCAGGAATATGATAATCTTATTAGGTGTAGACTGAAACTTGACTATAGACTGGTACAGACTAGTGCAGACTGGTACAGACTGGTGCAGACAAATGCAGAATGACTAATCGGAGGTCTGTACACTCGTTATAATACCTCGCGCGTTCACGTATCACAGTGCAAGTGTGATCCACGAGGAGAAAGTTCTACGTTAGCGGGAATCTCATTGGCTGCGTTACATAAATTTGGTCCGTCTCTAAGGCAGCGCCATCTCGTAGTGCGGAGACAGACGAGCGCTGCGGCTGCGCTGTTGTGCTTAGCGAGGCGCGCTCTAGTGGGAAAGTTGTGTACGCGCTGATTACGTGGAACTATGTACACAACACTATGGAACAACAAGGACGAATCACAAGTCGACACACATGGTTTCCATAAGCGGTCGGCGACCAAATACACGTCGCCGATTAGACGACCGACCGAAGGACCAAGGAAGGTCGTCCCCACTCAAGTTATGTGTGTCGGCAACTATCGGGCAAGTCATGGCTGTCCGGAGCTCACTGCAGCTCGATACCGACTCCCTTGATGTCCGTTCGGAACTCGGAGACACGGCGACCTGGACACACTGGCTCGGACCCAACCGTGCAGAGGTAACCCTTGCCCACTGGCCACTCGACATCTCTGCACAAGGAAGGAACCGACCCACGTCAGGCAAGATGACCAACTGACGAGACCCAGAAAGGTCAAAAGACCAAATAAATGTGGCCCGATGACACGACCGACCGAATGACCAACCAACGGTTGTTCCCGCTCCAGTCCATTTCCGTCGGACAGTGCGTGTGTGTCTCAAGCGGTCGGCGAGTACTGGCTGTCCGGACCTCACTGGCGCTGCGTCCCGACTGAACCCCCGACACACGACGAGCCGGAAACACTAGCGGTCGCTTCAGAGATGATACGACAGTGCTCTTATCGATACGCGCTGCTGCTGTCACTCACGGGCAGGCAAGCCAGAAACTTAGTGATGCCAGTAAATTGAATAAGAAACGAGGCGACAGTTCCCTAAAGTGAAGCTGTCAGGCAAGAAACGGCATGCACACAAGCCGTACACGGCTCAGAAAGAAGACATAGATGTCTGGTCAGATGAGTATAGGGTAATATCAACAGCAGCAGAAATTGCTATGACGGGAGTAGGATTCGTTATGAATAGGAAGGTAGGGCAGAGTGTGTTACTGTGAACAGTTCAGCGATAGGGTTGTTCTTGCAAGAATCGACAGCAAACCAGAACCGACAACGATAATTTAGGTACACATTCCGACGTCGCAAGCTGATGATGAAGAGATAGAGAAAGTGTATGAGGATATTGAGATGGTAACACGGTACGCAAAGAGAAATGAAAATCTAATAGACTCTGAAATGCAGTTGTAGGGAAACGAGTAGAAGAACAGGTCACAGGAGAATATGGGCTTGGGAAGAGGAATGAGAAAGGAGGAAGACAAATTGAGTTCTCTAACAAGTCTCAGCTACTAATAGCGAATACTCTGTTCAAGAATCAAAAGAAGAGGAGGTATACTAATGCAATAGCCCAGCAACCAGCTAATGGTGAGACAACCGTGAGGGCGACATGAGTCTCTTAGAAAGAAGTCGGCATAGAGCCTGAAATATTCAATGAAGTCGTAACTTCTTTGTCGTATCATCAATGTGAGGGGGTTCGAAGGTTACAGTAAAAGGGCAGTGGCGCATCGGGTATTAGCTACTGAACTCCCAGGAAAGGTTCCATGCGGTAACTGTAGCCGCTTCAGTATCGTAGATGTACACTAGCAGAATGTTTCAGACAGTGTCATCGACGCTAATGCAATAGCCCAGCAAACCCCTAATGGAGAGACAACCGCGAGGGCGGCATTAGTCTCTTGGAGAGAAGTCGGTATGGAGCCAATACTTTTCAATCGCGATGCAATTTCTGTGTCGCATCGTCAATGTGAGGGTGCATGGGTTACGGTAAACTGGAAGTAGGGCATCGGATACAAGCTACTGGACTCCCAGTTGAGTTTCCTTGGTGTGACCGCATCTGCGTTACTCTCTTGGACGAGAGGCAGCATGTAGCCTGTAGTTTCCAATCGAGATTCAACTTCTGTGTCGCATCGTAAATTTGTGGGGACGAGGATTGCAATAAATGGGCAGTGGTTCATCGGATACAAGCTACTGGACTCCGAGGTGCGTTTCCATGCGGTGACCGTAGGCCTGTTAGTCTCTTTGAAAGGAATCGTCATTCTGCCTGTAGTACTAACTCGCGATGCAATTTCTGTGGAGCATGGTCAATGTGAGCCGGCCGGAGTGGCCGTGCGGTTCTAGGCGCTACAGTCTGGAGGCGAGCGACCGCTACGGTCGCAGGTTTGAATCCTGCCACGGGCATGGATATGTGTGATGTCCTTAGGTTAGTTAGGTTTAATTAGTTCTAAGTTCTAGGCGACTGATGACCTCAGAACTTAAGTTGCATAGTGCTCGGAGCCATTTTTTGAGCCATGGTCAATGTGAGCTGCGACGGTTACGGTAAACGGGCGTTGGTGCGTCAGTAACCAGCTACTGCACTCCCAATAGACGTTCCATGCGGTGACCCGTGCCGCGTTATTTTCTTGGAGAGAAGTCGTCATGGAGCCTGTAGTATTCAATGCCGCGCAAATTCTTTTACGCATCGTCAGTTTGAGGGTGGGAGGGTTACAGTAAACTGGCAGTGGTGCATCGGTTACAAGCTACCGGAATCCTAGAAGAGGTTCCATGAGCTGACTGTAGCCGTGTTAGTATCTTGGTGAGATGTCGTCTTGGAGCCTGTAGTTATAAATCGCTGTATACCTTCTGTACCGCATCGTCAATGTGAGGGTGGATAGGTTACTGTAACGTCTGATTATCACGAATGAAAGGATGAACCTAAATTTCTCTTCCTTTGAAATAGCCTCAAGAACAAATACGCAACAAGAACATCATGAACCGCGTAGCTTGCTTTGTATAGGAGACTGGCAACAATCAGCACGTTTGGGAATGCGAGATAGCAGCGCTTACCATAAATACCAATGGAAGATGGCCATGCCTTGAAGTACTCGCAGAAATCAATGGATATATATCAAATAATACATAAATAATTTGTTTATAAACATCCATTCCCATTTGGCTCTGGTTAAAAAGGTTGCTCGTATTGTATCTAAATATAGCGGACTGGGTGTTGTGCACCTAGTACGAGAAAAGCGATTTTCTGAGTTTAGAGCTAAAGGAATAATTACATTTAATGACCACTTGTTTACTAGGATTGTAAACTTGAAGTCTAATATGTAAATTACACAAGAATGTGGTAGACTGCAGTTGATAAAGTACACCCAAGAAGATGTGGAACGCTTTAACAATAGCACAAAGCAGAAAATAAACGCAAAATTAAAATTCATGAATTGACTCAGAAGCTAGAAGGAACAGAACTGTTAAGACCATAAACAGATAAATTATAAGAAAAAATTTGATTTGTATTAAAATTAGAGGACGTACCTTATTTGTATTTATCGAATTACTGGTTTCAGAAGGAAATACGTGATATATGTATATTTCATTTATAAGTTAAAAATGAAGCTACACCAAACAAACATAAGGAGAGAGTTGTTTTCTGTCTGGAAATGTATATGCAAAATCAACAATTATTTTTTGCAATATTTGTTTTCTAGTTCATTACCGTGCCAAAAATCCAAAAAAGTCCCCTATTTATGATCTATATATGTTTTTTTGGAAGGTGACCTTGTAATGTAGCCAACAGTGGGTGGTTGGGTGACCTTCAAGAACAGCAAAAGGTAAGTAGCTAAAAGCACTGCAACCCTCATTTCTTACCTACATGAAAATTCTTTGTTACTAAAATCTATATCTATAATTTTTATTTCTTTGTGTTTCTTCCTTTCTCTGTAATTTTTTTGCCTCATTAAAGAAGGCATTAGGAAGAGTATGAGGCAGATACGGAAGAAACCTGAAAGTGAATGAAGGATGCAGTGGCGGTCTGCACATTCTCGTCGTTCAGTTTCAGAGTATATATATATATATATATATATATATATATATATATATATATATATATATATATATATATATATATATATACACAGTCGCCTGAAAACGTGCTGCAGTTTCACTGGTAGAACTTCCGTCGATGACTGCTCGAGTGAAATGCAGTTGAAAAATGTTGAGTCGATTTCCAGCTGGTGTGAAGGACATGTTCAGAGTTACGGACTTTCTTCCGGACACAGTGACCATGGTTGCAGGAACGCCAGGAAACAGTTAGTACTCATTTTCCGATAATCCTAAGTTAGCGTTTGTCATTCACATTCTTACGAAACTCACTTCGTCAGATCGACTGCATTCGTACAGTCACTTTCAAATGACGATAACTGCTCTTTTTCACATCCACAGCCGTAAAATGTTTTAATTAACTTTATCGACATCAGTAGCTGCCTCAACTATAGGTAGGATATCCCTAAACCACACGTCTCTTCTCCCGCAAGGCTAGATACCGAAAGATGATAATACACTAACGCACACAATAAACTCGTTGCATTCCTTTCGTGAATTCTTTGCTGATGACAGGCATACACATTTCGTGCGGAAAAAAACATTCAACATCTCTGCATGAGAATGAACACAAATATTGTTAACGATTTGTTACAGTAGAGAATTTACAAAGAGACGCTGATGAGGCGGACGTGGACATATTGAGTACACAGACGTGAGAACAGGGTGCGGGGAGGGGGGGGGGAGGAGGGACGGGGGGGAGACGGTGATCATCCTGTAAAATGACCACCATTGCTCTCTCTCAGCGGGAATGGTGGTCACCAGCTAAAATAATGACCATTGTCACCCATGAAGAACGGAGGTCACCCTTGGGTGGAATGGCCACCACGTAAACTGACCATCAGGGACCCTCTGGAGGATGGTGGTCAACATTACAGAAGATCCATCACTGCTGCCAAGGAGACTGATAGTCACCCACGGAGAATGGGGATCACCATTACTGCGACCCATCCCCTACCTCAAATGGGAATAATGTCATCCAAGGGGGATGGTGCTCACCTAGGGGTAACGGTGGTCCCCCTTTATAATGACCATCACTGCACCCCATAAATACAGAGGTGTGTATGTGTGTGTGTTTTATTTACGCAAATATTTTTGAGCATGACGTCAGTTCACATGGAGCTTACGCAGTTTTGTCGGAAGTACTATATGGCTTCGATTTTGGTGCCATCAATCTAACATTCAAGTGAAGCTTGCGTTATTTCACCGCCATTTTCTGATTAGCTGTCTCGTTTTAATACTCACTAAAACACTTCATTTTAATACTTCACTGAGAACAAGAACGAGAACCAAAACAAAACGAAATTCATTCTTCTGGAACATAATTACGTAAGTGTATACAACCGTTTCACTTGAATTCTAATCAAATGCACGAACATTATGGAATATATTTGCTACCCAAACAGCTTAGAAACATTCAGATATTCTCGTACAGTGCAGGAACAGACTACAAGCTACCGAGATACATGTTACTGCAGATTGGGAAAGTTAGCAGTCTCAAGGTGTGCGTAATAGCCCGAAACCGAGTATGGCATTGAAATAAAGGTTTTTGAAATAATTTGTGGTTGCTTGCGTCCTTCATCAAAAATCCTTCACCTCCGCAGAGACCAATGAGATACAGCACGAGTAAAACAACACCAAATTTCAGACATGATTTAATCTAGACGCGGTCTCTTCGAAATGTTTTTGTTCCCTATTATTTTACTGACATACTGCATGTCATTTCCATTCTGATAGCACACTGTGATGAAGAAATGATACAGTTCGGTGCCGTGAGCTGACGAAATAGTACGCAAGTCTGGCCAACCGCAGAGACCACAGGCGAGCATGGTCAATGTTCAGGCAATAATGAACTTCCAGTCTGGCCTTCCCTGCACAAAATTACAAGTCAGTAAAAAGAACAGGGAATATATCAGACGAAAAATTATTTTCCTCTGTAATAAATACATATGTTATATTTTGCTTGTAGTGTTCTCATCGTAAGACCACCAACAACACTTCTCTGCAGAGGTAAGCCGTTCCGGCTAAGCGGGTATCGTAATCAGCATCATAAATCAGTGTTCCATCGTCATTTTTATAAGCGTCTCGCCACCCACAGACGTATTAGCACGGTGTTTAGCTGTTGACGTAGGCGATGGAAAAGTTCCGGTTGTAAACAAGTGGGCGAACCCTGTTATAAAAGTCGCTTTCGATGAGACACTCACACGTACAACGGAAAATTTTCCATACCAATGTACTACATTTACGAAGGCGAGGCATACATGCTTGTTGACTAAAAACGGAGTATAATGAAAATTTTAGGTTGTTTCAGCTAACGTTTGAACCATTAGCATTTTCTTATGTGGTAGGAAGGACTAATTTCGAGAAGCAGTTATACGAGACATTTAGAACGAAAAAGTTTGTTGAAATATATGTATCCTTTTCACGTAGCGTAGAGCTACAGGTGTCTGCATTTCATGACTAAGTAATCTGCGAGAAAATGGTCAAGTGAACACAGATGAAAAGGTTCCGAGTTTAAATTAAATTTAAAAAAAATCACAGAACGTATCATGGTATTGCCATATGCTTCATACACACGTATTGTCGTTCCCCACGTGTTAGGCTTAACTGGTGTTGATTCCTAACGCGACAATTTAATAATAAACTTCATGGCTGGAAATTCTGCATAAATGAAAGGAACGATTAATATTGTAGTGTATAAATCTTAACTGTGCTGCTCGAAATGTATCCTCATGCAGAGGATCACTGACAGAGTATTCCCAGACGACTAGATTTATTTGTGTGTTGGATCCTACACAAAAATTAGCCCTCTGATATGTCTTCAATACACTGTCTCCTGGTATATTTCATCATGCACCCTGTGTGGCACTTACTCATGAAATAGCAATAGTAATTCACGATTGCAGTAACGAGGAAACAGCGGCTTGAAGACAGGGTAAATGGGTGCCTCTACACAAAGTTCGGTCTTTGCGTAAACCGTAAGCAAACAGTGGTGTGTCTAAGTCATGTGGCAGACCCCGTTTGAGCTGATCACACTGCAAAGCATCCGTCCACGAGCGTAAGAGTATAACAAACGCGACTAGCTCTCCCCGTCCGTCAGATGAGTAATGTTAACTTCAAGGTATGTGCAGTCTGATGCATTGAGTGTGTTGAGATTGCGTCATCGTGAACTAATGTATCCGTCTTCGTAGGCAAAGGGACATAGCCAGATGAGAGTTATTTCTCATTACGCAGTGTGTGTCAACATGTGAGCTGTTAAAGGTGCTTCGGTAGTACATAAACCCCAGTTACGTGATACTGCACCATATGGCACAGAGAAGCTACGACGGAAATGTGTATCCTCAATCCTGGGGATAATACATGCTCAAACTGTGTAAGCTATGTTACATGCGTTAGAAAGTTTGTTAGTGAGCAGCCTGAATATAATTTATCAGAGGTTAGCAATCACCCATAGAAAAAATTCCAATCGTCGATCTACGTCAGCTCTGTGACGATATTTTGACTGATACTGCGGATAATGAGGTTGAAAGCATGTTCACGTACATGTTGCCATACTTTCATTGGCTTCTACGACAGCTATATTTTGTTAAATTATACGTGCGCGAGAAATATTCGAAGTAACAATTTATTATTTCACAAAATTAGTTTGTTTAAATGCAACTAAATGTAATTATCACTGGTTAGGAAACCATCTACGATATCTTTACCAGCAGTAAAAGCATATGCCTTACGAAATCGTAAGCAAATACTGTGACGCAGGATATGTGAAGCAAGGCATATGTAAAGATGAACAGCATGCTTTTAAAAAAATTGCATTATCACAATACACTATGTGCTTGAAAGAGCCATCCATGGTGTGGCGATTGCACACTAACCTTTTATACCAGTAAAACAAACAGTTTGTAGTTACAACACTTCTTTATTGATTACACATACACATGAATTCATCAGCAGTAATAATCAATTAACATCATTTTCATCTCAAGGCTCTAACCACAGTTAGTATTTACAATATTAATCGTCTTACTTATGACAACGGCCTCTTTACGTGCCGGTAACAACAACCAAAATAATAGATGAAATAGATAAACAAATGTTTACAATGTCGGCTATCGCCTTTCTCACTCAGTTTTACACTTACTGAAAATGTAAAATTAATTTCATGCTATCTGACCTGAAGGGTACTATTAATTGTTCTGTTTACACTTAGTATTCTATTACACTCAACGCCCGGAAGATTCTAGACTTAATGCAAGCTTAAGGCAAAACGACAATTTGATGAACAAGTGATGGACGCGAGCAAACGTTAATCTATTACGATTTCACAAACACACGATCCAAAGGGTGAACTTATCCTCAACTTTGGGAAGCAGGAAATCTTCTGCCTGAAACAAGCCTCTCGCTGAATGGATTAGACAAATCTCGCGTTCACGGGGTGCGGAGTGCCCTGAGTTCAAATCCTGAGATGTCCGTCACACTGCAAGCTCGCGGGTCGAGGTTTGCTCGCGTCGACCACTATACACGTGTCTGGAAACAGGAAAACATGAGAGGCAGACACACTGTACTATACACAAGTTACACAAATATATATATATATATATATATATATATATATATAGAAAGGCAATACCTTAATATAAACAAATTACAAGTTAACCAAAGATACTACGTGAAAAGATGTGTCAGTCCACACCCATTGACCTAAGGTCCACCTTACAAGATAATCTGTCTTTGCTGAATGGCTGACACCACATAAATCAACATGCAGTACCTAACGTGACAATCAACCTTCGGATATGTATTTGAAATTGCAATAGAAAACTAACGTCACTTCAATAGGACGCTAATACAATAAGCACGGCCCCTATGGCCACAGACCAAAATACACACGGCCTCTATCCGACCATAAAACAATGTGACCTATATTTATCACGGCCACTTGCCTTCCATACACACAAGGAATTGTTAAGAAACTACCACTAATTCGTAAAAGCAGATAATTATAAATCTATAACTAAATTAAGAAATGACGTTCAACTGAACCAGCTACCTTCAGCGCGCTACTAAGCACCAAATCCATACTTACAAATGCGAGCCGCTATTTCTAGCCACTTAAGTAACGTAATTTCATGGCCTTTCCAGAACATAACTCGCCTCGCCACCACTGCTGTGAATGTTTTGCTGCCCACTCGCACGAACAACTGCAACAGTCAATAAGTACACAATAATATTCACTAATTATAGAAGAAGGAACCCACCATGAAAGTTTTACGGTTAATTTTTTCTTCTTCATGTGAAATTCACACGCCATTCAGCCACATAGCTCTCGAGGTATTAGCAAATCCTGGTCGCCACTGGCCAGCCGTGTCAATACGATTTAATACTTTCCGGCAGCGGGCCACGTTGCTCCAACCCAACTGGCCCTCACGGCATACGGCCTTGCCACGTGTCATGGTCTCGCCAACTCCCACAACGACAACATCGAAAGCACGTCACGTCACAGACACTCGGCTCATGCGCGGACCCACTCTCCTCGACTTGCGCCTCAAAGACGCAAAGAGAACAAGGCACACGGACAACGATCAAAGATGGAAGTAAGAATCGATGTCGCCTGGCGCCAGAAACCCACCAGCTCAATCTAATATGATTTACTCGTGAATCGCGACTGATAGTCATTCATATAAAACTCCGAGATGCAACCTCAGCCAGCTTGGTCATCTCATTCAAAGAAAATTTTGCACATTGTTAATACGAAATGTTTTCAATATCATGTTGTTTATCTACCGTTGCCGCTTAACCTCTCCGTATGTGCAACAAATTTCTCAAAATGCACTTTCGCAATATTCGAATCAACGAGAAATTTCAGAGCAGAAGCATATCGGCTGTCTCATTCCTAATAGTGATATAACATTTTACGTGAGGTGCGAAGGAAATTCGATTTTGAAACCACATTAACGTCGGTTTGCTTTCGAACAGAATTACACTTTACTTATTTCTAAATATTCGACGGATGTATAACGAACTTCAATAATACAATGGCCTTATCTTAGTAAAGTAGCGAAAAACATATTTTACCCCTTTGTTGTGGTTCTGTATCTGCTTGTCTTGCATCATAGTTATCATTCATACGTACCTACCCCATTTAGTTAATGTGATAATCTATTAGGTATTATATGTTTTTTGTCCCTAAAATTCTTCGACTCCACGGCTTCCACAGGCCTCATGTCAATTATTCATCGAGGCATTAGAAAAATTCCATGTAGCATGGTCATTTACTGGTCAGGACATTCCTGAGATTGTTTTCGTTGCCTAGTTTGCAAGTGTCTCTTCATACCGTGTATTACATCTCCACTTTATTTGGAATATCCTCCTGTTGCATCAAATTTCAAATGTTTCCTGTTCTCCACTATTCTATGACTCATGTTTGTCTTCCATGTAACACTATCCTCCATACGTCTAGTTTCAGGAACAAATTCCACAGTTTTGTAGTAAAATCTGATATCAGTAGAACGTATTTGTTGCAAAAGGACAAATCTTCGACACTGCACTTACACTGCCGGAAAAACAGATGCAGAACACTCAAAGACGAGGTCATTTTTTTTTTTTTTTGAAAAGTTATGCGACAGATTGTTCATCGTTGTAGATGATGTGTCGCTCAGACCGACACAGGGAAAACAGTAATCAAAGCTGACAAAAGTTTATTGACCAAGGAAAGAAACGTTTTTTTCGACTGTACTAACAAAATCACAATTACAGTGTCTCACGGCTGTAAAGACACAACGGTATAGTGATTCTAGCGCCTGGCAAAGTAACACAATTAGGATATTCATAGAGAAATAGATAGGTGGAAAGAATACATTGAAAGCCTCTATGAGGGTGAAGATTTGTCTGATGTGATAGAAGAAGAAACAGGAGTCGATTTAGAAGAGATAGGGCATCCAGTATTAGAAGCGGAATTTAAAAGAGCTTTGGAGGATTTACGGTCAAATAAGGCAGAAGGGATAGATAACATTCCATCAGAATTTCTAAAATCATTGGGGGAAGTGGCAACAAAACGACTATTCACGTTGGTGTGTAGAATATATGGGTCTGGCGATATACCATCTGACTTTCGGAAAAGCATCATTCACACAATTCAGAAGACGGCAAGAGCTGACAAGTGCGAGAATTATCGCACAATCAGCTTAACAGCTCATGCATCGAAGCTGCTTACAAGAATAATATACAGAAGAGTGGAAAAGAAAATTGAGAATGTGCTAGGTGACGACCAGTTTGGCTTTAGGAAAAGCAAAGGGACGAAGGAGGCAATTCTGACGTTACGGCTAATAATGGAAGCAAGGCTAAAGAAAAATCAAGACACTTTCATAGGTTTTGTCGACCTGGAAAATGTACTGTTGTCCCAAGCATATTGCAACAAACGGTGTATTTCTATCGCTGCTCGTTTAGTTTTTATTGCCGTTTCAAATATACCGGTCATTTTTTAAACACCCTTTATGAATACTTAAAGAAGACTGACATTGTCACGTACACCTTGTAAATAGTTGTTAACGGTTATTGCATGAAAGGTGATGGAGTGTCTTTACTATCGGAACGGCGTAATGAGTGATTGCCTATAGTAGTAGAGGCTGGAACGCCAGTGGAAAAGAAACGGCTGGCGTAACTCAGGCCCTGGGTGAAAAAAATCGCACAGGTGTGCTGGTCCTGCTTAACACAGGAAGTAACCCAAGATGGACGGTTGGGGGGGGGGGGGGGGAGACCTGAGCGCTGAAGCACAATACAGCGGTGGCCGGCCGGTGTTGTAGATGGGCTGGAAGGATAACCGGATAATACTTAGGAGACTGAAAATCTTTGACGCAGCAGAGAGGAGCGAGGAAGCGTTACCTCGCAAATTACGCAGGCTGAGTTATTTCCAAGGTTTTTTACTCTGAGAAGCGTACCATTGTAGGAATTCCTAATTAAAGGGTATAGGTATTTCCTCGCAAACTTTCCGTTCTGGACCACAAAAGACTAAAATATGGTTGGTGGACGTTCGGAAGAATCTGTAGAGAGCGAGAATATTCCGTGGTTTCCAGAATATGATTCGCCTTCTGCAGTTATGAGGGAGGGGAGCAGAGCTTTGCTGGGAAGCCGGCAATGGAGAGAAAGAGGTTTTCCGTTTTGAACGCCCATGTTTGACAATCGCTCAGTATCAGCTTTGTTGCTACAGACGGACTTGCTGTCTCTTCTCGCAGGAGATTTTATATTTAGAACGGTTGTTCTTGTTGTGGTCTTCAGTCCTGAGACTGGTTTGATGCAGCTCTCCATGCTACTCTATCCTGTACAAGCTTCTTCATCTCCCAGTATCTACTGCATCCTACATCCTTCTGAATCTGCTTATTGTATTCATCTCTTGGTCTCCCTCTACGATTTTTACCTTCCACACTGTCCTCCAATGCTAAATTTGTGATCCCTTGATACCTCAGAACATGTCCTACCAACCGGTCCCTTCTTCTAGTCAAGTTGTGTCACAAACTTCTCTTCTCCCCAATCCTATTCAATACCTCCTCATTAGTTACGTGATCTACCCACCTTATCTTCAGCATTCTTCTGTAGCATCACATTTCGAAAGCTTCTATTCTCTTCTTGTCCAAACTAGTTATCGTCCATGTTTCACTTCCATGCATGGCTACACTCCATACAAATACTTTCAGAAACGACTTCCTGACACTTAAATCTATACTCGATGTTAACAAATTCCTCTTCTTCAGAAACGCTTTCCTTGCCATTGCCAGTCTACATTTTATATCTTCTCTACTTCGACCATCATCGGTTATTTTACTCCCTAAATAGCAAAACTCCATTACTACTTTAAGTGTCTCATTTCCTAATCTAATTTTAATACCTATTCCGAATTTTTCTTTTGTTTCCTTTACTGCTTGCTCAATATACAGATTGAATAACATCGAGGAGAGGCTACAACCCTGTCTTACTCCTTTCCCAACCACTGCTTCCCTTTCATGCCCCTCGACTCTTATAACTGCCATCTGGTTTCTGTACAAACTGTAAATTTAGAACGGTACTGTTTCAAAATACGGTTCTGGACTTCGCTTCCTAGTAGGGAGTCGTCATTGTGTACGCAGCATTCAGTGATTGAGAGCACCACTTCTGCCTATACTCATGTTGAGATGTTATCTGAACTCCGTCCTTTTGGCTGGGGGTTCATGTTTATCGTCTGTAGAACACAGAAAGGAGAAGAAACTATTAGATTATGCTAGTCAGAGGACCGTCTTCTGCCGTCCTAGTTTTTGAATGAGCTTTTTTTTAAATATTTTGTGGCTGAAGCTCTTCCGTCGTCGCAGACGTGTATGAGAACCATCACTCCGACGCACCGGATGCAGTACATACGGTGATATTGCTAATTGCTTCGGCTTATTAGGGGTATAAAGCTAAACAGCTGTGATCACGTAACTTTTATTTCCACTGATGTTGCACACCACTTTAGATCATCTTTGAAAGTAGTGTCTTCTAGTGTTTGGTACGTAGATGATGTCATTCATCTCGCATCTTAAATCGCGTAGTTATGAAAAGGGGCAGATTTGGGCAATTGACCAATCATATTAGTTAGCAAATTCATTTGTATCTCTTTATGTCCATTGGAAGTTGATATATAAACATTTGTAATATATAATGGGGTTTCAATCTATAAGCAGAAGCAGTGTTTATCACTTCGTAGTTACTAGTTCCCTTACTCATTCATTTATGTTTATGTTGTAATTTACATGTTAAAGAGCAAGAAGGAGGAGATAATATCACCATTAAGAGATCATAAGATCTGCTACAGGGAACCAAATCTTAATTTTCGTGTTCGGTATTTCCCGTTGCGCACATTCATTTTACACCCGCCTGGAGTAGCATCTCGGAGTTTTCGTCTTGCTGCAAGCAGACGGCTCCCAGGTTCGTGGCGTGCGGTTGTAGCTGTAGCGGTTCTAAAGCTGAGTACTGAGAAAGTTGGTTTCGCACGTTATTCAGTTATTAAATTTAGTAGTTTCCAACGGTGTGTCGTGCTTTTTCTGACAAAATAACGGTTAAGTAAACTTCCGGAAACTTTCGCCCACTGTGGTTTTTATAGTTGTTTGTGCGTTGAAGTCACTTAATAGATTTCGTAAGCTGACGGTGCTTATTATTTGTCGTGAAATATTTCAATAAAATTTTTATTCAGTGTATTTAATTTCGTTGAGTGGTCCAGTGACCTCTTGAATTTTTGGTTTTAGCTAAGAAATTGTGTGAAATTTTGGTGGTATCGCAAAGGGTGTGGTTTAGTAGTATTAATAAAAGTAGTTGCTTTCTTAGTAGAGAGAAAATTTCGAGACCAATATTGTTAGTCCTTTAAATAGCTCTACTCTTGTAATTGAACTTAGGCAACGTAGACGTGTAGTTTTTGCTGTAACTGTTAAGAAATTTACCACGAGTGAGACGTGTGGGATTTGTTGTAGATTTGTGAGTAGTGGATAATGGTGTGAGATTTGTTCAAAGTATTTTCATTGAGAACAGCGCAGTAGTGAATCCAGTGGGCGTTCTACTGAGAGCCTCTCCTGGAAGTGCGGAATTTGTAGCAGAAATAAGTTGATTAAGGAGCAGGAGCGTAAGATCTGTGCTCTTCAGGTGCAGTTACAAGACACAAAGGAGGAACTAGATAGGTTGAGGAGGGTGAAGGGTGCTGGGGAATGGGAACTGGCAATTGGGAAGAAGGCAGTTAGGAGAAAATATTCAGACCGTTGTACTTTGCGTGTAACCAATATACACTCCTGGA
This sequence comes from Schistocerca cancellata, assembly GCF_023864275.1. Classification (NCBI taxonomy): domain Eukaryota; kingdom Metazoa; phylum Arthropoda; class Insecta; order Orthoptera; family Acrididae; genus Schistocerca; species Schistocerca cancellata. Next base: position 497,017,038 of record NC_064634.1, read on the forward strand.
AATGGAAAAAAGAACACATTGACACCGGTGTGTCAGACCCACCATACTTGCTCCGGACACTGCGAGAGGGCTGTACAAGCAATGATCACACGCACGGCACAGCGGACACACCAGGAACCGCGGTGTTGGCCGTCGAATGGCGCTAGCTGCGCAGCATTTGTGCACCGCCGCCGTCAGTGTCAGCCAGTTTGCCGTGGCATACGGAGCTCCATCGCAGTCTTTAACACTGGTAGCATGCCGCGACAGCGTGGACGTGAACCGTATGTGCAGTTGACGGACTTTGAGCGAGGGCGTATAGTGGGCATGCGGGAGGCCGGGTGGACGTACCGCCGAATTGCTCAACACGTGGGGCGTGAGGTCTCCACAGTACATCGATGTTGTCGCCAGTGGTCGGCGGAAGGTGCACGTGCCCGTCGACCTGGGACCGCACCGCAGCGACGCACGGATGCACGCCAAGACCGTAGGATCCTACGCAGTGCCGTAGGGGACCGCACCGCCACTTCCCAGCAAATTAGGGACACTGTTGCTCCTGGGGTATCGGCGAGGACCATTCGCAACCGTCTCCATGAAGCTGGGCTACGGTCCCGCACACCGTTAGGCCGTCTTCCGCTCACGCCCCAACATCGTGCAGCCCGCCCCCAGTGGTGTCGCGACAGGCGTGAATGGAGGGACGAATGGAGACGTGTCGTCTTCAGCGATGAGAGTCGCTTCTGCCTCGGTGCCAATGATGGTCGTATGCGTGTTTGGCGCCGTGCAGGTGAGCGCCACAATCAGGACTGCATACGACCGAGGCACACAGGGCCAACACCCAGCATCATGGTGTGGGGAGCGATCTCCTACACTGGCCGTACACCACTGGTGATCGTCGAGGGGACACTGAATAGTGCACGGTACATCCAAACCGTCATCGAACCCATCGTTCTACCATTCCTAGACCGGCAAGGGAACTTGCTGTTCCAACAGGACAATGCACGTCCGCATGTATCCCGTGCCACCCAACGTGCTCTAGAAGGTGTAAGTCAACTACCCTGGCCAGCAAGATCTCCGGATCTGTCCCCCATTGAGCACGTTTGGGACTGGATGAAGCGTCGTCTCACGCGGTCTGCACGTCCAGCACGAACGCTGGTCCAACTGAGGCGCCAGGTGGAAATGGCATGGCAAGCCGTTCCACAGGACTACATCCAGCATCTCTACGATCGTCTCCATGGGAGAATAGCAGCCTGCATTGCTGCGAAAGGTGGATATACACTGTACTAGTGCCGACATTGTGCATGCTCTGTTGCCTGTGTCTATGTGCCTGTGGTTCTGTCAGTGTGATCATGTGATGTATCTGACCCCAGGAATGTGTCAATATAGTTTCCCCTTCCTGGGACAATAAATTCACGCTGTTCTTATTTCAGTTTCCAGGAGTGTATTTGTCCAAATGTCTGAGTTGAGTGGAGAGGAGCCTCTTGTAGCTGCAGGTGTAGGAAACATGCACCAGTCCTCAGCAGTTAGGGAGCCTAAATGTGTTGCAAAGTCTAACAGAAAGGAGAGTGTTCTGCTGTTAGGTTGTTCGCATGGCAAACGTGTGGGCCAGCAGTAGCAGGAAGTGTTGGGGAGTGAGTACTAGCATTGTAAAGCCTAGTGCAGGGTTGGCTCAGATGACTGACAGCATAGGGGAGTTATGTAGCAATTTTAGGAGAGAAGATCAGGCAGTGATTGTGGCTGGAGCAGAGAATAGGCTTGATAGGGACGACGAATATGATGTAAATGGTGACCTAGCTAGCTACTCAAACTGGTGGCACTAATGTGAACTTCGTACAACTGTTTCAGCGTCATGATCGACATCATCTTAGTGCTGCTGTTAACATGTGGTTGGAGAAGGCACCGATGCGATGACGGATGGCGGATGGCATGGGTCACATTGCAGTGGTCCCAGTTTATCAATAGATCGGGTTTCACTAGGCGTGTCCTGCACCTCAGTAGGTGCGGGAAGGGGAGACTGGCAAAGTTTATAGGTGACAGGGTAATGGGTGGTGGTGGGATCACTCTCGGAAAAATTCCACAGGTAGTTGGCGTTAGAGCTGCATTGATGTCAGCTGATAGGTATATCTGCTTAAAGGAAGTTCCTCTAACAAAGGAATCAGGTCGGGTTGACGGAGGAGATAGAGAAGATCCAAAGAAGAGCGGCGCGTTTCGTCACAGGGTTCTTTGGTAACCGTGATAGCGTTGCAGAGATGTTTAGCAAACTCAAGTGGCAGACTCTGCAAGAGAGGCGCTCTGCATCGCGGTATAGCTTGCTCGCCAGGTTTCAAGAGGGTGCGTTTCTGGATGAGGTATCGAATATATGCTTCCCCCCACTTATACCTCCCGAGGAGATCACGAATGTAAAATTAGAGAGATTCGAGAGCTCACGGAGGCTTTCAGACAGTCGTTCTTCCCGCGAACCATACGCGACTGGAACAGGAAAGGGAGGCAATGACAGTGGCACGTAAAGTGCCCTCCGCCACACACCGTTGGGTGGCTTGCGGAGTATAAATGTAGATGTAGGTCAGGTAACCAAGTAGAGAAGGAATTAGCATATTCCATCAAAATATAAGGGTAGAGAAGGAATTAGCTTATTCCATCAAAATATAAGGGTAGAGAAGGAATTAGCATATTCCATCAAAATATAAGGGTAGAGAAGGAATTAGCATATTCCATCAAAATATAAGAGTTAGTGAACTGCTTATAGATGACATCATTGGTTTATCAGAGAGACACTTAAATAAGTTGAGAGTTCAAAGGCTTCTTTTAGCGGGATGCAGATTAGCTGGCTGTTTCTTCAGGCGTTCTTTACGGAGTGGGGGAGTGGTTATGTTCGTAAAAAACAATGTTCCGTTTGAGTCCGTAGAGGGACCACGACATTGCACTGGAGATATATTTGAATGTTGTGGAGGGGCAGCTGAATTTAGTGAAACTAAACTTATAATTGTTGTTATTTACAGGTCCCTAAACTCTGACTTCAGCGCGTTTCTGCTCAGGCTAGAGAGGGTTCTTGATTCACTTTGTAGGGAGAAGCAGAAATTAGTTGTATGTGGTGACTTCAGTACTAATTTTGTATATAATTGTGCAAGGAAAAGGGTGTTGGCAGGTTTCCTAAGTTAATATGATCTGATGCAGATTGTGTTTTTCCAACTAAAGAGCACGGGAACAGTAGCACAGTCATAGACAATATTTTTATTCATTCTTCATTACTAGATGCGCATTCTGTGAATGGCTTTTCAGACGATGACGCACAAATTTTAACACTTAAAAGGCTTCCCTACTTAAACAAATGTCACATATAATTACAAACTATGTAGCAAAGTTAACCCAGCGCCAATAGAAAGTTTTTTAAACCTTGTCAAGGAAGAAGAGTCGTAGGATGTTTATAGTGCCGATAACATAGATGACATGTATAATGCTTTCCTTAACACATTTCTCATGCTCTTTGAGAGTTGCTTTCCATTAGAATGTTCTAAACGGGGTACTAGCACTAAAAGGCAGCCTGGGTGGCTGACTAGTAGGATAAGGATATCATGTAGTACAAAGCGGGAATTATATCAAAATGTTAGTCACAATCAAGTTACAGTAGCCCATTACAAACAGTACTTTAAGGTGGTTAAAATGTTATGAGGAAGGCAAATGGTATGTGGTACGCAAATAGAATAGCGAACTCACAAAAAAATCAAAACCATATGGTGAGTTGTGAAGGAAGTGTCTGGTCAGCAGCAAAAGGTCGACGATCTTAAGTCAGTTCCTAGTAAAAATATTTCTCCTACTGATACATTAGACGTATGTACAGAATTTAACAGTCATTTTCTGAGCATTGCTGGTGAATTAAATAACAATTTAGTTTCTACAGATAATTATATAACTCTCTTGGAAAATGCCTTTTCGAGACTGATGTCTGAAATACTCCTCTGTGATACAGACAAGGGGGAGATTAAGTCAGTAATTAAATCAGTGAAGACTCAGGACTCTCCTGTACCTAATAGAGTGCCTAGCAGAATTTTAATGTATTGTGCTGCACATGTTAGCCCTGTACTTAGCCATATTTGTAATTTTTAATTTAAGAATGGTCGGTTTCCTAAACGATTAAAGTACTCAGTAGTAAAGCCGCTTTATAGAAAGGGAGAAAGGAATCATGTAGAAAATTTTAGATCTATTTCTATGCCATCAGTATTTGCTTAAGTTATTGAAAAGGCTGTGTATGTAAGGATAATTGACCATTTTATGTCACATAAATTGCTGTGAAATGTACAGTTCGGCTTTAAAAGTCGTTTAACAACTGAAAATGCTATAATCTCTTTTCTCTGTGAGGTACTGTATGAATTAAAGGAAAGGTTTCCAATGCTGAGCATATTTTTTGATTTAACTTAGGCGTTTGATTGTGTTGATTACGAAATATTGCTCCAGAAGTTGGACCTTTGGGGGTGCCTCAGGGATCAGTGTTGGGTCACGCTTGTTCCTTATTTATGTAAATGGTATGCCCTCTAGTATTACGGGTAATTCTAAAATATTTCTGTTTGCTGATGACACTAGCTTGGTAGTAAAGGATATTTTGTGCAACAATGGCTCGGTTTCAAATAGTGCAGTTCACGACATAAGCTTATGCCTTGTAAAAAATAAACCAACGCTATATCACAGTAAGACTCAATTTTTACAGTTCCTAACACATAATTCAACAAAACCCGTCGTTTTAGTTTTATAGAATGGACATATGATTAGTGAAACTGAGCAGTTGAAATTTCTAGGTGTTCAGATAGATAGTAAATTGTCGTGAAAAGGCCACTTTCAGGATCTAGTTCGAAGTCTTAATGCTGCCATTTTTGCTGTTCGAATGGTATCTGAAGTAAGTCATAGTTCGACACGATAAGTTGTCTACTTTGCTTATTTTTATTCGTTAATGTCGTATGATATTATATTTTGGGGTAACTCTGCTCATTCTCAAAAACGGGCAGTTCGGGCCATAAGTGGCGTAAGTACGCGAGCCTCTTGTTGACTCCTGTTTACTAGTGTCGATGTTCTGACATTGGCATCTCAATAATTATATTCTGTACTATAGTTTCTTGTTAACAATACTATTCCCAAGAATTAGGCCGGCCGGAGTGGCCGAGCAGTTGTAGACGCTTGAGTCTGGAACCGCTCGACCGCAACGGTCGCAGGTTCGAATCCTGCCTCGGGCATGGATGTGTGTGATGTCCTTAGGTTAGTTAGGTTTAAGTAGTTCTAAGTTCTAGGGGACTGATGACCTCAGATGTTAAGTCCCATAGAGCCATTTGAACCCAAGAGCTTCCACTCAGTTAGCACTAGGCAAAAATCCAATCTGATCCTGCTGCATCAAAACTCTTAGAAGTAATCCACGTGCTTTCAAATCGAAACTGAAGAGTTGCCCCAGGGATCACTTCTTGCATTCTGTCGAGGAGTTGCGGGAAAAATTAAGCAAATTATATTGTCGATTGCGTTTATATAGTAAACTTATGGCTTCTCTTTTTTGGGTTCATAAACATTGTATTTTATCTGTTATTACTTTTTTTGTAATTCCATGAAGGGACACGTTCCATGAACTTGGAGATTTCCTCCTAAATTTGGTACTACGGAACTAGACGTGTAAAATAAAATTAAAATAAAAAAATAGTGCTTGGTGACACAGTAGGACCAACACGTGCCCGGATTTCTTCGTCGGATGATGTTCGGTCGGCCACCGCTGTTGGCACTATGTGTTGATCTTGACGTGTGTCAGAACCATGTAGATCCTCGTCTACGGGTGTGATAATACCCCACGGACAGGTGCTAAAATTAGCAACACGCCACTGCGCCCAGGACACGCAGCAATGTCTCGACACGTCCATCTCGCTTCCCACAGGCCCGCAGTGTGCCCCCGCTGAAACTGCTGAAGTTGTTCTACTGGGGTACGTACTCTTCGGCGGAGCGTGGTTGTACCCTAGAATGAATGTTGGCTGCACTGCTCACCTCGAAACTCAGCACAGTTGCAGCCTGTGAGAGTCGAAGCAGAGGGTGCGCAGGCAGGCTTCCTGAGTGACGTCTGGTCGCCGATGAGTGCGACAACAGGATCACCAACTCTGCATCCACTAACACTGTTCTACCACATGGTTTATGATGCGTCCACATAACAGAAATACAGGAAACTCCGGTTTGCAATCACCAAAATAGCTGTAGCACAGCAGGAGAATATAATAAACCTCTTCAACGAAGATTTTGCCGGAGTAGGTAAAAAACCAACATAAAAAACAACCTTTGAATACAGTGAAAATTCGCAGTTTCCATTGACTTACAATAAAAACTGCGGAAAATAATAGATCTTAAATTAACGACGTGGAATTGATGGACTATCATCTACAGAAATTGAGCATTATATGGAACAGTGCAAGAAACCTCTTAAATAACGAATCTATACGTCAGTCAAGGAAGGAGTCTTTCCAAATTGCTTCAAAACAACACTAACAAAACCGGTTCAGAAGAAAGGTACGGAATATGAACCAGAAAATCAAACAACCGTAGCCTTCCTGCCAGATATGTGAGAAACATATCAACGAACCTGGACACAGAGATTTATTCCACTGAAACCTAGGGCAGTCAGTAAAAGGACGTTTGTCTCTCAGAAATATAAAATGTGTCATTGACACTGTCGAATTTGATGGAGAAAGGAATGACAAGACTATCTATGAATCTCACAATAGCTTTCCACTCTTAGTATAGGTACTACAAGAGAGAAACAGGAACCTGGATCCTATCATCTTTCAAAAACAGGAACTGAGCTATGGACTCAGAAAAACGCAGAAGAGAGGAACGAAGGGAAAATAACATACCTTTTCTATCTCACAGTTATCCATACTTGGTCCACTAACATTCAAACTACACACAAATCATATTCGACACATCGTTAGTTGTTACTTATGCACATCCACATCCACATGTTAATACTCTGCTATTCATGAAGAACGATAAAAAAGATCTGTAAAAATTTACGTAACAACATGACCAAAATATTTTGTTTGAATTTTATTCGAAGGAATATGCGCTCTACTTCCCAGAAATATTCCACAGGTACAAAATTCTTTGCGATAATAACGAATGTAAATATAAACTGGGGTAAGCACATACAATACGTAAGTGAAAAAAAAAATCAGCTGAAACATATGTCTTCCACAGACTCACAATTACAAAAGACATAAAAATTATGAAAATTATATACTCTGCACTAATTCATTCTATATTATAGTATGGTACATTTCAGTGGCGAAAGACGTGTAAAACAAACAGACTACTGAAATTACAGAAAATTGCAGTAAAAATGGTAGTGAAGATAAAAAGGGAAAATAAAATCTAGGACGGCGATTACGGTGTTAACTTTACCCATTATACTTGTATAACTATTGGAACTCCTATGCTGGATAAAATTGAGGTATGTGTTTGGTATTCAAGATATAGAGACGCCACACAAACACGACAAATCAAATAGTACAGCTGCTACTAGTCGAATCACAACACTGCGAGATTGTATGCAGCACCATATTGAGATGGATATATGACATAGAATAACATACTTCAGACTTAAGACTTTATTAACATAAAAGTATCAAAGACATAACTCAAAATATCTATTACAGAATAGTGTTCCTGTAGCCTATATGATTTTCTGTGCAATGAAGTTTAAGTCAAATCATAATATCAATTGGTGTACAATATGTGATATAGTTCTCAATAACAACAAAATATGCTGTAAAAATCTCCTGTAAGCCATGATGAAAGTATGTCTATTCCACACACGATTGATATTGTAAATGAAATTATAAGGTGATATGATTATGTGTAGAATATATATTGTAAATAATTTTAATTTCCTAACTGAAATTTATTGTAGTTAGTTGTATACTTTTGCCTGCTTGTTACAAGAAATCTCACTTGATAGTTTCAAAGTAGATTGTCTGCGAAGCCAACGACCGTTGCAATTACAACGTTTTAAAAACATTTTGCGGTTTTTTCCCGTTACCATTTTATATTATTTTGCTAATCGTGAGATGGTTGACTTACACTTACAGGGTGAACTATTAATCGGATAATGCACCTTGTGTGCCAAGGTGCCTCCCAGTGAAAAACTGTTTCAGTACAGGAATATTCTGTATACAGACACACATTAAGGATAACAGGAAATTAAAAATTACAGCGTAAACACACTCTACCCTTCACAAGTATGCAAACACCGTGCTACGTATTAAAACGGTGCAATATGGGAGTAATATTTGTAAGTTATTGGTTAGAATACTGAATAGTATGCTGAAATAACGATTAATAACGACACAGTATTGTGCAGATAATTACTGTACATATACATGCTTATTGGTATGGCTCAGTTTTGTATAAGCTGACTTTACCTGACCAAGGGGTACCGCTAAACACACGAGGTGGAGCCAGTGGAAGGCACGAGTGTGTAGACCTACATTGTTTACAGTTATGTTAAGCTGCAGCTCCATCTGTATGAAGGTAGGACAAGCTTCGAAAAAAATTAGTACGCGCATCGAAAAGAAGTGAAAACGGCCCCAGGCCGGCCGAAGTGGCCGTGCGGTTCTGGGCGCTGCAGTCCTTAGGTTAGTTAGGTTTAAGTGCTAGGGGACTGATGACCTTAGAAGTTAAGTCTCATAGTGCTCGTAGCCATTTGAACCATTTGAAGATTTCCATCAGCAAAGTTGTCAAGACCATACACCGGCGTCGAGGTACAGACTCCTGTGATGATCGTCTTCGCTCAGGAGCACCCAACAAAACATCCGCTAGCCAGGAGAATTAATTCTAGTGACCAGTAGCCGTAATAGACTCAGAAATGTCTGTGAATTGACTGCAGAACTAAACACAACTAGTGACACTCCACTGAGTGGGTCAGCTGTGAGACGGTGGCTGGCGGAAGACAAGTTCCTGGATTATGTAACAGCTAGAAAGCGACTGTTGTACCCTGTTAATAAAAAGAAAAGGCTTCATCGCGTTGCGACAAACTAACTGATGTATTGGCAGAAGAGCCAACACCGTGTTGCCAGAGGAGGCCGAAATGCACGCGTTTAAGCTCACGCAGACTGGCGTGTGGTCTGGAACAATGTAAAGTAATTGAGTCTAGTAAGAAAAGAACGTAGTTGCTGGAATACTTAACTTTAATCCATAATTGGTGTACATCGCTCTTGAAGGTACATGTTTTACAATCTCAATATAAACTGGTAATGGCGCCTTGCTAGGTCGTAGCAAATGACGTAGCTGAAGGCTATGCTAAACTATCGTCTCGGCAAATGAGAGCGTATTGGTCAGTGTAGCTTCGCTAGCAAAGTCGGCTGTACAACTGGGGCGAGTGCTAGGACGTCTCTCTAGACCTGCCGTGTGGCGGCGCTCGGTCTGCAATCACTGACAGTGGCAACACGCGGGTCCGACGTATACTAGCGGACCGCGGCCGATTTAAAGGCTACCACCTAGCAAGTGTGGTGTCTGGCGGTGACACCACACTAACATTGGACAGTAGTTGGTTGGGAAACAGTCTTATTCACTGATGAATGCAAGTTTGAAATATTTGGAAGTAAACACTCTCAATTTGTACGCCGTTTATCCCACGAACACTTGACTCCTCAGTGCGTAACTGTGAATCACGAAGGTGGTTCTGTGACGGTACGGGCATTTTTGGAGGGAATGAATTTGGATATATGATGAAAGTGGATGGAAAAATGAATCAAAAAGATTGTTAAGCCATTCTCCAGCGTCATGCCAAAAAATCTAGTTTCCGTCCGATTGGGAAAGTGTGTGTCTTGCAGCACGGCAATGAGCCAAAACACACGTCGCTCTTGCATGAGGCCCCTAGAGGTTGGCCTCCCCAGTAACCCAATCGAGTTGCTGTGGGATGGGTTGTACTGGAGGATCCGAATACTGGTAATCACCAGTGAGACACACTAGTGGGAGGTCCTTCAGCGAGAATGGTTACTAATTCCAAGTGAAACTCTGTCAAAATTAACCCATCACGTGCCGAGAATATGCAAGACAGTGACTGAAGCAAAGAGTACCTATCCTGAGGAATTTAAAATTTAATTGTTCCATTTACCTATGTACTGGGTGAGTTTAATGAACACTTAGAGAAAAGAAATAAAAATTTCATTGCCTATAATCGATTGGTGTTTCCAAACTTACGGAGGGCAGTGTATGCCCCAAATTCATGTACTGAAAGTGTCACAGTTTTAACCAGTAAACGTTGTTGTTTAGCGCGTGTTAACGGTATAGATAGAGCTTTCATATTATTGCATGCCTTTTTTAGCTGTTGTAATCAGTTTAAAATTATTTTCACTGTAAAGAGCCGTGATAGCACGCAACGGCCGATTAATAGCTCGCTTTGCAAATGCAATTCAGAACCTGATGAAGAAGAAAATGTTTGAAACTTTTAGGAAAATACTAAATTCTAAAAACGTCACCGATTTAGCCGTTGGCAGCTGTTTTAAAATTTACCTCAATGAACACTGTTGCCCCTGGGTAAAATGTGTTTGAAAAGTGTAGGATATATATGTGGCCTATGTACAGGGCTATTACAAATGATTGAAGCGATTTCATAAATTCACTGTAGCTCCATTCATTGACATATGGTCACGACACACTACAGATACGTAGAAAAACTCATAAGGTTTTGTTCGGCTGAAGCCGCACTTCAGGTTTCTGCCGTCAGAGCGCTCGAGACAAAATGGCCACAGGAGCCGAGAAAGCGTATGTCGTGCTTGAAATGCACTCACATCAGTCAGTCATAACAGTGCAACGACACTTCAGGACGAAGTTCAACAAAGATCCACCAACTGCTAACTCCATTCGGCGATGGTATGCGCAGTTTAAAGCTTCTGGATGCCTCTGTAAGGGGAAATCAGCGGGTCGGCCTGCAGTGAGCGAAGAAACGGTTGAACGCGTGCGGGCAAGTTTCACGCGTAGCCCGCGGAAAATTGGCTCATGCCACAACTGGAGACCGACAGCGCCGACTTCATCTTTCAACAGGATGGTGCTCCACCGCACTTCCATCATGATGTTCGGCATTTCTTAAACAGGAGATTGGAAAACCGATGGATCGGTCGTGGCGGAGATCACGATCAGCAATTCATGTCATGGCCTCCACGCTCTCCCGAATTAACCCCATGCGATTTCTTTCTGTGGGGTTATGTGAAAGATTCAGTGTTTAAACCTCCTCTACCAAGAAACGTGCCAGAACTGCGAGCTCGCATCAACGATGCTTTCGAACTCATTGATGGGGACATGCTGCGCCGAGTGTGGGAGGAACTTGATTATCGGCTTGATGTCTGCCGAATCACTAAAGGGGCACATATCGAATATTTTTGAATGCCTAAAAAAACTTTTTGAGTTTTTGTATGTGTGTGCAAAGCATTGTGAAAATATCTCAAATAATAAAGTTATTGTAGAGCTGTGAAATCGCTTCAATCATTTGTAATAAGCCTGTACTTGCAACGAAAGTCTGGCAGTTTCTTTTCGAAAACTTTTTCGTGCAGTGAGAGATATGACACTGATAAATTTTTAACTGTATTACGCGCTTCGAGAAACAACTGAACTACTTCTCATGACGGACATCTGATGCTTGATGTATTTCCCTTTGTGGAGTCACAGCGCAGGGAGCACATTGCCTTCTCCAAGCTGGTCCCTCGTACCTAGTCGCTGACGTTGATGCTACAAGGTCATAAGAAGCCTACGTGACGCACGCCGTTGTGGTGGCCGACGATAAGGGAGAACAGTTTGTGGACAGGCGACCAGCCGGCTGTTGGGTCGGTGCCAGAGATACGGTACTTTCCTCTACAGTACTCGGAGCGGGCGCCTGTGTGCCGCACACCTGCGGATAACGCGACAGCCCCGCAACGCTACTGTCTGTACTGCTGAACGGTCAACGCGGTTCGTGGGTCTTTCGCGCACAGTGGCGCTTGCTGGTTGCCTGTCTAACGGTTTCAAGGGGCAACAAAAAGTTGATTATCAATATTTCATACAATTATTGACTGTGTTAAGAAATTTAAAATGCTGTAAGTACCTACTCAGTAGGAGGTATAATCTTATATTAAGAGTTTAAAACAAAGGCAAGTATTACAGTTGGAAAAATCTCTTGAGACAATGCAATTCCTGGTGCGCATATTATACAGACTGTAATCAAACATTATTTTAAAATGAGAACGCTTAGCGACTTCGAACATAATTTCGAACCTTTTTCTCGATACACGCTTAACGCCAAATATTTTAACACATTAGCTCATTCGCTGTCAGATGCCTGAAGCTACTTTATTACTTAAAGTTCGATTCCCTAAAGAATCGCCGTTTTACTGTTTATACCTAAACGCTCTGTCAGTTCGCAATAAAAGGGTCGGAATCCGGGGTGCAGACAAGCAGTTTGAGAGGTAATAAAGCTCACGGAAACAAACCACTTGAGATACTAGTAGACCTATTACACAGTATATCTTCTACAGTGATATAACTACTTAGAGGACTGAGGATCTGTTACATGACGACTAGGCAGTTCTAGCTTTGCGGCTGAAATTCAAGATTTTAGACGAATCATGAAAAATTCATAGGATTTGTCGGCGCAGAGATTTTCCTCGACAATGTAAAGCGCTGAAATTTGTACTAAATTCTAAGGAAAACAGTTGTACGCTATAGAAACAGGCAGGTAGTGGATGATACACTACTGGAAATTGAAATAAGAACACCGTGAATTCATTGTCCCAGGAAGGGGAAACTTTATTGACACATTCCTGGGGTCAGATACATCACATGATCACACTGACAGAACCACAGGCACATAGACACAGGCAACAGAGCATGCACAATGTCGGCACTAGTACAGTGTATATCCACCTTTCGCAGCAATGCAGGCTGCTATTCTCCCATGGAGACGATCGTAGAGATGCTGGATGTAGTCCTGTGGAACGGCTTGCCATGCCATTTCCACCTGGCGCCTCAGTTGGACCAGCGTTCGTGCTGGACGTGCAGACCGCGTGAGACGACGCTTCATCCAGTCCCAAACATGCTCAATGGGGGACAGATCCGGAGATCTTGCTGGCCAGGGTAGTTGACTTACACCTTCTAGAGCATGTTGGGTGGCACGGGATACATGCGGACGTGCATTGTCCTGTTGGAACAGCAAGTTCCCTTGCCGGTCTAGGAATGGTAGAACGATGGGTTCGATGACGGTTTGGATGTACCGTGCACTATTCAGTGTCCCCTCGACGATCACCAGTGGTGTACGGCCAGTGTAGGAGATCGCTCCCCACACCATGATGCCGGGTGTTGGCCCTGTGTGCCTCGGTCGTATGCAGTCCTGATTGTGGCGCTCACCTGCACGGCGCCAAACACGCATACGACCATCATTGGCACCAAGGCAGAAGCGACTCTCATCGCTGAAGACGACACGTCTCCATTCGTCCCTCCATTCACGCCTGTCGCGACACCACTGGAGGCGGGCTGCACGATGTTGGGGCGTGAGCGGAAGACGGCCTAACGGTGTGCGGGACCGTAGCCCAGCGTCATGGAGACGGTTGCGAATGGTCCTCGCCGATACCCCAGGAGCAACAGTGTCCCTAATTTGCTGGGAAGTGGCGGTGCGGTCCCCTACGGCACTGCGTAGGATCCTACGGTCTTGGCGTGCATCCGTGCGTCGCTGCGGTCCGGTCCCAGGTCGACGGGCACGTGCACCTTCCGCCGACCACTGGCGACAACATCGATGTACTGTGGAGACCTCACGCCCCACGTGTTGAGCAATTCGGCGGTACGTCTACCCGGCCTGCCGCATGCCCACTATACGCCCTCGCTCAAAGTCCGTCAACTGCACATACGGTTCACGTCCACGCTGTCGCAGCATGCTACCAGTGTTAAAGACTGCGATGGAGCTCCGTATGCCACGGCAAACTGGCTGACACTGACGGCGGCGGTGCACAAATGCTGCGCAGCTAGCGCCATTCGACGGCGAACACCGCGGTTCCTGGTGTGTCCGCTGTGCCGTGCGTGTGATCATTGCTTGTACAGCCCTCTCGCAGTGTCCGGGGCAAGTATGGTGGGTCTGACACACCGGTGTCAATGTGTTCTTTTTTCCATTTCCAGGAGTGTATTTAGGGTGAAAAAAAGCATACTGCACTTGCCATCCATGTTCAAGACAAAAGTGTGTGTAGCAAATCTTAGTTTCGCCAATAGGTTTACCAGAAACGCGATTTAAAAGAAGGAGGCTCTGCAGCTGTGTGCAACGTGTCCGGGACCAGGTAGCGGGAACACTGCGTTATACGCGAGATGTGCCATCATTAGCTCAGTGAGACGAGGAAATGTGGGAAACCTGTCTACAGGCTCGCCGATGTCTGAGTCGCGTTCGCAGCAAAGTTTAGTTTTATTTTTTTCCAGAAGCATCATACTGTACCCAGTTTACACCTCCACAATGCGATATCTCGTGTATTTCTTCCTGTTACTATTATCTTTATTTAAACGTTAAGACGTAACATGAACTTTTTAAAGCCTTAAACGACCACATTGTTTCGTCCTCAACACAAATAAAGCCAACAAAAATAGCGAGTACAGTAACATCGTCTCTGTCCAGTAAGGTACAAAGAACGCAATAGGTCGGGTACACTATATTGCACGTTGTGCTACGCACAGTAACATAGTTCTGTACGTTTGACGTCAAGCCTTATCGTCACAGAGCCAGTGCATACACGTAAGAGCAACATGAACTTTAGAGAATATGTGCAAACCGACCACCTTGCATTGACAAACACTTTGCCACTCGCTGGCTTACACTTTCAAAAAAATGGTTCAAATGGCTCTGAGCACTATGGGACTTAACTTCTGAGGTCATCAGTCCCCTAGAACTTAGAACTACTTAAACCTAACTAGCCTAAGGACATCACACACATCCATGCCCGAGGCAGGATTCGAACCTGCGACCGTAGCGGTCGCTCGGTTCCAGACTGTAGCGCCTAGACCCGTCTCGGCCACTCCGGCCGGCGCTTACACTTTGCTGGACCCTGCAACGTCCCTGTATCCTCCATCGCCGAAGCGGCATGCCACGCGAGCTTCTAGGTCGTATACATCCACGCGTGGTATATTATAACCTTTTTCCTTCACGTGTCCCCACAAATAAAAATCTGCTGGATGAAGGTCCGGGGAACGTGGAGGCCAGAACACTGGATGTCCACGACCAGTTCGTTTCCCTGTAGACGCTACATATAAATCATTACGTACATCCATTCCAAAATGTGGGCGTGCACCATCATGCTCAATCCGTAGCTGTCACCGAACACGAAGTGGAACGTTTTCTAATGCGTTAGGCAAACTATTGCAAACAAACATATGATGCAAGGCCCATAGAACTTGTCTGGCAATAGGTAATGGCCCGAAAGCACTTCTTCCACGATTCCAACTCACAGATCTTTACCACAACGTGCCTGAAAGCCACGTTTGCATGTAATCTATCGATTGTGTTCCGACCAATAATGGCTGTTGTGAAGCCTGAAGATACCTTCATGAGTGAAGCTAGATTCTTCAGTCTAATCACATTATTTATCAAATGTTCATTATCTTCCAGTTGGTGCGAAAGCCGTTCACGAAACTGTATTCGTCGAATGCAGTCTTCTGGCCATCAGTAATGAGTTAATTTATAACGATATTGATGCAGTTCTTCATCTTGCAGCGATTCAAGGACCAGTCTTTGAAGTATATGGAACGCAATATCGTGGGCACTTCACAAAAGTAACTGGGGAACGGTTTCACGAATCACCTCCTCTGTTTATTGAGTATGTCTAGTCTCTGGACGACCTCAGTCCATTACTTGTGGACGAAGATTACCGGTTTCCTGAAGGCGTTGGTCCATGCGACGAAAGACATTCTTACCGGGTTGGCGACTTTGGGGGTACCGTGCAGCACACAAATGGCCAGCAGCAGCAGCAACTTGGTTATTGGATGCAACTAGCATGAAAAGGACTTCAACGCATTCACCGTTTGTGTACTCCACAGGGAAGCCGCCTTACATGAACCCGAGAGGGTGGTTAGTTCACACATGCATGCAGTTTAACGGACCGCAATATCGTGTGATAGGCTATTGTCAGGTGACGAAATGATGTTCAACTTATGAACGAAGAAAATTAGAGAATGGGCACCAAAAAAAATAAAGAAATCGAACCTGACGAGCATTCGAATCCTAGCCCCTTGGTAGATGTGTGTCTGGTGTCCCCGCAGTCCTTACTTAACGTCGAAGGGGTCCCCTCCACGGCAATCAGCCTCGCTAAATACTTTTTCTTTTTTTATTGTTCCCAAATAAAAGATGAACAAAATATTTCTTGAAAACTTAAATACGTATCTGTACACTGTTTCAACATTTTTTTTAAAAAAATCATCATAATTAAGGAAAGGAGATGATATCAAGTGGTAATGACGTAAATGGTGTAACAAATAGTAGACTCAAATTGCTTCTTTCAGTACAAAACAATAATGAGCTCTGTCCACCTTTGTGGCCACCCTCGCCGATCCCGTTGCACTTCATATCGTACCCTGGCACGCCTTCGTATTTTTTCCTCTTATCTAAAAAGTAAGAGAAGAATCAAAATACTTTGAAAATGAAACAAGTCAAAGGCGCCAAAATACACTGTTTTTTAACTTTAAAATACCATCCACTGGGCGCTCTTCACTAAGAAAATGATGCACGAGATGGGCAGCGGATCTCGTAACACTCTTCTCAGGAAATTAAAAAAATATTGTTGGTATTTTGGGTCGTACACAATCGCCTTATGTCGTTCATGCAGCTGGCTTCGGAAGTCCAGAACATTCTTCAGACCATCGCGAAGAAGATAATGCACTGCTTGGGTTCGTTTGCATCGATGTCACTGCATTTGACTTGGCTATTGGGCGGTACGATCTGTCCAGAAAAAGAACAATCGTTGGATCAAAGGCGTGTTGTTCTACGTGGAGAAGGAAGGAAGTCATTTTCATCACTAGATGCTTCACTTCTGCAGAGCGGCCACACATAAGTAGGGGAACAACTCGTGTTCTGGCTCATTCTGTTACTGTGGGTTGCATACAATTAGGAGCTGGACTGATTACCTTATGACTCTCTCCCTTCCACTTAACATTTTGTTCTACTGAGAGATTTGTGAAGCCCTGTGGGTTGATTTACAGTATGACCCCCTGGGAATAATCTGTCTTTTGGGGAAACTCACTCCCCTACCCCTCCCCTGCCCCACCCCTCTGGAAACCTCCAACACTCTCCCCTCCTCATCTCCAGTAAATGCGCACTTTAAAGCCTGAGTTATTCAAAGATCCTCTTCCCACTCTATCAGTTTGATTAACTAATTAATTAAAGTGATCAATTTATTAACCCCTGCTCCTCTGTTAAATCCCCTAGCCCTCTCGCCTTTCTGCTTTTCCAGTGCTGGAGATGCTCTTCGTAGATGGGATGACTGCAATGACGTTGCAGTTGGAATATTAAGATAAAGGTCCAAAAGAAGGTAAAATGGCAATAGACTCTACAGAAATTTGTGTACGCATTGTTAAATACGAACCAAATTCTGAGCTTGAATAGCAAGAAAATATACTCAAAAATTGTAAAACTTCATCTTTCTATGAACCACAAACTGTGGATATTGCTAGTTTAGTTAACAAGACAAATTGCGAGCTTTATCTCACGAATTGGTACGACTCAATAGAATTTTATATGCCTTACTTTATTTTTGTTGTGTTTCAACTAATCGAAAACGTTACCAGATTGGCTGATTAATCACTGTATGATCTCGTGAAGCTGTGTAATCAATATTTTAAAACCAGAAGAAACGAAATATTTCCTCAAGAAACATGGGATTTAGAAACACCAGATAATTGTTTGAAAGTTTATGACACTTTTCTCAATTTTGAACGAGTTACTCAGCTGAAAGGAGATGTTGATATTAATCCCTATAATTTCTGCATCTACATAAATACTCCGCTACCCACCAAGCGGTGTGTGGTGGAGGTCACAATTCGCGCCAAAGTCAGATTTCCCCCCGTCTGTTCCACTCGCGGGTCGCACGAGGGAAAAACGACTGTCTGAACGCCTCAGTACGAGCTCTAATTTCCTTTATGTTTGAATGGTGGTCATTGCGCGATTTGAAAGTTGGTGGTAATAATATATGCTCTAAATCCTCGACGAAGATCGGATTTCGGAATTTAGTGAGTAGACCCTTCCGTTTAGCGCCTCGTCTATCTGCAAGTATATCCCACTTCAAACTTTCTATGAGATTTGCAACGCTCTCGCGATGGCTAAATGTACCAGTCACGAGTCTTACCGCTCTTCTTTGGACCTTCTTAATCTCTTGAATGAGACCCAACTGGTAAGAGTCCCATACAAACGAACAGTACTCTAAGACTGGACGAAATAACGTATTGTAAGAATTTCCTTTGTTGAAGGACTGCATCGCTTCAGGATTCTACGAATAAATCACAATCTAGAGGTTGCCTTACCCGTTACTTGTGTAATCTGATCACTCGATTTGAGATCATTTCGAATAGTCACACCCAGATACTTGACGGATGTTACCGCTTCCAAAGACTGTGCGTTTATTTTGTACTCGTACATTAATGGAGATTTTCGCCTTGTTATATGCAGTAGGTTACACTTACTAATATTGAGAGATAACTGCCAGTCATTACACCACGCATTTATTTTCTACAAATCCTCATTGATTTGTTCACAACTTTCGTGTGATTCTACTTTCCTCCAGACTACAGCATCATCGGCAAACAGTCTAATGCCGCTGTCAATACCACCAACCAGATCGTTTATGTAAATCGTAAAAAGCAGAGGACTTATTACGCTGTCCTGGGGCACACCTGAAGTTACGCTTGTTTATGTTGAAGTCATCCCATTCAGGACGACATACTGCTCTCTGTCTGTTAAAAAACTTTCTATCCAACCGCATGTGTCATCGGATAGAGCGTAAGCGCGCAGCTTTTGCAGCAAGCGACAGTGCGGATCTGAGTCGAACGACCTTCGAAAGTCGAGAAATATGGCACCAACCTAGGAGCCGGTACCCAGAGCCTGTTGCATATCATGCTGTGTCTCGCATGACCGCTGCTTCCTAAAACAGTGCTGGTTTCTGCAACTGAGCTTCTCAAAGTCTAGGAATCTCATTATATCGAACTCAAAATATCATCCATGATTCTACAACAAATTGATGTCAGTGAAATTGGCCGGTAATGCGCCGGCAGGGGTGGCCGAGCGGTTCTAGGCGCTACAGTCTGGAACCACGCGACGGCTACGGTCGCAGGTTCGAATCCTGCCTCGGGCATGGGTGTGTGTGATGTCCTTAGGTTAGTTAGGTTTAAGTAGTTTTAAGTTCTAGGGGACTGATGACCTCAGAAGTTAAAGTCTCATAGTGCTCAGAGCCATTTGAACCATTTTTTTGGCCGGTAATTATGTGCATCCGATTTTCTACCCTTTACTATGACCTGGGCCTTCTTCCAGTCCCGTGGAACTTTCCACTGTTCCAAGGATCTCTGATAGATGATGGATAAGAATGGTGCTATATTTGTAGCATAGTCAATATATAATCTTACGGGAATATGGTCCAGATGCCTTCCTGGCGTCTAAGGATCTCAACTGTTTTACAATCTCAGGTACACTAAACACTATGTCAGCCATCCTTGAGTTTGTTCGATAATTGAAAGGTGGAATGGTGCTGCAGTCCTCTACCGTAAACGAATTTTAGTGATCCTATATATGTGATTAACAGATATGTAGCAAAAATATTATTACAGGCAAAAGACAATGATGAAGTTGGTGAGTACAATTTAACGACAAGGTATCGAAAGACACATTTCTCATTATAGTCATATATGGTAAGAAAAATTTGACATGAGGTTAGGAACACAGAATACATAGCACTCTACGTCTTCAGGCCAAGAGTGGCTTACCGGGACCATCCGACCGCCGTGTCATCCTCAGGTGAAGGATGTGGAGAGAAGGGGCGTGGGGTCAGCACACCGCTCTCCCGGTCGTTTATGATGGTACTCTCGACCGAAGCCGCTACTATTCGGTCGAGTAGCTCCTCAATTGGCATCACGAGGCTGAGTGCACCCCGAAAAATGGCAACAGCGCATGGCGACCTGGGTGGTGAGCCATCCAAGTGCCGACCTCACCCGACAGCGCTTAACTTCGGTGATCTCACGGGAACCGGCGTATCCACTGCGGCAAGGCCATAACACAGAATACATACTGAAATTTTTTAATTGGTATATGATATTCATTATCTCTTTCTGTGTAGCCCTTTTCATGTAGATTAGGTTAGTATTTTGAATATTTGAAATGAGTAGATATTTGACTGGGACATTAACGGAAACCGATCTGCTCAGCAAGCTGGGTGGCGGGCGACGTGGCGTGGCTGCTGCCTCTGGTGTGCGTCGCAGCTGACTGAAGTTTTTATCTCAGTCCGGAGCGGCCAAACGGCTGCTCCACGCTATCAAACCACAGTTTCCTGGATGACTTTAGCTGCCAGAGCTGGTTCACGAAACCGCTAACAGACGCCTCATTTTTGTTCTAGAATTAATTTTGTTCCTCAAATACCAAGTATATACACGATTTGTGAACGCAATTTCCTTGCCTTGTGGCGCAAAGGTGAATAGCTTTGCCCCCTGAATAATAAAAACTGAGTTAATGTGTCAACGATGAACTTCAAGTTTTGACTGTATATAAAGGAATATGTAATGATTTGCAATCTAAAATTATTTTTTAAAATTAATTGTAGTGAGCTAAAAATGCCCATTATTTTCAACCAAAATTTTATTTCAGTCTACATAAATTTTAATCAGATCCAGTAATTTTTTAGTGGGCTCAAAATTCTCTTGGATTTTTAAATGTTGTAGCAAGTGGGTACGTTGAGCGCACTTGGGTGGTTGTTATTGCATAACCTTATTTACAAATTAATTAAATTAATTATATTATATCATATAAATTTTGAAAGGCGGGTGTAAGATGAACATCAACAGAAGGAAAACGAGCATAATGGAATGTAGTCTAATTAAATCAGGTGACGCTGCGAGAATTAGATTAGGAAATGAGACGCTTAAAGTAGTAAATGAGTTTTACTATTTGGGGTGCAAAATAAGTGATGATGGTCGAAGTAGAGCGGATATAAAATGTAGACTGGCAAAGGCATGGAAAGCGTTTCTGAAGAAGAGAAATTTGTTAACATTGAGTATAGGTTTAAGTGTCAGGAAGTCGTTTCTGAAAGTATTTCTATGGACTGTAGCCATGTATGGAGGTGAAATATAGGCGATAAATAGTTTAGATAAGAAGAGAATAGAAGCTTTCGAAATGTGATGCTACAGAAGAATGTTGAAGATTAGATTGGTAGATCACATAACTAATGAGGAGGTACTGAATAGAATTGGAGAGAAGAGAAATTTGTGGCACAACTTGACTAGAAGAAGGGATCGGTTGGTAGGGAATATTCTGAGGTATCAAGGGATCACCAATTTAGTACTGGAGGCAGCGTGGAGGGTAAAATTCGTAGAGGGAGACCAAGAGATGAATACACTTAACAGATTCATAAGGATGTAGGTTGCAGTAAGTACTGGGAGATGAAGAAGCTTGAACAGGATATAGTAGCATGGAGAGCTGCATTAAACCAGTCTGTGGACTGAAGACCACAACAATAACAACAAATTTTTATAACGTAAAAAATCGAAGATTTTATGTCTTAAAACATTTATATAATATAATTAATTTGAAAAATATTATGCAATAAAAACATGCCAAGTGTGCTCAACATATCTACTTACTACTGATAATGATTAACGTTTATCTCAATTACTTTTGAAATAACAAACACTGTCCTTTTCCCCATCTGCATCGTATTTCTTTGACTTCTCCTTACATAATCTGAAAATATACCAAAATTTTTCCTGTTTCTGGCAACACTGCCCAGACGAGCTACCTGAACTCGAAGCTGTAATCTGTCTAGCTGCCTGCTCCTTCCTCCATACAGGCTGGTGTAGTGAACGTGGATAATCACATGAACAGGCGAAAGGCTGGTCAGAATAGTCACCTTCGGCTTCATGGCTGATGCGTCAGCCATGTGACGTCCCTCCTCTATACGGTAACATAATATCCACTTGCTCTTTTTAAATGGTATAGCTGTGAGATAATGCCCACTACGCAGGAAAGGAACCCTACTACACTTGATTAGAGGATTAGAGACAAACATTTTCAACATGTCGCGTAATATTTGTATTTAGGGGCAATGCTAAGAACCGATATGTGGAAAATACACGTAAGGTAAGGTGAATAGGAGACTCAGATTTGTTTGAAAGTACCTAGGAAAATTCTACTTACCTCTGAAGAAAAACATATGCAAGGCAGATATATAAATTCTCCGTTTTTCAGGTAAAATCTTTGTGCATTTGTAGAGAATAATATTTCGGGAACTAACTCTCTCACAGCTGCAGTTTATATCTTCATTTAATCAGTTCCAACTAATTATAGAGCCGACTTATCAGTGTCATGCGGTCATGCTCGTTGAAACTGGATATTAGTTGTCATCATATTGTCTGGGACATTCAAGAGTCAGGTCAAATCCGATCTGACAGATCCAGAGATTTCGAGACGGTAATCTTCTAGACATTGATTTATTTATCGTTTGGCAAGGATTCACGAGACAAGTATACTAGTAAACGAAGGAGTTTCATCAATGAAGACTGATTTTCTGAAACATGAGAAGTTAATTTTACCAGCAATTTTTTTTAATACTGAAATTGCTTATTGCTGCTATCGCGCAACCATTTCAACTTCTCAACAAATAGTATGGACAAGAGGAAGATTCAGCTGTGAGCAGCTGACGATCTAGCCTGCTAACAAGCATATAAATCAATTACAAACAAGATTTTACAGGTTTAATACCGAAAAAGAAACTGCATTGATGACATACTATCTGCTCAAAAGTATCTGGACACCCCGATGTAATGAAGAATCGACGAGTATACGTCACGAGGGGTGAACACATCAGTGTAAAAAGATGCAGGGAGTACTGCGTTGTTAGTGGAGAAGGAGTGACAATAAAATGGGCCAGGAGAGGTCAGTAGCGACGAATGTTGACTGCTGATTGGATGTCAGTAACAAACTAATGAGGGACATTTCGACGTATTTAAAGCTTCCCACATCGACTGCTGAAGCTGTGATTATGAAGTGGGGATGCGAAAAAACAACCAGAGCTAAACCAAAACCAGGAAGACCTCAAGTACTGACAGACAGGGGCCGTTGAGTATTGCACAGGGTGGTTCTAAAAGCAGCATTAAACCAGCAAAAGCAATCACTCGTGAGTTTCAGCGGGTTACCAGCTGTCTAGCTGGAACAATGATTGTGGGTGGAGAGTTAAAAATAATGAGGTAGAATGGTCGAGCAGCTCCTTAAGTCACACATTTCTGCAGCCAATGGTAAGGGACGCCTGGTGTGGTATAAAGAGCGTGGATGAAGGGAAACGAGCGATTCCAAGCGACGAGTCGCACTGTACCCTGTAGCTACTCGATGGAAGGGCTTGAGTTTGGCAAACGCCTGCAGAATGTGTGGTGCCTAGAATGATGAACAGAGAAGGTGGTGTTACAGTATGGAGGTGCTTTCCATTCTTTACTGGTAAGGCGGGGGGGGGGGGGGGGCGGTGGTCTCCCTGTTGCACTTCAAAAAACCTTAAATGGCGAAAGACATGAACACATTTTAGAGCATTGTGTACTGCATACAGTAAAGGAAAATTTCGGATTCTGATATTGTATAAGCATGAGAATGCAGCGTGTCATAAACCAGCATCAGTGAGGCAGTGATTTGTGGGCAATAACGTACCTGAAATGGACTGGCCTGCCGAGAGTCCCGACTGATGCCAATCCAACACTTTTGGGATGAGCTGCGACGTCGTCTTAGTTCCAGACCCCAGCACCTCTTGAGGAAGAATGGGCTGCCATTCCTCCAGATACATACGGACACCACATAGAAAGTCTCCACAGCGTAGTTTAAAGCGTCATACAGGCGAAGGGTCGACAGACCCCATTTAATATGCCGAAGACCTCCATAAATTGCACTGAATTAAAGTTTAGTAAATGTAATGCTAAACATAAATTTTAAATATAACTAATACAGCTGATGTTATAATCCGAGGCACATCAAGTCATCCTCAGAAATATAAAATGGCAATGCTAAATAGAATAGAAAGGGGTTATAACCAATTTACACCATTTACAAAAGGATTGCGGTTAGCCCTCTCGCCCCTCCACAACCCCTTTCATGTGTGAAATATGCCAGCATGCAGTAGCTGGTTAGTTAAATGAGACTGAAATGTACTACCACAAAAATATTCGGACAAGTTTCCGCCAATACTATAAAACGACAGGTACGCTAATTCGTAGGGAATATAATGAATGAAGCACACCGTAAACCCGGAATTTATAAACTGGACTGGTCTGTGAGGTCCAAATTTCATACTGGTCAGTCTGGTCACTGCAACGGCATACGATATCATCAAAAGAAAATGGATTCATTCAGACTGAACAGTTTACATAAACTACTAGTGTCCAGAGGAACCAATAGCACTGGAGAAAGGGACATGAAACTTTATCGAGCAAATAAAACAGACAAATCTTTTCGAATAATTAGATGTATACATTCATAACCATAAAAACCTTGTTTAAATCCCGACAGAAACATTGTAACTATGACCACTGCCGCACTACGGGAGTGTGACGTGGTGTGGGAAGCATGTAGGCGGCGCCAAGGTGAATCGGGGGTCCTACTAGGGACGCTACGTGACGCAAAGGGCGCACTCAACTAATACAGGCGACTTTGACAAAAGCACACATTGTTTTGGCTCTGCGTCTGGGAACCACTACCTCGGGAAAAGCGCAGGTAGTCGGCTGTTCGCGTGTTACTATCGTGAGCATCTACGGAAAGTGGTGGAAGGAGAATGAAAGGCAAGTAAGAGAGAACAGACCGCAACACAGACGTTCGGAGCTTGCTCCGCTCTGCAAAAGAGGACAGGCGGCGATCTGTGGCAGACGTACGCTGGTGCAGGCACAAGTGTTTCCCAGGCGCACATTGTTGAACGCGGGACTCTGTAGCAGGTCGTCTTCAGATACGCACTTTACAGCGCACAGTACGCATCACTTGGAACAAAAATTATTTAGCAGCCAAGAACCTTGTCTAAAGAAAATTGAATTTTGTAGGAGGTTTGTAGGTGTCACTGTACTGTTAAGGAAAGAGGATCACAGGAATTCTCAATTTCTTCAATAATCTACATAAGAAAATAAAATTTACAGCAGAAGATGAACGAAACAAGAGCATCAATTACCTGGGCCTAAATATTACAAGAAACAACAGCACATGCACATTCTATATTGACAGCAAAAATACAATGGCCAACACCACAAGGCTGCATACAGATTGTTGCTACATAGGGCAACTAAAATATCAATGAACCAAGAAACCATGCAAAAAGAAATAAATATAGTGAAACAGACTGCAGCTGCTAATGATTATAAAGCTTCCACGGTTGACACAGTCCTAAACAAACTGAAGAAAGACCCAAACACAAAGATCACCACAGAAGAAAATGACAAAAAAAAATGTACATCAAGCCTCCCATACACTGGTAAGAAGAGAGAAAATATCCCCAAAAATCACGAAGTAAAAGTTGGGTTTCCTACATCAAATAAATTACAACAGAATCTCATATACAATATAAAGTGTAATCAAGACCTATAGTTACACTCTGGAATATACAACGTAACATGCCAGGAATGCTCGTTATTCTATATAAGATAAAAATACCGAAATTTCAACACCAGGCACAGAGCCATTAAAGCCTACACACAACAGACACACAACGTCAGAAATAGCTATACACATACACAATAGAGGACACCCATTAGGAAAAGCAGAGCAAAATGTCAAAGTACTCCACCGACTAAATAAAGGCCATTAAATGGATTTGTTTAAAGAGCTGGAGATATATACACTTTACAGAAAATACTAAGACAAAATACTAAATGAAAGAGTTGAAAGTGAATCGGTGAATTTGTTCAGATGCTTTGACAATGTACTTAAATAAAAGCAGTAACACATAGAACGAAACACCATTGTGAAATCCATATTGTTAACCTGAATACCCTTTACAGAAAAGTAATTCTGTGAAGGAGCTATAAGATTTTCTATATCCGCTACATCTAAAAACATATTTGAAACTCTTTGTTTATGAAGTTATAATCGACGTGTACTGTGCACTGAAAGTTGTGAGTGATGTTTAAAATGTGTGAAACTCTACACAAATGGTCCATAACAAAAGTGTATGTACAAGTTCTTCCAAATGTCACCACTAACTACATATAAAAATCGATAGCTAACTAAAAATTGCGCGTCTTTTATATATTGCAGTAAAGTCAACAAAACGAAGCAGAATCTCACAAATTGAAAACGTTTCGAAAAAACGGAATAATACACACAATAAAAAGTTTTGCATCATCCAGTTCCCAGAACTCCTGAAGATAGACGTTGATTGTGGATTTTATAGCACAGACACAGTCTCTTTGACTGTTCAGAGATGTCACTAAACCCGCTCAAAGAAGTAAACAACCATGCATGAGCAGCGCCAATTAGACTGAAAGGGTCCGACAGCCGATCAGTTCCAGTCATTCCACGAGGAAGGGGAGGTAAACGGCTCTTGTTGTCTGTAGTTCAACCATGCCTAGACGGTCAGTACTGCGGTTCCATCGCGTCCGCATTGTTACTTTGTGCCACGAAGGGCTCTCAGCAAGGGGAGTGTCCAGACATCTCTGACTGGACCAAAGTGACGTTGTTCGGACATGGATGAGATACAGATAAACAGAAAATGTCCATGACATGCCTCGCGCAGGCCGCTCAAGGGCTACTACTGCAGTGGATTACCGCTACCTACGGATTATGGCTCCCAGGAACCCTGACAGCAACGCCACCGTGTAGAAGAATGCTTTTCGCGCAGCGTCAGGACGTCGTGTTGCGACTCAAACTGTGCGCAATACGCTGCATGATGCGCAACTTCACTCCCAAAGTCCATGGCGAGGTCCATCTTTGCAACCACGACACCATGCAGCGCGGTACAGATGGGCCCAACAACATGCCGAATGGACCGCTCAGGGCTGGCATCACGGTCTCTTAACCAATCAGTGTCGCATATGCCTTCAACCAGACAATCGTCGGAGACTTTTTTGGAGGCAACCCGGTCAGGCTGAACGCCTTTGAGACACTGTCCAGCGAGTGCAGCATGTGGAGGTTCCCTGCTGTTTTGAGGTGGCATTATGTGGGGCTGATGTACGCCGCTGGTGGTCGGGGAAGGCGACGTAATGGCTGTACGATACGTGATACGTGAATGCCATCTTCCGACGGATAGTGCAACCATATCGGTAGCATATTGGCGAGGCACTCATCATCATGGACGACAATTCGAGCCCTCATTGTGCTCATCTTGTGAATGAATTCCTTCAAGATTAACATCGCTCGACTAGAGTAGCCAGTATGTTCCCCAGACGTGAACCCTACTGAAAAGGGCTGTTTATAGTCGAGGTGACCCACCAACCACTCTGAGGGATCCACGCCGAATCGCCGTTGAGGAGTGGCCACTCTGGACCAACAGTGGCTTGATGAACTTGTGGATAGTATGCTACGACCAATACAGGCATGCATGAATGCAAGAGGACGTGTTACTGGGTATTAGAGGTATCATGTCGTTTTTGGAAACCCAGAATCTACTATGCAGGAATCAACATGGATTCCGGAAACAGCGATCGTGTCAGACCCAACTCGCTTTATTTGTTCATGAGACCCAGAAAATATTAGATACAGGCTCCCAGGTACATGCTATTTTTCTTGACTTCCGGAAGGCGTTCGATACAGTTCCGCACTGTCGCCTGAAGTAAGAGCCTACGGAATATCAGACCAGCTGTGTGGCTGGATTGAAGAGTTTTTAGCAAACAGAACACAGCATGTTGTTATCAATAGAGAGACGTCTACAGACGTTAAAGTAACCTCTGGCGTGCCACAGGAGAGTGTTGTGGGACCATTGCTTTTCACAATATATATAAATGACCTAGTAGATAGTGTCGGAAGTTCCATGCGGCTTTTCGCGGATGATGCTGTAATATACAGAGAAGTTGCAGTATTAGAAAATTGTAGCGAAATGCAGGAAGATCTGCAGCGGATAGGCACTTGGTGCAGGGAGTGCCAACTGACCCTTAACATAAACAAATGTAATGTATTGCGAATAAATAGAAAGTAGGATCCTTTAATGCATGATTACATGATAGCGGTACAAACACTGGTAGCAGTTATTTCTGTAAAATATCTGGGAGTATGCGTGCGGAACGATTTGAAGTGGAATGATCATATAAAAATAATTGTTGGTAAGGCGGGTACCAGGTTGAGATTCATTGGGAGAGTCCTTAGAAAATGTAGTCCATCAACAAAGGAGGTGGCTTACAAAACACTCGTTTGACCTATACTTGAGTATTGCTCATCAGTGTGGGATCCGTACCAGATCGGGTTGACGGAGGAGATAGAGAAGATCCAAAGAAGAGCGGCGCGTTTCGTCACAGGATTATTTGGTAACCGTGATAGCGTTACGGAGATGTTTAACAAACTCGAGTGGCAGACTCTGCAAGAGAGGCGCTCTGCATCGCGGTGTAGCTTGCTCTCCAGGTTTCGAGAGGGTGCGTTTCTGGATGAGGTACCGAATATATTGCTTCCCCCTACTTATACCTCCCGAGGAGATCACGAATGTAAAATTAGAGAGATTAGAGCGCGCAAGGAGGCTTTCAGACAGTCGTTTTTCCCGCGAACCATACGCGACTGGAATAGGAAAGGGAGGTAATGACAGTGGCACGTAAAGTGCCCTCCGCCACACACCGTTGGGTGGCTTGCAGAGTATAAATGTAGATGTAGATGTACCGGGGTGTACAGCAATCTGGACTACCACCTCTGAAGCTCTCGCTGTATTGTAGCACAACATGCAATGTGTGGTTTTCATGAACAGTAAAAAGGGCATAAATGATGATTCTGCTGATCTGCATTCCAAATTTCTGATTAGGAACTCTCGGAACCGAGGTGACGCAGAACGTTTTTTGATGTCCGTACAAACAAATACACACATGAATATGGGAATCTTTTCCCAAAACGCGTGGTGTAAAACATAAATAAAAGAAAATTGTGACTGTTAGGAGAAAGTTATTTGTAAAGAAACCCCATCAGATCACCGAAGTTATGCGTTGTCGGGATGGACCGTATGCGTCCACCGAGCGCTGTTGGCAAGCGGGCATGCAGTCAGCCCTCGTGACGACAACTGAGCAGCTTCGTAACTGAGCACGAAAACCGACAAGAGTGGTGTGCTGACCCCATGCCCCTCCATTTCCTCATCCGACGACGCCTGTTGGCTAAGGAGGACGCTACGGTCGGTCTGTACAAAACTCTTCGGACAGAGACGTGCAACGGGTTATTCAGTCCCTGCTGCAGAAAATTTCTGCGCCTGGGGACTGAATCAGTTGGTAAGGTGGACATGAGTCCATTGCCAATGTACTGTCCTGCAAGTCATCGTTTGATGTGTAGGAATAGGTAATAGAGGCTGTATGCGAGGTCGCGACTGTAGACTGGGAGTGGGAGTGATGTCTGGTCTCGCCTTTTCACTATAGTGTTCATAGTGACGTGTTTATGAGAGAAAAAACGTCTGGCAGGAGTCTATCGATGTCTTTAACAGCGAGAATATATTTGATTTTTTCCTACCAGAACCTTGTTCACTGTATTCGAAGTTGCTGGCTGCTTGCCAAAGCGTGCCTTCTGGAACAAAACATTAGAGGGCATCTCTCTTTGGCCGGCCGGAGTGGCCGAGCGGCTCTAGGCGCTACAGTCTGGAACCGCGCTACCGCTACGGTCGCAAGCTCGAATCCTGCCTCGGGCATGGATGTTTGTGATGTCCTTAGGTTAGTTAGGTTTAAGTAGTTCTAAGTTGTAGGGGACTAATGACCTCAGAAGTTAAGTCCCATAGTGCTCAGAGCCATTTGAACCAGCCGACCAGAGTGGCCGAGCGGTTAAAGGCGCTACAGTCTGGAACCGCACGACCGCTACGGTCGCAGGTTCGAATCCTGCCTCGGGCATGGATGTGTGTGATGTCCTTAGGTTAGTTAGGTTTAAGTAGTTCTGAGTTCTAGGGGACTTATGACCACAGCAGTTGAGTCCCATAGTGCTCAGAGCCATTTGAACCATTTGAACCATCTCTCTCTCTCTCTCTTTCCCCCTCCCTCTCTCTCCCCCTCCCTCTCTCTCCCTCTCCCTCTCCTCCCTCTGTCTCATTATCTGTCTTTCTCTTTCTCTCTCGCTCTCTCTCTCTCTCTCTCTCTCTCTCTCTCTCTCTCTCTGTCTCTCTCTGTGCATGTGTGTGTGTGTGTGTGCATGTGTGTGTGTGTGTGTGCGTGTGTGTGTGTGTGTGTGTGTGTGTGTGAGAGAGAGAGAGAGAGAGAGAGAGAGGAGAGAGAGAGGGAGGGGCGGTGGAAGGAAGGGAGGGAGAGAGAGAAAGAAAGAGAGATAGAAAGAGAGAGAGAGAGAGACGACAGCAGGTGAGGTGTCTCATACTCGTTTTGGAAACGCAGTATAACAACAGTGGTGTTGTTTCATTCCATATGTTTACGAAAAATTTGGAACAGTCTGCATCAACTGCAGAGACGGCTGTTCAGACTAGCAGTTTAATTAGTGATGAATAACACTCACGTAAGAGCTCGGTTTAGACTGCAACGTATTTGCTGGTCGGCCACTCTCAGCACCCAGACAGTGAAGAAACCAGCAGTTAGCAGTGTGCGCGGGAGCAACGGGTGCAGCTAAATTTAATACGGCTGGCGGCTAGTAGTTTTTCGGGCAACCTAATTACCATATCGCATGCTGGTACTCCAGTTAGATAACCGGCCGGCCCCGCCGTGTTGGTCGCGCTGTGTTTACGAGGCGGGAAAGCGTCGACTCAGAGAGAGGGAGGGGGCGCCGCGTTACGGGGTTATCGGGTTCCCAGCGCAGCGCCTCACGTGAACCGAAGTCTCGAGGCGGCCAGCTGCCGCTCGCACCAGCGCGTGGCTGCTCCGCACCCCTCAAAACACAGCCGCGGACAGCTGCTGTGCGACGAACGCAACCCGTACGTGAACACATGCAGTACTGCCAAGAACGACAGAACTGCGTAGAGCACTTTCATAATGAAACTTGCTGGCAGATTAAAACTGTGTGCCCGACAGAGACTCGAACTCGCGACCTTTGCCTTTCGCGGGCAAGCACTGCCAGGAAGTTTCATATCAGCGCACACTCCGCTGCAGAGTGAAAATCTCATTCTGGAAACATCCCCCAGGCTGTGGCTAAGCCATGTCTCCGCAATATCCTTTCTTTCAGGAGTGCTAGTTCTGCAGGGTTCGCAGGAGAACTTCAGTAAAGTTTGGAAGGTAGGAGACGAGGTACTGGCAGAAGTAACGCTGTGAGGACGGGCCGTGGTCGTGCTTGGGTAGCTCAGTTGGTAGAGCACTTGCCCGCGAAAGGCAAAGGTCCCGAGTTCGAGTCTCGGTCCGGCACACAGTTTTAATCTACCAGGAAGTTTCATATCAGCGCACACTCCGCTGCAGAGTGAAAATCTCATTCTGGAAACATCCCCCAGGCTGTGGCTAAGCCATTTCTCCGCAATATCCTTTCTTTCAGGAGTGCTAGTTTTGCAGGGTTCGCAGGAGAACTTCTGTAAAGTTTGGAAGGTAGGAGACGAGGTACTGGCAGAAGTAACGCTGTGAGGACGGGGCGTGGTCGTGCTTGGGTAGCTCAGTTGGTAGAGCACTTGCCCGCGAAAGGCAAAGGTCCCGAGTTCGAGTCTCGGTCCGGCACACAGTTTTAATCTACCAGGAAGTTTCATATCAGCGCACACTCCGCTGCAGAGTGAAAATCTCATTCTGGAAACATCCCCCAGGCTGTGGCTAAGCCATTTCTCCGCAATATCCTTTCTTTCAGGAGTGCTAGTTTTGCAAGTTTCGCAGGAGAACTTCTGTAAAGTTTGGAAAGTAGGAGACGACGTACTGGCAGAAGTAACACTGTGAGGACGGGCGTGAGTCGTGCTTGGGTAGCTCAGTTGGTAGAGCACTTGCCCGCGAAAGGCAAAGGTCCCGAGTTCGAGTCTCGGTCCGGCACACAGTTTTAATCTGCCAGGAATTTTCATATCAGCGCACACTCCGCTGCAGAGTGAAAATCTCATTCTGGGCACTTTCATAATGTTCAATTCTCGCCAATGTGGTACATATTCCAAGCACCAGACGGTGCAGTAAATTTTTTTCTGCTTTGTCGAGTAATTAGCAGAAAACATTTTAAAGTTGAAAATTAAAGCAGTCTTGATCGCTTAACAGTTGCATACCAATGCTGTGTGTTGCACTGGCCAACGCCAACGGGAGGGCCCAGCGACTGACCCCACAACCATCACACATCCTCTATCTAGGACAAATCACATTACTTATGTATTTCCATAATTTTGGCAGATTAGAAGATTAAAAAATGGTGATTATTATTACTGGGAAAGGGTTTCTGCGACATTTTTAGTAAAAAATAAATAGTTTTTTTCATTTGTTTGTATTAATTTTACAATTACAAGGATTACTCAGATTCACGTTCAGAACACTTTACAATACAAACTTTCTTGGTGTGTGCAGGGCAGATATACTTCCTGCAAGAAGTGCAAGCCTTCATGTACTTACGGTCTTTGCTTCTGGCGAATAAGTAACAGCGTCCTTTCTTTGGCAGATTACGCACAGCTGCACGTGCTGCTTTCCGTCGCGGCTCAGTAACGTTGTTTCCTCTGCTCACAGCACCTTTGATTGCACTCATACCCAAAAGTTGATAACGCCGCAGTGTATTTTGAGTGTAGGTCTACAGCATTTTGAGCGCGTCCTTTCATGTTGAGGTCACAAAGTTCACGAGCAAGATCCTTCAGGTACTTCTTTCTTCCAGAACTCTTTGTACAATTGTAGAATAGGATGATGTCTGGCTTCTCTTCCATCACATTCGTATCACGATGTTGGGTTGACAATACTGTGACAACCTTTCCTTTCTTAGGCACGTAACTGACTAAAGTAGCATCATCACTAAAGGCAAATCGGATTGTTCCTGGTGTAGCTTTTTTTTAGAGAAACAGGACGGAGTTCTGTAGGAACATCGCGTTTGTCACTTCGAATAGTACCAACTGTACTTATTTTCTCTCTCAAAAGATCAGATGCGAGTGGAACGGTAGTGAACTTTCTGTCAATGGTAACATTTCTTCCAGATTGTTTCAAGTTAGACATTTCAATCAATCTTCTAACTATTTCAGGGCCACTTTTATGGTTCTCCTCATTAGCGTGCTTTCCAGCGTAGGGATCCGCAGCGAAGCAGTATTTCGTATCTGAATCACGTAACAGGTTCACCTCTATTCCATATTTCCCTGGTTTTGTTGGAATATATAGCCTGAATGGGCATCGCCCATAGAAGGTCACAACTTCTTCATCCACTGTGACTTTACTCACTAGGATTATAAAACTCAGGAAATTTACTATCATGTTCCATATATCCCTGATAGGAGCAAATTTGTCGGTCTGTTTTCTTTACGTAAACTGTCCTGGTTCTGTCTATGGACTCCATATTTCAATAGCATTCCAACTGCTGACACGATATCTTCCCTTTCAAATGCTTTCGAATTTTTTATGAAAATATCTTCAGATGATTCCCTAAGATTTCCAAGCTTTTGATTGGTACACAGGATGTTATCATCGAAGTACATGAGAAAAGCTTTACCTGGTGTATCAGGTTTTATCCCTGGCTTAGTTCCTTTCAGGGTTCTCATTACGTTAGCAACAGACCTCCTCGTTTGATTTACGTGAGGGCTTCTCTTCCATATCATACTTGACGGGGCAATTATGTCTTTCTCAAGTTGATAAATTTGTGCTTTCGGCGTGGGTCGTCTTCTTGTTGGTTCAATATCTATAAAAATATGAAAACAGAACCGAACACTAGCAAACTAAGCACTCTACCGAGACACACATCCTAATATACTACAAAATATCTGCAAAAAGTAATAAAAATCAGTACTTAACCCTGTTCACTTTCATACAACTCGCTGCTGTCAGAAACTACTTGATCATTAATTTCCATGACTACATCTTCAGTTTCACTGCTTGAGCTTTCGGATAGTTCACCACTAAATTCATTGTCTGAACTCTCAAGCAAATTTCTAATTTCGTCATCTGTCAACTTCATCTTCTTGTACATTATGTCAAATGCCACATAGATATTACCTTCCACTCACCACACTGTTTATCAGTTGACTGCGAGTGGTGATTGTTGACCAGCTACACCTTCAGTTATAACAATCGCTATAACTCAACAATGAGTGTAAACCAAAAGCTGTTCTTATTGTCGATTGCAGCAATTATAATTACGACAAATGTCATGTATTTATTATATAAACTACTGAACACGACAGGAGTTTTAGCCTAAAATCTTCGTTGGGGTCAGTTACTGACCCGCCACCCCCCATTGGTGTGTAACTGTTAAAAACATTTATTACAACGATGATCGGTTTCGGCCTGTCTGCAGACTATCTTCAGACCGATCTCCACTGGCGACAGACGCAGGTGGAAATCGGAGCAGGTACACCCTGTTGCAAGACGAACTTCAGTTACCGGCTCCCAACAGACGGTACCTGTTCTCATTACCATCTGCGTCTGCCGGCACTGGAGAAACGTCTAAAGATGGTCTGTAAGTAGACTTCAACTGGTTACGATTGTTTAATTAGTTTTTAATAAGTTTGAAAGGTAGGAGACGAGGTAATAGTGGAAGTAAAGCTGTGAGGACGGGTCTACATCTACATCTACATCTACATTTATACTCCGCAAGCCACCGAACGGTGTGTGGCGGAGGGCACTTTACGTGCTACTGTCATTACCTCCCTTTCCTGTTCCAGTCGCGTATGGTTCGCGGGAAGAACGACAGTCTGAAAGCCTCTGTGTGCGCTCTGATCTCTCTAACTTTACATTCGTGATCTCCTCGGGAGGTATAAGTAGGGGGAAGCAATATATTCGATACCTCATCCAGAAACGCACCCTCTCGAAACCTGGCGAGCAAGCTACACCGCGATGCAGAGCGCCTCTCTTGCAGAGTCTGCCACTTGAGCTTGCTAAACATCTCCGTAACGCTATTACGCTTACCAAATAACCCTGTTTCAAAAAGCGCCGCTCTTCTTTGGATGTTCTCTATCTCCTCCGTCAACCCGATCTGGTACGGATCCCACACTGATGAGCAATACTCAAGTATAAGTCGAACGAGTGTTTTGTAAGCCACCTCCTTTGTTGATGGACTACTTTTTCTAAGGACTCTCCCAATGAATCTCAACCTGGTACCCGCCTTACCAACAATTAATTTTATATGATCATTCCACTTCAGAACGTTCCGCACGCATACTCCCAGATATATTACAGAAGTAACTGCTACCAGTGTTTGTTCCGCTATCATATAATCATACAATAAAGTATCCTTCTTTCTATGTATTCGCAATACATTACATTTGTCTATGTTAAGGGTCAGTTGCCACTCCCTGCACCAAGTGCCTATCCGCTGCAGATCTTCCTGCATTTCGCTACAATTTTCTAATGCTGCAACTTCTCTGTATACTACAGCATCATCCGCGAAAAGCCGCATGGAACTTCCGACACTATCTACTAGGTCATTTATATATATTGTGAAAAGCAATGGTCCCATAACACTCCCCTGTGGCACGCCAGAGGTTACTTTAACGTCTGTAGACGTCTCTCCGTTGATAACAACATGCTGTGTTCTGTTTGCTGAGTCGTGCTTGTTGATAGAGCACTTGCTCAGGAAAACAAAGGTAGCGCGTTCGAGTGTCGGTCCGACACATAGTTTTAATCTGTCAGGACGTTTCAAATGTGAACGTAATTTCGCAGTTACCCCGACTGACTGTTGGAGAGCAGCTGCTGTTTATACTAACGGTCTAGACTCTAGAGGATAGCTAGAAAGGCTGTTGAAATTTCGACATCGTATGTTCCAAGAGCAGTCGGCCAACATTACACTTCCTCTCAGAAAAGGTTTCGTGAAATGATCGCAACGAGAACAGCGGACAGGTAAGTGTCATGCGGAACTTGATCATAATCAATCTTCTACGCGCCATTCGTTAATGGTATACGAAAGGCCACCAGCAGAACCCTGTAATGTGCCTGCGTCTGTAATGTAGTCGTTAACTATAACACGCCTGGTGTTCAGTGCGCACAGTGCAGGCAACCGCTACATTGCACTACATTCCAGCATAGCTATTATGGACCTACTGTACGGAAGTGAAACCAAACGCCTCTTCTTCTTCAGATATTCCAAAACCTACATTACTACAAACCAACTATAACAACATCTGAGCAATGCTGGCTGTACTTCTCCAGTTTGTGTAACCGTTCTAGCGAGTCACCAGACCTTCCCTACAAAACAAAAGTCTAATAAGACATTTTCAGTGTACTTCCTACTACATACATTTTCAGTTGAACTGTAGATCGCCTTACAATGACATGCGACTTTACAGCGTAGTCCGTAGGTGTGAAGCAACCTTCTAAAACAAAAAGAAGTGGATAACTGAAACTTTAAAATCAAGTAGTATGTTAAGGGAGGAGAGGTGGTGTCGACGGAGGTTGGAGGTTGGACATGTGAGTCATGTAACCGTAGGTACAAGCAGACCTCGCATGCCCTGTAGCTGCCGGCTGGAGGCCTGAAACCAACGCGTCACGTGACGGGTAGCGTATAGCACAGCAGCAGTCAAAACGTGCTGTGTCAAGTGCAGCTGACAGTTACGATTTGTTTTTCTTATAGGACTGAAATCAATCATTGTGTCATTGAACGGTTTTTTGTTGTCGTGCTACACATGCAGTACTGCAATCGACATAATTTCTGCTAAGTTTCCAGTATTAACGCGGTGGATGCCCTTTCTTCGTTTGGCCAGCTGAATGTGGGTAAAAAAGGAGAGAATTTTGAAACGTTGTATTTACATTGTTTTCATTAAGCAGCTGCAACTTCTGCATTATATTTTTTACAGTCACGTCAACAGTATTACTAAAAACTCTCTTAAAGATGACCGTTCTTGAATGTTTGTTTCGATATGTCGTTTTCTTACTTTTTGCCTCTGATGTACAACATCGGCATTCAATTTAGTTCCAGTACCAAAAGCCTTAGCGTCAAAACATCCACATGAAGAATGTTTCCTGCGTACCTTTGTGCAGCCGTTCAACGTTTTCAAGGCAAGCATTCAAAGATTCCCGAGAAAAACCAACAGTGTTGCGTTTACGTAAAAAGGCAGCCACAAAGCTCGTATCAAGGACAGGAAAAGAAAGACTTTGCAATTAATACTTCGTAAGTTTCCTGCTAGGATTTTACTGAACGGACATACGGTGAGGCTCGTCATTAAATTCATAACATTTATATACAAGCGAATACTTTCACATAGAAGCGCCCTCATCTTCAGCGTGTTAGTCACTGGCGTGATGTTGAAAAACAGGCTTCGGTGCAACAAAAAAATGCAGACGGCTTCGTCGCTTTAAAAATACTGTAGCAAAGAAAAAGCAGCGTTTATTCCATAAGCCGTCGGCAGAGGAGTCCACCCCTAGATGTTGGCTTAAATTTAATGACGTCATGTACAGTATACTATCTGTAGCCTTTTCAGAAGGAGTCGTGCGACATATCAGACAGATAGGGTATAGCGCGAGGAAGACGATGCTGCCTTTCATTCTAGTATAGTTTTATTCATCGTTTCTTCCCTAACGTAACGTGAAAGTTGGCATTAACGCAGGCCGAACACAGAGGAGAGGAGAATCACAGGGGATCTTAAGCGAAGGCCATTACAGTGTGATTGTGGAACTTGTTGCGAAATTCCGTTAAACTATCGAAAACGTGTACGGCCCAAGTAACATCGACCGATGTTCTGAAGTCGATCAGTAAGTATGCAAGGCCCAGTGCGCGCCCCATTTCACAGGAAACTGTGGTCACGCCTACATAAATAATGAGAGTTTTGACCACACACAGGTGCCAGCTATACAAGTGCAATATTACAACA
The DNA here is from genome assembly GCF_023864275.1 of Schistocerca cancellata. NCBI lineage: Eukaryota > Metazoa > Arthropoda > Insecta > Orthoptera > Acrididae > Schistocerca > Schistocerca cancellata. The sequence continues at coordinate 497,055,206 of NC_064634.1, forward strand.
TCTCACCAGATCGTCGTTTTGAGTTTGCGGATCGGTTGACACGCATGCCGGACGAAAGCTGTCGTTTCCTCTATGACGGACTGCTAACCGATGAAGCTAATTTAAGTGTGAATGGAAAAAGAACTAAAGGGCATTGCAGACAGTTGTCAGATTTCAACCCCTCAATGGGTAATTCCATAGCAGGTAGTACGCGCACTGAAAGTGATGGTGTCGTGTCGAATATGGGGTTCTCGTATTGATGGATCCTTCTTCATTCAGGGTACAATAACAGCAACCCGTTGTCTGCAGTTGCTGGTCGAATATTTGCTTCTGCCGCGGGAACATTTCGTTTCCATCTACTTGTCAGCATGAAGGCGCCCCACCTAATTAGAAGCTGTGTGTCTGGAAATATCTGGTTATCCAGTTTCCCGGTTGATGGATTGGTCGTAGTGCTTCCACGTTCCCCGGATTTAAATCCATTATATTTCTATATTTACGGGTATGTGAAGGCAGCTGTGCGTGCTGTGAAGGCCAGAAGCATTGCCCAACTGAGGGAGCGCATTGTTGAAGCTTATGCCCGCATTCCGGTACACCGCTTACATACATTAGAGTCTCGATTATCCCACCTAAGCCGGCCGCGGCAAGGTCGGATAAGCGGGAAGGTCGGATAATAATACAAAAAAACACAAAAATTAAACTAAAGCAGGCCAAATGAGTCAAACATTTAATACAATACAAATCAAATTAGACTGAATAGATATTTACTGTGTGAAGAAGTTAGTAATTGTCTTTTGTTTGCCTGCTGTTTGCGGTTTCTTTTTTTTTTTTTTTTTTTTTTTTTTGCCGCTAAAAATGGTTCAAATGGCTCTGAGCACTATGGGACTCAACATCTTAGGTCATAAGTCCCCTAGAACTTAGAACTACTTAAACCTAACTAACCTAAGGACATCACACACACCCATGCCCGAGGCAGGATTCGAACCTGCGACCGTAGCAGTCCCGCGGCTCCGGACTGCAGCGCCAGAACCGCACGGCCACCGCGGCCGGCTTTTGCCGCTAAATCACGTAGTCTCTTAAGAAGTAAAACCTCAGTAGACGATGTTTCCTCCATATGCTCTACATATTTTAAAGCAGTTTCTAAGGCCTCGTGTCCTTCGTTGTGAGAAATATTGGGCACGCTTTCCTCCACTACAACCGCTTCTTCGTCTTCTTCTTTTTCGTTTACCATGTTGACTATTTTCACCTGTCACTTCAAATTCTTCATCTTGGACAATCCATTCATTTATGTCCTCTTCTGTGGCGTCAGCATATCCCGGAACTTTTCGTAACAATGAAAGCAGGGTAGTATATTCTGGTTCGGTCTGCTGCTGTAGATTTTCATCATCTGGAGGATTTTCTTGATTTTCCTGTAGGAAAATTTTCCAGGATTTTGCAGTTGTATTTGCTCCAACACTCTCCCAAGATTGGGCCACGTCATAAGCTACGTCTTTCAAATTAATACGGCGCAACAGCTCTGGCATGTCTTCTCCCTTGTCCATAGCATTAATTAAAGAGGAAAGCAAGTTTCTGCGGTAGTTTCTGTTCAGTGCCTCTAAGGTCCCTTGGTCCATAGGCTGACATAAGGATGTCACATTTGGAGGCAAAAACGTGGCCTTTATATCTTGATCTAGGACGACAAGCGGCATTGTCTAGAAGCAACAGTGCTTTGCGGGGCGAGTTGTTGGCTTTCAAAAACTTTTCAGTTTGTGGCATGAACTCGTTAAAAAACCATTCTTTAAAAATTTCTGAGCACATCCAAGCATTTTTTTGGTTGTAATATTTCACCGGTAAAGCAGTTTTAGATACATTTTTAAATACTCTCGGTTTCTTTGTCTTACCCTATCGTAGACAGTTACATTTTCAAATTTGCTGTGGCCTTACTGCATGCAAGAATTGTCAATCTTTCTTTGCTACGTTTGTAGCCTGGCTCTGACTTTTTGGCCTTTGACGCTAATGTTTTTTACGGTAACATTATGTAATTGAGAGCAGTCTCATCGCAGTTAAAATTTGATCGCCTGTTAAGTTTTCCTTGTCCAATACCTTGTGAAGTTTATTCCTAAACAATTGAACAGCTTCAAAATTTGCTGTAAGCTTTTCAACACAGACATTAATTTGCCGAATTCCGTATCTTTTCTTCCATCTATCGAGCCAGCCCACACTAGCTGTGAAATCAGGTTCACCTTCGTTTAGTTCGTTACGAAACTTTAAGGCTTTTTCCTGCAAAATAGGCCCCAACTTGGATACACCTTTATCTCTATGTTGAGTAAACCATAGGAACAAAGCTTCACTTACTTTTTCCTAATCCCATTTTTCCATGGTTTTCCGATCTTCCAAAACAGCCGAGGTTGCTGAGAACACCACTTCTCAATTTCATTGCGGTTCCTTTTCCAGTCTTCAACTGTTGTTTTCCCGACGTTATAATCTTGCGCCACTTTTAATAAAGTTTCACCATTGTCTATTCTTTTTAATGCTTTAAGTTTTTCTTCCATTGAAACGACCAACTTTTTCAGTTTTGAAGTCGTCACCACAATTGTTTACAATAAACTAAGTGCAACACGTCCAGTCCACTACAGATTAGCTAACTTACAGAAGTTAGCACTGAGGAGTAGCAGACGGCGACTATGAACTGTGAGTATCAAGAAACAGCGCTTTAGTCACTCACCTGTCGTCGGCTGGCGCACTGACGGGGCGGTGAAAGGGTCGGATAACACAGAAGGTCGGATAACCCAAGATCGGATAATCCAGACTCTACTGTACCAAAAAGAATGAGTGATATGAACACAAACAACAACGTTACAGCGTGCTGGACAACATGTTGAGCACATCATGCAGTCTCATGTGTTAGTATTTGAGGTGACTATGAAAGACAGACATCAAGAGAAAGTAACACATTAATGAGGCTATTTATAATCTGTACGAAATGTGTTAAGAAGTATGAGGAATTTGTTAACGTGTGTTGTGTTAGATTGTTTCGCGTGATGTTTTGTTATTGTGTTAGTCCGCGCGACCGCTACGCTCGCAGGTTCGAATCCTGCTTCGGGCATGGATGTCTGTGATGTCCTTACGTTAGTTAGGTTTAAGTAGTTCTAAGTTCTAGGGGACATGACCTCAGATGTTAAGTCCCATAGTGCTCAGAGCCCTTTGAACCATTTGAGCCATTTTGTGTTAGTAAACGTATCCGAGACGTATGTATACAATGCTAGTAATATTGTGCGTTTAGTCTGCCTGTTGTCAGTTGTCAAGAAGGTTTCATGTGATTCGTCACCAGTGGCGATTCTTGATTTGTTTGAAAAATTGGCCAGAAAATTTGCAATAAATTTTACTATATAAATATAACGTAGTTTTAGAAACGTTAAATATTGCTTTTGCTGAGTACTAGGAATAAAGCAAGGGTTATCGAGTGATATAGAAGGGCTGTGGAGAAGTTGACGTACGTTCTAGTCGAACCCGCACACCAACAGCCAATGAAAATGTGGAAAAAATGAAAGAAATGAGTATGAACGATCGCCGAACCACAATCAGAGAAGTTGTTGAGAATGTCTGCGTACCAACTGGTTCATATCGTGAAATTTTTTTAGATTTTTTGTGTATGAAAAGTGTTACAATAAAATTTGTGCCAAAGGTGTTGAATTTCGAGCAAAAACTGCGGCGAACGGAAGTCACTCAGACCTCGCTAAATGAAGCCAATAACGATGGGGAAGTACTGAAACGCGTCATAACAGTTTGCGAAACATAGGTGTACGGGTATGCAGTCGAAACTAAGACCCAGTCATTCCAGGAAATGTATTCCGTATCGCCCAGACCGAAACAACCTCGGCAAGTGCGGTTGAGTGTGAAGGTTCTGCTGTTTTCTTCCATTTTAACAGCATAATCACTCATGAGCTCTTGACAAAGGATCAGACGATCAGTAAGGAATACTGCCTGCAAGTTGCATAAAACAATTTAAAAAAAAGCCCGGATTTGTAGCCGACCGGAGTGGCTTGCGGTTCTAGGCGCTACAGTCTGGAACTGCGTGACCGCTACGGTCGCAGGTTCGAATCCTGCCTCGGGCATGGATGTGAGTGATGTCCTTAGGTTAGTTAGGTTTAAGTAGTTCTAAGTTCTAGGGGACTGATGACCACAGCAGTTGAGTCCCATAGTGCTCAGAGCCATTTGAACCATTTTGAACCGGATTTGTAACCAAACAGTTCATGGCTTTTGTACAACGATAAGGCACCTGCTCACAGTTCATTGCTTGTTCGCGAATTTTTGGCAAAAAACAACGCTGTAATGATGCTCCAGACTCATATTCACCAGATGTGAGACCGTGTGACCATTTTCTGCTTCCAAAAATGAAAACCTTAATGGGCCGTCGTTTCACAAGCTTACATGAGATTAAAAGCGCATCGCTGAAAGAGTTATGTGCTACCGAAAGATCGAGTTCCAGAAATGTTCCGTGGGTTGGAAGAACCACTAACAAGTGAATAATTTTTTATACGGGCTACTTTGGAGGAGACAACAATGTAGACGAATAAATTAAAATATACCCAAAAAGCGAAAATTCCTGAAACTTTTTTAAACACACCTCGTACACTGCATAAATGGGATGTACATAGCTTGAATTCTGGTTATTCCTCTGTGGGACTGAGCTGCATACAACTGAAGGTAATGTTCTTGACAGAAACAAATGGCCTTGGTGGCTGCTTAGTAGTAATCATTAGTAGGGTCATTCTACGTTGCCGCATTTTCTCGCTGCAGACCTGCTTGCTAAAGCTGATACAGGTGCGATGATGTATTGCTTAAAATGACGCGTCGGCGATTCAGAGCCGCATGCAGTGAAGTCACTTGGATTCGGCGTCCTCCGGTGGCGTGTACGTCTACTAGGGCTGTAATTAAAATATCGATTCATCGTTATTTTACTCTGAAGTATCGGTACATATCTGCAGTAACCCTTTTGCCGATATATCGATACGGAAATGGCAATATCAAGTGCCGATATTTTTATTTTATACACTACTGGCCATTAAAATTGCTACACGAAGAAGAAATGCAGATGATACTCGGGTATTCATTGGACAAACATATTATACTAGAACTGCCATGTGATTACATTTTCACGCAATTTGGGTGCATAGATCTTCAGAAATCAGTACCCAGAACAACCACCTCTGGCCGGAGTAACAGCTTTGATACGCCTGGTCATCGAGTCAAACAGAACTTGGATGTCGTGTACAGGTACAGCCGCCCATGCAGCTTCAACACGATACCACAGTTTATCGAGAGTAGTGACTGGAGTATTGTGACGAGCCAGTTGCTCGGCCACAATTGACCAGACGTTTTCAATTGGTGAGAGATCTGGAGAATGTGCTGGCCAAGGCAGCAGTCGAACATTCTCTGTTTCCAGAAAGGCCTGTACAGGACCTGCAATATGCGGTCGTCCATTATCCTGCTGAAATGTAGGGTTTCGCAGGGATCGAATGAATGGTAGAGCCACGGGTCATAACACATCTGAAATGTAACGTCCACTTTTCAAAGTGCCGTCAGTGAGAAAAAGAGGTGACCGAAACGTGGAACCAATGGCACCCTATACCATCACGCCGGGTGATACGTCAGTATGGCGATGACGAGTACACGTTTCCAATGTGCGTTGACAGGGATGTCGCCAAACACGGATGCGACCATCATGATGCTGTAAACAGAACCTGGATTCATCCGAAAAATGACGTTTTGCCATTCGTGCACCCAGGTTCGTCGTTGAGTACACCATCGCAGGCGCTCCTGTCTGTGATGCAGCGTCAAGGGTAACCACAGCCATGGTCTTGGAGCTGATAGTCCATGCTGCTACAAACATCGTCGAACTGTTCGTGCAGGTGGTTGTTGTCTTGCGAACGTCGCCATCTGTTGACTCAGGGATAGAGACGTGGCTGCACGATCCGTTACAGCCATGTGGATAAGATCCCTGTCATCTCGACTGCTAGTGATACGAGGCCGTTGGGATCCAGCAAGGCGTTCCGTATTACCCTCCTGAACCCACCGATTCCACATTCTGCTAACAGTCATTGGATCTCAACGAACGGGAGCAGCAATGTCGCGATACGATAAACCGCAATCGCGATAGCCTACAATCCGACTTTGATCAAAGTCGGAAACGTGATTGTACGCATTTCTCCTCTTTATACGAGGCATCACAACACCGTTTCACTAGGCAACGCCGGTCAACTGCTGTTTGTGTATGAGAAATCGGTTGGAAACTTTCCTCATGTCAGCACGTTGTAGGTGTCGCCACCGGCGCCAACCTTGTGTGAATCCTCTGAAAAACTAATCATTTGCATATCACAGCATATTTTTCCTGTCGGTTAAATTTCGCGTTTGTAGCACGTCATCTTCGTGGTGTAGCAATTTTAATGGCCAGTAGTGTATTATATTTTTTCGTAATTTTCGGTAAATATTTGAAATTGTAGTAAAACATAATTTTACTTTCACTCTGTGTAGGACTCTTACTGCCTTTTGAGCTTCCGTCACGTCTTTCTCTTTCTGTGAAGTAAGTACAGATGGCACCAAGAAGAAGCCCGACTGCACCCGGGTGTGACGGTTTGAATGGAATTACAAGACGAAATGGCCTACCAGGTATTCTTTACATTTGCTATCTCTTTACGTCGGCATTCTTCAAAAACAGTTGCTGAAAATGTAAGCGTAGACTGTTAATAAAACAGGTTAGAGGCTGTTAAATATAACAGGAGTCAGCATTGTTCAAATAAAACAGATGTTGTTAAAATAAAATAAGAGTCTGCACAGCACAGGCCCTGAGGAAGGTCACTGGCAATGGTTGCCGAAACGTCGGACAGTTTTATATATTGCAATGCGGTGAACACGCCAGAATAATTTTATTGACAGTCGCTGTAAATGGTGAACAAAAATCTAAGTGACAAGATTAGTCTTTGCGGTGGGGCTAGAGGTGTGAGGAGAAATGCTGGCGTGATCGATGGTCGGCGCTAACAACAGAAACTGCAACGTTTAAATCCCCCACGTAATTTTGACATCACAGCTGCTAGGTCTCTGACGTTCGCAGGAAATAAAAAATAGGAAAGTCGACATGAGCTGCTCCTGACAAATCCGATATGTGACGAAACCGAGCTTCGGACCCCTGGACAACTTCTGCTGCGCCACTTACATGTCGTTATCATTGTCTGCAAAGTGATTATCGCCAACCATGAACGTGTATCGCTTTCCTTTCCATTCTTGCTCTAAGGGCGGTAAGCAGGCCGCTTGCATGTTGATGTACAGAATATCTAATAATAAATCAATTTTCAAACGTACAGTTTTAAAACCGGCCGTATATTTACAATGTACATCCCATATTTTTATAAGCCGGTAGTTTGATTTTCTTTTCGTCGATGTATCGACATATACACTCCTGGAAACGGAAAAAAGAACACATTGACACCGGTGTGTCAGACCCACCATACTTGCTCCGGACACTGCGAGAGGGCTGTACAAGCAATGATCACACGCACGGCACAGCGGACACACCAGGAACCGCGGTGTTGGCCGTCGAATGGCGCTAGCTGCGCAGCATTTGTGCACCGCCGCCGTCAGTGTCAGCCAGTTTGCCGTGGCATACGGAGCTCCATCGCAGTCTTTAACACTGGTAGCATGCCGCGACAGCGTGGACGTGAACCGTATGTGCAGTTGACGGACTTTGAGCGAGGGCGTATAGTGGGCATGCGGGAGGCCGGGTGGACGTACCGCCGAATTGCTCAACACGTGGGGCGTGAGGTCTCCACAGTACATCGATGTTGTCGCCAGTGGTCGGCGGAAGGTGCACGTGCCCGTCGACCTGGGACCGGACCGCAGCGACGCACGGATGCACGCCAAGACCGTAGGATCCTACGCAGTGCCGTAGGGGACCGCACCGCCACTTCCCAGCAAATTAGGGACACTGTTGCTCCTGGGGTATCGGCGAGGACCATTCGCAACCGTCTCCATGAAGCTGGGCTACGGTCCCGCACACCGTTAGGCCGTCTTCCGCTCACGCCCCAACATCGTGCAGCCCGCCTCCAGTGGTGTCGCGACAGGCGTGAATGGAGGGACGAATGGAGACGTGTCGTCTTCAGCTATGAGAGTCGCTTCTGCACTGGTGCCAATGATGGTCGTTTGCGTGTTTGGCGCCGTGCAGGTGAGCGCCACAATCAGGACTGCATACGACCGAGGCACACAGGGCCAACACCCGGCATCATGGTGTGGGGAGCGATCTCCTACACTGGCCGTACACCACTGGTGATCGTCGAGGGGACACTGAATACTGCACGGTACATCCAAACCGTCATCGAACCCATCGTTCTACCATTCCTAGACCGGCAAGGGAACTTGCTGTTTCAACAGGACAATGCACGTCCGCATGTATCCCGTGCCACCCAACGTGCTCTAGAAGGTGTAAGTCAACTACCCTGGCCAGCAAGATCTCCGGATCTGTCCCCCATTGAGCATGTTTGGGACTGGATGAAGCGTCGTCTCACGCGGTCTGCACGTCCAGCACGAACGCTGGTCCAACTGAGGCGGCAGGTGGAAATGGCATGGCAAGCCGTTCCACAGGACTACATCCAGCATCTCTACGATCGTCTCCATGGGAGAATAGCAGCCTGCATTGCTGCGAAAGGTGGATATACACTGTACTAGTGCCGACATTGTGCATGCTCTGTTGCCTGTGTCTATGTGCCTGTGGTTCTGTCAGTGTGATCATGTGATGTATCTGACCCCAGGAATGTGTCAATAGAGTTTCCCCTTCCTGGGACAATGAATTCACGGTGTTCTTATTTCAATTTCCAGGAGTGTATTTCGATATATAAAGGGCCGGATAAGCATATTTTAAATATCGATATATCGGATTCCCGCTATTTTTAAAAATATCAACAATCCTAACGCCGTCCATCGGAGACAGCGAGCGACGGAAGAGCAAGCTCGCCGACGGTTCGCTGGCGGGACATTGAGGAGTGCCGAAAACCGCGCGCGGTCGACCAAGACGCAGTTGCCGCCACAACGCTTCTGTGTGTTATCAACAGCATTTGCTTTCTTTTCTTCAAAATGCGGCATAACTCAAGAATTAATAACTGTACGGTACATCATTGTTTTTCTCGTGTAATTTTTTACCTCTTGCGTCATGTGACATCGTTCCCTTCTCCAATTACGAGTTACATGCAAAATGGCGTCGTTCAAAATGGCCGCCATAGTGTCACAAGTTCTACCTACCTGCCATCTCATACTACTTGGATCACATTTCTGTTTATCCACCAGGTTCTGATTTAGAGGGATGATTCTGCACCTACAGACCACCCTGTACGATACTTCATTTACATCTACGTGATTACTCTGCTGTTCACAATTAAGTGCCTGGCAGAGGGTTCACTGAACCATCTTCAAGCTGTCTCTCTACCGTTCCACTCTCGAACGGCACGAGGGAAAAACCAGCACTTAAAAATTTCCGTGCGAGCCGTGATTTCTCTTATTTTATCGTGATGATCATTTCTCCCCATGTAGGAGGATAGCAACAGAATGTTCTCCCAATCGGAGAAGGAAAATGGTGATTCATGAAGATCCCGGCACAACGAAAAACGACTTTGTTTTAATGATTGCCACTCCAATTCACGTATCATGTCTGTGGCGCTATCTTCCCTATTTCGCGATAATACAAAATGAACTGCCCTTTTTTGTACTTTTTCGATGTCATCCATCAGTCACACCTGATGCGGATCCCACACCGCATAGCAATACTACAGGATAGGGCAGACAAGCGTGGTGCAAGCAGTCTGTTTGGCAGACCTGTTGCACCTTCGAAGTGTTCTGCCAATGAACCGCAGTCTTTGGTTTGCTCTACCCACAATATTATCTATGTCATCGTTCCAGTTTAGGTTATTTGTAATTGTAATCCCTAAGTATTTAGCTGAATTTACAGCCTTCAGATTTGAGTGACTTACCGCGTAATCGAAATTTAGCGGATTTCTTTTAGTACTCATGTAAATAATTTCACACATTTCTTTAGTCAAGGTCAATTGCCACTTTTCCCAACATAAGGATATCTTGAATGAGATTTTCACTTTGCAATGGAGTGTGCGCTGATATGAAACTTCCTGGCAGATTAAAATTGGGTGCCGAACCGAGACTCGAACTCGGGACCTTTGCCTTTCGTGGGCAAGTGCTCTACCATACGAGCTACCCATGCGCGACTCACGTCCCGCCCTCACAGCTTACTTCTGCCAGTACCTCGTCTCCTACCTTCCAAACTTTACAGAAGCTCTCCTGCGAACCTTGCAGAACTAGCACTCCTGAAAGAAAGGATATTGCGGATACATGGCTTAACCACAGCCTGGGGGATGTTTCCAGAATGAGATTTTCACTCTGCAGCGGAGTGTGCACTGAAATGGAACTTCCTGGCAGATTTTCGCACCACACAAATATCTTATCCAAATCATTTTGCAATTCGCTTTCGTCATCTGATGACTTTACAAGACGGTAAAAGACAGCGTGATCTGCAAACAGTCTAAGAGGACTACTCTAATTGCCTCCTACGTATGTCGTTAATATAGATCAGGAACAATAGAGGGCCTATAATACTTTCTTGGGGAACGCCGGATGTTACTTCTGTTTTGCTCGATGACTTTCATAATATTACTACGAAGTGTGACCTTTCTGACACTAAATCACGAATCCAGTCGCACAGCTGAGGCGATATTTCGTAGGCACGCAGTTTGGTCAGAAGACGCTTCTGAGGAACTGTGTCGAGAGCGTTCTGGAAATTTAAAAATACAATTTTGACATCCCCTGTCGATAGCACTCATTACATCATGAGTGTAAAGCTAGTTGAGTTTTTTGCCCGCATCTCGTGGTCGTGCGGTAGCGTTCTCGCTTCCCACGCCCGGGTTCCCGGGTTCGATTCCCGGCGGGGTCAGGGATTTTCTCTGCCTCGTGATGGCTGGGTGTTGTGTGCTGTCCTTAGGTTAGTTAGGTTTAAGTAGTTCTAAGTTCTAGGGGACTGATGACCATAGATGTTAAGTCCAATAGTGCTCAGAGCCAGCCACGAGTTGAGTTTTACAAGAACAAAATTTTCTGAATCCGTGCTGACTACGTGTCAACAAATCGTTTTATCCGAGGTAATTCACAATGTTTGAACGCATAAACCTACTGCAAATGTACTTTAGTGATATGGCCTGTAATTCAGCGGATTGCTCCTATTTCCTTTTTTTTTTTTTGTGTTGGTGTGACTTGAGCAGTTTTTCAGTCTTTAAGTACGGATCTATGAGCGAGCGGTTGTATATAATTGCTAAATATGGAGCTATTGTATCAGGGTAGTCTGAAAGGAACCGGACTGGTATACAATCTGGACCAGAGTCCTTGCCATTATTAATTGATTTAAGCTGCTTTGCTACACCGAGGATACCTACATCCATGTTTCTGATCTTGGCAGTTACTCTTGATTGGAATTCAGGAATAACTCTGCTTTAGCGCCACTGACATCAGTGACTTTACCGTTGTTAACGCGCTATGAAGGTATTGATTGCGTCTTGCCGCTGGTGTGCTTTGTGTGTGACTCTGCAAGCTGTCGCTGATGAACACTAACCAAACCTTTGGTATGTGTTGTAAGACATCGCAAGTGGTTGTGCATTTACATCACTTGTATGGTGCAAGACTACCTCACCCCCCCCCCCCCCCCTTCGCCGCACCACTTGCACGAAACCTCTCAGTTTAGGCAGCGAGTAGCGACTTCACTCATGTATGGAGGTGTCCGCCTTGTGGTTCTAATGACTCCGCTAGCTGCGTCTTTACGAAATAAGGTCAGTCCGATAGCGTGCCACGTTACGTGACGTCGACGCAATCGAAAGCGGAAGCGTTCGGTGAGGGAAAGTTATTATTTACTTTCCCTCGGTTCTTATCTCTGACGAAACCATTGCTCCTTATCTTCAGTGCGGAAAAAAATTCTGTTACATCGGACGACAAAACTTTATTATTGAGTACAACACAGAATTTTGATGTTTCAGATTGGTCTCACTGCACTGTTCGATAAGTAGGACAGGAGCATTGAAAAAAGCCCATCCCTTTGCATTACGTCTACAGCCGCAAAATCATAATCATAATTTTTGTTTAGAAAGTACAGTTTTTACAGTCGTTTGTATCTGCGCCCAACAAATCTTATAATGACACTAACATGACGTAAAGACGTACAGAATCTACGAGAAGCCCAGTAGAGTATTGGAATTTCACTGTACGCAATGAAAATGTTAGAGTGCTTATTAATAGTTTAGTACTATTTTGTCTGCAGCCACAATACACTTATTTCGCAATTACCGCCCAACGCGTTTCAGAGCTACTGCTCCATTTTCGAGGACTCTATAGACGTAATGGACGTTACACATTTATATGTTTTTCAGGCAGCGCTCACAGAACTACACAGAAAACTGTCTACGGCGGGATTCTGAGGAGAATTCTAGAGAAATGAAAAAAATAAAGTACTGTAACATGTTACCTGTGGTTAACGACATTCGTCATCCGCACTGAATATAAAACTTCTACAGCTCCACTTACATTTTGAACGATTTAACATGCTCATGACACTACTTCATAAACTCAAATTATACATACTTAACCTATATTACAGTGATGTGATGGAGTATTGAATTTTCTATTATTTTCATTTACATGGTTGATGAATTAAGGTAATACATTAAAAATTACTTAGAAGAGTGATATGTTGACTTTAGTTTTACATTCTTAGAAATTCAACACGAGATTTGACATGCTTCTTAACATACAGTGTGGTCCACAGTACTCTTTAGAATTTGCTGCTTCTATGCCATCGTGTTATTTATACTTCTAGAAAAAAAATGGTTCAAATGGCTCTGAGCACTATGGGACTCAACATCTATGGTCATCAGTCCCCTAGAACTTAGAACTACTTAAACCTAACTAAGCTAAGGACAGCACACAACACCCAGCCATCACGAGGCAGAGAAAATCCCTGACCCCGCCGGGAATCGAACCCGGGAACCCGGGCGCGGGAAGCGAGAACGCTAACGCACGACCACGAGATGCGGGCCTATACTTCTAGAAATTGTGATATGACTTGAGTTATGCATACAAATGCAACGAATGTGACAGTGAGTATGACGGTTACCGGCAGTTTCATGAAATCTGTATGCATAAATAAAATAATTTGAAGTTATTACCATATAAAAATTTTAAGTTACAATTCCTGGTTGCAACACATCAACTTTTGAGTTCTTATATAATTCCACAGGCTTCCGTAGCCGGTCAGTTAACATAAGACTTTTGTGAGTATTGTACGACGTCACAATGTAGAAAACTATACCGGAGAAACCAACGTTTCGGACTCGATTACAGTGGCCTTCTTCTGGATCTACTGCTCACCTGTCCCAATGAAGTAGAGGGGCCTGAAGACGGTAATTGTATTATAAAACTAATATACGTAGGTGATGATGTCATCGTTGCTACACATATATAAATGTAACTGCTACTGTACCACTGTCCCTTAGAACTTGGGTGTATGGTAATGCACATGTGATCAGATGCCACAGTTTGTTATAACTACCCATTAATATGCTTCAAAATGTAATGTCAGTTACTTATTATCTTCCTATATTGCTGAAGATAGGTTGCTTACGCCTGTTCAAGACCTCTGGGTCTCTCTCTAATGGTTATTCTGTTATGACTTCCCCAGCACGTTGTATAGTTCTACAGAGGGGCCGAGCTGATGACGCTTCTGCACGATGTCAGAAATCGTCTGGAAGCGCTCGTGGCGCTAAGAAAACATGATTATTCAGAGAATCATTTATTTTGACAACTTTTACAAAGGGTGGTCCACTGCTGGCCATAGTTCCCTCCTGCCGTCGGACGCTGCGCCAGTCCTCGCGCCTGTACCCTAGCGAGACGTTGGTCCTCTTGCGTCGATACGGATGCTTAGCCCAGCCTGGTACAGCGTGGATGGCTGCTACCGGCTGAGGGAGTGTACTGGATCCCACTCTGTGCCTCCTCTTCCCTGGACCACCCCATCCGCGGTGTGGTGCAGGCTGCAGGCTGCAGGCGTTGAACCCAGTACTGCCGACCTGACAGGCACTGTACCCGGAGGCGCTTCGGCGTACCGGTCGGTGGTCCGCCTGGAACCTCGGTCGCCCCACACTCAGAGAGTACAGCACCTGGTACTGCACTGCCAGCTCTCCCACCATTAGTGTCGTTGGTGCGATACAGCGTGAAGTTCATCAGTGGAGTTCAGCTCTGCGTCATTCCACGGCTGGCTGGAATTGCGGTTGTTGATCTGAGGCAAGACTTACAAAAGCAACGTCTGATACTAAAATGAAACTTTCACGGCCGGAAATATCATGTCCATTATAATTATCCGGGCTGTTATGCCGTGGTCGGTTGATGAATGCTGTGGTGATTCCCAACGTCTCGTCTCCGACTGCGGGAGACATCTTCAAGGGGGTCCGTAGCTCGATGGAAGGTCCAACACACACACTGGCTCGCTACTGACTGCCGCTAAATTCCGTGTCCGCGCGCCCCCGCGCCGCGGCGTGACGCCACGTGTTTTGAAAACGTCAGTGCAATTGGCCGCTGTCCGTCGCCGTCGACGCAGTAGTGGACGAGTGGTACACATCTTCTTTAACACCGGCATCCATATACCGTTTAATTTGACGCCCTCCTCCTTTCGGTTGAAATTATTTGGGTGTTTAGCGATTTCGATTGCCTCCATGTAGAGCCTTTGGTAATATCCGCCCGTGGCCGCTAGTACTTGCGTCTCCTCGAAACGAATATTGTGGTTCCCTGGCTGGAAAGCATGCTCCGCGACAGCTGATCGTTCCGTTTCTCCTCTTCTACAATTTCCCTTGTGCTCTTCCAAACGTTTAGAAACAGTTCTTTTGGTGGTACCCACATAAACATCACCACAGCTGCATGGGATCCTATACACTCTAGATTTTTCCAGTGGTTTGCGAGCGTCCTTGGCAGGCCCACCAGGAAGATACAGGAATACCTTAGGCCTGCCAAGGACGCTCGCAAACCACTGGAAAAATCTAGAGTGTATAGGATCCCATGCAGCTGTGGTGATGTGTATGTGGGTACCACCAAAACAACTGTTTCTAAACGTTTGGAAGAGCACAAGGGAAATTGTAGAAGAGGAGAAACGGAACGATCAGCTGTTGCGGAGCATGCTTTCCAGCCAGGGAACCACAATATTCGTTTCGAGGAGACGCAAGTACTAGCGGCCACGAGCGGATATTACGGAAGGCTCTACAGGGAGGCAATCGAAATCGCTAAACACCCAAATAATTTCAACCGAAAGGAGGAGGGCGTCAAATTAAACGGTATATGGATGCCGGTGTTAAAGAAGATGTGTACCACTCGTCCACTACTGGGTGATGGCAACGGCGATCGACGGCGACGGACAGCGGCCAATTGCACTGACGTTTTCGAAACACGTGACGTCACGCCGCGGCGCGGGGGCGCGCGGACACGGAATTTAGCGGCAGTCAGTAGCGAGCCAGTGTGTGTGTTGGACCTTCCATCAAAGCTACGGACCCCCTTGAAGATGTCTCCCGCAGTCGGAGACGAAACGTTGGGAATCACCACAGCATTCATCAACCGACCACGGCATAACAGCCCGGATAATTATAATGGACAAAAGCAACGTCGTCACGGAACGGAATGTCGTCGACACGGACTCCATCGTTCTCATTGACCTGAACCGTTCTCCCCCACTTGGACCCGTGGGTCCGGTATTTAAAGAGCTCTCCGTAGTTGTGCCATTTACTTGCGTTGACCGCATGTTGCCTCGTTATTCCACCACCTTTCCTATAATTCTCACTTAGCAGGTAGTAAAATTGGACTATGACTGTTTTCCCTAGCCGTGTCTATTGCATCTTGCGGCATCCCACCGCGCGAACGCGCGTACGAATTCTTTAGCTTGGTCGCTGTCCTTTTCTGTTTTCCCGCTGCGTGTGCTCTCTCTCACTCAGCAACTCTGCTGCCAGTCTGTCTTGCGTCACCATGCTAACTGGTCCGCTGCTAATCGTGGCGTAACCAAACTACCTTACACCGAGGTGGTTGAACTGCATTAAAAATTTTATAGCTTCGAACCTGTATTACTCTCTGCCGTAACAGTTCCTTAGTGGATACAGGAGCGAGGGACAGATACCGTTCATGAACATAGAATGTACACATGAATGTACTCCACAGCTAATATCTGATGATGCAGCGTTAGTTGCCAACAGTAGATTTCAATGTGGAAATATATAAAGATACCAAGGAGGGCATGCAGCTTTACTGTATAGTTAAATGATGATGGTGTCCTCTGGGGTAAAATATTCCGGAGATAAGATAGTCCCCAATTAGGATCTCCGGGCAGGGGTAATGCAAGAGAAGATTTAATAATGAATAAAAAATAGGAGTGCGGGTAAGCTACTACAAACAGCATAGTGAACGCATTATTGTGGGCAAGATAGACACGAAGCCCATGCCTACTACAGTAGTACAAGTTCACATGCCAACTAGCTCTGCAGATGATGAAGAAATTGGTGGAATGTATGATGAGATAAAAGAAATTATTCAGGTAGTGAAGGGAGACGAAAATTTAATAGTCATGGGTGACTGGAATTCGAGAGTAGGAAAAGGGAGAGAAGGTAACATAGTGGGTGAGTATGGATTGGGGGAGAGAAATGAAAGAGGAAGCCGTCTGGCAGAATTTTGCACAGAGCATAACTTAATCATGGCTAACACTAGGTTCAAGAATCATAAAAGAAGTTTGTATACATGGAAGAATCCTGGAGATACTAGAAGGTATCAGATAGATTATATAATGGTAAGACAGAGATTTAGGAACCAGGTTGTAAATTGTAAGATATTTCCAGGCGCAGATGTGGACTCTGACCACAATCTATTGCTTATGAACTGTAGATTAAAACTGAAGAAACTGCAAAAAGGTGAGAATTTAAGGAGATGGGACCTGGATAAACTGACTAAACCAGAGGTTGTACAGAGTTTCAGGGAGACCATAAGGGAACAATTCACAGGAATGGGGGAAAGGAATACAGTAGAAGAAGAATGGGTAGCTCTGAGGGATGAAGTAGTGAAGGCAGCAGAGGATCTAGTAGGTAAAAAGACGAGGGCCAATAGAAATCCTTGGGTAACAGAAGAAATATAGAATTTAATTGATAAAAGGAGAAAATATAAAAACGCAGTAAATGAAGCAGGCAAAAGGGAATACAAACGTCTCAAAAATGAGATCGACAGGAAGTTCAAAATGGCTAAGCAGGGATGGCTAGAGGACAAATGTAAGGATGTAGAGGATTATCTCACTATGGGTAAGATAGATATTGCCTACAGGAAAATTAAAGAGACCTTTGGAGAAAAGAGAGCCACTTGTATGAATATCAAGAGCTCAGATGGAAACCCAATTCTAAGCAAAGAAGGGAAAGCAGAAAGGTGGAAGGAGTGTATAGAGGGTCTATACAAGGGCGATGTACTTGAGGACAATATTATGGAATTGGAAGAGGATGTAGATGAAGATGAAATGAGAGATACGATACTGCGTGAAGAGTTTGACAGAGCACTGAAAGACCTGAGTCGAAACAAGGCCCCGGGAGTAGACAACATTCCATTGGAACTACTGACGGCCTTGGGAGAGGCAGTCCTGACAGAACTCTACCATCTGGTGAGCAAGATGTATGAGACAGGCGAAATACCCTCAGACGTCAAAAAGAATATAATAATTCCAATCCCAAAGAAAGCAGGTGTTGACAGATGTGAAATTTACCGAACTATCAGTTTAATATGTCACAGCTGCAAAATACTAACGCGAATTCTTTACAGACGAATAGATAAACTGGTAGAAGCCGACCTCGGCGAAGATCAGTTTGGATTCCGCAGAAATGTTGGAACACGTGAGCCAATACTGACCCTACGACTTATCTTAGAAAATAGATTAAGGAAAGGCAAACCTACATTTCTAGAATTTGTAGACTTAGAGAAAGCTTTTGACAACGTTGATTGGAATACTCTCTTTCAAATTCTAAAGGTGACAGGGGTAAAATACAGGGAGCGAAAGGCTATTTTCAATATGTACAGAAACCAGATGGCAGTTATAAGAGTCGAGGGGCATGAAAGGGAAGAAGCGGTTAGGAAGGGAGTGAGACAGGGTTGTAGTCTCTCCCCGAAGATATTCAATCTGTATACTGACAAGGGAACCTCCCCATTGCACCCCCCTCAGATTTAGTTATAAGTGGGCACAGTGGATAGGCCTTGAAAAACTGAACAAATATCAATCGAGAAAATAGGAAGAAGTTGTGTGGAACAATGAAAAAAATTAGAAAATATACAAACTGAGTAGTCCATGCAGAAGATAGGCTACATCAAGGATAACGAGCTCAGGAGTGCCGTGGTCCCGTGGTTAGCGTCAGTAGCTGCTGAACGAGAGGTCCTTGGATCAAGTCTTCCCTCGACTGAAAATTTTACTTTCTTTATTTTCCCAAAGTTATGATCTGTCCATTCGTTCACAGACGTCTCTGTTCGCTGCAATAAGTTTAGTGTATACGACACTGGTGACGGCATGTGCGTCACATGACAGGAATATGTTGTCGACCCACCTAACTTGTACACTTGGCGAATGGGTAAAAAGATTCTTCTACCTTGCCCGATTTAGGTTTTCTTGTGGATATGGTAATCACTCCCAAAAAAGTGATGAAAACATAAGAGTTTGTCACATAAACTGAAAATATAAAATTAAACTTTTCACGCGAGGGAAGACATGAACCAAGGACCTCTCCTTCCGCAGCTGCTCACGCTAACCACGGGACCACGGCGCTCCTGCGCTTAAGCTCTCGTTGATGTTGCCTATGTTGCCCATGGGCTACTCAGTTTGTATATTTTGCTTATTTTTTTCATAGTTCCACACAACTTCTTCCTGTTGTCTCGATTGGTCTGTGTTCAGTTTCTCAAGGCCTATCCACTGTGCCAACTTATAACTAAATCTGAGGGGGGTGCGATGGGGAGGTTCCCTCGTGAGCAAGCAGTAAAGGAAACGAAAGAAAAATTCGGAGTAGGTATTAAAGTCCATGGAGAAGAAATAAAAACGTTGAGGTTCGCCGATGACATTGTAATTCTGTCAGAGACAGCAAAGGACTTGGAAGAGCAGTTGAACGGAACGGACAGTGTCTTGAAAGGAGGATATAAGATGAATATCAACAAAAGCAAAACGAGGATAATGAAATGTCGTCGAATTAAGACGGGTGATGCTAAGGGAATTGGATTAGGAAATGAGACTCTTAAAGTAGTAAAAGAGTTTTGCTATTTGGGGAGCAAAATAACTGATGATGGTCCATGTAGAGAGAATATAAAATGTAGATTGGCCATGGCAAGGAAAGCGTTTCTGAAGAAGAGAAATTTGTTAATATAGAGTATAAATTTAAGTGTCAGGAAGTTGTTTCTGAAACTATTTGTATGGAGTGTAGCCATGTATAGAAGTGAAACTTGGACGATAAATAGTTTGGACAAGAAGAGAATAGAAGCTTTCGAAATGTGGTGATACAGAAGAATGCTGAAGATTAGATTGGTAGATCACATAACTAATGAGGAGGTGTTGAATAGAATTTGAGAGAAGAGAGGTTTGTGGCACAACTTGACAAGAAGAAGGAACCGGTTGGTAGGACATGTTCTGAGGCATCAAAGGATCACAAATTTAGCATTGGAGGGCTGCGTGGAGGATAAAAATCGTAGAGGGAGACCAAGAGATGAATACACTAAGCAGATTCAGAAGGATGTAGGTTGCAGTAAGTACTGGGAGATGAAGAAGCTTGCACAGGATAGAGAAGTATGGAGAGCTACATCAAACCAGTCTCAGGACTGAAAACAACAACAACCACAACAGAGGATTTATAAATCTGTCACTTTTGAACACAATGCGTATTTAGAAGATGTCGAGCCACGGCAACTGCTCTACTCGCCATTAAAATTGCCACACAAAGAGGAAATGAAGATGATAAATTGGGATTCATTGGAAAATATATCATACTAGAACTGACATATGATTACATTTTCACGCAATTTGGGTGCATAGATCCTGAGAAATCAGTACCCAGAACAAACACCTCTGGCCGTAATAACGGCCTTGATACGCCTGGGCATTGAGTCAAACAGAGCTTGGCTGGCTTGTACGGGTACAGCTGCCCATTCAGCTTCAACACGATACCACAGTTCATCAAGATTAGTGACTGGCGTATTCTGACGAGCCAGTTGCTCGGCCACCATTGACCAGTCGTTTTCAATTGGTGAGAGATCTGGAGAAAGTGCTGGCCAGGGCAGCAGTCGAATATTTTCTGTGTCCAGGAAGGCCCGTACAGGACCTGCAACATGCGGTCGTGCATTATCGTGCTGAAATGTAGCGTTTCGCAGGGATCGAATGAAGGGTAGAGCCACGGATCGTAACACATCCGAAATGTAACGTCCACTGTTCAAAGTGCCGTCAATGTGAACAAGAGATGACCGAGACGTGTAACCAATGGCACCCCATACCATCACGCCGGGTGATACGCCAGTATGGCGATGACGAATACACGCTTTCAATGTGCGCGATGTCGCCAAACACGGATGCGACCATCATGATGCTGTAAACAGAGCCTGGATTCATTGGAAAAAATGACGTTTTGCCATTCGTGCACCCAGGTTCGTCGTTGAGTACACCATCGCAGGCGCTCCTGTCTGTGATGCTGCGTCAAATGTAACCACAGCCACGGTCTCCGAGCTGACAGTCCACGCTGCTGCAAACGACGTCGAACTGATCGTGCAATGGTTGTTGTCTTGACAACGTCCCCATCTGTTGACTCAGGGACCGAGACGTGGCTGCACGATCCGTTGCAGCCATGTGGATAAAATGCCTGTCATCTCGACTGCTAGTGATACGAGGCCGTTGGGATCCAGCACGGCGTTCGGTATTACGCTCCTGAACCCACCGATTCCATATTCTGCTAACAGTCATTGGATCTCGACCAACGCGAGCAGCAACGTCGCGATACGATAAACCGCAATCGCGATAGGCTGCAATCCGACCTTTATCAAAGTCGGAAACGTGATGGTACGCATTTCCCCTCCTTACACGAGGCATCCCAACAACGTTTCACCAGGCAACGCCGGTCCTACTGTTTGTGTATGAGAAATCGGTTGTAAACTCAACTCACGTTAGCACGTTGTAAGTGTCGCCACCGGCGCCAACCTTGTATGAATGATCTGAAAGGCTAATCATTTGCATATCACACCATCTTCTTCCTGTCGGTTAAATTTCGCGTCTGTAGCGCGTCATCTTCGTGGTGTAGCAAGTTTAATGGCCAGTAGTGTATGAAAGTCTGTACATGTTATTCAACTGACAAACAGACAAAAGGGATCGGTGTCTGAAAGTTCAAAATAAAGTACGTCCGCCGCTGTAGCACCGCAGAGGCGATACTTGCATTTTATTGGTAGATGCGTAACGGCTCGTGGCGGCTGTAGGAAACGCGGCGGTGTTACTGGCGGCGTGCGTTTCTTGAAAGTGCGGCCGACCGGATTGCAGCCGATATCGCATATTCACGTTCAAAATGGTTCAAATGGCTCTGAGCACTATGGGACTCAACATCTTAGATCATAAGTCCCCTAGAACTTAGAACTGCTTAAACCTAACTAACCTAAGGACATCACGCACACCCATGCCCGAGGCAGGATTCGAACCTGCGACCGTAGCAGTCCCGCGGTTCCGGACTGCAGCGCCAGAACCGCACGGCCACCGCGGCCGGCCATATCCACGTACGTGCTCAGTATTGTGTGTGCCACTACTTGCGTGCACCAGATTGTACGCCGTGGCATCACCGCCGGTCACCAGCTGTTCGGTCACCTGCGAACAGATGTCCCAGTCTCCTCAGTTTCTGGGATAGAGGAGCACTGCCGCCGTAAGTAAGGTATGCAGATACCATTACAAACCCCCCGTGTTCCCATCCTTACGCTGTTTATTCTGATGGTAACTAAGTTCTCAGAACAGAACCTCACCAACAGCATGAGTGAAATACCGTTTTTAACATAAATACGTGTTCTAGGGATTTAAGATACCTCACGCAAATCGACTTATCATCAGTTTGTCCGAAACTTGATACTTCCCCTTTATACAAGTACGGTTCTTGGATGAGGACCGCGTTCACCTCCTGTCGTCACAGAAGGCGAATGAAAGGGGCGCTTGATCCTTTACTGTTGTGCAGTTTTATGTACACTTTCAGACGCCAACTTGCCGCCACTGTCGCTTGATGTCTTCAACCACGCTGACGAAGTGTTTCAGGATCGGACCACTCCCACAAGGAAACATATAAGTAAAGTTCAGGCCACCATTTGTTAATAAAACGTTTTTCTCAACCGGTCTCCTGTGACCGATACTGAAGCTCAATACAGGCAAAATGTAAACACATCAATAATCTGGCAGGAAACCGTAGACTAAATGGGAAGTTCCCTGAATACTGATAACACGATCCTTCTATTACTGAAACACCCAGGGTCACTCCAAAAGAAATGCACACAATTTTTTTAAAAAATCCATCTTTTATTCTACATGTTTGAAAGTTTTACGGTCTGTAGATACATCCTTTAGGAACAATATTTTCATTTCTCCACATAATTATCCCTCACAACTTCCTTACGTCATCTTGAAACCAGCGCCTATATACCCGCACGGTAAAATTCTGGACTAAACTGTTGGAGCCACTGTTTGGGAGAGTACACAAGGGAGTCATCATCTTCTAACCTCGTTTCACGAAGAGAGTCTTTCAGTTTCCCAAGGAGATGATAGTCACATGGAGCCAGGTCAGGACTGTAAGGCGGGTGTTTCAGTGTTGTCCATCCGAGTTTTGTGATCGCTTCCATGGTTTTTTGACTGATATATGGCCGTGCACTGTTGTGCAACAGCACAACATCCTGCTTTTGCCGATGTGGTCGAACACGACTCAGTCGAGCTTGAAGTTTCTTCAGTGTCCTCACATATGCATCAGAATTTATTGTGGTTCCACTTGGCAGTGTGCAGTACGTGGCCTGCCGCTGCGAGGACAATTCTCAATATTTCCGTGCCCGCTTTCATTACGCAATATGCTTCCCCACCGACTAACTGTGCTGCGATCGACAGCAGCATCTCCATACACCTTTTTAAACCTCTTGTGGATGTTTTCCGTTGTCTCGGTTTCACAGCACAGGAATTCTATGACAGCATCTTGCTTCTGACGAACGTCAAGTGTAGCAGCCATCTTGAAGACATGCTGGGACGGCGCCACTCACGGGAACAGGTTGAACTAAGTTTGAAAACAAGCGGGAAGGATGTATCTACACACTGTAAAACTTTCACATATGCAGAATGAAAACTGTATTTTTACAAAAATAGCGTGATATGATACAGTCTTCTACACTTGACAGAGCAGTCCAAAAACTCTATATCCTTTCTGCCACTGGGAGGCGTTTTTTAACCTGTTGCGTACTTTAATCTCTTCACTTCTGAGAAAAGAAGAATGCCACGAAATTTTTCTTTTAATTTTTTTTTCCAGCAAACTAATAAACAAGCATGACACAAATGCAAATGAAATAATTCTTCATAATTCATTAGGGCATACATGGAGGTCCCCATATGTGGACCACATGGCTCACCTATCATGAAAAAAAAACGTACTGGTCTCTGTAGTTTCCTTTCTCTTTCTTCAATAAAGACATTTTATTCAACAATTTACGTATTTTATTCAAAACAGTAATGAGTATATGCTAATGCACACAGAGAATAGGAATCTTAATATTAAAATTATTCAAATATAATTTCCAATAAAGATTTTTGACGATGCTGTAAATAAACTTCGCAAATGCTAAATAATAATAATCGCAGAATAACTCCTCGCAAGTATTGATTTGCTACTACCAGTAGATAAAATTTTACGTTTTATGGTAAGCTTCAAAATAATTATTTTTACAGTACACAGATACATTCCATATCTGACGCAAATGTCTCTTATCTTGAAATTCCAGCCAGGTTTCCTGCATTTTAAGGCATTCCTTGCATCTACAAATTTTTGCAGTTCGCCAACACAGACAACCCTAACTTCTGAAATCGATTGTAACACTGCTCTTCCCTTCTCTTTATTCATATTCTCTGCATCATCTAAATCTTTATTTACAAAGAAATTCTCTGTGCGAGGACGTCATCTTCTTCTAGCCATTGGCGCTATATCTTAACGTTCTTATTGTCGACCAATCACTTTCATCAAGCTCAGCAGGACGATGTTCAGACAAAAATGATGTTCATCGTCTTTCCAAACAGATAATTCCGCATTGCCGCCATTAACAAGAGCTTCTCATTGCTCATCAGTTAACATTTCATGCATTGCTCTAGAGTGTGAAAATAACGATCATTTCAGTACTCCATTATCAAAGCAAAAACTGAAATTAGCAAATACACATTATGACACGAGGTCCAAGTACGAGAACCACCAGAAGAAGTGTTATTTCATGGTAACGGACAAAATTTATGCAAACGTTAACTAATTCTAAACATCTACAACTGTTAGCGAACATTTGGTAAAAAGACAGATTCTCAGTCTAAAATAATTTTAAAAAGTTTTAGATTCATAGATGTGACAATTTTCTGCGTATGACCAAGTTTAAACTAACACACGAATCGTTTCTGGCAAGGTGGGCCGACCTTGTTTTAAAACTAAGAACAGAAGGTCCACACTCGCGGACCGTCTTTCTATAAGCGAAAAAATGTGCGTATTTCCGAAGAAGAAAATAATGTAAAAATACGGCATTTCAGTCCTTGATCGCTATTTTTTATTTTCAATGACGGGTTTCAGGCTAGCTGCCCATCTTCAGATCATATATTGCAGTTACAGAGTAACTTGTCAGTACAGAACTATCGGTTCGTTGTCATTGAAAATAAAAAATAGCGATCAAAGACTGAAATGCCATATTTTTACTTAATGGCGGTCGTGGAAATCCCATTAAGGGGCTCCGGAACGCCCTATACTTGCAATGTTAAAATAACGCTTATAAATTACATCTTTCCTCACAAAGTATTTGAGGTAGGAAGTTGAACTTTTTACAGATTGTTTATTGGAATATGGGCTACAACTTAACACAGGGATTTTACAAAATTTTAGTTCAGTTATTAAAGATGATTTTTTTTCAATTGTAATGAAAATTCTCAACATTTTTTTGCAATTTTTTATTTATATATTCAAAAATATACAGTTCTTTGGAAAAAGGCTGTGTTAAATTATGCAGAAGGTACTGTGTAACATTTACTGAAAGTTTGAAACAAATATGTTTGGAAGATCCTTAGAAAACATGTAATTAGTATGAGAAAATAAAAGTTTTGGGAATCATGCGACAAAGATTGGATTAACTTTTTAGTGCATTCCAGGTCCATAGGATGGATTATCTTCATCCTCTGCAAACTTCTCCTCCAGCTTCCTCTTGTTCCTCCTCCTGTTTACTCTTGCTTGTATTTCTAGACTCTTTACAGCCCTGTCTGCAGCCCGAAGGCGTTCCTTCTCTAAAGCAAGCATCGCTCGTACCATGTTAGAACCTATCTTCATTCCCATATTTCTAAATACCTTTGGCTTTCCAACATTTCTCCTTTTCTTAAAAGCCTTCAGAGGATTTCTAATAACTTTACTTTTACTCATTATTATACTTCAACAAAACAGAGACTCAAGAAACAGAATTAATTACGAATATTTTCGAGATAACGACAGAGTAAATAAACATGAAACAATCGACAATCACACCAGCGATATATATTGAACCATCACAGGTTAGCCACAACACATACTTTATCTCACATCACTAAAATGTACCTGATGAACACGGACGTTAATAATAACACCATTTGACAGCAGTTTAACAGCGCCACAGTGGGTCACGCCCATGTAGAGCACATTTCAAAAAAAATTTAAAAATAGTTGTAGTCTTCGGAATTGAATAAATTATATATCTGTTAAAAGGTAATAGTCTGCAGATTCAGAAAACGCAAAAAAGTAAAAATTGAACTTTTCATGATTTTGAGCCTTTCCGGAGCCCCTTAAGACAATCATGACTAGTTTTGATAAAGAAAATAATGCATGTAGGTCCACCTTTGTCGACCGAGGGAACGAAAAGGTTAATGTACACGGGCACTAGCGCACAGTGAGAGACTGGCCGCTGGAAGGCCCAAAAATTCAGCAGCAGGGAGGGGGTCGTAGCGACTTTAAGCAGTCTACACCACTCTGCGGACTCTCGTTGTGTGCTAAAATGAACAGAACGTGCAAAGAGCCACCAAGAGCTCTTCGTCCGTAGAAGTAGCATTTCACATCGCCGCACCACAGGATGCACAGTCGAATATCAGCTGATACATCCTCTGTTTCTGGCAGGGGGTCGAGGCTGGCGTGGCGTGGCCCGGCTGTGTACTGCTGCTGTGCACGGCAGTGGCTTCCGCGCCCTTCCACTTCAGAGTCGACACGTAGTGGACGGGACAGAATGGAGCGGAACGTACAACAAAAGCACGATGCGTCCCACATAGCAGCATTCACACTTGCCGCCAACGTAACGGGACGGAATGCTACGCGATGTCGACATCGAGGTGTCTTGTCGCTAAGATACTCTGATCAATCAAAACATTATGACGACCTACCTAGTAACCGGTACGCCCAACTTTGGCACGGGTAACAGCGGCTACTCGTCATGGCATGGAAGCAATGAGGCCTTCGTAGATCGCTGCACACACAAGTGACCTAATTCCCGTAAATTCCGGGGAGGGGGGCGATAAGCTCTGAGGCCTCGTTCAGTAATATCAGATTTGTTCGATCGGGTTCAGATGTGGCGCGTTGGGTCCAGGACACATCAACTGGAAATCACCAGTGTATTCCTCGAACCACTCCTCCATACTCCTGGCTTTGTGATATGGCGCATTATCTTTTTGAAAAATGCCGTGGGGAAACACAATCGCATTGAGAGCTTGTACGTGTTGTGCTACCAGTGTAAGGTACTGGTTGGCCGTCATGGTATCTTGTACAAGCTCCACTGGATCCATAGATGCCATGTGAATGTTCCCGAGAGCGTAATGGAGCCATCTCCAGCTTGTCCCCATCCCGCAGTACAGGTGTCAAGGCGCTGTTCTCTTGGAAGATGCCTGATCTGTGCCCCCCTATCGGCATGATCATGAAGGTATCTGAATTCATCATTCCATGCAACGCTCTGCCATTCTTCCAAAGTTCTGTGCCGATGGTCAGGTTCCCATTTCAGTCGTAGTTGCCGATGTCGTAGTATTAACGTTGACACATGCATGGGTCATCGGCAACAGAGGACTGTCGTAGGAGTGTCCGGTGCACTGTGTATTCACATTAATACTCTGCTCAGCATTAAAGTCTCATGTTAGTTCCTCCACATTTCGTCGCCTGCCTACGACGTCCGACAACTGTAATGAGCGGTGGCCACTCAACCCCACGAAGTCTGGACGTGGTTTCACCTTGATTTCGCCACTTGTTGACGCCACTCACCACAATACTTGTGAGTGGGCTGTTTAGGTTTTTATGTTGGTAACGCCATGTAGCGCTCTATATGAAAATCACTCACTGTGCTGTGTGCAGTCTGTGGCTGGTTTGCATTGTTGGAATTTGCTATTGTAGTGTTGGGCAATTGGCTGTTAACAGCGCGTAGCGTTGCGCAGTTGGAGGTGAGCCGCCAGCAGTGGCGGATGTGGGGAGAGAAATGGCGGAGTTTTGAAATCGGATGATCTGGACGTGTGTCCATCAGAGACCGTAAATTTGTAAGACTGGATGCCATGAACTGCTATATATACTATGACTTTTGAACACTATTAAGGTAAATACATTGTTTGTTCTGTATCAAAATCTTTCATTTGCTAACTATGCCTATCAGTAGTTAGTTCCTTCAGTAGTTAGAATTTTTTATTTAGCGGGCAGTATTGGCGCATGCTGTATTGCAGTACTTCGAGTAACGAAGATTTTTGTGAGGTAAGTGATTGATGAAAGGTATAGGTTATTGTTAGTCAGCGCTAATCTTTTGTAGGGAATTTTGAAAGTCAGATTGCGTTGCGCTAGAAATATTGTGTGTCAGTTTAAGCACAGTCATTTATAATTTTTCTAAGGGGACGTTTCACACTCTTCCAACACCCTAAAAGTCGTGCAGTTTCCGAAATGTTCGTGGCCATCACAATCTGCTCTCGTTCAAACTCAGACAGGTCGCGTGCCTTTCCCATTCTACAGATGAGCAACAAGCTCACTGATACTACATACATCGTGTGTTTGTCTGACTAGCATTCATTCTTCGCCATGAAGCGCTTTAGAATTTTTGTATCGGAAATCCAACTTGCTCCTCCTTTCTACAGTCGCAGTGTAGCGGATCTCGGCTTGCACTGGCAGTGGTTTTTGCCAAATGCTCTGCCATTGTCTGAGTAATGTCTATGGACGATGTTTGCAGACACACCTGTTGGAGATTTGCAAACAACTGTGTTTATCGGAAATCCTCCTGATGGCTTACCATACTATGGTAGAACAAGTGGGACGATTGATGAAGACCAGGAACGCTTGCCACGACCTTTTCTTGCTTTCCTTAATTACATGCCGAACCCCTCGCGACCCGAAATGCTCTTAGTTTCACTGCTAATGGGTGATACTTAAACAATCGAAGAGCTGCACACCTGTCCTGGATTGCTGAATGGCACACTCCTAAGAAGACCTGAGTGCTTTCGGATGGATAAGTCAATGGTGTGATGAATCACTCATGTAATGTGGTCCATCCAATCCTGGACATTGTCACGGTGTTCAAACACAGCCAGCTAGCTGAACGGTGTCCAGTCTCACCTGATGACCATCTATTTGGTGACACGCCATCCCATAGGTGAATCCCAAGTGGGAAGTGTTCACTGGAATGAAGATCGTCAATGACTTCCCACTGAACAGACTCTGCGACGGTTGGATAGCAGAAAGAGAAGTCGATAGCTGAGAATGACCTAGTAGCAGCACAGAAATGAGTGAGAGTACATGTGTTCAGGATGCACAGATATTGAGACGTCAGGAGACTCCTCAAAACCTGACCAGGAGGGCAGAAACACCATGAGCCCCTAAAGACGTCATGGTCATTGACGCCTGCCTAAGATTAGTTGTCAGGGGATTGTACCATAAGAGTTGTGAGAGCCTCAGACCCTACTGCACCGCACGGAGGTAAATAAAGCAAGCAAACGGTCCCCTGACTCACACGAACTTCATCTGCATCCACTTGCAGGTCAGTAGCTTGGCCCTTTCTCCTGTCAGGTTATCCTTGCTGTAGAGTGTACGTCCGCATAGGACAGTGCCATCAGATACTTTAAAATTCGTTGCACGCAAACACAAGCACAGAGTACGTTGCTGTGTGACCTTCAGTTTCTCCACATGTACCCT
The DNA here is from genome assembly GCF_023864275.1 of Schistocerca cancellata. Taxonomy (NCBI): domain Eukaryota; kingdom Metazoa; phylum Arthropoda; class Insecta; order Orthoptera; family Acrididae; genus Schistocerca; species Schistocerca cancellata. The sequence goes on from NC_064634.1 coordinate 497,084,674, forward strand.
GAAACCATTAATGTTACACTGTAGAGTGAGAGCCATGTATCACAGGGTAGCACTTTCATCCTGAATTTCTGTCCGGGACGGAAGCCTGCAATGTGTGGGGGCTCACTTTTGGTGCAAGATGATTGCCCCATCGAAAATCAGAGTCCATCGCCTTTGAAAGAGATTCTAGAGGGTCGTCAGTCTGTGTATTTTCCATCAGTGGGCGATTCTTCGCCTTCTATTTTGTTTTTTTTTACTGAGGAGGCTTTGGAGCCACAACTGAGGCAGTGTTAGTGGCAGCATTGGACGGTGGACAAAGAATGGATCTTTGGAGGGGCAGGAACATCCACATTTCCAGCAACCAAAAGGGGGGGGGGGCAGGTTTCGAGGTAACTGCAGCAGCGCAAGAGCATTGACAAACTCAGGTATTCCTGCTGGCACTAGCAACCTCCGTTTCTCTAGCAGTATGTTACAACAGAAGCTAGGGAGCCAGCAAACATGGGCATTGTGTATATTTTTGGATTCGCAATACGAAATGCGCTTCGTTCTTTTCATCTTCTGGATCTTCTATTCCTGAAGGACGACACTGGAGTCTCTTCTCCAGACATGGTGGCCCCCAGAGCAGTTACATTTCTGAGGAAAGGAACAACCAACTGTGTCATTGGCAGCTTTGCCACATTTGCCACAAGTGGCTTCTCCCTTACAACCGAGAATAGCGTGCCCAAAATGCTGGAATTTAAAACAGCTCGTTAGGTACGAGAAATAAGACCGTAGCCTTAGGCGAAGGAAATCTGACTTGACACATTCTGAAAGTTTGCTGCTGTTAAATGTAAGTATAAAATAGTCTGATTTGACAAGATCGCCATCCATACTGTTCTACTAGTCAACAACGGCTTCCTCGAGCCACTCAGCTTTCAGTTCTTCTTGGGGAATGTCAGTCACACCCCTGTAATTCACAACACCTTTGCTGTAGTTCAGGGTGTTGTGCAGTTCACTTTCTGTTGCATACTCCCCGAGGCACTGAGCGTTTTTGGACGTTCTTCACTTGTTGGGAATTGGACGTTTCTAACAGCAGGGTCCCATTTTGCAACAGCTTGACGGACTTTGTATATAAGAAGGTGAAATTTACTCACAATGCCCTTTTTACGTCTAACTAAGAAACACATTCTGGCCACCAGCATTTACTCTGTTACTCGAGACTGAAAGACTGCGTGATCCCCAAGTCTGGAAGGTTGGCTACATGAGCCCTCTTATTTGCCTAGCTTTAGTCCCTTCCAGCGGCCGACGCTAGGTGCGGGGTATCCCATCTCGGTCCCACGGGTTTCTAGGAAAAGTAAAAGTCCAACTAAATGGAGCCAAAGTAAGCCTTATACAACTGAGATGCGGTAGGTTCCCCAGAGGTTCCCCAATGTCAACTGATTCATCTCAACGGCCATGTATCTCATCGGCGGCCAGCACACCTTAAGACACACTTTTTTTTTAGAGGTTTTTAGCATCCTCGCGATCTGGAAAGCACAGCAATGCTGTAGAACATATGCAATATAACGCTTTTCATTTATTAAAGAGCCGGCCGGTGTGGCCGTGCGGTTCTAGGCGCTTCAGTCTGGAACCGCGTGACCGCTATGGTCGCAGGTTCGAATCCTGCCTCGGGCATGGATGTGTGTGATGTCCTTAGGTTAGTTAGGTTTAAATAGTTCTAAGTTATAGGGGACTGATGACCACAGATGTTAAGTTGGTTGGTTGGTTTTGGGGAAGGAGACCAGACAGCGTGGTCATCGGTCTCGTCGGATTAGGGAAGGATTGGGAAGGAAGTCGGCCGTGCCCTTGCAGAGGAACCATCCCGGCATTTGCCTGAAGTGATTTAGGGAAATCACGGAAAACCTAAATCAGGATGGCCGGACGCGGGATTGAACCGTCGTCCTCCCGAAGGCGAGTCCAGCGTCTAACCACTGCGCCACCCCGCTCGGTAGATGTTAAGTCCCATAGTGTTCAGAGCCATTTGAACCATACTTATTAAAGAACGTATTAAGATTTACAGCTACAGTGTTTTCAGTTATGAATACGAAACATGCAAACATGCAGATGGAATAAGAACAATAGAAGATTTTGTGATTGAGTATGATCGTAAGTTGCTTAAAATACTGTGGGCTACAAACATTTTTGAAAACAGGTGAAGAAGAGAGTCGAACCTTTGAGATGTGGTGCTGCAGAACGAAGTTGAAAATTAGGTGGACTGACAAGGTAAAGAGTGAGGAGACTTTCAGTAGAATCGACAAAGAACTGTGACTGTGCAGAACACTGACATGAAGAAGGGGCAAGATGGCAGAACATGTGTCAAGACATGAGAGAATAACGTGCATGGTTCTATAAGGAGTTGCAGAGGGGGAAAGCTGTAAGAGTAAGACCGAAGACAGAGACTGGACTACATCCCACAAATATCTGAGGGCGTTGGGTGCAAATGCTTTTCTGATATGAAGAGGATGACACATAAGAAAAAAAAGTCCGAAGTAAACTGTCTGAAACAAATGCAGGTTGCAGTAGTTGTACAGAGATGAAGAGACACAGGATAGACCACAGTGAGGGCCCCATCAACAACCCCTAAATCACTTCATTCTTGACAACTTAAGCATTTGCGAAATATCAAGCGGTCGGTCGATCACCTTAAACCGATTTTATCGATAGGAAATTTGTCGAAGTCCAAATGCATGAATTATAATGTGCAAGGCCACAACATGGCGAATTTTCGTATTTGAGCGAGTGCAACTTGCAGTGATGATTAGATTTTGTATCACACAGAAATACGAGGGCAGTTCAATAAGTAATGCAACACATTTTTTTCTCGGACAATTTTGGTTGAAAAAACCGGAAATTTCTTGTGGAAAATTTTCAAACATTCCCGCTTCGTCTCGTATAGTTTCATTGACTTCCTACAGGTGGCAGCGCTGTACGGAGCTGTTAAAATGGCGTCTGTAACGGATGTGCGTTGCAAACAACGGGCAGTGATCGAGTTTCTTTTGGCGGAAAACCAGGGCATCTCAGATATTCGTAGGCGCTTGCAGAATGTCTACGGTGATCTGGCAGTGGACAAAAGCACGGTGAGTCGTTGGGCAAAGCGTGTGTCATCATCGCCGCAAGGTCAAGCAAGACTGTCTGATCTCCAGCGTGCGGGCCGGCCGTGCACAGCTGTGACTCCTGCAATGGCGGAGCGTGCGAACACACTCGTTCGAGATGATCGACGGATCACCATCAAACAACTCAGTGCTCAACTTGACATCTCTGTTGGTAGTGCTGTCACAATTGTTCACCAGCTGGGATATTCAAAGGTTTGTTCCCACTGGGTCCCTCATTGTCTAACCGAACACCATAAAGAGCAAAGGAGAACCATCTGTGCGGAATTGCTTGCTCGTCATGTGGCTGAGGGTGACAATTTCTTGTCAAAGATTGTTACAGGCGATGAAACATGGGTTCATCACTTCGAACCTGAAACAAAACGGCAATCAATGGAGTGGCGCCACACCCACTCCCCTACCAAGAAAAAGTTTAAAGCCATACCCTCAGCCGGTAAAGTCACGGTTACAGTCTTCTGGGACGCTGAAGGGGTTATTCTGTTCGATGTCCTTCCCCATGGTCAAACGATCAACTGTGAAATGTATTGTGCTACTCTTCAGAAATGGAAGAAACGACTTCAGCGTGTTCGTAGGCACAAAAATCTGAACGAACTTCTCCTTCTTCATGACAACGCAAGACTTCACACAAGTCTTCGCACCCGAGAGGAGCTCACAAAACTTCAGTGGACTGTTCTTCCTCATGCACCCTACAGCCCCGATCTCACACCGTCGGATTTCCATATGTTTGGCCCAATGAAGGACGCAATCCGTGGGAGGCACTACGCGGATGATGAAGAAGTTATTGATGCAGTACGACGTTGGCTCCGACATCGACCAGTGGAATGGTACCGTGCAGGCATACAGGCCCTCATTTCAAGGTGGCGTAAGGCCGTAGCACTGAATGGAGATTACGTTGAAAAATAGTGTTGTGTAGCTAAAAGATTGGGGAATAACCTGGTGTATTTCAATGCTGAATAAAACAACCCCTGTTTCAGAAAAAAAATGTGTTGCATTACTTATTGAACTGCCCTCGTATTTAATGGTGCAGAGCTGCACGCAAAGACCATCTGTGAATTGTTTAGAAGTTAGCTGTATTACGGTAAGTAATACAGTCATCAAACTGTTTTCTTATATGAATGCGTGATGTCTGTTCTTCCGGACATGTCCGAAAGGATAGACACCACGCGAAATCCGCAACTGTGAAATGTATTACGCAAGTGAAAAGAGTAGGAAGGAGAAAGGAAAGGGATTGTTGATATAAGCAGCATCAAGACTTTGTGCAGCATCAGCGGCGACGACTGAATGTGGGTGCCAGACCGGGATTCGAACCCGGCATCTCCTCCTTACTAGGTAGTTAGCTTAACCATTGTGCCACCAGTAAATCAGTGATTATTGCACCTGCGCGGAATATCTCGGCACGCCTCTCGGCCAACCAACATTCCGACCTAGCGCCACCTATCCACAGTCCCTGCCCATTGGCCCCAATGCTCGCTACTTAAAGATTCCCGCAGGGGGTCGGACGTAATTGTGCATTCCGACAATGTGGTGGATTCTTTGCCCATCGAGGAGAATCAATTACATGAATGCGTGATGTCTGTTCTTTCAGACACGTCACAGGGTTTTGAACACATTCTTAGTGGAGCATAGAATCAGTCGGACTCACTGAAAATGCATGGGCCATGCTAAGAGTGGTTTGCAGTCATCCTGTCCCACCAGAGACCTTACATGCGTCTCCAGTTAAGAGAAAGCCCAATTGCTTCATAAACAATGTGTTACGCAAGACGACAGTGAGCAGAGACTGTGGTTTTGCAGTGGAATGTCTTCTGAGGGCTACTTTTTCATTTCGTTTATCAAGCGTAAATGTAGTTATCTTCCTTATTTGTCGATTTATATATTTATTTCTTTCGTAGTGACTGTAGCTGACAGAACAAAATCAGTTTTGTTTGCTATTATATCCGGTATTCACATTTATTTTGACCAGCGTATTTTGTGTCCAAGTCTTTTTAAATCCGTATACCATTCGTCAATTTAATTCGCCCAGTTCCGATGAAAGTGTGTTGAAAGTTGTAATAGCAACAAATTCTTGTAACTTAGACAATATCAACATTTGCACGTTATAAAATGAAAGTGTCCACTCATCACTGTCAATGTTACACTGAGCAGTTCCACTGTGTACACAGCTCTCGACATTGTTCGCTATACAAGCGTCTAAGCGAAGGGACAGCGCAGCTCGTGGTCGTGCGGTAGCGTTGTCGCTTCACGCGCCCTGGTTCCCGGGTTCGATTCCCCGCGGGGTCAGAGATTCTCTCTGCCTCGTGATGACTGGGTGTTGTGTGATGTCCTTAGGTTAGTCAGGTTTAAGTAGTTCTAAGTTCTAGGGGACTGATGACCATCGATGTTAAGTCCCATAGTGCTCAGAGCCATTTTTTGAAGGGAGAGCTGCTTCCTCCACCTGTTTTGGAAGAAGTTCGCGGGTCTGTTGTTTACATCCTAGTGTGTGTGTGTGTGTGTGTGTGTGTGTGTGTGTGTGTGTGTGTGTGGCTCAAATGGCTCTGAGCGCTATGAGACATAACTTCTGAGGTCATTAGTCCCCTAGAACTTAGAACTACTTAAACCTAACTAACCTAAGGACATCACACACATCCATGCCCGAGGCAGGATTCGAACCTGCGACCGTAGCAGTCCCGCGCTTCCGGACTGCAGCGCCAGAACCGCACGGCCACCGTGGCCGGCCATATCCACGTACGTGCTCAGTATAGTCTGTGCCACTACTTGCGTGCACCAGATTGTACGCCGTGGCATCACCGCCGGTCACCAGCTGTTCGATCACCTGCGATCAGATGTCTACCAGTCTCCTCAGTTTATGGGATAGAGGAGCACTGCCGCCGTAAGTAAGGTATGCAGATACCATTACAAACCCCCCGTGTTCCCATCCTTACGCTGTTTATTCTGATGGTAACTAAGTTCTTAGAACAGAACCTCACCAACAGCAAGAGTGAAATACCGTTTTTAACATAAATACGTGTTCTAGGGATTTAAGATACCTCACGCAAATCGACTTATCATCAGTTTGTCCGAAACTTGATACTTCCCCTTTATACAAGTACGGTTCTTGGATGAGGACCGCGTTCACCTCCTGTCGTCACAGAAGGCGAATGAAAGGGGCGCTTGATCCTTTACTGTTGTGCAGTTTTATGTACACTTTCAGACGCCAACTTGCCGCCACTGTCGCTTGATGTCTTCAACCACGCTGACGAAGTGTTTCAGGATCGGACCACTCCCACAAGGAAACATATAAGTAAAGTTCAGGCCACCATTTGTTAATAAAACGTTTTTCTCAACCGGTCTCCTATGACCGATACTGAAGCTCAATACAGGCAAAATGTAAACACATCAATAATCTGGCAGGAAACCGTAGACTAAATGGGAAGTTCCCTGAATACTGATAACACGATCCTTCTATTACTGAAACACCCAGGGTCACTCCAAAAGAAATGCACACATTTTTTTTTAAATCCATCTTTTATTCTACATGTTTGAAAGCTTTACGGTGTGTAGATACATCCTTTAGGAACAATATTTTCATTTCTCCACATAATTATCCCTCTCAACTTCCTTACGTCATCTTGGAACCAGCGCCTACATACCCGCACGGTAAAATTCTGGACTAAACTGTTGGAGCCACTGTTTGGCAGAGTGCACAAGGGAGTCATCATCTTCTCACCTCGTTTCACGAAGAGAGTCTTTCAGTTTCCCAAAGAGATGATAGTCACATGGAGCCAGAGGCGGGTGTTTCAGTGTTGTCCATCCGAGTTTTGTGATCGCTTCCATGGTTTTTTGACTGATATATAGCCGTGCACTGTTGTGCAACAGAAAACTATCCTGCTTTTGCCGATGTGGTCGAACACGACTCAGTCGAGTTTGAAGTTTCTTCAGTGTCCTCACATATGCATCAGAATTTATTGTGGTTCCACTTTGCAGTGTGCAGTACGTGGCCTGCCGCTGCGAGGACAATTCTCAATATTTCCGTGGCCGCTTTCATTACGCAATATGCTTCCCCACCGACTAACTGTGCTGCGATCGACAGCAGCATCTCCATACACCTTTTTAAACCTCTTGTGGATGTTTTCCGTTGTCTCGGTTTCACAGCACAGGAATTCTATGACAGAATCTTGCTTCTGACGAACGTCAAGTGTAGCAGCCATCTTGAAGACATGCTGGGACGGCGCCACTCACGGGAACAGGATGAGCTAAGTTTGAAAACAAGCGGGAAGGATGTATCTGCACATAGTAAAACTTTCACATATGCAGAATGAAAACTGTATTATTACAAAAATAGTGTGATATGATACAGTCTTCTACACTTGACAGAGCAGTCCAAAAACTCTACATCCTTTCTGCCACTGGGAGGCGTTTTTTAACCTGTTGCGTACTTTAATCCCTTCACTTCTGAGAAAAGAGGAATGCCACGAAATTTTTCTTTTAATTTTTTTCCAGCAAACTAATAAACAAGCATGACACAAATGCAAATGAAATAATTCTTCATAATTCATTAGGGCATACATGGAGGTCCCCATATGTGGACCACATGGCTCACCTATCATGAAAAAAAAACGTACTGGTCTCTGTAGTTTCCTTTCTCTTTCTTCAATAAAGACATTTTATTCAACAATTTACGTATTTTATTCAAAACAGTAATGAGTATATGCTAATGCACACAGAGAATAGGAATCTTAATACTAAAATTATTCAAATATAATTTCCAATAAATATTTTTGACGATGCTGTAAATAAACTTCGCAAATGCTAAATAATAATAATCGCAGAATAACTCCTCCCAAGTATTGATTTGCTACTGCCATTAGATAAAATTTTACGTTTTATGGTAAGCTTCAAAATAATTATTTTTACAGTACACAGATACATTCCATATCTGACGCAAATGTCTCTTATCTTGAAATTCCAGCCAGGTTTGCATCAACAAATTTTTGCAGTTCGCCAACACAGACAACCCTAACTTCTGAAATCGATTGTAACACTGCTCTTCCCTTCTCTTTATTCATATTCTCTGCATCATCTAGATCTTTATTTACAAAGAAATTCTCTGTGCGAGGACGTCATCTTCTTCTAGCCATTGGCGCTATATCTTAACGTTCTTATTGTCGACCAATCAGTTTCATCAAGCTCAGCAGGACGATGTTCAGACAAAAATGATGTTCATCGTCTTTCCAAACAGATAATTCCGCATTGCCGCCATTAACAAGAGCTTCTCATTGCTCATCAGTTAACATTTCATACATTGCTCTAGAGTGTGAAAATAACGATCATTTCAGTACTCCATCATCAAAGAAAAAACTGAAATTAGCAAATACACATTATGACCCGAGGTCCACGTACGAGAACCATCAGAAGAAGCGTTATTTCATGGTAACGGACAAAATTTATGCAAACGTTAACTAATTCTAAACATCTACAACTGTTAGCGAACATTTGGTAAAAAGACAGATTCTCAGTCGAAAATAATTTTAAAAAGTTTTAGATTTATAGATGTGACAATTTTCTGCGTATGACCAAGTTTAAACTAACACACGAATCGTTTCTGGCAAGGTGCTCCGACCTTGTTTTAAAACTAAGAACAGAAGGTCCACACTCGCGGACCATCTTTCTAATGTGCGTAAAAATGTGCGTATTTCCGAAGAAGAAAATAATGTAAAAATACGGCATTTCAGTCTTTGATCGCTATTTTTTATTTTCAATGACCGGTTTCAGGCTAGCTGCCCATCTTCAGATCATATATTGCAGTTACAGAGTAACTTGTCAGTACAGAACTATCGGTTCGTTTTCATTGAAAATAAAAAATAGCGATCAAAGACTGAAATGCCATATTTTTACTTAAGGAACGGTCGTGGAAATCCCATTAAGACAATCATGACTAATTTTGATAAAGAAAATAATGAATGTAGGTCAACCTTCGTCGACCGAGGGAACGAAAAGGTTAATGCACGCGGGCACTAGCGCATAGTGAGAGACTGGCCGCTGGAAAGCCCAACATTCAGCAGCAGGGAGGGGGTCGTAGCGACTTTAAGCAGTCTACACCACTCTGCGGACTCTCGTTGTGTGCTAAAATGAACAGAACGTGCAAAGAGCCACCAAGAGCTCTTCGTCCGCAGAAGTAGCGAGTGAGAACTTTCACCTCGCCGCCCCACAGGATGCACAGTCGAATATCAGCTGATACATCCTCTGTTTCTGGCAGGGGGTCGAGGCTGGCGTGGCGTGGCCCGAGTGTGTACTGCTGCTGTGCCCGGCAGTGGCTTCCGCGCCCTTCCACTTCAGAGCCGACACGTAGTGGACGGGACAGAATGGAGCGGAACGTCCAACAAAAGCACGATGCGTCCCACATAGCAGCATTCACACTTGCCGCCAACGTAACGGGACGGAATGCTACGCGATGTCGACGTCGAGGTGTCTTGTCGCTAAGATACTCTGACCAATCAAAACATTATGACGACCTACCTAGTAACCGGTACGCCCAACTTTGGCACGGATGACAGCGGCTACGCGTCATGGCATGGAAGCAATGAGGCCTTCGTAGATCGCTGCACACACAAGTGACCTAATTCCCGTAAATTCCGGGGAGGGGGGCGATAAGCTCTGAGGCCTCGTTCAGTAATATCAGATTTGTTCGAGCGGGTTCAGATGTGGCGCGCTGGGGGGCCAGCACATCAACTGGAAATCGCCAGTGTATTCCTCGAACTACTGCTTCATACACTCCTGGAAATTGAAATAAGAACACCGTGAATTCATTGTCCCAGGAAGGGGAAACTTTATTGACACATTCCTCGGGTCAGATACATCACATGATCACACTGACAGAACCACAGGCACATAGACACAGGCAACAGAGCATGCACAATGTCGGCACTAGTACAGTGTATATCCACCTTTCCCAGCAATGCAGGCTGCTATTCTCCCATGGAGACGATCGTAGAGATGCTGGATGTAGTCCTGTGGAACGGCTTGCCATGCCATTTCCACCTGGCGCCTCAGTTGGACCAGCGTTCGTGCTGGACGTGCAGACCGCGTGAGACGACGCTTCATCCAGTCCCAAACATGCTCAATAGGGGACAGATCCGGAGATCTTGCTGGCCAGGGTAGTTGACTTACACCTTCTAGAGCACGTTGGGTGGCACGGGATACATGCGGACGTGCATTGTCCTGTTGGAACAGCAAGTTCCCTTGCCGGTCTAGGAATGGTAGAACGATGGGTTCGATGACGGTTTGGATGTACCGTGCACTATTCAGTGTCCCCTCGACGATCACCAGTGGTGTACGGCCAGTGTAGGAGATCGCTCCCCACACCATGATGCCGGGTGTTGGCCCTGTGTGCCTCGGTCGTATGCAGTCCTGATTGTGGCGCTCACCTGCACGGCGCCAAACACGCATACGACCATCATTGGCACCAAGGCAGAAGCGACTCTCATCGCTGAAGACGACACGTCTCCATTCGTCCCTCCATTCACGCCTGTCGCGACACCACTGGAGGCGGGCTGCACGATGTTGGGGCGTGAGCGGAAGACGGCCTAACGGTGTGCGGGACCGTAGCCCAGCTTCATGGAGACGGTTGCGAATGGTCCTCGCCGATACCCCAGGAGCAACAGTGTCCCTAATTTGCTGGGAAGTAGCGGTGCGGTCCCCTACGGCACTGCGTAGGATCCTACGGTCTTGGCGTGCATCCGTGCGTCGCTGCGGTCCGGTCCCAGGTCGACGGGCACTTGCACCTTCCGCCGACCACTGGCGACAACATCGATGTACTGTGGAGACCTCACGCCCCACGTGTTGAGCAATTCGGCGGTACGTCCACCCGGCCTCCCGCATGCCCACTATACGCCCTCGCTCAAAGTCCGTCAACTGCACATACTGTTCACGTCCACGCTGTCGCGGCATGCTACCAGTGTTAAAGACTGCGATGGAGCTCCGTATGCCACGGCAAACTGGCTGACACTGACGGCGGCGGTGCACATATGCCGCGCAGCTAGCGCCATTCGACGGCCAACACCGCGGTTCCTGGTGTGTCCGCTGTGCCGTGCGTGTGATCATTGCTTGTACAGCCCTCTCGCAGTGTCGGGAGCAAGTATGGTGGGTCTGACACACCGGTGTCAATGTGTTCTTTTTTCCATATCCAGGAGTGTACTCCTGGCTTTGTGATATGGCGCATTATCTTGTTAAAAAATGCCGTGGGGAAACACGATCGCATTGAGGGCTTGTACGTGTTGTGCTACCAGTGTAAGATACTCCTTGGCCGTCATGGTATCTTGTACAAGCTCCACTGGATCCATAGATGCCATGTGAATGTTCCCGAGAGCGTAATGGAGCGATCTCCAGCTTGTCTCCATCCCGCAGTACAGGTGTCAAGGAGCCGTTCCCTTGGAAGACGCCCGATCTGTGCCCCCCTATCGGCATGATCAAGAAGGTATCGGAATTCATCGTTCCATGCAACGCTCTGCCATTCTTCCAAAGTTCTGTGCCGATGGTCAGGTTCCCATTTCAGTCTTAGTTGCCGATGTCGTGGTGTTAACGTTGACACATGCCTGGGTCATCGGCAACAGAGGACCGACGTAGGAGTGTCCGGTGCACCATGTATTCACATTAACACTCTGCTCAGCATTCAAGTCTCATGTGTGTTCCTCCACATTTCATCGCCACCCTACGACGTCCGACAACTGTAATGAGGGGTGGCCACTCAACCCCACGAAGTCTGGACGTGGTTTCACCACTTGTTGACGCCACTCACCACAATACTTGTAAGTAGGCTGTTTAGGTTTTTATGTTGGTAACGCCATGTAGCGCTCTATATGAAAATCACTCACTGTGCTGTGTGCAGTCTGTGGCTGGTTTGCATTGTTGGAATTTGCTATTGTAGTGTTGGGCAGTTGGCTGTTAACAGCGCGTAGCGTTGCGCAGTTGGAGGTGAGCCGCCAACAGTGGTGGATGTGGGGAGAGAAATGGCGGAGTTTTGAGAGCGGATGGTCTAGACGTGTGTCCATCAGAGACAGTAAATTTGTAAGACTGGATGCCATGAACTGCTATATATACGAGGGCAGTTCAATAAGTAATGCAACACATTTTTTTTCTGAAACAGGGGTTGTTTTATTCAGCATTGAAATACAGCAGGTTATTCCCCAATCTTTTAGCTACACAACACTATTTTTCAACGTAATCTCCATTCAATGCTACGGCCTTACGCCACCTTGAAATGAGGGCCTGTATGCCTGCACGGTACCATTCCACTGGTCGATGTCAGAGCCAACGTCGTACTGCATCAATAACGTCTTCAACATCCGCGTAGTGCCTCCCACGGATTGCGTCCTTCATTGGGCCAAACATATGGAAATCCGACGGTGCGAGATCGTGGCTGTAGGGTGCATGAGGAAGAACAGTCCACTGAAGTTTTGTGAGCTCCTCTCGGGTGCGAAGACTTGTGTGAGGTCTTGCATTGTCATGAAGAAGGAGAAGTTCGTTCAGATTTTTGTGCCTACGAACACGCGGAAGTCGTTTCTTCAATTTCTGAAGAGTAGCACAATACACTTCAGAGTTGATCGTTTGACCATGGAGAAGGACATCGAACAGTATAACCCCTTCAGCGTCCCAGAAGACTGTAACCATGACTTTGCCAGCTGAGGGTATGGCTTTAAACTTTTTCTTGGTAGGGGAGAGGGTGTGGCGCCACTCCATTGATTGCCGTTTTGTTTCAGGTTCGAAGTGATGAATCCATGTTTCATCGCCTGTAACAATCTTTGACAAGAAATTGTCACCCTCAGCCACGTGACGAGCAAGCAATTCCGCACAGATGGTTCTCCTTTGCTCTTTATGGTGTTCGGTTAGACAATGAGGGACCCAGTGGGAACAAACCTTTGAATATCCCAAGTGGTGAACAATTGTGACAGCACTACCAACAGAGATGTCAAGTTGAGCACTGAGTTGTTTGACGGTGATCCGTCGATCATCTCGAACGAGTGTGTTTGCACGCTCCGCCATTGCAGGAGTCACAGCTGCGCACGGCCGGCCCGCACGCGGGAGATCAGACAGTCTTGCTTGACCTTGCGGCGATGATGACACACGCTTTGCCCAACGACTCACCGTGCTTTTGTCCACTGCCAGATCACCGTAGACATTCTGCAAGCGCCTATGAATATCTGAGATGCCCTGGTTTTCCGCCAAAAGAAACTCGATCACTGCCCGTTGTTTGCACGCCACTTTAACAGCTTCGTACAGCGCTGCCACCTGTCGGAAGTCAATGAAACTATACGAGACGAAGCGGGAATGTTCGAAAATATTCCACAAGAAATTTCCGGTTTTTTCAACTAAAATTGGCCGAGAAAAAAAATGTGTTGCATTACTTATTGAACTGCCCTCGTACTATGACTTTTGAACACTATTATCGTAAATACATTGTTTGTTCTCTATCAAAATCTTTCATTTGCTAACTATGCCTATCAGTAGTTAGTTCCTTCAGTAGTTAGAATCTTTTATTTAGCGGGCAGTATTGCCGCATGCTGTATTGCAGTAGTTTGAGTAACGAAGATTTTTGTGAGGTAAGTGATTCATGAAAGGTATACCTGTAGGTTATTGTTAGTCAGCGCTATTCTTTTGTAGGGATTTTTGAAAGTCAGGTTGCGTTGCGCTAGAAATATTGTGTGTCAGTTTAAGTACAATCTTTTATAATTTTTCACACTCTTCCAACACCCTACAAGTCGTGCAGTTTCCGAAATGCTCGTGGCCATCACAATCTGCTCTCGTTCAAACTCAGACAGATCGCGTGCCTTTCCCATTCTACAGATGAGCAACACGCTCACCGATACTACATACATCGTGTGTTTGTCTGACTAGCATTCATTCCTCGCCATGAAGCGCTATAGACTCATAATTTTTGTGTCTGAAATCCAACTTGCTCCTCCTTTCTACAGTCGCAGTGTAGCGGATCTCGGCTTGCACTGGCAGTGGTTTTTGCCAAATGCTCTGCCATTGTCTGAGTAATGTCTATGGACGATGTTTGCAGACATACCTGTTGGAGATTTGCAAACAACTGTGTTTATCGGAAATCATCCCGATGGCTCCCCATACTATGGTAGAACAAGTGGGACGATTGATGAAGACGAGGAACGCTTGCCACGACCTTTTCTTGCTTTCCTTAATTACATGCCGACCCCCTCGCGACCCTAAATGCTCTGACTTTCACTGCTAATGGGTGATACGTAAACAATCGGAGAGCTGCACACCTGGATTGCTGAATGGCACACTCCTAAGAAGACCTGAGTGCTTTCGGATGGATAAGTCAATGGCGTGATGAATCACTCATGTAATGTGGTCCATCCAATCCTGGACATTGTCACGGTGTTCAAACACAGCCAGCTAGCTGAACAGTGTTCAGTCTCACCTGATGACCATCTATTTGGTGACACGCCATCCCATAGGTGAATGCCAAGTGGGAAGTGTTCACTGGAATGAAGATCGTCAATGACTTCCCACTGAACAGACTCTGCGACGGTTGGAGAGCAGAAAGAGAAGTCGATAGCTGAGAATGACCTAGCAGCAGCACAGAAATGAGTGAGAGTACCTGTGTTCAGGATGCACAGATATTGAGACGTCAGGAGACTCCTCAAAACCTGACCAGGAGGGCAGAAACACCATGAGCCCCTAATGACGTCATGGTCATTGACGCCTCCCTAGGATTAGTTGTCAGGGGATTTCAAATAACTTCCGGGAATTCAGCCAGGTAACACTTTCAGCGACCGCCGATATTTCGGCGGGAGAACACCCCGCCATATTCAAGGCAAACTGCAACGAACAGGCGGCGTACATGCAAATTTAATACTTCGGTTCTCGGACCGAAGCAGGAAAGATAACACACACACACACACACACTGAACACTAGTGCCACCAAAGATGACCAAAGTCAGAGCTATCGATAGTGAGACTATGAAATCGCAGGTGAGGCAGCATTGACTCTGTTCCTCTGTTTTTTGACAAGGGAGAGAGCCGCATTCCAAACAGAGTTTAAACAGAAACCTCCATCCCTGTTCACGAGGTTGCTCGCTAATTTAATCTCAACTGCCTCCCGAATCACACTGTCCCAATAGCTGGACGTGCATGCCAATATCTCGGTGTTATTAAACTGTATAACATGGGGTGACCAGTATCCAAGCAATGTTCGGCAATAGCAGATCTATTTGGCTGCTGTAATCGTGTGTGCCGTTTATGCTCAGTACATCTGTCCTCCACGGTCCTGATAGTTTGACCAATATATGCCATGCCGCAGCTACAAGGGACACGATATACACCCGCCTTACGCAGTCCAAGATCATCCTTAACGGAACTCAAAAGTGCTCTAATTTTAGATGGAGGTGGGAAAACACATTTCACATCGTATTTCCGTAAAATACGACCGATCTTATTGGACGTGTTTCCTACGTAAGGCAAGAAGGCAGTAGAATTATCATCAATCACCTGATGTACAGTTGGTCGATAGCGCAACGCACGTTCAATCTGTCTATCACTGTAACCATTTTGACGAAATGTAACTTCAAGATGGGACAGCTCAGCTGGCAAAGTCTCAGCGTCAGAAACGACATGTGCCCTGTGTACCAAGGTACGAAGTACCCCTTCACGCTGAGCCGAATGGTGACAACTATTAGCTTGTAAGTACAAGTCGGTGTGAGTACGTTTCCTGTAGACTGCATGTCCCAATGATCCATCATCCTTCCTCCTAACCAACACGTCGAGAAAGGGAAGGCAACCATCCTCTTCCACCTCCATCGTAAAACGAATGTTCGGGTGGATCGAGTTCAGATGTTCTAGAAAGACATTCAAATTCTCCCTACCGTGAGGCCAAACAACGAAGGTATCGTCAACGTATCTATAGAAACAGGCGGGTTTTAAAGGCGCCGACTCCAATGCACGTTCCTCGAAGTCTTCCATAAACAAATTTGCGATCACAGGAGACAACGGACTACCCATCGCAACTCCATCTGTCTGCTCGTAATACTGGTCATTAAATAAAAAGTAAGTGGATGTCAACACATGCCTAAAGAGATTAGTTAAATCAGCACCAAACCTGGCTTCAATTAACCGCAACGAATCAGACAGAGGAACACGAGTGAAGAGAGAGACCACATCGAAACTCACTAAAATATCAGAGTCATTCAGCCTCAGTCCCTCCAAACGACGTAAAAAATCAGCTGAGTTCCTGATATGATGTTCACACCGTCCTACTTGTGGACTCAACAGAGAAGCAAGATGCTTGGATACACGATATGTCGGGGCGCCGATGTTACTCACTATAGGACGGAAAGGAACCCCTTCCTTATGAACCTTTGGAAGGCCATATAACCTAGGGGGAACCGCACTATAGGTGTTAAGCCTCTTGATTGTGTCCTGCGACAAACCACTTTTCTTCAGGAGGCTGTTGGTCTTTCTCTCCGAGAACCGAGGTATTAAATTTGCATGTACGCCGCCTGTCCGTTGCAGTTTGCCTTGAAAATGGCGGGGTGTTCTCCCGCCGAAATATCGGCGGTCGCTGAAAGTGTTACCTGGCTGAATTCCCGGAAGTTATTTGAAAGTTGTATACGCCAGGAGAAACTTAGGTCTCACATTGTCAGGGGATTGTACCATAAGAATTGTGAGAGCCTTACTGCACCGCGCGGAGGTAAATAAAGCAAGCAAACGGTCCTCTGACTCACACGAACTTGATCTGCATCCACTTGCAGGTCAGTAGCTTGGACCTTTCTCCTGTCAGGTTATCCTTGCTGTAGAGAGTAAGTTCGCACAGGACAGTGCCATCAGATACTTTAAAATTCGTTGCATGCAAACACAAGCACAGAGTACGTTGCTGTGTGACCTTCAGTTTCTCCACATGTGCCCTGAAACCATTAATGTTACACTGTAGAGTGAGAGCCATGTATCACAGGGTAGCACTTTCATTCCGGGACGGAAGCCTGCAATGTGTTGGGGCTCACTTTTGGTGCAAGATGATTGCCCCATCGAAAATCAGAGTCAATCGCCTTTGAAAGAGATTCGAGAGGGTCGTCAGGCTGTGTATTTTCCATCAGTGGGCGATTCTTCGCCTTCTATTTTTTTTGACTGAGGAGGCTTTGGAGCCACAACTGAGGCAGTGTTAGTGGCAGCATTGGACGGTGAACAATAAATGGATCTTTGGAGGGGCAGGACATCCACATTGCCAGCAACCAAAGGGGGGGGGGGGGGCAGGTTTCGAGGTAACTGCAGCAGCGCAAGAGCATTGACAAACTCAGGTATTCCTGCTGGCACTAGCAACCTCCGTTTCTCTAGCAGTATGTTACAACAGAAGCTAGTGAGCCAGCAAACATGGGCGGCTGCATGGTATTGTGTATATTTTTGGATTCGCAATACGAAATGCGCTTCGTTCTTTTCATCTTCTGGATCTTCTATTCCTGAAGGACGACACTGGAGTCTCTTCTCCAGACATGGTGGCCCCCAGAGCAGTTGACACACTTCTGAGGAAAGGAACAACCAACTGTGTCACTGGCAGCTTTGCCGCATTTGCCACGTGCCCAAAATGCTGGAATTTAAAACAGCTCGTTAGGTACGGGAAATAAGACCGTAGCCTTAGGCGAAGGAAATCTCCCTTGACACATTCTGCAAGTTTGCTGCTGTTAAATGCAAGAATAAAATAGTCTGATTTGACAAGACCGCCATCCATACTGTTCTACTGGTCAACAACGGCTTCCTCGAGCCAGTCAGCTTTCAGTTCTTCTTGGGGAATGTCTTGTAATTCACAACACCTTTGCTGTAGTTCAGGGTGTTGTGCAGTTCACTTTCTGTTGCATACTCCCCGAGGCACTGAGCGTTTTTGGACGTTCTTCACTTGTTGGGAATTGGACGTTTCTAACAGCAGGGTCCCATTTTGCAACAGCTTGACGGACTTTGTATATAAGAAGGTGAAATTTACTCACAATGCCCTTTTTACGTTTAACTAAGAAACAAATTCTGGCCACCAGCATTTACTCTGTTACTCGAGACTGAAAGATTGCGTGATCCCCAAGTCTGGAAGGTTGGCTACATGAGCCCTCTTATTTGCCTAGCTTTAGTCCCTTCCAGCGGCCGACGCTAGGTGCGGGGTATCCCATCTCGGTCCCACGGGTTTCTAGGAAAAGTAAAAGTCCAACTATATAGAGCCAAAGTAAGCCTTATACAAGTGAGGTGCGGTAGGTTCCCCAGACGTTCCCCAATGTCAACTGATTCATCTCAACGGCCATGCATCTCATCGGCGGCCAGCACACCTTAAGACAGATTTTTTTTGAGAGGTTTTCAGCATCCTCGCGATCTCGAAAGCACAGCAATACTGTAGAACATATGCAATATAACGCTTTTCATTTATTAAAGAGCAGGTCGGTGTGGCCGTGCGGTTCTAAGCGCTTCAGTCTGGAACCGCGTGACCGCTACGGTCGCAGGTTCGAATCCTGCCTCGGGCATGGATGTGTGTGAGGTCCTTAGGTTAGTTAGGTTTAAGTAGTTCTAAGTTCTAGGGGACTGATGACCATAGATGTTAAGTCCCATAGTGCTCAGAGCCATTTGAACCATATTTATTAAAGAACGTATTAAGATTTACGGCTACAGTGTTTTCAGTTATGAATACGAAACATGCAAACATGCAGATGGAAAAAGAACAATCGAAGATTTTGTGATGGAGTATGGTCGTAAGTTGCTTAAAAACTGTGGGCTACAAACATTTTTGAAAACAGGTAAAGAAGAGAGTCGAACCTTTGAGATGTGGTGCTGCAGAACGAAGTTGAAAATTAGGTGGACTGACGAGGTAAAGAGTGAGGAGGCTCTCAGTAGAATCGACGAAGAACTGTGACTGTGGAGAACACTGACAAGAAGAAGGGGCAAGATGGCAGAACATGTGTCAAGACATGAGAGAATAACGTCCATTGTTCTAGAAGGAGTTGCAGATCGGGAAAGCTGTAAGAGTAAGACCGAAGACAGAGACTGGACTACATCCCACAAATATCTGAGGGCGTTGGGTGCAAATGCTTTTCTGATATGAAGAGGATGACAAATAAGAAAAAAATGGTTCAAATGGCTTTGAGCATTATGGGACTTAACTTCTGAGGTCATCCGTCCCCTAGAACTTAGAACTACTTAAACCTAACTGACCTAAGGGCCCCACACACATCCATGCCCGAGGCAGGATTCGAACCTGCGACCGTAGCGGTCACCCGGTTCCAGACTGTAGCGCCTAGAACGGCTCGGCCACTCCGGCCGGCCAAATAAGAAAAGTCAGGAAGACTAATTATATGTGCAGATCGCTTGAAGTGCATGGCAGAGCAGCTAACTTAAGCAATCCTCGAGCGACGTATTGTTCTGTGTTGCTCGTGTAACTTGTCCGCTTACAGCACAGAATAAACAGAACAACCCAAGAAGAACAGCACGTTTCGTCATGGATCCGAGTAATAAGGACGAGATGTTCACGGCGGTGGTCTTTTAGCTGAGACGTAAACCTAGAAACGTCGGGATATTGAACACGTAAACGCACTTCCCAGCCGAATCCAGCTACATATTACCACCCACTACAAAAATTTCACTAATTAGCCGCACTGGTGATATTGGAGAAGTTAGAACTAATAAGGAGGCTCCTTTACATTTGTTTTTCCCGTGCATGATAGTAGTATGCTAACTACTCTCCACCACATATCTTAAGGTGGCTCACTGGACAGAGGTATGGGAGATTTAAAAGCTGAACGGGCTATCGCCGACTGTGTCACTATTGGTGGTGCAGTGGAGAAGAATGAGGACCAGGCGAGATACGGTTTCACAGGGGCAGCCATCTCAACATTTTCCAAGAAAGGTTGGGCGGTTTACAGAACATGATACCAGTCCAACGTCTCGCCAGCACGCTCGGCTTGTTCATCACGCTTTCCGTAGAGAAGGGGCTGGGAGAGGAAGCAATACGTAGATTATAGACAGCACGATAGAGGGTGGCTTCATCGATAAATTGAGGTTAGGAGCCCATGTACGGAAGCGTCACGGTATGACGCTACAGAGGGCCCAAGTCATTGCGAAGAACGCCTATATGTAGGTCACCGAATGGCCAGCAAATATGTTGTACAACGCTACCAACACTACGTTCTCTACACTGCTGAGACGGGTGAGGACACATTACACGCCATCTGCAGCTGTCACTACAGCCAGGAAAGAGAACAGTTTCTTGTCTACCAGGGTTCAAATTCAACTATCGAATTGGTTAACTGCCTGCAGGCGTCTCCCAGCATTACTTCGACACTTTGTAGTAACGTTGTATGTGTGGCTAGAGTGTCGTTACACTGAGTGTAGTAGGGCTACACTGATGAGGGAAAACATTATGAGCACTGAATGCCGCCCTGTGGCGTTATGACCACGTGACGCGGTAAGAAAACAACATTCGCTCAGAAGAGGCGAATGATGAATCGTTACAGGGGCCGATACGGAACGCAAATAGGAAAATACGCTGGCATAAGCCACTTTGACAAAGGGAGGAGTGTTATTTCCCTGCACCTGGGAACAGACGTAGGTGAAAAAGCGAAGCTGGTCGCCTGTTTGCGTGCTACAGTCGTGAGCATCTGTGGAAAGTGGCTGAACACAGTGAATCCACTAGAAGGGGACAAGGTGTTGGAAGTCCGCACCACATCACAAAGAGTGGAGCTCGGAGCCTTTTCCGCTGTGTAAGACAGAATGCCAGAATGGTGCTACAGCGGTCTGGGGAGTATGATAGAGAACTCACTAAATTGTCGCGATCTGAGCCCCATCGAACACATCAGGGACGTCATTGGCGGCAGTTCCGCGGCCACAAACCATCGGCTCATAATTTACGAGAATTGCGGGACATTTGAGTGGAGATCTGGGGTCACATATCTCCAGAAAGCTTCCAAGGACTTTTCAAATCCTGGTCATGAGTAACCGCTGCCGTGCCGAGTTCCGGAGGTGGACCAACAAGGTGTTTAGCAGTTGGTCATGATGTACTGAATAATGAGGGTATGAGGTTTGATCAGGAGGTAAGGGTAATTTTTAAATTTCGCGGGCGGTGTACATGCGACAGTCACAAAAATTTTCGTTTTTTAGCTGTTTTGAATATTTAGATCATTGTTGACGCTCGAAAATGTTATACGAGTTTTCGAGTGCTCGGCGAATTTTTACTTTCGTAAAAGACAGAAGAATTTGCATTGAAATTTGCTTGAGAGAAGGAAAAAGTGCAGCATTCCATTCTAAGTGCTGGCTGTGGCTTTTTTCAGTCTGCTGTGAGTAAGACAAGAGTGTACGAGTGCTACAGACGTTTCACAGGGGTTCGAGAAGACGTTGAAGACGGCGATCGCCCTGGGCGCCGTAGCTCATCAGTAGCTTGTGGAAGAAGTAAAGAAAATGGTTCTGAAAAGTAGCCTAATCACCATCAGAGGTTGCTGATTATGTCGGCATATCCTCTGGCTCATGTCAAATAATTTTTTCGGTCGTTTTGGGCATGAAACGTGTACCAGCAAAGTTTGTTCCGAAACTTTTGAACTCGACCGAAAACGACGTCTCATAATCATCACTCAGGATTGCTCACTTAAGTCAACAACGATTCAGAGCTTCTAAAGAAGGTTCAACCCGGTGACAAAACATGGGTGTTCGTGTATGACATCCAAACCAAGGCTCAGTCGTCCAAATGGCTGACTGAAGAACCAAGACCGAAAAAAATTCAGGTGATTCTATCACATGTGAAGGTTCTTCTCACTGCTTTCTTTCATGAAAATTGGGTAGCTCATAATACGTTCCTGCCTTATGGTCATACGGTAAATAACGAATACTACCTGGAAGTTATACGCCGTTTGTTGGAAGCGATCCTAAGAAAACAACCAGAACTGCTGCAAAACCATCGCGATAATGCTCCCGCTCTCACCTCAGTGCTTGTCCGTGAATTTTTGGCAAAAAACAAAACTGTCATGTTGTCTCAGACACCGTATTCGCTGGAAATTGCCCCCTTCGACTTCCTTCTATTCCCGAGGCTCGAGAGAAACATGAAAGTGCGTGGTTTTGCTACCACTGTGAGAAAAAACAGAATCGCTGAAGTGTCTGAACACCGTAACGAAAATTGAGTTCCAGATGTGCTCCCAAGAATGGAAAAAGCGTTGACACAAGTGTTCAAAAATGGTTCAAATGGCTCTGAGCACTATGGGACTTAACATCTGTGGTCATCAGTCCCCTAGAACTTAGAACTACTTAAACCTAACTAACCTAAGGGCATCACACACAGCCATGCATGAGGCAGGATTCGAACCTGCGACCGTGGCAGTCGCGCGGTTCCGGACTGAGCGCCTAGAACCGCTAGACCACCGTGGCCGGCGACACAAGTGTATTGTATCTGAGGGGGATTACTTTGGACGAGATAAAGCTGACGATGACTAAATAAAGATTCTTTAAGAAACGAATTCCTGTAATTTTTGGTCACACCTCGTATGTAATATATGAATTACAGACAGATTCGCATAAATCAGTGTACATGCAAGCTACACAAAGGAAAAGTAACTTAATGATTGTATTTTCGAAAGAAAAGTGGAAATAGATGAGGACGGCGTGGGTGATACAGTGCAGTGAGAATTGTTTGACGAAGCGCTGAAAGACCTATGTCGAAACAGGAACCTTGTATTGACGACAATCCTACATAATTATTAAGAACGCTGGAAATTTGAAACATCCTGGCAGATTAAAACTGAGTCCCATTAGAGCACTCGAACACGGGATCTTGCCTTTTGTCGTCAATACTCTTGGAGCGAGCTGTCTATTTAACCTTCATGACGTATCCTCACACCTTGACTTCTGACAATACCATTCCTTCTTTACCGATTCTGTACTGCTGGTACCTAGGCTGTGGTTCAGCCAATTGTTCGCAGTATCTTTTCTTTTAGGAGTCCCAGTCCAGCGAAGTATGCAATTGGGTTCATGAGAAACTGCGAAATTGGTAAACAGTCACTGGCGCAGCTGTGGCTGTGAGGGCAGGTCTAGAGTCGCGGCAGAATAGCTTAGTCAATGACAGGACTCAGAAATTTAAGTGATTTACGGAAGACTCGGAAACCTCATATTGGGTGGTCTAAAGGGTATTTGAAGCGCTGGCCTCTCAACTACGAGTCCAGTTTCCGACCAGGGCGCTGCAACGATCGATGGTTAGTGGTTAGTGGTCCAATGCGCTAAAAGGCGGCCGGTCGGTACTCGTAGAAACGAAGCCGACTGGGGTGAAGATCAGAGGGGGTCGAAGAGACGTAGAAACTCGTCGAACAAAAGTCGAGCTGCTCCTTAGAAGGTAGAATTCCATTTCCCAACTGTTGAAGGATAAAATCTTTCGAGCGAAATTACATCCGATGTTTGCACAGAAAAATCTCTGTATATTAAAGGGAGGTAATAGCTGAGAAGAGAGGGGGGGAGGCAGAGTCGTAGTCTGTGCACAATACTATCCAAACCGTCCATCCAGCGAGCTGTGAGAAATTCGGAAAAGGAATTCAAAATCAGGGAGAAGTAATAAAAACTTTAAAGCTTGGCTGCAACGTCGTAATTCAGTAAGAGACTGACAAAAGACTTGGAAGATCAGCTGAATGGAACGGATAGTGTCTTGAAAAGAGGTTGTAACATGAAGGTAAGTAAAAGTAACACAGGACTAATTAAGTCTGCAAGAATTAAGTCAGGTGCACTCACGGAATTTAATTAGGAAATGAGACGCTGAAAGTAGTAGAACAGTATTGCTATTTCGACTGTGAATTGATGACGCAAGAAAAGGAAAGAGAATGGAAGACTAGACTGACATAGAAGACCTTTCCAAAAAACGCATATATACTTCATATCGAATACAAATCGATGAGAGTATTTCCAAAGTGACACATTCATAAAATAAGGAACGTCAGAAAACTGTTTTTTAAATTAGGTGTTCAGTTATTCACAGGCAGCACCTGACTTTTTGATCTATGTGTGAATGGTGGAAACCGTTACTAAAAACCTTGATGTTTGGAAGTGGAGGATTAGGGTTCATGTCTAATGAAGTAAAGACACTTTGGTATTAAAATAATGTTCTTTAATATTTTCCCTTATTATAATATTATGCAAAACATTTAGTACAAAAAACTATTTGGTTTTGTTTACTGAAATGTTACTAGTTATGAAGTTACCTTGTTCCAGTCTGGTAATACCATCACTATAAAATAACTGTACAAAGTCACTATGTCCTTGTGTAATAATAGTTCCGCTTCGCAGTGTCCATCAATAGTTTTACAAGATGACTTCGATCTGCTACCATCACTTCCACATCTCAGCGGTTTCTCCTAGTTTTTACGCCATTCTGGTGGGTAGCGTTTCCTTCTCCTGATATAACATTGTCTCAGCTGTGTTAAAACGTGATCAAAAGATGCTATCATCTATCATGGGAAATACGTAACTCTACAATTACTGTATACCTCCACGCAGCACGCGTTCAAACACCTAACGTAGCCATTACTGTGAAATAGTTGGCATGACTTTAAGCAGCGCTCCTATTGGCCAGATGCAAACAAGACAGACAGGAAAGAGAAGAGCGAAGCATTAACGCCAGTTTGGAAATAAACATACTTTTCTATTTGTACTCCTAGACGGGGTTTTTCATCGTTTTGGAAATAAAATGTTGTTAGTGTGATAAAAAAGACATAATTATGAGAGTATGGGAACTGTATTAGTTCAGTTATTTTAGGAAGTGGATGTAAGTCTTCAACTGAAGAAATTGCAGGTATTTTCTGAAATATTATTTGACGTGTAGCGTTAGACGGAAATGAAACTTGATGACACAGCGCAGAGACAAGACCAGAAGGTTTTGGTATGTGCCGCTGCAGAAATCTGCTGGATATTAGCGAGGTGCACCGAGTAGCTAACGAAGGGGTACTGAATCCAACTAGTGTAGAGGTGAATTTTAAGGCATAATTTTAGTAAAAGAAAACTAGACTGATAGGAAATGATTAATTTGCTAATCGAGGTTACTCTGGGGGAACAAGGCTTTTGTGGGTCCGAAGTAAACTGTCTGAAACAAATGCAGGTTGCAGTAGTTGTACAGAGATGAAGAGACACGGGATAGACAACAATGAGGACCCCATCAACAACCACTAAATCACTTCAGTCTTGACAACTTAAGCATTTGCGAAATATCAAGCGGTCGGTCGATCGCCGATAAACCGATTTCATCGATAGGAAATTTGTCGAAATCCAAATGCATAAATTATAATGTGGTATGTACAGCAAGGCCACAACATGGCGAATTTTCGTAGTTGAGCGCGTGCAACTTGCAGCGATGATTAGCTTTTGTATCACACAGAAATATTTAACGTGCTGAGTTGCACGCAAAGACCATCTGTGAATTGTTTAGAAGTTAGCTGTATTACGGTAAGTAATACAGTCATCAAACTGTTTTCTTATATGAATGCGTGATGTCTGTTCTTTCGGACATGTCCGAAAGGATAGACACCACGCGAAATCCGTTAAAGTTAAAGGAGTAGGAAGGAGAAAGGAAAGGGATTGTTGATATAAGCTGCATCAGGACGTTGTGCAGCATCAGCGGCGACGACTGAATGTGGGTCCCAGACCGGGATTCGAACCCGTTACTAGGTAGTTAGCTTAACCATTGTGCCACCCGGACTCAGTGATTATTGCACCTACGCGGAATATCTCGGCATGCCTCTCGGCCAACCAACATTCCGACCTAGCGCCACCTATCCACAGTACCTGCCCATTGGCCCCAATGCTCGCTACTTAAAGATTCCCGCAGGGGTCGGACGTAATTGTGCATTTCGACAATCGAGGAGAATCAGTTACATGAATGCGTGATGTCTGTTCTTTCTGACACGTCACAGTGTTTTGAGCTCATTCTTAGTGCAGCATAGAATCAATCGGACACATTGAAAATGCATGGGCCATGCTAAGACGAGTGGTTTGCAGTCATCCTGTCCCACCAGAGACCTTACATGCGTCTCCAGTTAAGAGAAAGCCCAATTGCTTCATAAACAATGTGTTACGCAAGACGACAGTGAGCAGAGATTGTGGGTTTGCAGTGGAATGTCTTCTGAGGGTTGCTTTTTCATTTCGTTTATCAAGCGTAAATGTAGTTATATTCCTTATTTGTCTATTTATATATTTATTTCTTTCGTAATGACTGTAGCTGACAGAACAAAATCAGTTTTGATTCCTATTATATTCATATTTATTTTGACCAGCGTATTTTGTGTCAAAGTGTTTTTAAATCCGTATACCATTCGTCAATTTAATTCGCCCAGTTCCGATGAAAGTGTGTTGAAAGCTGTAATAGCAACAAATTCTTGTAATTTCGACAACATCAAAATTTGCACGTTATAAAATGAAAGTGTCCACTCATCACTGTCAATGTTACACTGCGCAGTTCCACTGTGCTCACAGCTCTCGACATTTTTCGCTATACAAGGGTCTAAGAGAAGGGACAGGGCAGCTCGTGGTCGTGCGGTAGCGTTCTCACTTCACGCGCACGGGTTCCCGGGTTCGATTCCCGGCGGTGTCAGGGATTTTCGCTGCCTCGTGATGACTGGGTGTTTTGTTCTAGGGGACTGATGACCATCGATGTTAAGTCCCATAGTGCTCAGAGCCATCTGAACCATTTTTTGAAGGGAGAGCTGCTTCCTCCACCTGTCTTGGAGGAAGTTTGCGGGTCTGTTGTTTACATCCTAGTGTGTGTGTGTGTGTGTGTGTGTGTGTGTGTGGCTCAAATGGCTCTGAGCACTATGAGACTTAACTTCTGAGGTCATTAGTCCCCTAGAACCTAGAACTACTTAAACCTAACTAACCTAAGGGCATCACACACATCCATGCCGTAGGCAGGATTCGAACCTGCGACCGTAGCGGACGCGCGGTTCCAGACTGAAGCACATATAACCGCTCGGCCAACCCGGCCGGCGTGTGTATGTGTGTGTGTGTGTGTGTGTGTGTGTGTGTGTGTGTGTGTGTGTGTGTGCGTGTGCGTGTGTGCGGTGGCCCGAAGGGAGGGTGGGAAGACAAGGTGCAGACGTCTTTTTCTTTCCGTCTCGGGTTGCCCATTTCCCTGTGGTAATATCTATAAGCGTTCAAGTTGCAAGCATGTAGGTGGGGGCAAGAAATCCTGATTTTAACGTATCCTGTAATTTTCGACACTTCCTTACCATTTTTGAGTCGTACGTGACACATGCATATTGACAGACATACAGAAAACAGAGGAAACGGTCTCCAAATGTCGAGGTGACTGGATACAATCGAGTACAGTGTTCGGCTAAGCATCCCGATCAGTGCATTTGTGCTAGGTATTGGCAGCTGTGCTACATTTAAAAGCAATTTTAGAAGAAAGAACGAGAGGTTATGTCATGAACACATGGATAGAACTGTCATAAAATAGACAGAATTGAGAAAAATGATGGTTGAATAGGTATAAATTGACCGAATATACACCGAAATGCGGGTAAATTGAGCAAGTACGAGGGCAGTTCAATAAGTAATGCAACACATTATTTTCTGAAACAGGGGTTGTTTTATTCAGCATTGAAATACACCAGGTTATTCCCCAATCTTTTAGCTACATAACACTATTTTTCAACGTAATCTCCATTCAATGCTACGGCCTTACGCCACCTTGAAATGAGGGCCTGTATGCCTGCACGGTACCATTCCACTGGTCGATGTCGGAGCCAACGTCGTACTGCATCAATAACTTCTTCATCATCCGCGTAGTGCCTCCCACGGATTGCGTCCTTCATTGGGCCAAACATATGGAAATCCGACTGTGCGAGATCGGGGCTGTAGGGTGCATGAGGAAGAACAGTCCACTGAAGTTTTGTGAGCTCCTCTCGGGTGCAAAGACTTGTGTGAGGTCTTGCGTTGTCATGAAGAAGGAGAAGTTCGTTCAGATTTTTGTGCCTACGAACACGCTGAAGTTGTTTCTTCAATTTCTGAAGAGTAGCACAATACAGAGTTGATCGTTTGACCATGGGGAAGGACATCGAACAGAATAACCCCTTCAGCGCCCCAGAAGACTGTAACTGTGACTTTACCGGCTGAGGGTATGGCTTTAAACTTTTTCTTGGTAGGGGAGTGGGTGTGGCTCCACTCCATTGATTGCCGTTTTGTTTCAGGTTCGAAGTGACGAACCCATGTTTCATCGCCTGTAACAATCTTTGACAAGAAATTGTAACCCTCAGCCACATGACGAGCAAGCAATTCCGCACAGATGGTTCTCCTTTGCTCTTTATGGTGTTCGGTTAGACAACGAGCGACCCAGCGGGAACAAACCTTTGAATATCCCAACTGGTGAACAATTGTGACAGCACTACCAACAGAGATGTCAAGTTGAGCACTGAGTTGTTTGATGGTGATCCGTCGATCATCTCGAACGAGTGTGTTCGCACGCTCCGCCATTGCAGGAGTCACAGCTGTGCACGGCCGGCCCGCACGCGGGAGATCAGACAGTCTTGCTTGACCTTGCAGCGATGATGACACACGCTTTGCCCAACGACTCACCGTGCTTTTGTCCACTGCCAAATCACCGTAGACATTCTGCAAGCGCCTATGAATATCTGAGATGCCCTGGTTTTCCGCCAAAAGAAACTCGATCACTGCCCGTTGTTTGCAACGCACATCCGTTACAGACGCCATTTTAACAGCTCCGTACAGCGCTGCCACCTGTTGGAAGTGAATGGAACTATAAGAGACGAAGCGGGAATGTTTGAAAATATTCCACAAGAAATTTCCGGTTTTTTCAACCAAAATTGGCCGAGAAAAAAAAGTGTTGCATTACTTATTGAACTGCCCTCGTACTTGCGTATCTTATGGTTGGCACAGAATAATTTGTGTATGGGAACAAGTATGTGGCAACAAGAGGAATCCGAGAATACGTCGACATGGAAGCGAATGGAATCAGGGAAACCGTCAATCTTTTGTCCGTTGAGGCAGCAATATGTTGTATGTCTATTGAGTTATCATTGATACTCGCGAGTTGACTACTGTATTTGACGCTTTTCAGGAAGACATACAACCATCCGCCTCCGGACTTACATGCACCTGCCGTCGCGTGACATAGCCTGCGTTCGTCTCGGGTACATCCACTTGTTCCATACATGAGTTAAAGCACTGTCCACTTGTGATCGTCAACGGTAAACCTGTCTTTCACCACAGGACTTCCATCTCATG
Source organism: Schistocerca cancellata (assembly GCF_023864275.1). Taxonomy (NCBI): domain Eukaryota; kingdom Metazoa; phylum Arthropoda; class Insecta; order Orthoptera; family Acrididae; genus Schistocerca; species Schistocerca cancellata. Next base: position 497,113,992 of record NC_064634.1, read on the forward strand.
TGAGATGAAACGTGACACATTCCTCTAAACGAACTATATGATTTATGCGATGTACTCAATCCCCCTGTCGCATCGTGGGCGTAAAATCAAGACTTCCGCTTCATAACTAAGTTAGGGATAGGTGCTTGTGAGGCACTGCAATCCCCATGTATACATATGCCTGACAGATGTGCTGTTTACAGAGTTAGTGTCGGAATAACTTGTAATTTTCTCACGTCGGGTGCTGCTGCTATGCCTTTTGCGATTGTGCTGCATGTTTTTCTGAATCTACATCCATACGACTCATATTTGTGTCAGAGTCAAAATATGGAACCAATGGTGCACCTGTATTGTGATCGTCTGATTCTTCTTCCGAGTGCTCTAAGTCGTATTCAGAGAAGTTGTCTTCGTATTCCCCGTTACTAAAGGTCATTTTATATAGGGCTGATGCTGGCATTGTATTATTTCTGAACTGTGACCGTATGTGAACAGTGGACGCTATACATCTCTGGAAAGATATATTGTGTTCGTATCACACAGAGCCAATGTTTCAAGAAAATAGCTTTTTTATTAATGGTCTGATAACATGTCGTAGAGAAACCGGGAAGAAGGATGTGTGTCATGCGCTTGAATTATATTTCTTACTGTGGAATATAAACAGCGCTATATTCCATATGACTGACAGGTCGGAAACTTAACTGATATAACTGTATAGCCCGTTTTGAGTGTGGAACGTTTTAGCCTTACTAGTGCTTGTGTTTATGTTCTTTCTTACCAATACCTTCCAAGTACTGATCGTAGAATCTGGAATAATAGTTAAATCTGATACCTTGGTTGATTTACATGAAAATGCTTCGAACCCCATCGCACATAAAAATCACGCGTTTCTTGTTCTTCTTAACCGTCTGTTACTATATGCTAACCCATATTACTATATGCTATATATGCTATATTACTATATCCTAACCTCCTCGACATGGGCACATTTCAACAAAAAAAATGGTTCAAATGGCTCTGAGCACTATGGGACTCAACTACTGTGGTCATAAGTCCCCTAGAACTTAGAACTACTTAAACCTAACTAACCTAAGGACATCACACACATCCATGCCCGAGGCAGGATTCGAACCTGCGACCGTAGCGATCGTGCGGTTCCAGACTGTAGCGCCTTTAACCGCTCGGCCACACCGGCCGGCACATTTCAACAAATCTTGTACACTTGTATGGGTGAGGACTCGGCAAGCTCCATCCATTCACGAGATGTGAAATGCAGCAGTCTACTTCTGATCGGTTGCAGATTAAATGGGTAACGTTGCTACAGGGCGAGGTGATCAATGACAGCGTGAGGGCTGGTCTTACAGTCTCTAATTTTACCCTAAGACTGCGAGAATACACTGTGACTTCCATCAGCAAAGAGACAGATCGTAAATTAAACACTGTGCTCTAGGTATTAGGAATATGCAGAGCACTGTCTCATATACTTTGACGATGTATCTTTTTGATGTTTTGGTTTGTGGGGCGCTCAACTGCGTGGTTATCAGTGCCCGTACAATTTCCCAACCTTTGCTCACTCCAATTTCGCCACTTTCCTGGATGATGATGAAATGATGAGGACAACACAAACCCCCAATCATCTCGAGGCAGGTGAAAATCCCTGACCCCACCGGGAATCGAACCCGGGACCCCGTGCTCGGGAAGCGAGAACGCTACCGCGAGACCACGAGCGGCGGACGACGACGATGTATGTGTTCGATAATTAACAATTAATGGAAGTACTGCACAGTCAACTATCCACATTCGCAAAGTGGAGAAGGGGTGGTTTAGCTATAATACTGAAATTGGCGAACATGCTGTCACATCATTGGTCGGTCTTGAAATTACTGTAAAATTGGTAAAATCGTCAAACTATCAACTGTGATGCTTATTTTTCAGTACATCGGCGGTGTCTTTTCTGTCCACTGGCATACTGTTGGTTACCACATAATGATTGATTGACAACGCTTGTTTGAGTTGGAGAAAGAGTTTTGTGGAGTGGTGACACTTTCTGTGGATAGCTAGCACCGAGACAGTGATCGCATACGTGACTACAATATGAGGAATCAGTCGAAATGGACTGCAGAGCCATCAGCTATTCCGCGACAGTTGTGCTTAAATGTAGATCTCATGAATCACATTCGGACTGTAGTTTGGAAACCCACGCCAACGAGGGAAAACTCTTCCAGGATCCTTATGTTGTAACTGAGTTTTTATGTAAAATCATGCAGTATGCGTGGGGTGTTATGGTAACAGCAGTATCAACATGATTTAGACCGTGCAACGTCTAGAGGCAGCCCAATTGTCCTACCCTCCCTCCAAAATTCAAACTTCCCACCAGGGGGGGGGGGGGGCTTGACAGGGAGGCGTGGCACTCTCCCACCATCTCTCGCGTCATCAGCTGACATCACGGTAACCATCTTGAATGACATCAATCGATCACCTTGTGACGTCTAGGACGTGGATCAGAGAGTGTTAATGTCAGTTTAGAACCTGACAGAGCCCTCGAAGTCATAGCATAAAAAAATTGGCGGTGTACAAAGAGTGTTAGAGCAGGAAAAACAGAGCCGTGGCTGGTTGCAGTCCTGTGGTTTTATTTCTCCTGCGGTTATCGCGATAATGTTGCTGTCCGTGAGTGGCAGCAGCAGCGTATATCGATACTAGTACTGCTGTACTATCTTTGGTGTGGCGGATATAGTTTTTGGCTGGGCAGCGTGTGACCAATCGGTAGGTTGGCATGGAGCAGCAAAGAAGACTCCGTCGTGCGTACTCTGCCCGGGGCCGCTGGCAGTGGCCATGTGCGGCTGGAGTGTGAGGTGCTGCAAAGTTCGTCGCCCACCGATCTTGGACATGAGAGTTGAGTCCTCACTTAACCTACTATCGAGCCTCAACTGTTTACATTTCTTCCTTTGATCCTGGTTGTCGCTTTTGGGACACTCCCATGAGCAACAACGTGTGTTTATTCAAGTCGGCAATGATTCCAGCCGTCTTCCTGTGGAGTTTACCTTAATTTATTACCTGTTATTGAAGTTGACCAGGGGTATCTTCTGCCCTGTGACTGTTGATATTCCGGTTACCTTTCTTGGTCGTTGACGTAATTTTCTGCAATGTGTTTTCCTCGTTGGTTGTTGCTCTCCAGTACGGCGTTTAGTTCGTCAGCTGAGGTGTTGTTGATCGTTGAAGGCGCCAATGTTCTGTGTGTCGTTGTATTGAAAACTGTCATTTTACTGGTTGCGTGGAGCGGAATTGATTTTGTTGACTGGTCGGTCGGCTGTCTGTCAGTCTGTTTGCCTTAAGATTAAGAAGTCGTTCGACAGGCTGCCTGTCTCCTCTAAACGGGCGTTAGCGTTACAGTCTTAGGCTGACCCCTGGGAAATTTCTGAGCGCCGTTCCTTGTGTTTTAAAAAGTAATTTCCCTGTTTGGGCTTTAGTTATGTGGTTGATGTGTGGCTTTCAGCCGAGTATCAATATCTCTTAAATTAATGTTCTTGTCTTGCCCTTAAGGCATGAGATTGTTATTCTTTTATATGGGGCCTTCAGCCGAATTTCACACGAGATGTTTTAAGATCAGGCCTTCTGCTTTTTAAATTGAAAGTCTTTTCTAGACCTTAAGCCGCTTAAACATATTTTGTTGATATGTGGCCTTCAGCGGTGTATTAATATCTTTTAATGTTCTTGTCTTGCCCTTAAGGCATGAGATTGTTATTCTTTACAGGGGCCTTCAGACGAATCTTATATGAAATGTTTCAAGATACGGCCTTCTGCAATTTAAAATTGAAACTGTTCTTCTAGGGCTTAAGCTGTTAAATTATTTGCTAATGTGCGGCCTTCAGCCGAGTTTTAATATGTCTTAAATTAATGTTCTTGTCTTGCTCTTAAGGCATAAGATTGTTATTATTTTGTATGGGGTCTTCAGCCGAATTTTGCATGAAATGTTTTAAGATAAGGCCTTCTGCCTTTTGATTGAAACTCTTCCTATTGCTTAATATGCGGCCTACAGCCAAGTTCCATTAAAATTAAATTCAAAGGCTTTCAGCCTCTTTAGATTGAAGATTTAAAAAAAATATTTTTGGGTGAAACCTCCAGAAGAACCTTGTATTTTAATTTCTTGCTTGGGCCTTGTGTCCTGGATTTTGAGTGTGGCCTTCAGCCGATCTAAAGTTAATCAGAGGAGGTCAATTAAAGTTTTGAGTGTTTTGCATCCTTGTTGTAATATTATGTGTTGATAAATAAATTTTGTATGTTGAGTGCAACTGACAGCATCTTATTTGGGCCCCTTTCCACAACCTAATCCGCTCTGTCCTGCTAGCTCAGGCATTTCAAAAACAATGTTTCAAACAACGAGACAGGATCACAGGGATACAATCATCCTCCTACAGTACTGGTGATGAATGGCTCTCAGCACTATGGGACTGAACATCTGTGGTCATCAGTCCCATAGAACTTAGAACTACTTAAACCTAACTAACCTATGGACATCACACACATCCATGCCCGAGGCAGGATTCGAACCTGCGACCGTAGCAGTCGCGCGGTTCCGGACGGAGCGCCTAGAACCGCTAGACCACCGCGGCCGGCACTGGTGATGAAACTTTAAACTGGGGTGTGCAGTTGATCAATACCTGTATATTTAATAAGATCGTTGTCAGCATGCTTGTGGTATATGTTTTCGATATATGGGAGGAGAGAGATGAGGTAAAAATTTTATCGAGTTCTCTATCGGATGAAGTTAGTGTAGCTTTTAGAGTTGGTAATCTTTCTCTGTTGGCTGGTACAGAATAAGGAAGATAGTTGTGAATGGACGCGGATCTGTAGTACTTGTATGTAGTTTGGGGATGCATACACGGTGCAGTAGCAAAAATCCTTGTCCTTCTCGCAGTTCCTGTTTCCATTGGAAGATCACAGTCCTGTTGCAGCTTAGCCTGTTTCTACATGGGTTGCAGAAGGTGGTAGATATATTTTCCCACTATTCCTACTAGGCTCTGACTTAAACTGGAACGATCACATGCGTAAAGCTGGAAAAATGGCACCAGTGGTAAGATGGATGGGGGCTAACTAAAACGAGGCTGGAATTTTACTGTAGCAGATCGGTTTGAGAATGGTGACTCATTTCGAGATATGAGAGTGCTACAAATATGATTGGCTGTAATCACTAAAGGACTTCTCCATAGGATCCTACGCAGGTATGTATTTGAATGGGAGGACTTGATTCCAAATCCCAGACAGCATTTCTAGCGGATAGCCTAGCACCAAAGATCTGAAAAGCTAGTGTTCATTTCTTACGAGCTCAGTCAACACATCATCCACTCTTTGTGATCCATCTCAATCAAGCATCGCCCGTAGCTAAGTCGATATATCACAGAAAGTCTGACATGGCATCGAGACAGAATGCTTTTTGTAAAGAGAAATATCTAGCGGCGGTGGCTTGAGGGGGTTGAAAATACCGGTTTCATACCACATTCCTTATCTGAATAACTTTATAAATTGGGTAATTTTATTATGAGCTTGCACCATCGGCGACGTGTAACCGTACTGCTGGTCAGTGTTACGGTATTTGTCTAGACAAAAAACTACCTCATTCAGAGGTAATACCATACCCCGAATTGCAAAGCAAGTATAGCTTTTAACATGGATACTTGGATGCACCTGTGGAAACAAGACCGCTTGTGATTGTGTTTTTCAACAACTCGCTGTTTGTAAGACGATTACGCCTTTCTTTGTAGGACAGAGGGGTACGAATCGTAAGAAAACTTATTAGATATGTCCACCCATGAATGATTTTTGGTTAGTATTATTTCGTATCGCAGGCAATGAGTTATTGACCAAGTATTATACTTGGTAGTAGGGGATGTGTCATAGGTTCGCCTTGAGCATGGTGTGTTTGTCTTCCGACATGTGAAAGGAAATGACTATGTCCAGTGGTATGAAAGGTATGGATTTGACGTGCAATACTGTGATGGCGTATCTCAAGTCATATCAATGGTAGAGATATTTCTATTTCCAGAGTCATAGCCGTCAGCAGGGTGTATTTCCGATACTTAGCTTGTGGTCGAATGTCGTTCAACTGAAACGGAAATCGTAACATTTAATTGTAAGTATAGCGATCAAATGTATAAGTGGACGATTTTGTAGGACTATTCTATGCACAGCCTCTGAATAACGTTTCCTGCTAACGTCAGGGACCGTCCGAATGTGGTTGACGTAACTGAGTAGTCCTCTAGATGGCCGAATAGCGAACTAATACTTACTATATGTGTTGGATAGCTTTCGTGATCAGGTGTAAATCTGACAGGGTTCAATATGGTCTTGTGTTGGCGCTGGGCCATTATTCCCTCAAATGTAAATTGTTCTGTTGACTGCTTCTTCGCATTTGACGCAATTATGTAGTTGAGAGAAGATCGATTGTGGCGTGTGCATCTAGCAGCTGGGTGACATGTTTGTGGTTATCTAGATATGAGACAGATCTTATTTGACTTTGTAAATTGTAGGTGTGATTTGGAATCTGCTAAGTAGCCGACATCTGCATTCATGGGTGGAAATATCGGTTTCCACGTAAATGTCTTCACAGAAATGAAAAAGCTAATCGATTTTTGCTCATAAATCTAAATGAAATTGGACTTGGTCTATTTTCGTAGAAAGAGGACATTTATTATGGTGGAAAATGTTTTTAATAGTTGCTTTATTATAGGAGTCGAGATGTTCGATTAATCGAGTGCAGAATGGCGGTCTAGTCCCCTGCTGAAGCTTCCTATGTGACGCCAAAGAAAGTCTCAGAACGATGAGCGACTATACTTTCAGATGAGCAAATGCATTTGGGGGGGGGGGAGGGGGGGAGGGGAACCGTACTGTTATTGTGTTGGCTCATCGATTCAGATTGCGGTCGGCTGCGACGGTTTGCGATGGCCCCCACGGGGCCGCACAGGACTAAGAAACTGTCGGCGTAGAAGCTCGATGGCCTAGTTTGTGATTGTACAGGGGTGAAAACGCAGTCTTTTAGGACGGGGATTTGTCCCAATATTGTGATGCATTTTTTATCCATCAACTGTGATAGCATGTATTTCTTTCGGTTCGGGTGATTTTTAATAGACGTGTGTAGTAAACTCTGACGTCACACAGGGATAGATGCCATATGCTTGCAGGTAATACAGTTTATTTTAAACTCATGTCTGTCCAACACCAGGATCTAGTCAGTTGAACGTTTTTTCCCCTAGCTTGTAGTTGTAGGGTAGAGTTTGAGTGTTTCTCTCGCTGGTTTCGAGTGGTATTAGTTTTTTCCCAACAGGATAAGAGTTCTTGTCAGTTTTTGCGATTTTACGCCGTTCTTGTGTAGTGCTATGCATATAGTTGTGAAGTTAGGACCGATCTTTGTGATTAAGTAATTAGGATGGATAATTGAGCCAGTATGACGAGCAAAATAAATAAAGTAGACTAACCTAACCTTCCTCTCCGGCATCTGGACAGTTTCCATGTGTTAGGGGGGTGCACTTAGGCTGTGCATCCAGTAGAATCAGAGTTCGATTAGCTCATAAGCTGCATTTTTTTACGTGCACTGAGTGTTCTGTCTGAATTATTTTCGGGTGTTTGCATGCATCATTTCGGTGATCTAGGAGTACTTTGAATGTATGTGTGGTGTGTAGTGGATTATTTGGGTAATTTAGGAGTTGTTTGCGTGAGTCAGAGCACGCAAGGGTGAGTGTTTTGCATTCGCGTGATAAATAAATTAGGTGAAACCTGTGGTGTCACCGCCAGACACCACACATGCTACGTGGTAGCCTTTAAATCGGCCGCGGTCCGGTAGTATACGTCGGACCCGCGTGTCGCCACTATCAGTGATTGCAGACCGAGCGCCGCCACACGGCAGGTCTAGAGAGACTTCCTAGCACTCGCCCCAGTTGTACAACCGACTTTGCTAGCGATGGTGCACTGACAAAATACGCTCTCATTTGCCGAGACGATAGTTAGCATAGCCTTCAGTTACGTCATTTGCTACGACCTAGCAAGGTGCCATTACCAGTTACTATTGATACTGTGAATCATGTACCGTCAAGAGCGACGTTCACCATTAATGGATTAAAGTTAAGTATTCCACCAGCTACGTCCGTTTTTTCTAAATTCTAATTTCCTTGTCCTGTTCCAGACCTCACGCCAGCCTGCGTGAGCTAAAACGCGTGCCTTTCGGCTTCCTCTAGTAACACGGTGTTGGCTCTCCTGCCAACCACAACAAAACCCATGGCTAAATAAATTGTGGAAGAAATAAATAAAGTAAAGCTGTTCCTCTCTCCAGCAGCCCAGAACAGGCCGATTCCATTTCCGACCAGTATTCCCCCTCCAGACCGCTGGAGTCGATTTGCAGCTGAGAAAAACACGTGACATCATCATGCTCCTATGGACTGAACTAAACGAGCACGTGACTATGGAGGTGCCCTCTAGCGGTGAACTAGATCAGTTCTTTGGTCTGGTGGATCGGAGGCAGTTGTCACTTGTGTGGTGGGAGCTTATACGAAGGTTTTAGAAATGACAGACAATTCAAGCAGAGACAAATGTTTCAATGCATTGTGTAATGCACCTTTAATGCAAAGCATTTATTTGCAGGACCGTGCTCTTCATCATCGTATGTTCAAGCATTAATGCTCGCTTCCATTCCTCAGCTGAATGGGCGAATGTAATACAGCTATTAAAACGCATCCTGTCTGGTACCAACATCTCTCTAATTGAACACTGGCAACTAATATCTAAGCCTCCTGTGGTGGTGGTAACAACGAACTAAGCCACTATTGCCGTACGTAGATAAATAATTTAAACAAATTTATAAAAATTTAAACAAATTATATTCGAATTGAATGACATCATGAGCAGCCTCTAGTGGGGGAAACACGATACTAACTCCCCTTTGCTGCAGGAGTAAGTTCTTAGAGCAAAATTCAGGCACATTTCCAAGAGGATGGCGAACACACTTGATGGTTGTAGCGGCTCTAATTGTTTAAATAAAGGCTTATGTCCAGAGCTGAATGAGTGCATGTAATACAGTTATTAAAACACCGACAACCGATATCTCAGCCTCCTGTGACGGTAACACGACACTAATGCTGTAGGTAGATAATACATTTAAACAATGTAATTCTTCATGCTTTCCCGGCGATCTGTTGACATCTTGGATATTCGGGAATCCAGCCGGATGTTCGCGTCGTTCTCGCACGATATTTCAACAGCGTGCCTCGCTGTCTTCTTCAGGTGCTACCTGAGACTGGTCCTTGGGTCGATCGAGTCCAGTATTTATGCCTGGGAGGAGCTGGGCGTTCCCTAATCGGTCCGCGCCGGGTCGAGTGTTCCATCTGTGGTCCGCGCCCGCCACACTCGGCTTCAACGGACCCCTCCAGTCGCAGATGTTCCGACTGCCGTCGGCGCCCGTTCTGGCCGTCCTCAACGGATGTGGTTATCATCTGAGGTGTGTCAGACCTGGTCTGAGATGTTGAGTACTCTATCTCCTGACTGTTACTATGATTTCCACTTCTGTTTCGTGCTGGGCGCTCCCTAGTCGGTCCGCGCCGCGACGTGTGTTCCGTCTGAGGTCCGCGCCCGCCAGACGCGGCTACATTGTCCCTCTCTGGTCGCTGGTGTTCCCTCCGCCGTCCGCGCCCGGCCTGGCCGTCTTCTGAAGTCGAGTTCATGATCTGGGGTGTGTCAGATCTGGTCTCCAATGTCAGACACCTTGTCTCACGGCTGTTCTCTCGGTCTCCACTTCTATTTCTTGTAGAATCCCTGAGTGTCCTGCGTTGAGTTTTCACAAGCTCAAGCGCTGGATTCCAGGCAGTGCTGATTTGGTATCCCGAGTCACGGTTGATTAGATTGTCTGTGACCTTAATCTCAATGGCTTCTTTAATGACACTGTCCCAAAATCTTGAGGTCTGTGTCACAATCTTGGTGTCATTGTAATCCATTGAATGACCAAGTTCCAGACAATGCTCTGCTATGGCTGATTTAGTTGCCTGCCTGAGTCTGGTATGTCTCTGGTGTTCTTTACACCTGATGTTCACAGTTCTGGTGGTCTGGCCAATGTATGACATCCCACACTGGCATGGTATGTTGTAAATACCTGGCTTGCGTAGCCCCAGGTCATCTTTTATATTCCCCAGCATAGCCCCAATTTTGGTGGGTGGGCAAAATATGCTCTTGATGTCATATTTCTGGAGAATCCTGCTGATCTTGGCAGAGATAGGTCCGGCATATGGCAGGTGTGCCATCTTCTTTGCCTCTTCTGGTTCTTCTTCTTGATCCTTTGGCCGGTTAGCAGGTTGAAGTGCCTTCTGGATATCTCTAGAGGAGTACCCATTCCTGCTGAACACCGATTGTAAGTGTTCTATTTCTGTGGCCAGACTATCAGTATCTGACAGAGTTTGTGCTCTGTGGACCAGTGTTTTGAGCACTCCATCCTTCTGTGCTGGATGGTGGCAACTGCTGGCTTGTAGGTATAAGTCAGTGTGCGTAGGTTTGCGGTACACACTGTGTCCAAATGTGCCATCTGTCTTTCTCTTCACCAGAACATCCAAGAACGCAAGTAGTCCATCCTTCTCCATTTCCATTGTGAACTGAATGTTCGGATGGCAAGAGTTCAGATGTAGCAGGAACTCATCTAACTTCTCTCGTGCGAGAACGACGCGAACATCCGGCTGGATTCCCGAATATCCAAGATGACATTTAAACAAATTTGTAAAAAATATATTCGAATTGAATGAGCAGCCTCCAGTGGGGGCGACACCATACTAACTCGCCTCAGCTGCAGGAGTAAGCTCTTAGAGCAAAATTCTCGCACAGTTTCCAACAGGATTGTGGTACTGCTTCTAATTGTTTAAATAAAGACTTATGTCCAGAGCCGAATGAGTGCATGTAATACAGCTGTTAAAACTCTGACCACCTATATCTCTGCCTCTTGTGGAGGTAACACGATACTAATGCTGTAGGTAATTAATAAATTTAAACAAATTTATAGAAATTTAAGGAAATTTAAGCACATTTAAACTAATTTATGAAAATTATATTCGAATTAAATGAGCAGCCTTTAATGGGGGTGACGCCATACTAACTGGTCTCAGCTGCAGGTGTAAGCTCTTGGAGCAAAATTCACGCCCACTTTCCAAGAGGATGGCAAACACATTTGTTGTTGGTACTGGTTCTAATTGCTTAAATAAAGACTTATGTCTAGTTCCTAGGAACAGGTGACTTAGGTTAGTCGAGGTAGCCCTTTCTTTCCCGCCATTTTCTTAGGTTAGTAGAGGTAGCCCAATTGACCTATCTTCCCTCCAAAATTCAAACTAGCCGCCAGGGCGACGTGGCAATTTCTTAAGTTAGTAGAGGTAGCCGAATTGAGCTATCTTCCATCCAAAATTCAAGTTAGAAGCCAGAGGGCGTGGCAATTTCTTAGGTTAGTAGAGGTAGCCCAGTTGAGCTATCTTTCCTCCAAAACTTCGAACTTCTCACCATCTTGAATGACGTCAATCCCGTCATCAGCTGACGTCACGTGACGTCACGTACTTGCGTCACGGCCGGCATCTAGGATAACGGTACTTTGGGGTGACGCCGTCCCTTGGCTGACGACGCCCTTCCGCCATCTAGGATAACGGTACTTTGGGGTGACGCCGGCCTAAGCCTGCTACCTACCAACGCCTCACTGCTTCCACGGCACGACGCATCGGCGCTGTTATCCGTGACAAAAGTGAGCTTACCTACGTACCTACTATTAGTTAGGCGGTCATAATGTTCTGGCTGATCAGGGTAGGTATGCAATAAATAATAGCTAGACAAAGATAACTGCTATGAACTTTACGTGTAAATTATGTACTTCATTTAGTTATCCAATAGAGAAAAACAGTTATATTCTTAAGAAAAGTGATTAACTTAAAGTATAAAGAGCAAGTTTTCGTAATCTTATCTGGGAGGCTAGAATTTCAGAGTCGATACTGAAACTGTTTTATTCTGCTATTCAATGAACCTGGTGCAAGTGTCAATTTCAGATCATTCAGTTTAAATCATGCATGAAATAGAAAGCTTACCCAATGGCAATCATCGCCAGATAATACGGGTGTTATTATCGTACTGAATATTACCACTCGAAACTAAGATACAAATACCACTACTCTCGTAGAAGTGGTATATTGAAGACAGTGCCCGGCAAGCGCTGTTGTAGTCTGGTGATAACGCTTTGTACGTGCGCTGGCGTTCTCGAATACGTAAATAGGACACCATGAATGAGCTGCCATCAAAGACATCATTCGAAAAATGCTTACTTTGATCCTTTCGTTAATAGTGAGAAGTTTAACGTTCTCTTAATACACTCCGCAAAAGCCTTAAGGAACAAAATTAATCAAAGTGATATTTATTGTTACAGACTACTAACGTAACGCAAATGAAATTTATTGTTACACCAATACTGACGGCACACGTTTAGTGTAAGCCAACTCCTACAAACACCTGGCTGTGACAATTTGTGAGGATATGGACTTGAATTATGATGTAGATTCGGTCGTGGGAAAACCAAGTGGCACACTTCAGTCCATTACTGGTGTAACACTAGGAAAATGCAATCAGTCAAACCTCTCGTGCGAGCCCTATCCAAATAGGACTAAAGGGGATGGTGGACGAATACAAATGGGGACCGCACGAATTGTCAAGGGGTTTGTTTGACTCACAGAGACTCTGGAAACGTGACCTGCATACACTTAAAGTAGAGCCAAACTATCATACGAAACGTACTTAAAAAATTTCAAAACGATGTACAGTACTTTGTGATGACTGTCTGAATACACTATAACCGGTAAGTGTCGCTCTCCTAAAGTCGACGAAAACAGTATGAGACTAAGTACAGCGCGCACACCACATTTCGCGTTGAAAAGTTCCCTCTCAGAGTACGGACATAAATGTAGATGTAGAGTGCTCTCTCACAACACTGAAACATTTGAATTGATGAAGGGAAAGAATGAACAAATGTTACCGAGAAGAGTCGTAGATGTAAAGAGTTATTCGCCTACAACGCACATTCTTGATTCGCCAAGATATCGTTTGTCATCCGCTGTAGATTGTCGAGTCTCCGTAGTTACCCATAAATACCTCTCCAAAAGCCGTGACAACGAAATAATTCAGTTGTAGCAGAGACAAAAGGAGCGAAACAAGAACAGGAGCTAAAAGAGCGAAAAATTCTTTAGTGTCGCTTCGGTAGCACTCGAGCAATAATTTCCATCTGACTGTTTACACCATCGACGCGATGAGGGAAATTTCCAGCGGCTGAGAGTCGAGGTCCTTGGGCAAGGAGATAGTTGCCTCTTCTAAGAGCGCCACCTTGAGTCCCTCCCCTTAGCTGAATAATTCCGTTACATAATCGTACATGCCATTATCAGAATATCGGGTATGTTTAATACGGACAAAACTATCGAGCGTCTGTAACTACCGACACAGCGTATCACATGCATCGGCTAGAACATCGAACTTATGTTGTTTGAGATGTCACGAATGTGACCCATGCACGCAACAATCTACTAACAATCATCCTTAAAAAGTAATTTTACTATCGCGATAACGATCCTTTGTCTTCTTTTTACCGAAAATAATACGGTGTGTTGGCTTTTTTGAGAGTTCACTTCGGATGTCTGTTATTTCACCACTCGACTGGAACAGTCAGGTGACTTTACAGGGAGCAGCGTCAGCTCTAGAAGAGGGGAGGGGTGCGGGTGGTAGGGGTGAGCAACGTCACAAAAATAAATAAATAAATAAATAAATAAAGGTTCAAATGGCTCTGAGCACAATGGGACTTCACAACTGAGGTCATCAGTCCCCTAGAACTTAGAACCACTTGAAGCTAACTATCCTAAGGACATCACACACATCCATGCCCGAGGCGGGATTCGAACCTACGGTTACAGACTGAAGCGCCGGCCGGCAGCCGTGTCACCGCTCAGGGCGACAGGTTCTTGGCGGCGGAGAAATCTTAAATTTTAATGTCGCACCAAAACGGCGAATTAAACAAGAGAATGAAAGTGTGATGGTTTTGAAATACCATCATTCATAAAATGTAGTCTCTTACTAGAAATTATCTGCGGTATTGAGAAACAGATGACAAAGGAAGGGGTGGAGTCGGTCCCCTTGGTTGCGTTGGAACGTCCCCTTAGAACAATTGTACAGGACTGTGCTTATACTGACAGACTGTGCTTAACCTGACACACAATATTTTTAGCGCAACGCAATCTGACTATCAAAGATCCCTGCAAAAGAATGGCCCTGAGTAACATCAAACTATACCTTTCACAAATAACTTACCTCACAAAAATCTCCGTTACTCGAACTACTGTAATACAGCGAGCGCCACTACTGCCAGCTAAATAAAAGATTCAAACTACTGAAGGCACTAACTACTGATAGGGATAGTTAGAAAATGAAAGATATTAATAGAGAACAAACAATGTATTTACCTTAATATTCATAATTGACATCCAGTATTACAAATTATCAAAACTCCGCCATCTCTCTCCCCACATCCACCACTGCTGGCGGCTTACCTCCAACTGTGCAACGCTACGCGCTGTTCACATCCAGCTATAGCAGTTCATGACAACAATGGCAGACAACAATGCAAACTAGCCACAGGCTGCACACAGCACAGCCAGTGATTTTCATACAGAGTGCTACGTAACGTTGCCAATATAAGAACCTAAACAGCCTACTTACAGAAAGAAAACATAAACAGCCTACTTACATAGCCCCCATGCTCCCCACAAAAAATTTTTACAAATGGTGTTGCGTATTAATTTGATTCTGATTTTGTTTGAATTTCCTAATTTGTTCGCACTCTTCTGTGTCAGTGATGGCTACAGGTCTTGTGTCATTCAGATCATCACCTACCTTTGCAGATAAGTTAGTGAACTGATCCGAAAGTTCGGCTACTTTTTCCGATAGTGTACTTATTTCCTCAGTGTGTTTTTCTGAACCAAGTTTCAGAGTGTCCATTTGTGTTGAAATCGTATCTACTGTGTCCTTTAAGTTTTCCTGAGTTTTTGCAAGTTGCGTAACCGAATCGGTAGATGCAACTGAGTCAATTTTAGCCCACAAGGTCTCATGATTTTCATTAACAATGGTTTGCAGTTCTTTTATGGCTGCTTCGTGATTCTGTAATGCATTTTCATGCCGCGAAAAAATAGGTTGAAAATGCTCACAAATTTGTGTTTTTACGTCTTTACAGACTTTTTGACATTTCGATTCAATGTTATGTAATTCAGTAGTTAAATCTTCACGTGTTTGTTCAAGTGTGGTGTCTAACTTTTGAAGATTTTGTTCAATTGTGTCTAACTTTTTAAGATTTTGTTCCATTGTGTCTAACTTTTGAAGCTTTTGCTGTGTTTGTCTCTGAGTTTGTTCCATTGTGTCTAACTTTTGAATATTTTGTCCCATTTGTCTCTGATTTTGTTCCATTTGTTGCATTAATTGCAATAGTAATGTATTAGTGTCTGGAATCTGTTTCTCTATGCTTTTTGGCAGTGCATTTTCACCGGCAACATTCACATTTTGACAAGCAGAAAATGTGTCTTGACTCATTTGAGAAAACGGTGAGGACGCAAAACCTGAATCTACAGTATTTGCAAAATTGTGTCCTATCATTTCGGATTCCTGAGGCGAGCTGTTGCCGACCGATCGATCGATAATGCTTCCCTGTTCACTACCTGTTTCACTGCCTACGCCATTGTTTGACGCCCGCTCCATTTCCCTATGCACAGTTACCAAATTACTACTTTGAATATTAGTTAATTCATTACATGGTGGGGCCAACACACTGAAAACATAAACAGCCTACTTACAGCGTCTTTCAAAGTAAGCAAAGTTTGCTACTGGCAGTTTGGCTACTCTGTTTCTACCACGCTCCTATTGAAATGGCAACTCTATTTCTACCATGCTCCTATACAGCTATTGAAATGGAAGTAAGGCAACTTGAAAGCCTCTAAAAAAAGCGAAAAAGTAAAGAAATAAATACAGCATATAATGGCCCAATAAACCCTTAAATCCTACACGAGTATCACTGAGAAAAACACTTTGTAATAAATACAGCATAAGTAAAGTATGGACTTCACGTCGCATGCCATAGTCTTCTGGATCCAGCCATTGTGATTACGGGGAGTTTACAGGAGGCTTTAGATCTGCCATTAATGACATTTGCATTGGTCTTCTTGTCATGGTCTTTTAGTTACTTGTTTCTGCATTGCCTGTAACTTCTTTTAGGTTTTCCGCCATTCCATTATTTCTCGGCGTTGAAGCCATAATCAGAAGATATTAATATTTAAGATATCACAAAAAAAAGCCTGTCAAATCTTACTTTGGAACTGAAGAACAACAACGCATTGCACGAACTGTTCATCCAGGCGTATTTCATACTGTTTGCATTCCAACAACTTTATTTAGCGGAAAAATGATACTTCTCGCTGTAATAAATGGACGTGATTTCAAAACTCTTTGTTTTGAGCCATGAATCAAGATCGTGGAACGTCGGAAAGTACGCTTTCCCTATGTTTCACCATAGCCGTTTTCCTTTATGTACTACGGAACACGAAATTAGCACTGTAAATTTATGCTTTCTTTCAACAAAAAAAAAACATTTATATACAGGATGACAATTATTCAACTATATGAAAAAACGTAAATTACTTACAAACTGCGGCGTGCGCACACTTTGTTCAACATGTGAACGTCACTACAAATCTTCGGATTTAGGTTATGACGTGTTCGAGGTGCCTGCCATCACTGGCGATGACGTGGCGCAGGCGAATAGCGAAATTCTGCACGACCAGCTGGTGTCGGAACATCGATGCTGTCGATGACCTACTGAATGGCTAATGTTAGCTCAGCAATGATTTTGGGATTATTGCTGTAAAACGTTGTCTTTAATATAGCAACACAGAAAGGATTCGCGTGTGTTCAGATCCGGAGAATATGACGGCCAACCAAGGTCCATGACAGAGCCAGAGTGCGGTCCCCAAAGTGCTCCTCCAGGACATCAAATAGTCTCCTGCCTCGATGGTGTCGAGCTCCGTCTTGCACGAACCAAATCTTGTCGAAATCAGGTCACTTTGGATAATGGGGATGATATCAAAACCTTCACATACCGTTCGCTAGTCACCATGCCATCAGGGAATATCCCAACGATTATTCCGTGGCTGGACATTGCACACCACAGTCACCCGTAGAGAATAAAGAGACCTCTAGATCGTGAAATGCGGATCTGAGTCCGCCTTATGCGCCAATTTTGCTTATTGACGAACAACAACGAACGACAACAAGGCTTGTGCACATATGTACAGGGCTATTACAAATGATTGAAGCGATTTCATAAATTCACTGTAGCTTCATTCATTGACATATGGTCACGACACACTACAGATACGTAGAAAAACTCATAAAGGTTTGTTGGGCTGAAGCCGCACTTCAGGTTTCTGCCGCCAGAGCGCTCGAGAGCGCAGTGAGACAAAACGGCGACAGGAGCCGAGAAAGCGTATGTCGTGCTTGAAATGCACTCACATCAGTCAGTCATAACAGTGCAACGACACTTCAGGACGAAGTTCAACAAAGATCCACCAACTGCTAACTCCATTCGGCGATGTTATGCGCAGTTTAAAGCTTCTGGATGCCTCTGTAAGGGGAAATCAACGGGTCGGCCTGCAGTGAGTGAAGAAACGGTTAAACGCGTGCGGGCAAGTTTCATGCATAGTGATGTGAAAGATTCAGTGTTTAAACCTCCTCTACGAAGAAACGTGCCAGAACTGCGAGCTCGCATCAACAGTGCTTTCGTACTCATTGATGGGGACATGCTGCGCCGAGTGTGGGAGGAACTTGATTATCGGCTTGATGTCTGCCGAATCACTAAAGGGGCACATATCGAACATTTGTGAATGCCTAAAAAAACTTTTTGAGTTTTTGTATGTCTGTGCAAAGCATTGTGAAAATATCTCAAATAATAAAGTTATTGTAGAGCTGTGAAATCCCTTCAATCATTTGTAATAAACCTGTATATTAATTCCGTCACTCTCAGCGGCCAACCTTGCAGTTAGAACGGCCTAACGCAAACCGTTCAGAAGTTACGGCGGTTTTGTTTCACATAGTTCAGTAACTGTCACTCCGTATAAGACGCTCATTTTCCTACGGCCTTTCACTTCACACAGCAGAAGGAACGGCGAAATCGTCGACAATGCAGTACTCAGCTGTGCTGGTTGCTACAGGTCTCGCACAGCACACTCCCCTCCGCTCAGGGAACAAGAAAAAGTGAACGGATTTTAGTTATATATCCTGCGAGTGACGAAATGTTGTTTGCATAATTAACTTTAGAGCTATAATTCAAAATATATTACGCTGCAGCCGTTTCACTTGAGTTTCAACGAGTGCGTCTCATACCTGGCTGTGGTCTTAAAAGACGTATTGACGCCAAGAAAACGAAAGAGTAAGTGTGAAAATAGGACGTCATGGATAAACGAAACTGTGAATTATGAAGAAAATGCAAGGAGGGGTCAGTCAGGGGTGGCGAGGAGGCGTAGAGGGGGAGGGGGGGGGGGCGCTTGCCAATTCCCCACCTGGTGGCAAAATCCCTGGGGCAGCGAGATACCGAAATGTTGGATGGCGTGCTAGAAAGGTAAGTGAACGGAATAGTTGAAGTGTTTGAGGACATAGACTAGAGTTGTCTGTTTAGGATATAAAGGAGAGAATCCAAGGAGGACACTTACAGGGCGTTTCAAAAATGACCGGTATATTTGAAACGGTAATAAAAACTAAACGAGCAGCGATAGAAATACACCGTTTGTTGCAATATGCTTGGGACAACAGTACATTTTCAGGCAGACAAACTTTCGAAATTAGAGTAGTTACAATTGTCAACAACAGATGGCGCTGCGGTCTGGGAAACTCTATAGTACGATATTTTCCACATATCCACCATGCGTAGCAATAATATGGCGTAGTCTCTGAATGAAATTACCCGAAACCTTTGACAACGTGTCTGGCGGAATGGCTTCACATGCAGATGAGATGTACTGCTTCAGCTGTTCAATTGTTTCTGGATTCTGGCGGTACACCTGGTCTTTCAAGTGTCCCCACAGAAAGAAGTCATAGGGGTTCATGGCTGGCGAATAGGGAGGCCAATCCACGCCGCCTCCTGTATGTTTCGGATAGCCCAAAGCAATCACACGATCATCGAAATATTCATTCAGGAAATTAAAGACGTCGGCCGTGCGATGTGGCCGGGCACCATCTTGCATAAACCACGAGGTGTTCGCAGTGTCGTCTAAGGCAGTTTGTACCGCCACAAATTCACGAAGAATGTCCAGATAGCGTGATGCAGTAATCGTTTCGGATCTGAAAAATGGGCCAATGATTTCTTTTGAAGAAATGGCGGCCCAGACCAGTACTTTTTGAGGATGCAGGGACGATGGGACTGCAACATGGGGCGTTTCGGTTCCCCATATGCGCCAGTTCTGTTTATTGACGAAGCCGTCCAGGTAAAAATAAGCTTTGTCAGTAAACCAAATGCTGCCCACATGCATATCGCCGTCATCAATCCTGTGCACTATATCGTTAGCGAATGTCTCTCGTGCAGCAATGGTAGCGGCGCTGAGGGGTTGCTGCGTTTGAATTTTGTACGGATAGAGGTGTAAACTCTGGCGCATGAGACGATACGTGGACGTTGGCGTCATTTGGACCGCAGCTGCAACACGGCGAACGGAAACCCGAGGCCGCTGTCGCATCACCTGCTGCACTAGCTGCGCGTTGCCCTCTGTGGTTGCCGTACGCGGTCGCCCTACCTTTCCAGCACGTTCGTCCGTCACGTTCCCAGTCCGTTGAAATTTTTCAAACAGATCCTTTATTGTATCGCTTTTCGGTCCTTTGGTTACATTAAACCTCCGTTGAAAACTTCGTCTTGTTGCAACAACACTGTGTTCTAGACGGTGGAATTCCAACACCAGAAAATTCCTCTGTTCTAAGGAATAAACCATGTTGTCTACAGCACACTTGCACGTTGTGAACAGCACACGCTTACAGCAGAAACACAACGTACAGAATGGCGCACCCACAGACTGCGTTGTCTTCTATATCTTTCACATCACTTGCAGCGCCATCTGTTGTTGAAAATTGTAACTACTGTAATTTCGAAAGTTTGTCCGCCTGAAAATGTACTGTTGTCCCAAGCATATTGCAACAAACGGTGTATTTCTATCGCTGCTCGTTTAGTTTTTATTGCCGTTTCAAATATACTGGTCATTTTTGAAACACCCTGTACTATATGTAAGGCCCTCCTTACTCCAGCGATATGCACACTTGCGTGCCGGTAGTAACTGTATGGCTTCTAGGTCGGCGTTCAGCAGCCGCAGGTATAGCGGACGTGGTGGTGACCAGAGATTAATATCTGTCACGGTGGGCAGGTCTACTGGTTCGTTTTTCTGCACTGAGGCCGCAGCTACACAGATTTTCGAATACAACCTTTACACCGCTTTCTCAACCTTTACTGTGATTTTCGAAAACCATAGGAGTCTAAAGTGGTGTTATCTTGTTTATTAAAGATTGGACGCTCATTTTATTAATAAATGGCTTAGTGCAAGTATTTCTATCGGACGCACTTCGGTGACTTGTTTTTTCCCTAACCTGCCCCAACTGTCCAATCTAGGAAAGGGGAAATATAGTTTAACGTGAAATCCAGACCACGTTTCGTTCCTGGCGACTCGCACATCGTCGAGTGATGAGGGCTACGTTAACGGAAAACTGAAACTTTCCGCGGTCCGACCAGATTCACCCCTGCGACCTCTCCATTTCCTGGCATGCGCTTTGCCGCAAGACTACCAGACCCGAGACATCTCCAAACACATTAAGCTTCAATCATGTTTTCAGTCCATATCAAATAAATTTTCTGTTGGACTTCATTCTATGGACAAGTCGGTGGTCTGTTGACGGGTGACTACTGATACTGCTTGTCGTAGCGTACTTTATAGGGGACACTTTAAAGCCAAGGCTCTCGAATCTGAATGTGTTTCTTCTGACATGGAGACGACGCATTTATCGTCGTGTGACTGATAGAGTGAAGAAACTTGAAGAGTTCCTGGAAGGTTTAAACTCAGTCCATCCTAATGCAAAAATTGCGCTAGAACTTGAAAAGGACAGCTACCTTTCATCAAATGGTTCTGAGCACTATGGGACTTAACATCTGAGGTCATCAGTCCCCTAGACTTAGAACTACTTAAACCTAACTAACCTAAGGACATCAGACACATCCATACCCGAGGCAGGATTCGAACCTGCGACCGTAGCAGTCGCGCGGTTCCGGACTGAGCGCGTAGAACCGCTAGACCACCGCGGCCGGCCTACCTTTCATCGAGGTATTGGTTAAGACAGGAGAGAGTGGCTATCTGGATAACAGCATGTGTAGAAAACCCAGAGACGCTGATTTCTATTTCCCCGTCTTGCGTCGTAATCAGGCGTCACAGAGCAATCCAGTGCCAAGGGCTCTGGTCCATACAGCTCGAACGTTTTCGGAAAAGCACAGCCTCAGCGAGGAATGACTCCGGAGGAGTGAGTATCAGATCGCCAAATTGACCAGACATTGCAGTCAAAATCAAGAACGAGAAAAGAGCTGAGGCTGAGAATCAGCTGAGGCTGAGCCGGAGAAAGGTAAGCCAACGGTCATATTTATACACTCCTGGAAATGGAAAAAAGAACACATTGTCACCGGTGTGTCAGACCCACCATACTTGCTCCGGACACTGCGAGAGGGCTGTGCAAGCAATGATCACACGCACAGCACAGCGGACACACCAGGAACCGCGGTGTTGGCCGTCGAATGGCGCTAGCTGCGCAGCATTTGTGCACCGCCGCCGTCAGTGTCAGCCAGTTTGCCGTGGCAAACTCCATCGCAGTCTTTAACCCTGCTGTTCTGTTCGGGTCTATATGACCCGAAACGAATATGAACGTTATTTTACATTATGTAAATACCAATATATATTTATGAAACTTTGTGACTTTGTCTGAAAATGGATGAGCAGCATGTGTTTTAAAAGGTTTTAAAAAAGTTTAAGAAGTTTGGGCTTCAACTGTAATAGTTGCATATGTAATGTTCGGGTCATAATGACCCGACACAAATATGTTTAGTGTAACTCGTATTTATTTCTAAAATCTGGAAATGGCGAAAATTATTTTTGTTGTGTTGTGTGGGAATAGTGACTGCATCATTCCAACTTACTCTCAACAATCACCTAAAGCTCCATGCGTTCACAACAATGGGCTTGTTTGTTGCTTTCCCCAGGAAATAATAATTGGCAGTTCTCAATAATTGGAATGCTTTGTTTCTGCCCAGTTTGACTTGTGACACCATGGCGATGAGACCATTGAATGATCGTGAGTTGGAAGAAATAGTAAATGCCTCACCAGATGAAGGATCACTTTCTGAGTTTGAAGATCACATCAGCAATGCATCTGAAAGCGAGTGTTCCGATGACAGTTACGACAGTCCACAGCCCATACAAAATAGTGTAGAGACTTTTCTTTCTAAAAATGGGAATATAGAATGGCAGTTGCATCCACCAGCACAACATGGTCGCCTACCAGCTTCGAACATCATCAAGAGTACCCCAGGAGTTACCAGGTATGCAGTCAGCAGAATATCTGATGTAAAATGTTCATTTGAAGCAGTATTTCACACAGCGCTTCAAAATGAAATAATAGAGATGACAAATATTGAAGGGCAGCGAGTTTATGGTGAACAGTGGACAGATATTGATGGTTCTGTTTTCCATGCATACTTAGGACTCTTACTCCTAGCGGGTGTATATCGATCTCATGGGGAGTCTACAAAAAGTTTGTGGGATAAAGATACTGGGCGAAACATATTTCGAGCAACCATGTCTCATGAAACATTCTGTAAGATATCACGTGTCCTGCGATTTGACAAGAAATCTACTAGAGAGGAAAGACGACGTACTGACAAACTTGCCGCAATTCGTAGTATTTGGGAGAAGTGGGTAGAGGTCCTTCCTCAACTGTATAATCCAGGAGAAAATGTTACTGTTGACGAGCAGTTAGTAGCATTTAGAGGTCGCTGTCCATTCAAGCAGTATATCCCAAGTAAACCGGCAAAATATGGGATCAAAATATGGACCATGTGTGACAGCAAAACTTCATACGTACTGAAAGCCCAAATTTATACAGGAAAGGTGAGTGGAGCGGCACCAGAAAGAAATCAGGGAATGAGGGTGGTATCTGATCTCACTTCTGAGTTACGTGGTCAGAATATCACGTGTGACAACTTTTTTACGTCGTACAATTTGGGGCAGCTGCTTCTGAAAAGGAAATTGACTATGTTGGGAACTATACGGAAAAATAAGCCGGAGCTTCCACACAAAATGACCAACAAGGAGGTACACAGCTCTTCATTTTACTTCACAAATGACACTACTGTGGTTAATTATATTCCTAAGAGACACAAGAATGTTGTACTTATGAGCACTCTCCACCATGATGCGGAAATCAGTGACAGGGCTGATAAGAAGCCAAAAATGATTTTGGACTATAATTCAACCAAAGGTGCTGTAGACACGCTTGATCAGTTATTAGGTACATATACATGCAAACGAAAAAGTAATAGGTGGCCAATGATAGTTTTCTACAATATTCTTGATGTTTCTGCTTATAATGCATACGTTTTGTGGATTTCGGTTGACCCTAATTGGAATGCAAGCAAATTGACTAGAAGGAGAATATTCTTGGAGGAACTTGGAAAGTCACTGATAAAAGAACATATTGCATCAAGAACGCATTTCCCAAGAACAGAAGATTCTTTGAGAATGGTCACAAGCATCCAAAACCCGAATGATGTGGGTGGTGTGTCAGAATCGGTAACAACAAGAAAATCTACAAAACGTGCACGCTGTAAGTTCTGTCCATCAAGTAATGACAATAAAACAAACATGGTGTGTGGAAAATGTAGTAAACATATTTGCAAGAAACATGTAACCTACTTGTGTCCACAGTGCAAGCAGTAAGAAAAGAACTGTAGTATTTTATAAGATGATTGTATTGAAAATTCTGTTGTTTCAAATTTATGTGAATACTTGTGCCTAAACTACAATCAGTAAGAAGAGAGGATTCTAAAGTTGTAGTGCTTTCTATGTTGGAATGTAATAAAAAAACTGTAGTGTGTTCTGTACTGTAGTGTGCTCTAAGATGAATATCTGTAATGACAACTGTCTGTTGTTAGAAAATGTCAATACTTACGTCTAAACTGTCAACAATAAGAATAGAAGTATGGAAAAACTGTAGTGCTTTCTAAGTTGAATGCCTGTAATGGAAACTGTCTGTTGTTTCAAATTTATGTGCATATTTAAATGAAAAATATCCCTCAATAAAGTTGTATGCATTGTTATTATTATTATTATTACCATTATTATTATTATTATTATTATTATTATTATTACTAACAAGGTACTGGAATAGAACAACAATGTCGATAGCTAAAACTGTACCAAAATTTATGTTTCTAAAGCATTTTGATATGTCGGGTCATATTGACCCGAACAGTATATATGTCAAGTAAAAGTGAACAGAACAGCAGGGTTAACACTGGTAGCATGCCGCGACAGCGTGGACGTGAACCGTATGTGCAGTTGACGGACTTTGAGCGAGGGCGTATAGTGGGCATGCGGGAGGCCGGGTGGACGTACCGCCGAATTGCTCAACACGTGGGGCGTGAGGTCTCCACAGTTCATAGATGTTGTCGCCAGTGGTCGGCGGAAGGTGCACGTGCCCGTCGACCTGGGACCGGACCGCAGCGACGCACGGATGCAGTGCCGTAGGGGACCGCACCGCCACTTCCCAGGAAATTAGGGACACTGTTGCTCCTGGGGTATCGGCGAGGACCATTCGCAACCGTCTCCATGAAGCTGGGCTACG
This sequence comes from Schistocerca cancellata, assembly GCF_023864275.1. Lineage (NCBI taxonomy): Eukaryota > Metazoa > Arthropoda > Insecta > Orthoptera > Acrididae > Schistocerca > Schistocerca cancellata. The sequence goes on from NC_064634.1 coordinate 497,138,952, forward strand.
GTCCCGCACACCGTTAGGCCGTCTTCCGCTCACGCCCCAACATCGTGCAGCCCGCCTCCAGTGGTGTCGCGACAGGCGTGAATGGAGGGACGAATGGAGGCGTGTCGTCTTCAGCGATGAGAGTCGCTTCTGCCTTGGTGCCAATGATGGTCGTATGCGTGTTTGGCGCCGTCCAGGTGAGCGCCACAATCAGGACTGCATACGACCGAGGCACACAGGGCCAACACCCGGCATCATGGTGTGGGGAGCGATCTCCTACACTGGCCGTACACCACTGGTGATCGTCGAGGGGACACTGAATAGTGCACGGTACATCCAAACCGTCATCGAACCCATCGTTCTACCATTCCTAGACCGGCAAGGGAACTTGCTGTTCCAACAGGACAATGCACGTCCGCATGTATCCCGTGCCACCCAACGTGCTCTAGAAGGTGTAAGTCAACTACCCTGGCCAGCAAGATCTCCGGATCTGTCCCCCATTGAGCATGTTTGGGACTGGGTGAAGCGTCGTCTCACGCGGTCTGCACGTCCAGCACGAACGCTGGTCCAACTGAGGCGCCAGGTGGAAATGGCATGGCAAGCCGTTCCACAGGACTACATCCAGCATCTCTACGATCGTCTCCATGGGAGAATAGCAGCCTGCATTGCTGCGAAAGGTGGATATACACTGTACTAGTGCCGACATTGTGCATGCTCTGTTACCTGTGTCTATGTGCCTGTGGTTCTGTCAGTGTGATCATGTGATGTATCTGACCCCAGGAATGTGTCAATAAAGTTTCCCCTTCCTGGGACAATGAATTCATGGTGTTCTTATTTCAATTTCCAGGAGTGTATTTAAATGTTATTCGAGTCTGTTTTCAGTTCCGAGCGCTAAAGTTCAGTAATAATGTAGTTTTCTCAATCTGAATCGGGCGAGTCACCGCAGCAAGGGGCGTAAATTAAAAATCCCCTACAAAATTTAAGCATAAGAATCATAACTGTGGTATTGGAGTTTGCATCTGACAGCACTAAAACTTCTACGCTACCAATGGCGCTGTTAACAAAGCAACTGAACATCAATTTTAAACCGAAGATAAAGCTTGTCATCGTTTCACGTGGCGGTTTAAAGCTGCACACTGGTATACAGGCTCCCTAGGTAGCGTTACTGAAACATAGAACCACTTCTGTATTAATTAAACCATCGATCACCGACCTAAATATATTCTTCAGTTTCCTTACAGACTCTGCTCCTCGTAGAAATAGCTTCCTGACAGATTTTCATTTTAATATTAGTATTAACCGCAATAGACCTGACGCAATTATAAAACGATTAGCCCAGAGTGAATACAATGCTCAGACTCACTGTACAACAATGTCTTGTATTTTGTCCTGGCCGGCCGGATTGGCCGAGCGGTTCTGGGCGCTACAGTCTGGAACCGCGTGACCGCTACGGTCGCAGGTTTCAATCCTGCCTCGGGCATGGATGTGTGTGATGTCCTTAGGTTAGTTTGGTTTAAGTAGTTCTAGGGGACTGATGACCTCAGATGTTAAGTCACATAGTGCTCAGAGCCATTTTTTTTGTCCTGGTTTCTGACAAAACAATGGGAGGTCTTGAATGGCATTTTTCGTTGATGTGCGACCATTAATTAGTGCCTGCACTGTACTCACATTAGATTCCTACGAACTTCATTTCCCTGTACACAAAGGTAGCAGCTCAGACGTTCTTTTCAGCGTGTAACAACTTTTTCTCATAATTATTACTTGCTGCCTTTTTTCCCGTCACTCAACAACCGTTCCATATTCATTATCTTCTCCTACACATCACAAATTAATATTTTTATGTCGTATAAGAAAAACACGGGTAACTGGATCGTTACAAGTGCACCTGACACAATCAGCACGACTCCTTTCGACACGCGGTTTGGATCCCTATCGTGTAGCAGTAGCTGAAATTGATACTGCTCTTAAAATTATTGTTTGTGTGTTTACTGCTATTCGTTGTATGGGGCCAAAACCCTGTACCTTTCCCTCTTTCCAGATCTTTCTTGGAGTTGATCTGGGTGGGGTCTCCAGTGGCAGTGTCCAGTACCAGGTGTGTCCTCGCAGTGGCTTACTTAAGCCCACGATGACGAACCCAAAATTAATATGAGTCACGAGGTCGTATTCGATTTTTTGCTCGACGTCTTTCAGCGGAACTAAATTACCTTGCCATTAACTTTCTTTTCTTTTTGTTGTGTGTAACAGCAGTTTGAAGCGTTTAGGTCATGGTCCACAAATGACTCCGCAGTAACTGTAATCAGACATCCGCGACATGTCTGTCTGCGGTCGACTTCTAACACGTACAAATTAATGAAGACACTGTTCATTTCATCGTGCGTATCGAGTTACGTGCGCAAACAACGCGACATAGCAGATAGACTGGCTGTGTGGGATTCGGGTCGTCGTTAAATCATGATAGATTCAGATATGTTGCAAGTCGGCAGTTCCTTGACACCTGAACGAAATTAAGTGTTATTTTGAGTACCTGATATTGTAAATTCATGCCTGTTTTATATGGTATGGGGCCTGTTATATTAACGCACCTACCAGTGTATGAGCGCATCACCATCGTTAAGTGCTACTATTTGCAATTTGTGTTGTAGGCCTTAAGTTGTGGAAGTGTGATAGGTTTCGAGAAGGGAATAAATTGTGGCTGGATATTTGTGCGAGATAAGGTGCTGCAGGTTTGCATTATTGCACCAGAAAGCGCTGATGTAATCACTCTTGAATGCTAGTAATTTTTAAGGAGTGCAAGGTTTAACGGTATTGCTATGCGCTTTGCCATTACTTTATACACTGAAGCGCCAAGGAAATTGGTATAGGCATGCGTATTCAAATACAGAGATATGTACGAGGTACGAGGGCAGTTCAATAAGTAATGCAACACATTTTTTTTCTGAAACAGGGGTTGTTTTATTCAGCATTGAAATACACCAGGTTATTCCCCAATCTTTTAGCTACACAACACTATTTTTCAACGTAATCTCCATTCAATGCTACGGCCTTACGCCACATCGAAATGAGGGCCTGTATGCCTGCACGGTACCATTCCACTGCTCGATGTCGGAGCCAACGTCGTACTGCATCAATAACTTCTTCATCATCCGCGTAGTGCCTCCCACGGATTCCGTCCTTCATTGGGCCAAACATAAGGAAATCCGACGGTGCGAGATCGGGGCTGTAGGGTGCATGAGGAAGAACAGTCCACTGAAGTTTTGTGAGCTCCTCTCGGGTGCGAAGACTTGTGTGATGTCTTGCGTGTCATGAAGAAGGAGAAGTTCAGATTTTTGTGCCTACGAACACGCTGAAGTCGTTTCTTCAATTTCTGAAGAGTAGCACAATACACTTCAGAGTTGATCGTTTGACCATGGGGAAGGACATCGAACAGAATAGCCCCTTCAGCGTCCCAGAAGACTGAAACCATGACTTTACCGGCTGAGGGTATGGCTTTAAACTTTTTCTTGGTAGGGGAGTGGGTGTGGCGCCACTCCATTGATTGCCGTTTTGTTTCAGGTTCGAAGTGATGAACCTATGTTTCATCGCCTGTAACAATCTTTGACAAGAAATTGTCACCCCTCAGCCACATGACGAGCAAGCAATTCCGCACAGATGGTTCTCCTTTGCTCTTTATGGTGTTCGGTTAGACAACGAGGGACCCAGCGGGAACAAACCTTTGAATATCCCAACTGGTGAACAATTGTGACAGCACTACCAACAGAGATGTCAAGTTGAGCACTGAGTTGTTTGATGGTGATCCGTCGATCATCTCGAACGAGTGTGTTCGAACGCTCCGCCATTGCAGGAGTCACAGCTGTGCACGGCCGGCCCGCACGCGGGAGATCAGACAGTCTCGCTTGACCTTGCGGCGATGATGACACACGCTTTGCCCAACGAGTCACCGTGCTTTTGTCCACTGCCAGATCACCGTAGACATTCTGCAAGCGCCTATGAATATCTGAGATGCCCTGGTTTTCCGCCAAAAGAAACTCGATCACTGCCCGTTGTTTGCAACGCACATCCGTTACGGACGCCATTTTAACAGCTCCGTACAGCGCTGCCACCTGTCGGAAGTCAATGAAACTATACGAGACGAAGCGGGAATGTTTGAAAATATACCACAAGAAATATCCGGTTTTTTCAACCAAAATTGGCCGAGAAAAAAAAATGTGTTGCATTACTTATTGAACTGCCCTCGTAGAATACGCCGCTGCAGTCGGCAATGCCTACATAAGACAACAAGTGCCTGGCACAGTTGTTACATTGGCTACTGCTGCTGTAATGGCAGTTTATCAAGATTTAAGTGAGTTTGAACGTGGTGTTACAGTTAGTGCATCAGCTGCGGGACAGCATATCCGAGGTAGCGATGAAGTGGGATTTCTCTGTACGACCATTAAACGAGTGTACCGCGTATGTAAGGAATCCGGTAAAACATGAAATCTCCGACATCGCTGCGGCCAGAAAAAGATCCTGCAAGAACGGGACCAACGACGACTGAAGAGAATCGTTCAACGTGACAGAAGTACAACCCTTCCGCAAATTGCTACAAATTGCAATCCTGGGCCATCAACAAGTATCAGCGTGCAAACCATTCAACGATACATCCTTTCGATATGGACTTTCGGGCCCTCTAGTGTAAGCTTGATGACTACACGACGCAAAGCTTTACGCCTCGCCAGCGCCCGTCATTGGACTGTGGATTACTGGAAACACGTTGCCTGGTCGGACGAGTCCCGTTTCAAATTGTATCGAGCGGGTATGGAGAAAACCTCACGAATACATGGACCCCGAATCTCAGCAGTGGACTGTTCAAGCTCGTGGAGGCTCTGTAATGGTGTGGAGCGTGTGCAGTTGGAGCGATATGGGACCCCTGATACGTCTAGATACGACTCTGACAGGTGACACGTACGCAAGCATCCTCTCAGATGACCTGCATCCATTCATATCCATTGTGCATTCCGAAGGACTTTGGCAATCCCAGCAAGACAATGTGACATCCCACAGGTTCAGAGTCGTTAAAGAGCTGCTCCAGGAACACTCTTCTGAATTTGAACTCTTCTGCTGGCAACCAGAATCTCCAGATACGGACATTATTGAGCATATGTGGATGCTTTGCAACGTGCTGTTTGGAAGAGATGACAGATTTCCACCCCCTCGTACTCTTGTGGATTTATGGACAGCCTTTCAGGATCCATGGTGTCAGTTCCCTCCAGCACTACTTCAGACCTTAGTCGAACCCATGCCATGTTGTGTCGCGGCACTTCTGCGTGCTCGCGGGGGCCCTACAAGATATTAGGCAGGTGAACCAGTTTCTTTGGCTCTTCAGTATATATGTACATTATTATTATTATTATTATTGTGGTGTCACCGCCAGACACCACACTTGCTAGGTGGTAGCCTTTAAATCGGCCGCGGTCCGCTAGTATACGACGGACCCGCGTGTCGCCACGGTCAGTGATTGCAGACCGAGCGCCGCCACACGGCAGGTCTAGAGACACGTCTTAGCACTCGCCCCAGTTGTACAGCCGACTTTGCTAGAAATGGTTCACTGACAAATTACGCTCTCATTTGCCGAGACGATAGTTAGCATAGCCTTCAGCTACGTCATTTGCTACGACCTAGCAAGGCGCCATTATCATTTGCCATTTATCTTGTGATGCATGTACCGTCAGACCGATGTTCACCAATTATGAATTAAAGTTAAGTATTCCAGAAGCTACGTACTTTTCTTGATACTATAAATTCCCTTAACTGTTCCAGACCTCACGCCAGCCTGCGTGAGCTTAAACGCGTGCCATTCGGCTACCAATCATAATGGCTTGGCTGTCTTCCCATTATCATTTGCCATTTATCTTGTGATGCATGTACCGTCAGACCGATGTTCACCAATTATGAATTAAAGTTAAGTATTCCAGAAGCTACGTACTTTTCTTGATACTATAAATTCCCTTAACTGTTCCAGACCTCACGCCAGCCTGCGTGAGCTTAAACGCGTGCCATTCGGCTACCAATCATAGTGGCTTGGCTGTCTTCCCAAGTCACAACAATTATTATTGGTGTTTTGCCCTTAAAGAGCGCAGTTATACTAAACTACATTGCCAATTCCCTTTTCTGCCTTCCTTGCTGCCCAAACTTCCCTCATTCGCTCGCTGTGTTTCTGTTTCCGGTCCTCTGTCCATGCTTCTTGTCGGCGTCCTGCTTCGGCTTCATCTTGGTTGCCTCTTTGGTTGCCCATATTTCTTTCGTCTTCCGTCAGTGATCTTCTTTGTGTTCTTCGGTCCATTCTACGCCTGTTCGTTTGTCACAGTGTATCAAAATGGTTCAAATGGCTTTGAGCACTAAGGGACTTAACATATGAGGTCGTCAGTCCCCTAGAACTCAGAACTATTTAAACCTAACTAACCTAAGGACATCACACACATCCATACCAGAGGCAGGATTCAAACCTGCGACCGTAACGGTCACGCGGTTCGAGACTGAAGAGGCTAGAACCGCCACACCGGCCGGCCACATTGTATCTCATGTAGTTTACTTTTCTTAATGGTGTTTCTGAATTTTATTCTGTCGTTTATTGTGTCTGGTGTGATGCTGAATTGGTTCAGGTCGTTTTTTACCTCTGCCACCCATTTGCTGTTTCTAGTGGTTACCCAAGCAAAGATCTGTTTGGTCAGTCTGTGTGATGGCATTCTGTATAGTTGTCCATGGAATTGTAGTTTGCGTTTTGTGATCTTTTCTGTGATTGTCTCCGTATGTTTGTATAGTTCCCCTGTAGGTTTCTTGATCCATATTCCATTGTTGTTAGTTGCGCCAAATATTTTCCTAAGTATTTTCCGCTCTACTTTTTCTAGTTGTCTGATAGGTGTATGCCCAAGGATAAGTGTAGTCTCTGCTGCATACAGTGCTTCGGGGAGCACCACCGTGTTGTAGTGGCGTAATTTGGCTTTCTGGGAGATAGACATCTTGTTGTAATGATTCCACACTACTTTGTATGCCTTGTCCAGTTTAGATTTTCTTTCTTCGTTCGAGTCTCTGTTATTTCCGCTCATTTGTAGTGTTTCATCGAGGTATTTGAAGTCTGCCGTTTTGTAAATCGTGCCGTACGTTGTGTTCAGAGATGAGAGTTTCTTTGTGCTCGTAAACTGTATCTTTTCGTAAGAGATCTGTAGTCCAGTTTTGGAAGCGATTTCGTGTAGTTTTTCAATAGCTTCTTTTGTTTCGTTTATACCTTTCGTGACAATCGCCAAATCGTCTGGAAAAGCCAGGCATTTAATCTGTAGGTTTCCTAAGGTTATCCCCTGTCGTGATATTTGCCATTCTTTTATTACCTTATCTAACACTAGATTGAAAACGAGCGATGAGAGGCCATCGCCTTGTCGGACACCTGTGCGAATTTCAAAGGGCTCTGATAGTCCATGTTTTGTTGTCTACTTTGCAGTCAACTAGAATTTTGAAGAGAGTTTTCCGGTCGATACAGTCTTACGCGTTGTTTGAAGGTAATGTACAGGTTCTGTTTGTGTTGTAAAATCATTTTCAGGCTCCAAATTTGTTCCACACAAGACCGCCCTTTACGGAAGCCTGCTTGGTATTGTCTAATCAAGTGGTCGGTCTGCCGTTCTAGTCTGTCTAGTGAAGCTTTAGAGAGGATATACAGGGTGTTACAAGAAGGTACGGCCAATCTTTCAGGAAACATTTCTCACACACAAAGAAAGAAAATATGTTATGTGGATATGTGTCCGGAAACGCTTACTTTCCATGTTCGAGCTCATTTTTTTACTTCTCTTCAAATGACATTTATCATGGAATGGAAACACACAGCAACAGAACGTACCAGCGTGACTTCAAACACTTTGTTACAGGAAATGTTCAAAATGTCCTCCGTTAGCGAGGATACATGCATTCACCCTCCGTCGCATCGAATCCCTGATGCGCTGAGGCAGCCCTGGAGAATGGCGTATTGTATCACAGCCGTCCACAATACGAGCACGAAGAGTCCCTACATTTGGTACCGGGCTTGCATAGACAAGAGCTTTCAAATGCCCCCATAAATGAAAGTCAAGAGGGTTGAGGTCAGGAGAGCGTGGAGGCCACGGAATTGGTCCGCCTCTACCAATCTATCGGTCACCGAATCTGTTGTGGAGAAGCGTACGAACACTTCGACTGAAATGTGCAGGAGCTCCATCGTCCATGAACCACATGTTGTGTCGTACTTGTAAAGGCACATGTTCTAGTAGCACAGGTAGAGTATCCCGTACAAAATCATGATAACGTGCTCCATTGCGCGTAGGTGGAAGAACATGGGGCCCAATCAAGACATCACCAACAATGCCTGCCAAAACGTTCACAGAAAATCTGTGTTGATGACGTGATTGCACAATTGCGTGCGGATTCTCGTCAGCCCACACGTGTTGATTGTGAAAATTTACAATTTAATCACGTTGGAATGAAGCCTCATTCGTAAAGAGAACATTTGCACTGAAATGAGGATTGACACATTGTTGGATGAACCATTCGTAGAAGTGTACCCGTGGAGGCCAATCAGTTGCTGATAGTGCCTGCACACATTGTACATGGTACGGAAACAACTGGTTCTCCCGTAGCACTCTCCATACAGTGACGTGGTCAACGATGCCTTGTACAGCAGCAACTTCTCTGACGCTGACATTAGGGTTATCGTCAACTGCACGAAGAACTGTCTCGTCCATTGCAGGTGTCCTCGTCGTTCTAGGTCTTCCCCAGTCCCTGGAATGTTCCGTGCTCCCTAAGACGCCGATCAATTGCTTCGAACGTCTTCCTGTGGGGACACCTTCGTTCTGGAAATCTGTCTCGATACAAACGTACCGCGCCACGGCTATTGCCCCGTGCTAATCCATACATCAAATGGGCATCTGCCAACTCCGCATTTGTAAACATTGCACTGACTGCAAAACCACGTTCGTGATGAACACTAACCTGTTGATGCTACGTACTCTTGTTCTTGATGCTAGTACTATGAGTCGCATGTCAACACAAGCACCGAAGTCAACATTACCTTCCTTCAATTGGGCCAACTGGCGGTGAGGAAGTACAGTACATACTGACGAAACTAAAATGAGCTCTAACATGGAAATTAAGCGGACACATGTCCACATAACATCTTTTCTTTATTTGTGTGTGAGGAATTTTTCCTGAAAGTTTGACCGAACCTTTTACTGTGTGAAGCTTTATTTGGTCAGATTACTGTTCCCTTTTCGCGTGTGTTGACATGGCAGCTTTGAAAGCAAACGACGTATTCCCGCTCCCTGGGCCCGGAGCAGAGATGTGTTGTTTGTTGGCGCGGCAGCTCTTCCGTCGTCGCACGACGTCTGGGTTGACCGGCTGTCTGCCGCCACTACCAGTCTCGTCGTGGTGGCTCAAGTTAAGCTGATCGTTTCATGCGTGCCACGGCGAGGTGACGCCGTTCATGCGGGAACCAGTAGTTAGATCTGTCTGGTGAATTTAAAGAGCTCAGGAGGTTAAGGCGTGTTTGCCAAGCCCTATACCTCCGTAACAGTTCTTTTAAAGGTGGCGCTCTTGTTACTACTTCTCAGCGCGTTAAGTTTAAGACCTTTTACTTATCAATATAAACTGCCGAACCCTTCCTTGATCCGCAGCCATTTGGCTGCTCGTTCCTTGTTGGCTGTGATAGCTGTTTGTTGTAGCTCTCAGTTTACTTCGAATTTTTGGGAATTGTATGGTTATTATAGGTTGTGTCAAACTTTGTGCTGGTGTATGCTGACGTACATTTCAATTCCATGTAATTCAACTTATTGTGAATATTGAGCAATTGTATATTTGTTAAGGGTTGTTGTCAAAGTTTGGTTGCAATATACGAGTGGGCATTGACGTTTAAATTTTATACCTTCCCAGTTGGCCTGTTTGAGGGACTGCATATTTTATTGCTTAAGGGATTTTCTTACCAAAGATTATGCATTGCCGGCAGCAGTGGCCGAGCGGCTCTAGGCGCTTCAGTCTCGAACCGCGTGACCGCTACGGTCGCAGGTTCGAATCCTGATTCGGGCATGGATGGGTGTGATGTCCTTAGGTTAGTTAGGTTTAAGTAGTTTTAAGTTCTAGGGGACTGATGACCTCAGCAGTTAAGTCCCATAGTCCTCAGAGCCATTTTTTTATCTGGTTGTGTAACCATTACGTAAGCCTGCAATTTGTTTGTAAATTTAACAGGTGTTATTGTAATTTATTTGGTTGTTGAATTTGCTTGCACCCATGCCCAGTTGATGTGACTTTTCTTGTTTCGGGAACCCTGTGCTTCCGATTTTCATGTCCTGCTCTTAATGGTACAATAGTAAACGTTGTTTTTTTTAACGATTTGAGCATGCTCAAGCTTTGGTGACAATTCTGATTCCTTTAATAAGTTTTAAATTGTAATGTTAATGTTGTAACGTAGTAAAGTGAAATAAAAAATGACAGATTTGTGGGTCAACGTTCCATGGTTTTCCCTTAGGCTATGCCCAACCTAGTTGTGAGGTATCCATTAGAAAGTCGATAACGTTGCAAAAGTTCTCAATTGGTGAAGATCCGGCGATCTTACTGGTCAAAGTAGTATTTGGCAAGCACAAACGCAAGCAGTAGAAACTCTCGCCGTGGGCAGGCAGACATTATCTTGCTGAAGTATAAGATTGCCATGAAGAACAACAAAGGGGGCACAGAATATCGTCGTCTCACCGCTGTGCTATAAGGGTGCCGGGCATGGCAACGAAAGGGGAGCTTCTATGAAAAGAAATGGCACCCCAGACGTTCAAAATGGTTCAAATGGCTCTAAGCACTGTGGGACTTAACATGGGAGGTCATCAGTCCCATAGAATTACTTAAACCTAACTAACCTAAGGACATCACACATATCTATGTCCGAGCCGGGATTCTAAATTGCGACCGTAGCAGCATCGCGGTTCCAGAATGAAGCGCCGAGAACTGCTCGGTCACAGCGGCCGGCCCCTGACCATCACTCCAGGTCGTCGGGCTGTATGGCATGAGGTCCAAAGATGAACCCACGTGTTATTACTGGCTCAGTTCGTGAAGCTCTTTCTCTTGAATGGGTTATCCTATTTGTTGTAATGTATTGCTTGTCTGTACGTGTACATCTCATCTACCGAATTTCGTCCAATTCGGGTAAGTCCTTCGTCGTTCGTCGTTCGGCGTTTTTTTTTTCTTTTTTACCTTAGTGTGTGTGTATCTTTTTACTGAAGAGAACATTTTTTTAAATTTTTCATCTATGGAGATCCACTACCTCCAGATGCTTAACAAACGTAAACATGGTTCGTAGTAGGCTGTAACGTGATATTTATTTAATCTTGCGATTAGCTGATTTCGACTACATCTCATTGTCAAGCACTTGCAAAACCAACATGGAAAAGCACTACATTTTCTGCATGCATCGCATGTTAAGTGACACTTTACGCGCCTTACATTAAGATAAGACGTGTTTTATCTTAATGTGAGGTGTGTAGTGTATTAGATACACACGCGATGCATGCAGAATATGTAGCGCTTTTCCATGTTGGTTTTGCAAGTGCTTGACAATGACAAGTAGTCGAAATTAGCTAATCGCACGATGAAATTAAATAAAAATCACGTTACAGTCTACAGTGGGCCTTGTTTACGTTTATTAAAGTTTTTTTCTGCTGCCTTTTACCGAGAACGTTGAGGTGTTCATACGATAGAATGTGGAGACAAGGAGAGAGACGGGTGCCACGACCCAATCAGGAATCACGAGTTAAAAACACAGAATTCTTACAGAACATATTTAGTTAGACGTGAACACATGTGTATTACATTCATGTGCAAATTTAGTCTCCGTCCTGGCAATATATCAATTCTGATGTTAATTTTATCACTAATTTCACTTATCTTTCTCCTCAACATTTTCGTTCTTCTTCGGTTCACTCAATGTCCGTATTCTGCACCAATTATTACCCATGATATTGTTTGTTCCGGCGAACAAGTCCTGTAATTATTCTTCGCTTTCTTTAAGGATAAGGATGACATCAGCAAACATTGCATTGATATGCTTCTACATATGCTTTTACTCTGAAATTAATCCCGCCGTTGATCAATCATTTCTTTTCGTCATTGCTTCTTCGATGTACATATTAAAAAGTGGGACGAAAGACTACATTGTTGTCTTACACCCCTGCTAATGTGGCGCAATGCTCCTATGGAAAGGCATCGATAGTTCCGGTAGAACACTTAACCGCATGAAGAATGTAATGTAACGAATTTTAAAAGAAAAAGCTAAAATACAGTATTAACACTCGCGCTTTTTATTAATCTGTTTCGTAAGGTGTAGTTCTTGCTCTCAGCTTAGCACTTGTACATCTCTAACAATCGGCCCTACTAAAATTTGTCCTCTTTCACACATAGGTAGAACAAAAGTAAGTCGCTTGTAACAAATGTCTTAGTGTCGTCCGAATTTATTGTGACTGAAGAGAGGTGACAGCAGAAATAACGTCAATCGAACAGGCTAAGCGATAGCAAAACAGAGCAACCAGCAAGGCAAAACGTTAACGACGCTAGACAGGTTGCTCTACGTCAAGACTGGTGGCTGTGACGTACAAACACTTGAAATATTGCATATAGGAACGTGCGGTGTCAGTTCCGTAATAGCAAGATATAAATTTAGTTTTTACAGTTTTATACGGGAACCATTAATACGACTAGACACAGGGTGTGCAATGTAAAACTGGACAGGAAAATACACTACTTCACAGAGTAAGAGGACGGGCTGCATAAACCAACGTAACATATTAATTACTGGGTGTAAGCTAATGAAAATGCGAAAGAATTTTGCCTACTAGTCGTGCACACAAATTTGGAAGTCAGATGGCATGACTGTAGCACCAAATGGGGCTGGCCACGCAACACGGGGCAATTGGAAGAACAGGAAAAAGACACCGTGTGTCAGTCCAATGTATCCAGGGTCAGGATTCGGATGACTTCAAAAGGAAAGGAATGATCGGGAAACTGGTAGGACGAAGTGTGGCGAGAGTAGCCCAGGAGAGTCTTATTGCTCATAGCCTCGTTTCATGTGCTTATAGAGCGTTCTGAACTACGAACATTGCTTCCAAAGAGGGCTTAGGTGGTCAACCACGGTGAACTGCAACCACATTTAACCCTCGGTAAGGCCTACCAGTCGGGTCTCTCAGGTCAGTGCTGTTTAAATCGACGTAAATTAATACTATTATGACCACTTATGACATGACCGACTTTTGAGGTATAAATACTTTTAAAATTATTTGATTTATTCCAAGTTTACATTTTATACTACTGGCCATTAAAATTACTACACCAAGAAAAAATGCAGATGATAAACGGGTATTATACTAGAACTTACATTTGATTACATTTTGACGCAATTTGGGTGCATAGATCCTAAGAAATCAGTACCCAGAACAACCACCTCTGGCCGTAATAACGGCCTTGATACGCCTGGGCATTGAGTCAAACGGACATTGGATGGCGTGTACAGGTACAGCTGTCCATGCAGCCACAACACGATACCACAGTTCATCAAGAGTAATGACTGGCGTATTGTGACAAGCCAGTTGCACGGCCACCATTGACCAGACGTTTTCAATTGGTGATATATCTGGAGAAGGTGCTGGCCAGGGCAGCAGTCGAAAATTTTCTGTATCCAGAAAGGCCCGTACAGGACCTTGCAACATGCGGTCGTGCATTATCCTGCTGAAATGTAGGGTTTCGCAGGGATCGAATGAAGGCTAGAGCCACGGGTTGTAACACACTTTCACTGTTCAAAGTGCAGTTAATGCGAACAAGAGGTGACCGAGACGTGTAACCAGTCACGCCGGGTGATACTCCAGTTTGGTGATGACGAATACACGCTTCCAATATGCGTTCAACGCGACGTCGCCAAACATGGATGCGACCATCATGGTGCAGTAAACAGAACCTGGATTCATCCGAAAAAATGACGATTTGCCATTCGCGCACCCAGGTTCGTCGTTGAGTACACCATCGCAGGCGCTCCTGTCTGTGATGCAGCGTCAAGGGTTACCGCAGCCATGCTCTTCGAGCTGATAGTCCGTGCTGCTGCGAACGTAGTCGAACTGTTTGTGCAGATGATTGTTGTCTTGCAAAGGTCCCCACTTTTGACTCAGAGGTCGAGACGTGGCTGCACGATCCATTACAGCCATGCGGATAAGATGCCTGTCATTTTGACTGCTAGTGATACGAGGCCGTTGGGATCGAGCACGGAGTTCCGTATTACCCTCCTGAACCCACCGATTCCCTATTCTGCTAAGTCACTGGATCTCGACAAACGCGAGCAGCAACGTCGCGATACGATAAACCACAATCGCGATACGCTACAATCCGACCTTTATCATTTTCGGAAACGTGATGGTACGCATTTCTCCTCCTTACACGAGGCATCACAACAACGTTTCGCCAGGCAACGCCGGTCAACTGCTGTTTGTGTATGAGAAATCGGTTGGAAACTTTACTCATGTCAGCACGTTGTAGGTGTCGCCACTGGCGCCAACCTTGTATTAATGCTCTGGAAAGCTAATCATTTGCATATTACAGCATCTTCTTTCTGTCGGTTAAATTTCGCGTCTATTGCACGTCATCTTCGTTGTGTAGCAATTTTAATGGCCATTAGTGTAAGAAACGTTGACTTTCATTCTTATTGCAAATTTGCGTAGAGGCTACAGACAATAGTAGAATGATGGGCATACAAGCTTGGTGCACGTGTGACATGTAATTTTACTTTTTCTATCTTTCTTCTCAACACAGTTTGCACATATTCTCCTTTTCTTAGCTGGTGGAATCACTTTCCATCTTGTATTCGGTGCTACTAATGAATTCATCGACTTCTTAACCCCTGCTAATTGCTGCCCAAATTGATTAAAGTCTGAAGTCTCATTTTTTAATTGGTAGCCATCACCCAAATTATGTATGCATTCACTACACTTACATCGTTCATGCTGAAGAAAACCACCAACGGCAGACGCCTTCACACTGTAGCATCGTATCTCCTGGTTCATTGTATCAACGTCGTCCTTTGTGGCATTGAATATCATTGTGAATTCAGGCTTCTTTACTTTTTATGATGACACCGTTAGTTGGTCATGAATACAGCTAAGAACGGTAACAACATTGTTTTTCTTAGGGACATAAAATCCTGTCATCAGATGTGGTTGAAAACCAACTAATGTCGAGTATACTTCAAGTTTAAGGTGTATAAGATCGGCAGGCAGTTCACCATTGTTTTATCATATAGTACCGACTAGCGTGAGATCTTTTTGATGTGTCAGCACAGCACGGAATTCAACTTTTACACAACGACACAAGTGCAGCACAATAGGCTGTAGGGTGGTAGGACTGGACCAGGTGACACATCAGACAATCACCATCGACAGTTGCACTGAACATTCATTTGGCACATTTAAACAAGACAGATAACAAATAAAAGCATCAACACATTTTTAAAATTATCATTTAGGTGAGATCAAGTTACTTCCAAATTTAAACATTCATAAATCACGGCACTTATGGCCTATTACACATTTAGTGAAATGAATTAAAAATTATTTACTCAATAACTATGATCAACCTGAAGAACAATTTACTAAAATTCAACGAGGAAATGTAGTCTTTCGTTACTGCAGTGATTGGTATTACCAAAAGAAATCAGAATATAAGCAACAACAAATCAGAATTATTTACCATATCCACATACTGTCATTGATGGAATTCTTAAACTTTCATTAATAGAATCAGTTTCAAACTATTTAAACACACAATAACAACTGGGCTCTCAGTAACTTATAAGAATTTATGAAATTACTAATTTACAACAAGACATGTGTCTCTAAGACACACTATCACTTCAGATAGAAACGTAACAGTAATGTTATTGCAATTCGCAGCAAAATATATCCTTGGAAAATTTTATCCATGTATATCTATAGCAATTGGCCATCTTAACTCAGCCGTGTGATATAAACACAATAACCAGGCGGCACTTAGACAAGGACAAGCCAAACTGTTTTCAATGGGGGTTAACACTGACAATAGCAATCTACAAACATAATGTATCAGCACTCCAGGCCCTAGCAAATGTTAATCATCACATCACATACAGCTCTCACTAAAATCTTGCATACTTAGCAAGGTGAAATTAACACATTCCATGACAGACTCAGTAGGAGCAGCAACTGCCGGCCAAGAAAATAAAGCCAACAGCACTGAACCAAGTAGTCGATTCCGGCCACAATTTACAACACAAGCAAGGCCCTTACCCTCTTGCTTGTTCGACGAAGCCAGCCGCCGTGATGCCGGTGCCAGGAGACATGCAGGGAGCGAAATACACCAACGGCTTCCCAGTAACGTGACTGCTTCCACGCTGGCGATACCTGCTACGGCGCCGTCACCCGGGTAAACAGCCCCTTTTATATGTGCTCTTCCTGCTGCCTCGCACGACACGTGTACTGTCCGCCAGACTTCCCAAACGACGTTACTGCTAGCCGTCCCAAAACAAAATGCTCGCTACTTGCTAGAGCTTACCCCTCGCTCACCGATGGGCCCGGTAGGTGGCACCACTGCACGCTCTGTGCACACCACGGGAAAGATGACCCATACTGGCGGCGGGAATATCGCTGATCGAGCCACACGGCTCTTTTTCTGCAGCAAATAATGAGATAATTCGAGAGATGTAAAAAGATATATCACAGATGATTGTTACATCGAAACTTTTCAGGTTCAGACACCAGGGTTTTCACAACATTCTCACCAAGTCGCACGGCTCTGCTTTCTTCCTCCTTCCCCAAAAACACTTTCATCTTCCAGCAGCAGCTTGTTGGACTGTCACGAATTGCCCAGGATTTTATTCCGTATCTACTGGGCTTTGATTGTATGTATTGTCGAAATGGACAGCGACCTCGAAATGCGACCAACTGTTCATCCACGGTCATGTATCATCCTGGAATGTAGGCATCTCTAAGGATAATTTCCGACGTCGTAAAAGCTTCTCCAATTGGTTCCAGTTTGTCACTTGACCTAAGCTCAAGTTAGGCTGCTGCGTTGTCAAATCGCAACACCTCAGAATAACATGGAAGCGGTTGCGAGACGTGATTTCATTGAACAATGGTCGGCCATTCTCAACACTCCAAATCTGACTGGTACCTTCACTTCTTGACTTGTAAACTCCGGTCAGGATAAGAACACCAAGAAACTTTTTCATTTCCTGCATATCTATACACATACAGTCCTCGTACACGATTCGACGCTCCTTCATGGACCACAAACAGTCTTTGTCAATGAGGGGCACATGAAAGAACAACACATAACAAGATTCTTCACTATCACAGTTCCTAATCGAATAATTGTATATCCCTAAGTCTTCTTTCAATGTGCCCTTATTTCTTCAACCGCCAGAAATTCCAGGTTGAGGAGCTGTACCCCTTTTCATTCTCATTACGAGGAAACAATAGGTCACACTCTACAGAATTTTCAATCAATTTTTCTTATCGATTCTTGTAAATGGGTTCTTCATAGTCATGATCTTCCTGTAGCTCTGAGTTTCCAGCGGCATTTACCTCATCATCATCTACCTCATCATCATCACTGGAAGATTCACATTCACTAAGTGGGTTTTCACAATCCGAAGACTGCTCCAAGAATTCCCTTATCTCCTCATCTGATTGTCCTTTTCTCCACAACATTTCAACTCGTAGAACAGATAACAGCTATGAAATAATGCGCCAAAATAAATAAGTGCTTATCACAAGGAGGACTGTTGAGCAGTGAAAAAATACCAGCGCAAGCGAACAATTGCAAATGACGTAAAAGAAGCTGTTCTGATAGACATCTTAGTGTTGAAAAATTGCTTCTAACTGCAGGGACCTGCGAGCCTTAGCGAAATTTTTATAATTTTTATCCGAAATTATGACTGACTTGACAAATTAGGAAAGTCATAAAATTATATTTAAATAAAATGTGTAGTTACTAATAGAGAAGATATTAAACATCACGGATGGGTCTCTGAGGCACAATGGTAGATAAAGTGTTAGCAGGAGTGCAATGCATGCTTTCTCTCCGACGTGACTACGCGGTCCGCTAGGGAAACAATGAAACAACTCGTATTAATCAGTTTTATTACAACAAGACAAGTACAAATACTTAACTTTGATAGACGCGTCGCAAGCAAGGGGCGGCATACAAAATAATCCGTCTTCTTCAGAACAGACAAACACAAGTCTGTGTTGCAAACAGATTGCTAAAGATAGGGGCTAGGATGGGGCAGCTAACGAAGTGGCTAACGTTGAAGCTGCTATCGAAGCGGGCTGCCACCTGTTGGCCTCTTGATGTAGGTGCCACTGCTGTCGCGTTGTCGTCCTGGAGGGAGGTCGGTCAGCAAGCGATTGGCTGACCTCTTCACACAGCCATCTCTTCTCTGACGTTCCCGACTGGTGTACGGGAGCTGACTTTACGCCATAACACTCGCGTTCCACAGTCGCACGGCGGGTGCGTGGGGGCGGTCTCTTACGCGACGATCTTATGCTGTGTTCCGGTGGCACCAGCACATAGGGACCAGCGTTGGTGTTATTGCCAGGGACATAAGATGGAAGGACTCACGAGCTCTTCATGGATGAGGGCAGATTCTGTCTGACTGGAGATGGTTGGTAACACGTAATGCACCCAGGAACATTGTCGAACACGATTGTTTCGGCTATTTCACGTACCTTAAGATGGGCAACCCTGGTTACTTCATCTGCATGTGAGCTAAATGAAGAAAGCTGGGCTGCCTGTCTGGAAGTGCATGAAATACGTTCCGGAAGAGACTTGTATCCACTAATTGGCACGGTTTTAGAAACCATCGCTCGTGCGAACCTCAGCTTGCCCTCTTCTCACATGATATACTGAGAACTATGGATGAAGGGCGACGGGTAGATTCCATATTTCTAGATTTCCGGAAAGCATTTGACACATTGATCCATTGCAGGCTGCTAACGAAGGTGTATGGAATGACTTCAAATATATGTGAATGGCTCGAAGAATTTTTAAATAATAGAACCCAATTTATTGTCGTCGATGGCGAGTGTTCACCAGAGACAAGGACATCGCCAGGAGGGCCCCAGGCGAGTGTGACAGGACTGCTGTTGTTCTGTATATACATAAATGATTTGGTGAACAGTGAGGGCAGCAATCTGCAGTTGTTTGCTGACGATGCTGTGGTGAATGGTAAGGTGTCGAACTTGAGTGACTGTAGAAAGATACAAGACGGCTTAGACATAATTTCCAGTTGCTGTGTTGGATGGCAGCTAGCCTTAAATGTGGATAAATGTAAGTTAATGCGGATGAGTAGGAATATCAAACCTGTAATGTTAGAATACAGCATTAATAGTGTCCTGCTTGACAAGTCTTAATATCTGGGCATAACATTGCACAACTCTATGAGGTGGAACAAGCATGTCATCTCATTGCCACGGTAGGGTTTTACTATGGGAAGCAAGGAGAGAATGTTGGTTGGTGGCCAGTATCCTCTTTCTACTGCTGACGCGCTACAATCCCTGTGTACACATTTGCCCGACAGATGTGTTGTTTACATAGTTAGTGACGGAATGACTCGCAATATTCACATGCTGAACGCTGCTGCTATGCGTTTGTTTCCTTGTAGGAAGCTACTAACTATCATTTTATATATAGGCCTGATGCAAGCATAGTATAATTTCTGAACCGTGACTGGATGTGAACAGTGGACACTATACGACTTCGCAAAGCTATGTTGCGCTCGTATCATGCAACGCAAATGTTTTACGATTCGATAAGATAGTTCAGGGTAGAGAAACGGGGAGGAAGGATGTGTGGCTGACATGTCGGAAACGTATGCGATCTAACATTATGGCCAGTTTTTAAGTGAAGAACGTTGTAGTCTTAATAGTGCATGGGTTTATGTTCTCTCTCTTATGAATACCTTCCAGGTGCGGATCGAAGACTCTAGAAAAATACTTTAGAGTTGATAGCTTGGTTGATTTATGTAAAAATTCGTTGAGCTCCATCTGTCTGGGGCTCCATCGCATATAAAAATCAATCCTTTGTTCTTCTTCTTAAATGTCTGCTATTATACGACGGCACTTTGTAATCTGTTACTATACATCCATATGTGGTGCTAAGCTCCTCGACATGGCAGCATCTCTAGAAATCTCATGCACTTGAACGGGTTAGGGCTCGGAAAGGTCAATTCATTCTCGAGACGTGGAGTGCAGAAGTCTTCTTATGATCTGTTGCAGATTAATTCGCTAATTATGCTGCAGGGCTGGTTGGTCAATGACAGTATGAGGATGGTCTTTACCCTAAGACGGCGAGAATGCTCTGTGACTCCCATACGCTGAGAGAGGGATCGTAAATGCTCGAGGTGATAGAAATATGTACAGCGCTGCCTCGTATACTTTTATGTGTTCGAGAATTAAGAGTTAATGGACGTACTGCTCAGTCATCTATCGATGTTCACAGTGATACTCGTAACGTGGAGAGGGCATGGTTTAACTATGATACTGAAATTGGGGAAGCATGCTGTCACATGACTGGCCGGTGCTCAACTTACTGTAAAATTCTTCGCACTATCAAGTCTGTTGTGGGCCGGCCGCGGTGGTCTAGCGGTTCTGGCGCTGCAGTCCGGAACCGCGGGACTGCTACAGTCGCAGGTTCGAATCCTGCCTCGGGCATGGGTGTGTGTGATGTCCTTAGGTTAGTTAGGTTTAAGTAGTTCTAAGTTCTTGGGGACTTATGACCTAAGATGTTGAGTCCCATAGTGCTCAGACCCATTTGAACCATTTGAACCAAGTCGGTTGTGTAATATTTCAGTACATCGACGGTGTCTTCTCCATTCCATCCGCGCATTGCGTACCACATAATTATTGAGTGACATCGCTTGTTTGAGTTGGGGGAAGAAGTATTGTGGATGGGTGACAACTTCCGTGGGTTGCTAGCAGCTAAACAGAAATCGGATAA
Source organism: Schistocerca cancellata (assembly GCF_023864275.1). Lineage (NCBI taxonomy): Eukaryota > Metazoa > Arthropoda > Insecta > Orthoptera > Acrididae > Schistocerca > Schistocerca cancellata. The sequence continues at coordinate 497,159,970 of NC_064634.1, forward strand.
ATGAGTAGTAGTAGTAGTAGTAGAATGGTTTTGTGGGCGCACGACAGCAAGGTCTTCAGCGCCCGTTCAGTATCATAGTAAGACGGGGGTCAAGAAAGAAACTCAGAACATTTACATCAAACGAAACATAAAACACGGGGAACAATCATGGAAAAATATGTGCTCACCCACACCGAAGCGTGGGATGAAGCAGGGCGTCAGCAGTAAAACATGGACAACATAGGAAGAAAAACGTAGAGGGAGCTAAAACAATGGAGCAGATGGAAGTGGCTGGCTGACCGCAAGGAAAAAAGGGAGGAGTCAGTCACTCTGCAATACACTAAAACCGCCAGCCTAAAAGTTTAGGCCAGAGTCCAGACAAATCACAAAACTTAAAAACCCTAGACACACACGTCTCATCGTTAGCTAAAACTCAGGGCAGATCCCCATCAACGTGTGCTGCTGCCCTTGCATCACGGTATAAAACGCAGTCTGTTAAAATGTGCCGGACAGAGATGTGCACACCACAAGCATCACAAAACGGATGATCCTCCCGCCGTAATAAATAGCTATGTGTCAGAGGACAGTGCCCGATCCGAAGACGTGTGAGCGCCACCTCTTCCCGCCTGAGCAGCCGGCAGGAGGAACGCCACGGCCAAGTGGTTGACTTTACCGACCGCAGTTTATTGGCCGTCACCGCCAGCCATTCATCCTCCCACAACTCCATGCACGCAAAATTAGGAATTCCGTCACGGTGACATATGAGTTTAAATGTAGAGGTCATGAATCACTTTCGGACGGTAGTTTAGAAACTGTCACAACGCTGCCAAACTCTCTTACGTTGTAAGTGTGTTTTATTTAAAAATCATCCAGTGTTATGCTGTCCGCTGTAAGAATATGATTCACACCGTGTGATGTCTAGTTTTCTGTGAGAGGTCGTGGATCACAGCGTCTTAATGTCTGTTTAGAATGACACAGACCTCGAAGTCGTGGAAGAAACAAAGTGCTTGGCAATGTACAAAATCGTGTTAGAAAACAGTGTTTAAAACAGGAGCAGAGGGAGCGTCTCATACGATAATTCGCTTAGAGTATAGGTGATGAAAGTTTAAAGTGGTCTATGCGGTCTTTGTATATTTAATATGATCGTCTCCAAATAGGCAGTTGCGGTTTGAGGTGTCGGACTTGGTGAACCATTAGGAATGCCTGGATGGCTGCACGCTACGCTACGCTATTCTGGGGTGAATTGTAAATAGGATGAGCTTTTATAGTTCGTAATTTTTCTATGTTGGGAGGGGCGAGGGTATAGAATAACGAAGATAGCATGTTGGGGATCTGTACTACTTGTATCTAGTTTGGGTATGCACCAAATTGCGCGCATTTCCACTGAATGCTCAAAACACTGTCCCGTTGCAATAACTCAGCTCGATCTGTTTCTACATGGGTTGCAGAAAGCGTTGGATATGTCTTTCTCCAACTTAAATTGGAACTAGCACTTGTGGAAAGCTGTAGAAATGCGTGCGACTGGAGGATGTGTAGGGTGTGATTAAAAGGAGGTTCTAATTTCACTGTAGCAGACAGATTCGAGGTAGGTGACTCGTTTAGAGATATGAGAGTGCGTGAAATATGATTGACTTGTGGGTGTGAGCCTATGCACGTATGTGTTTGAATGGAAGTAATTTCTAATACACTCCTGGAAATTGAAATAAGAACACCGTGAATTCATTGTCCCAGGAAGGGGAAACTTTATTGACACATTCCTGGGGTCAGATACATCACATGATCACACTGACAGAACCACAGGCACATAGACACAGGCAACAGAGCATGCACAATGTCGGCACTAGTACAGTGTATATCCACCTTTCGCAGCAATGCAAGCTGCTATTCTCCCATGGAGACGATCGTAGAGATGCTGGATGTAGTCCTGTGGAACGGCTTGCCATGCCATTTCCACCTGGCGCCTCAGTTGGACCAGCGTTCGTGCTGGACGTGCAGACCGCGTGAGACGACGCTTCATCCAGACCCAAACATGCTCAATGGGGGACAGATCCGGAGATCTTGCTGGCCAGGGTAGTTGACTTACACCTTCTAGAGCACGTTGGGTGGCACGGGATACATGCGGACGTGCATTGTCCGGTTGGAACAGCAAGTTCCCTTGCCGGTCTAGGAATGGTAGAACGATGGGTTCGATGACGGTTTGGATGTACCGTGCACTATTCAGTGTCCCCTCGACGATCACCAGTGGTGTATGGCCAGTGTAGGAGATCGCTCCCCACACCATGATGCCGGGTGTTGGCCCTGTGTGCCTCGGTCGTATGCAGTCCTGATTGTGGCGCTCACCTGCACGGCGCCAAACACGCATACGACCATCATTGGCACCAAGGCAGAAGCGACTCTCATCGCTGAAGACGACACGTCTCCATTTGTCCCTCCATTCACGCCTGTCGCGACACAACTGGAGGCGGGCTGCACGATGTTGGGGCGTGAGCGGAAGACGGCCTAACGGTGTGCGGGACCGTAGCCCAGCATCATGGAGACGGTTGCGAATGGTCCTCGCCGATACCCCAGGAGCAACAGTGTCCCTAATTTGCTGGGAAGTGGCGGTGCGGTCCCCTACGGCACTGCGTAGGATCCTACGGTCTTGGCGTGCATCCGTGCGTCGCTGCGGTCCGGTCCCAGATCTACGGGCACGTGCACCTTCCGCCGATCACTGGTGACAACATCGATGTACTGTGGAGACCTCACGCCCCACGTGTTGAGCAATTCGGCGGTACGTCCACCCGGCCTCCCGCATGTCCACTATACGCCCTCGCTCAAAGTCCGTCAACTGCACATACCGTTCACGTCCACGCTGTCGCGGCATGCTACCAGTGTTAAAGACTGCGATGGAGCTCCGTATGCCACAGCAAACTGGCTGACACTGACGGCGGCGGTGCACAAATGCTGCACAGCTAGCGCCATTCGACGGCCAACACCGCGGTTGCTGGTGTGTCCGCTGTGCCGTGCGTGTGATCATTGCTTGTACAGCGCTCTCGCAGTGTCCGGAGCAAGTATGGTGGGTCTGACACACCGGTGTTCTTTTTTCAATTTCCAGGAGTGTATATAGCGTAAGGCTAGAGATCTGGGAAGTGTATATTTTTCTTCTTAGGACCTCAATCAGCACATCATCTACTACTACTGTCTGTCATCGCCTATAACTCAGCGGATGTATCGCGGAATGTCTTATATGGTCTCGAGACAGAATGCGTTGCAAAAACTAATTAATTATGCAGTTGCGTGTGGTGTGATGGAGTCGCAAATAGCGCCTGCATACGACGTTCCTTAGCTGAATGACTTTCAAAGTTCATTGAGTTTATCGCAAGGTTGCATCATTGGCTCTTAATACACACATTTCTACGATCACCGTCATGGTGGTTGTCCGGAAAACACCACCTCATTCAGAGGTAAAGTCGTACCTCGTTTCGTAAAGCAGTTATAGGTTTTAACATGGATACTTGGGTGCACCTGTAGAACGACGAGCGCTTTTGAGAGTAACATGCAGTAGTTGTTGGGATCGGAATTTTTTCTTTAACATGTGCTCGATTACGTCGATGACACAGTGGTATGACTAGTAGGAAGAATGTAAGAGGCATGCACACCCATCGATGATTTTCGGTCAATATTATTTGGTATCGTATGCATCCAGTTACTGAGGAGATAATATCATACGTAGTATTAGTGCCGGGTGTGTGATATGTTCGCATTTGAGCATCATGTTTATAAAGTATATCTGTCCGTGTAAAGGAAATGTCTATGTGCTGTTGTTGGGAAGGTATGGATTTGACTTGGAGTACTGTAATAGCGAAGGGAAGAGTATGTCTAATGGTAAGGAAGGTACAGGTATTTCCAGAGCCACAACGTTCAACAGAGTGTATTTCCAATACTTCACCCACTGCCGAATATCGTTTAGTTGAAACAGCTATCGTAAGATTTAATTGTAAGTGTAATGATAGGAAATATATGTGAGGGGTTTCCTAGAATGTGTTCGTGTATGCAAAGTCTGTGGTGGTATTGATTCCTATTCGCATGTTAATGGTAGCAGTCTTCCGAATGCAGAGGTCAGTTGGAGTGTAGGAAAGTGTCATAGTTAACTTTGCCATCTTCTAGACGACCGAATAGCGAACTAATGCTTAGTATGTGCTGGGCGGCTTTCGTGATCAGGCGTAACTTTCAGAAGATGGTGCGTTTGCGGTAGAGCGTTATTCCCTCCCACGTAAATTATTCGGTCGACTGCTTCTGTACACTTGGTGCCTTTATTTAGTTGAGGGAATATCGATTGTGGTGTGTTGGACACGCGTTTGACTGTTCTCTAGACGTGGGAAAGACTGTAGTTGGTTTGTAAACAATATTGATCATCTGGAATCTGTTACATCACCGACTTCGGTATTAGAGAGTGCAAATATCATTTTAGTCTGTTTGTTTCTAGTTAGTCAATGGTTTACAGCACGCTGCACCTCGCTAAATTTCGGTGTTTGTGGAGAAATAATTTACAGTCTATATCTTGTGCATTGTGTTGCGTTAGCGATTGGGAGGCTACTGCTGCGTGCTTGATGTCGAGAAGTACGGCGAAAATTGTATAATATTATGGTTGTTATTTTAATCGACGAGTGGGGGGGAGGGGGGGACGAGCCTGTCTTTCACATCAGTTCTGAGATAGTGACTTCGGTTCACTGATATAAAGGGGATAAGAATTGCATGTTTACTAGATCGAGAAAGTGCTGCTGATATATTCCCTGGTTGGAGATCGGTTTGACTCTCCACTATTCATGCAAGTATCGTATGTATTTGATGACCTGTAGACAACTTATAGTTTTCGGTGTGAAATGGTGATCAGTGTAAAATAGTTTATTACCACTGAGTGTAGCGTCTGTAGAAACAAAGAACAGGTTGAGGGTGTATATATTGAGGGAACTGTCGGTGCAATTTAGCAATCTGTGCAAAATAACGACAGAAAGCCACAAAAAGAAAATGCTCGATTGATTGTGGTGGGATATAGGAGCGGTGAGAACATTTGCATATGTTGAGAGCAGGAAGGCTGTCACGTTATGTCTGGGAGGAAGACTGGATTTGGAGATATTTTGGTAAACAGGTTCTGTTAGGGCAGGAATTTTGGCGCATACAAGCTGAGACAACAAGAAAACGAGCGTTTGCTATTTCTGGGGCACTATAAAATTACGGAGAGCTGGAATTGACTGATATTTTTTTTTTCATAAGGCCATGTGACGTAAGAATAAAATTGAGAATGTTTGCGATGTGTCAGTCAAGCTGGGGTGGGTACGTGTGGTTGAACGCATGTGTCAACACGCTCTGTGCTATTCTGCCTTCAATGGTAAAGACAAATGGCGCCTGGAGATGCCTCGAAAATGATACTGGGGTGAACAGGCTTTGGAATGCTATGAAAATATAACGGTGGCTGTAGAGAGAAGCATGCAACTGCCACCAGTGTTCGGCGACGACGGCGGCTCGAGTACTGTGATGGAACACGCCAGCGCGGGACCCAAGCTGCGGCTGCCTCACATCGTGAGTGTTGTGGCGTGTGACTCTAAATGGAGGTCTGTGAGTGCTTTCACAGCTGACGGCCGCGTCGACCCTACGTGCGATCGCGTCATCATCGGTGTCTAGTGGATACGAATTTCTCATGTGTTATGTATGAATGGGGGTGCTGCCACCTCATGCTTGCAGAAGCCGAGCAGGGGCTATGCGCGGTATGACATCTGACTGATCCGTCACTTATCGCTAGCTCCTGTGTACTCTACTAGACAGGGGGCGGTGGACTGTGCTTGCGCGCGTTGATTGCATTATTTCGCGAGCAGCTTCGTAGGCCCTGCTGTGTGCTATTTGGACAGTTTACGAGTACTGAGCGTGTGAGAAGAATTATTTAGGAGCAGTTTGCTACTGTGTACTGAAATTACGAGTTCGTTGCGGGTTCGATTCCCGGCGGGGTCAGGGATTTTCTCTGCTTCGTGATGACTGGGAGTTGTGTGATGTCCTTAGGTTAGTTAGTGTTCGTCAGGAGCGGAGGGCGTTGTAAAATGACAATTAATTGAGTGGAATGGACCCAGTTTATTCTTGTAATGATGGTACAGTGGTGCCTACGTAGGGCTGAGCAGCCCCAAGAGGGGTTGCCGTCTGCTCATCAGAGGGGCAGAGGCTAGAGGAGCGACTACTCGGGGCCGAGGTCAGAAGCTAAGAGAGCTCCCGGCCGCGTCCCCACGTGATCACACGATTAGTCTCTGATTGGAGGGTTGATTCCGCCAACGCGCCTTGCTAGTAGCGTACCCCCGTCAGCGCAACCAACCCGTGGGACTTGAGTCTGACCGAGGAGCACGTGGCAGGAATGTGCCGACCATGGTCCTCCGGCCAGCACCTTCCACCACAGTATGCCTAAGCCGGCTGCGGCCGAACATTATGCATTGAAAATTTTACTTAATAAAATTTTGTCGGCAATGATCCCTCTTGGGGGGTCTTCTCCCTGCACATTAGGTTTAAGTAGTTCTAAGTTCTAGGGGACTGATGACCATAGATGTTAAGTCCCATAGTGCTCAGAGCCATTTGAACCATTTTAGTTGGTTGCGTGTCTGTGGGCTATGCAACATGTCCCCAGGAACATCAGGGTGGATCTTTTGTATCAGTGTGATAGATTATCGTTAAATAAGTTGTTTGAAAGTAAACAGCATGCACTCCATCCTTACTCTCCCAAGCAGCCCAGAGCAGGCTCAGTCGTTTCCCCACCATTTTTCCTCACCATCTTGGTTTACGTCACGAACTGGACGACAGCGTCCTCTGCTTCTGGTACTGAGTATTAGACCTCATGGAGAACACACGGTTTGCCGCCATCATGGATAACAGTACTTGCGTCATCAACCAGTGTCACGGAGGCGTCCTCTGGCGGCGACGAAATGTACTAAGCCAGTTGAGGTCTGGAGCTCGTGGTAAACCCACTAGGTGGCGCCATCTTAGATTGCAGTACTTGCATCATCACCTGACGTCACTACAGCGTCCTCTAGTGGCGTGGATATGAAGTAAGTCAGTTGGGCTATGGACTCATTGGCGAACACACTGGGTGGTGCTGGTGCTACCTGTAATTGTTTAATAAAGTGTATGATTTAGACAGTTGACGATTAGGAAGCAGAGTCTTTTAGAAGGATTATTATTATTGTTGAGACAATTTACGATTTGTTTGGCTCTATGGACGTAAATGTATTGCATTATTTACGAGTGGTTTGCGCGTATGTAGGCTGTGCAATGGGTTATTTTTTACTGTTTACAATTATGAAGCACGTGTGTGTATATGTGTGTGTAGAGTCTTATACATGAGTTATGTAGGAGTAGTTTGTAGGTCTGTATGCTGTGGGACATGTCAGAGCATGTATTCTGTGATAAATATACTCCATCCCTAAATAAATTGCTCCAAAATAAATAAAGTACATTCCTTCCTCTATCCATTGGCCTAGTGCAGGCTGAGTCCTTTTCCCACCAATCCCTAGGAAGAGGTGGCGGTCTAGTGACTTAGGTTAGTGGAGGTGAGCTTCGTTTGCAACAATTTTCTTAGGTTGGTAGCGAAATCTAAATTCAAATTTGGCGCCAGTTTGTAGGAAGAAGGCGGTCGGGTGACTTAGGTTAGTGGAGATAGCCCAATTGACCTTCTTCCTGTGATTTTCTTAGATTAGCAGCGAAAACTCAAGTGACTTATCTTCCAGCGGTTTTCTTAGGAGTGATGCATTATCCTGTTGGAATTTGAACTTCCCACCATTTTTTCTGGAGGGTTAGGTTAGTGGAGGTAGCCCAATTGACCTATCTTTCCACCAAAATCCACCATCTTGAATGAGGCCATTCGCTGTTGCCAAGTCTACACAACGCCATCTTTGATGACGTCATCATCGCTATCTTGGATACATCTGGCAACAATGCAGAGTGACGTGATGTCCCCCTTGTCCCCCTACTACTGTATGGATTAACAAGACACACTAGCTGGCTGTATGGGTGCTGGGCTAGGTGACATATAATAATAAATAAAACGAAAATTAAAACAACGAAATACAGTGCATAGGCAAAATAATGTGAACACCTGTACTTACTTGGGAATGTTTTATTAATAAGGGGGTGGACCCCATTTGGCCGTAATACTACTGCGGTTCTTCTTGGAATACTGGCATATAATGATTGTATAGTCTCCAGTTGAATATTATGCCACTCTTCGATTACAATATCTTCTAACTCCTGTAGTGAAGAGGGAGGCGGTAATCTTCTCCCGAGTCCGCGCTCCGATACCTCCCACAAGCGTTCGATAACGTTCAAGTCAGGGGACTGTGGTGGCCAGGATAGACGCTGTATTTCATTGCATGCTCTTCATACCATCGTTGTGCTTTCATGGTTGTCTGAATGGGTGCATTATCGCCCTGAAATATGGTGTCATTGTTAGGGAACAACATTTCAGTCATGGAGTACACCTGACCAGCTAAAATGTTCGCATAATCGTTCGCTGTAACACGGCCTTCGAGACTAATGATGGGACCTGCAGAATACCATGATATAGCTGCCCACACCATCACACTTCCACTTCCTTGCTTAACCGTTGGAATCAAGCACTCAGGATTGTAGGCTTCTTTTGGTGTTCTCCAGACGTAAACCTGGCCCGATGTTGGAAATAACGAAAACGTTAACTCGTCGGACCATTTGACGTGCTTCCATTGATCAGCCGTCCTCGATTAGGCTCCTGACACCATGTTTTACTCTAATTTGCGTTGCTTCTTGTCACTGATGATTTCGGTATAGCAACTCGTCCAAGAATATTCGCTTTATGGAGTTCTAGGCGACGGTGTTGATAGATACGGGGTCGCGAAGATGGCCTACTGAGCTCTGCAGTCACTTTAGCCACTGTAGTTTTGTGTTATGTCGGCACAATTCGTGTTAGCGTATTACGATCTCTCTCACTTATTTTTTATTTGCGCCCGCTATTACGTTTACACGATAATGTCTTTCCATGTTTCCTGTAGGATGCCATGACTGTTGAAACAGTTGTTCTTGAAACATTCGATAAGTTGCTAACTGATTACTGATGCTTCAGCTAATCGCGCCCCCACAATCTGCCCTCTTTGGAACTGTGTTAGGTGTTTCATTGCACGTCGATCTCGGCCTCTGAATGCAAATACCAAGTGTGCACTACTCGTAAACTACTTACATTGATGCGTAGTCCGTACTGAACACGAGCAGTCCAGCGCGACACGTGCCTTACCTGCAATGTTGACCGTCAAACACAATCCTCCCACTACTACCACAGTTCACATTATTTTGCCTATCACCCGTATGTACAGCTGTAGAAGGGACCTTGCTAACGCATTCTCCAGTGACACTGTTTGTACACAGGCATTCCCAAACGTTCGCGACGCTGACGTTGTTGATGAGAGGAACGAATTTTCTTGTATCAGAATCGCCAGCACTGCGTGACGGGCAACCGATGTGGAGCAGTGAGTGACCCGCGGGCCAATGAACTGATTCAGCGGCCGCAGGAGCGCATCCTTGAATCGCGCTGCTGGCACACAGCTAGGCAGCTACGACAGGGGACGATGGGCGTTACGTAAGGGGCAGGCCGTTCTATCGCAAGGGTCACGACACGGCCGCGGCGAGAGTATTATGAGTGCACAGTTGGAGCTGGTTCTGAAAATAGTAAAAAATGTCACGAACAGTGCTCTGAATCACGTGACTACCAGAAACCTAATAAAATAAGCTCAAGTTTTACGATTAATGACACAAAATTAATCGTCTTAAATGAGAAAAATACTTGTCCTTTTTTATTATTACGATAGAACACAAATTCGACAAATTTGGGGCTAAACGGCCCCTCATTTAAACAATTCTGTTCCGCTACATCATAGAACGAATCAGACAAAATGTAAATTAGTGTAATTGGACATCAACCACGAGCAAGAATTTGGCTGGATTAGGGCAGGAAAACGTCCGCATTCTTTTGAAAGGAACGGTCACAGCTTTCGTTTGACCACTTTTTCTCATTCTTCTTCATCCTTACTTTACTCTCATGGAATAAGCTGTAGCCAACTGCCAACTGTGGCGTACGTTGGGACCAAGGATACCTGTCGTCTCAGCTCCGAGGCCATACGCGAATGAGTCCAACTATTAGCAGAGAAATCTGAAAAGACGAACCTTGCTCGCGGAAATCTCATCGAAGCTCACAATCTGCAGTATTCTCCTCAGAATTGATCGAGGGCTTCTTCTGAGGCGAGTGAAGAGCTTGGATCAGAGAAAAAAATGGCTCTGAGCACTATGGGACTCAACATCTTAGGTCATAAGTCCCCTAGAACTTAGAACTACTTAAACCTAACTAACCTAAGGACATCACACACACCCATGCCCGAGGCAGGATTCGAACCTGCGACCGTAGCAGTCCCGCGGTTCCGGACTGCAGCGCCAGAACCGCTAGACCACCGCGGCCGGCTTGGATCAGAGACTTCGAAGGTTGCCTCACAACCTAGGCTGGGCCGGCCGAAGTGGCCGTGCGGTTAAAGGCGCTGCAGCCTAGAACCGCAAGACCGCTACGGTCGCAGGTTCGAATCCTGCCTCGGGCATGGATGTTTGTGATGTCCTTAGGTTAGTTAGGTTTAATTAGTTCTAAGTTCTAGCGGACTAATGACCTCAGCAGTTGAGTCCCATAGTGCTCAGAGCCATTTGAACCAACCTAGGCTGTGATTTCTAGACTGGAATTATGGAGTCTCCCTAAATGACGAATGTGCTACACATTATAAGCTCCTACCCAGGCAGCTGTGTGTAGTAAGCAGACAAGATTTTTATCGATTGCGCGACTCTCCATATAAACAAGCTGATAGCTGACAATAATTATAGGAAACCACGAAGTGTTATACAAAAACTAAAGAAAAACCCCAAGTACATGGGACTGTTGCAATCGTAATGATCACCAGTCGAAGCATTCACAACAGAGTCCCAGATTTTGAAGCACTTCCAAAAGCCAGTGGAGCCTACACAACTGTAGGAATACAAAGCTGTCTAAAACCTCAAACAGACAGCAATGATATGTTTAATGTCAATCTAGGTGCACATCGAAGCAATGTACATGGTGCATTTGTCGAAAAAAAAACTGAAGTCGACAGTGTTAGAAACTGAAGTTTTTAACAATACCTCCACTAACAGTTAATTAGTTCAAAAAATATCACGTCGCGCACTCGAAGTATGATCTTTTTATGGCGCAACTAAAAGGTCTTTAATGTCGCAGGTATTGCTACATCAGTTGATTAAAGTCACTGAAGAAAATTAACAATAATATCACTTATCTTGTATTTGCAATCCAACGACGATCTCGCTCTCGCTTTGGCTCGTAACTAAAAATTTTGTCTAGGTAGCATGACTATCGCTGTTGGTGCGAAAAGCACTCGGACGCCGACTTGAAGAACTTACGAAGACAATGTTTCAGGATTAATTTGATGATTTATGTCTTTCATTGCAATGTGATTCATACTTTTTTAAACAGTGGTCACTTGAAAATAATTATTGACACTCACTTTTCACAAAAATTTACATTTATCAAACTTTTTATACTTTCGCATGTTCAAAACATCATTATACAATTTCGCAGCCATTACTGCTCTTAATAAAACTTACAACATTTTTCATTGTCCACATCTCAGGCTCATGTTTTCATTTCCAACACAAAGTCAAGACCATATTCAACACAAAAACTTGACAACTCTGTACGCTTCCGCACCAAAACTCACAAACCAGCATCAAGGATAACAATAAGTTCAAAGATATTCACACTAGATACTATATCGATTTCAACATCTCAAAATATCGACGTACATACATATAAAAATGAAACCAAATTTGAATAGAGTGAAAAATATGTGACATTACGTAGAAAAATATTCATTAACCTACGGTATCGAAAAATAGGGTTGGCGGGTGGTAATGGTTTCGCAAAAAGAGAACCAGACAACGTGCGACACAGTTTCCGGTAGGTTGCAGTGTTTTAGATAAAACTTTAGGCGAAACCTCAGATGATTCCTTGCCCAGTAACATAGTCATAAATTGTAGGTGACTCGTGGATAACATATGGACTGAAATTGAGCTTAGCAAAGCAAAATCAGAAATACTTCCGTATTCAAATATTCCTTTACAGAGGAATGTCCAAGAACACTAACCCAACTCAATTGCCACACCACTGAAAAGATGAGTGATACAGATGTTACTGTCAGTGGAGGCGAGAAACAGCTGAGATCATCACAACGGAAAGAGGCCCCAGAACCTATATTAGGTTCTGTACATAATTTGGGGCTGAAAGTGCCCCTGATTTAAACATAATATCCCGTGCATCTCTCGAATAATGTACCCAGTAATTGGAAGAAATATCAGGTCAAAAATAAATGGTTCAAATGGTTCTGAGCACTATGGGACTTAACATCTGTGGTCATCAGTCCCCTAGAACTCAGAACTACTTAAACCTAACTAACCTAAGGACATCACACACATCCATGTTCGAGGCAGGATTCGAACCTGCGACCGTAGCAGTCGCGCGGTTCCGGACTGAGCGCGTGAACTGCTAGACCACCGCGGCCGGCAATATCAGGTCATAGCCGTCTACAACAAGGGCAGCAGAAACGATGCAAGAAACTACACTCCCACATCACTGTTACAGGCCAGAAGTCACGAATGGAAGTATTTAATTTTATTGTATTTAAACGAGAAGCAACATGAAACGACTCCCTAGCTTTAGCAGAAACAGGATTTAACAGAAGCAGATAAATGCAAGAAGGAAATAATAGAGAAACGAATGTTTTTACATACTTCTTGCATACATCGGACTCTATATGTTGACTGTTACTCTCGGCGCGATAGGCTGGCATTTGCGTCTGCATGTCGGCCGCAGCAGTTCGGGAGCGATCATTCTCAGGGTTGCCTTTCGTCAAGATTTAAACATTTTGTGACCGGAAGCTAAGATTCAGCACCTTTATCTGACATCAGAGCCTTCCATCAAGCCGCTAATGTTGCAAAAGCGGCTAGTAACTGTACTCGCGAATCACGTCACTTGTTCATAGTATGGACACTTAGTTATTTGATGCTGCCGTGTCGAAATGAACGGTAACCTCCTTCCTCCATCCAGCGACGAATGGATGTTCCGGGAGTTTTCATCGACGCCAAGTGCTTCCTTGTCGATTTTTGGTCTTCCAATGTGTGGTGCATCTGCCACAGTTGTTAAAGCCTTTCCTATCAGTTTCCGAAAATTATCTCCTGCAGGGCTACTTTCTTGAAACAATTACAAATTTTTCCCTAATTTCATCACGCGTCTCACCCGTTTGTTCCTGTTTATGCCGTCATGTGATAATAAGAAGACGTTCTTCAATTGCGAAACTGCTTGAATCCGTCATTATAACACCAACGTTTAGAATAGTATCACGGAGGTAGAAAAACAGTATGCGATCATATGCCGTAGCATTCACCAGAAGTATAAGCAAAACAGAACACACGTAGATGCCGTATTTTCATAGAGTGACGCCTGCGTTGTTATCTGAGTGACCTCTACCAGAAGACAGACGTTCTACGGGCAGGGAACATTATTTTTGTCACCTAGAATACATTTCCAGGTCTGCGTAACCGCGAAGCTACACGTTAAGTTACTTGAAAACTTGCCGATCGTGGTTTATGGCCCACCCTGTTGAATTATACATCATATTCTGAACTGCTCCTTGCTAACCAATATAGATTCCAAAAACATTTGTCCCGTGAAACCCAAATCATTCTTCTCGTACACAGCACCCTGAAATGCAGCGATGAAAGCAAACACATATGAGGGTCACTCCAAAAGAAATGCACACTATTTTTTAAAAAAATCCATCTCTTATTCTACATGTTTTAAAGTTTTACATTGTGTAGATACATCCTTTAGGAACAATATTTTCATTTCTCTACATAATTTACATCCCTCTCAACTGCCTTACGCCATCTTGGAACCAGCGCCTGAATACCCGCACGGTAAAATTCTGGACCAACCTGTTGGAGCCACTGTTTGGCAGCGTGCACGAGGGAGCCATCATCTTCACACCTTGTTTCACGAAGAGAGTCTTTCAGTTTCCCAAAGAGATGATAGTCACATGGAGCCAGGTCAGGACTGTAAGGCGGGTGTTTGTGTTGTCCATCCGAGTTTTGTGATTGCTTCCATGGTTTTTTGACTGACATATGGCCGTGCATTGTCGTGCAACAGCAAAACATCCTGCTTTTGCCTATGTGGTCAAACACAACTCAGTCGAGCTTGAAGTTTCTTCAGTTTCGTCACATATGGATCTGTCAGCAGTCACCAATTCGTTAGCTCTCTGCACATTGTCTGGAGGCTGTGCAATACGAGGCCTGCTGCTGCGAGGACAATCCTCAATATTGCCGTGCCCGCTTTCATCACGTAATCTGCTTGCCCACCGACTAACCGTACTGCGATCGACAGCAGCATCTCCATACACCTTTTTCAGCCTCTTTTGGATGTTTCCCACTGTCTCCTTTTCACAGCACAGCAGTTCTATGACAGCACGTTGCTTCTGACGAACGTCAAGTGTAGCAGCCATCTTGAGGACACGCTGTGACGGCGCCACTCGTGGGAACAGGTTGAACTAAGTTTGAAAACAGGCGGAAAGGATGTATCTGCACACTGTAAAACTATCACACATGCAGAATGAAGACTGTATTTTTACAAAAATAGTGTTCATTTCTTTTGGAGTGACCCTCGTACATTTACCAGTCCGAACATTACGACCGCTTACTCTTTGGTACGCTTAACAACTGCGACACGTCGTAGTATGGAGGCAATGAGGTCTTAGTAGGTCGCTAGAGGGAGTTGACACCTCATCTACATACAATTTCCTTATATTCCCTAAATTCCGGAGAGGGGGTGGGGGGGTTGGTGGGGAATGATCTCCACGTTCAATCGCAACCCCCACATGTTCGATAGCGCTCATATCTGGCGACTTGCAGAGCCAGCACATGAATTATAACTCTCCTCTACGTTCCTCTAACTATCTCATCACTCTCCTGGCCATGTGGGATGGCACATTATATTGTTGAAAAATGCCACTGCCGTTGGCAAACACGATCATCATGAAGGGTTCAAATGGTCCAAATGGCTCTAAGCACTATGGGACAACATCTGAGGTCATCAGTCCCCTATAACTTAGAACTACTTAAACCCAACTAACCTAAGGACATCACACACATCCATGCCCGAGGCAGGATTCGAACCTGCGACCATAGCGGTCGCGCGGTTCCAGACTGTAGCGCCTACAACCGCTCGGCCACCCCGGCCGGCTGTTCTCCCTCAACTTCAATTCCTATTACAAATTTTTCTTTGGTTTCCTTTACGGCTTGCATAATGAAGAGATTTAATAACAATAGGGGATAGGCTTCAAACACTGTCTCGCTCCCTTCTCAACCACTGCTTCCCTTTCACGCCCCTTGATTTTAATAACTACCGTCAGGTTTCTGTAGAAGTTGTAAATACCCTTTCACTTCCTGTATTTTATCCCTGCTACCTTCAGAATTTCAAATAGGTATCCCAGTCAACATTGTCAAAAGCTTTCTCTAAATCTATCAATGCTATAAATAACGTTTGCCTTTCCTTAACCTATGTTCCAAGATAAGTCGTAGGGTTAGTATTGCCTCGTATGTTTCTACATTTCTTCGGAATCCAAAATAATCTTCCCCGAGCTCGAACTCTAGCAATTTCTCCATTTGTCTATAAAGAAGTCGTGATGGTTCAGTATTTTGCAACCATAACTTGTGAAACTGATAGTTCGGGAATATTCACCTGTGTCAGCACCTGATTTTTTTGAAATTTGAATTATTACATTCTTCTTGATATCTGAGAGTATTTCTTCTCCTCATACCCACCGTTGCGTCTTAATCTTCGTCCTCTTCACTTTCTATAATATTGTCTTCATCTCCATATATACCCTTCCTACCTTTCAGATTTTCCTTCTTTGATTATACTGATTTACTATCTGCACTCTTGATATTAATTCAAGAGCTTCTCTCTTTAAGTTTCCTACGAATGCCTTCAATCAGTTCATAAAAATGACTCAGAATAACAGTTTATGGATATGTGTTATGGAAGAATGAAATAAGACTCAGTTGTTCGTAAAGTGTTGTGTTCATTAGTACGATATCGGGAAAATGCAGGTTGCTCAGAGGATGGCAAAATATCGAGGAATCGGTTCTAGAATACTCCCCACATGAGCAAAGATTCTTACAAAATACGAGTAATGGTGATAATTGAACGTATAGAGAGTGATCAAGGATTTATTTGGTTTACAGGATAGTGTCACGGAGATGATGAACCACCTGCATTAGCAAGATAAAAACATCGACCATTCCGCGACTGGCTTCTTACAAAATTAAGTGAGGAATCCAGGGTAATACCACAATCCGATGCGTATCATGCCCCCGGGTCCATCCAGTAAGTCGTACAGTCCAAAGTCTTTTGCATAGCTTGGATGTAGTGAATCCTATCCCTCACATCTACATCTACATCTACATACATACTCCGCCAGCCAAATATGGTGTGTGGCGGAGGGTTACCCTGCACCACTACTAGTTCAAATGGTTCAAATGACTCAACTTCTGAGATCATCAGTCCCCTAGAACTTAGAACTACTTAAACCTAACTAACCTAAGGACATCACACACATCCATGCCCGAGGCAGGATTCGAACCTGCGACCGCAGCAGTCTTGTAGTTCCAGAGTGTAGCGCCTAGAACCGCACGGCCACTCCGGCCGGCAACAACAGTCTCTGGCTATCTGCTGATGATGTTGTGTTGTATGGGAAGGTGCCGTAGCGTGATGCAGCAAGATACAAAAAGACGTAGACAAAATTTTTAGTTAGTAAGATAACGGCAGTTACCTCTAAATGCTAATGCAGATGAGTAGGGAAAAAACCCATAATGTCCGAGTGCAGCGACAGTACCTGGTGACTTATTTGCTGTTAACTCTTTCACTTGTTTCTCTACACCAGGTATGTTTATCACTATGTTCATTGGGAGTTTTCGTGACGGTCAAACAACGATATCTTTGCATGATTTTCGCAAATGCGAAATTTAAAACTTCGGCTTTAGTTTTGCTGTCTTCTACTGCTATACGAAACTGGTCAACGAGTGAGTGTATATAAGCTTAACACCCACGTAGCAGTTTTACATAGAACCAGAATTTTCTCGGCTTCCCGGCAAGATCTACACCTAAGGTATGACGGTGGTAATTCTTGTACGCTCCGCGCATCCATCTTTTTACAGACGCACGAATTTCTATTAACTGTGGCTTGTCGTTATTTGAGTGTTCTCTTTTAAACCGAAAGTGCAACAGTCTTTGCTCCTCAGTATTTTTAGAATTTCGTTGTTAAAGCACGGCGTGACTTTTCCGTCCTTCGTCCACTTACTTGGCACATACTGCTCCAGAGTGTGGCTTAAAGTCCGTTTAAACTTTACCCACAATTCCTCTACGTCCATCGTACTGCAACTAAATAATGCCAATTCATTGTATAAGTGGCATGCTAACAACTGTCTTTCTGCTCTTTCTAGCAGAAATACTCTCGTAGAATTCTTGATTGATTTATTGACTATGCCAGGCACTTGAAAGTGATTTGCAAAGTATCCGTGTAGATGTAATCAAAGTCCCTATGATGACAGCATGTCCACTAACCCTTGCCTCTACACTGAAGTCATCCATTAGGTCAGGCCTGAGTGTAGCTACGAAGTCTAAAACATTTCCACTGCGTGTGGGCTGTCGAACTAGTTACGAACTAGTTGCTCAAGACAAATTAAGTAAAACGTGGTTCAAAAGAACTTCGCAAAGTTGTCTGTCTGTATCTACCCCCTGCAATTAATTCATAGACATCTCAGTCGCCGGCCAGGGTGGCCGAGCGGTTCTAGGCGCTACAGTCTGGAACCGCGCGACCGCTCCGGTCGCAGGTTCGAATCCTGCCTCGGGCGTGGATGTGTGTGATGTCCTAAGATTAGTTAGGTTTAAGTAGTTCTAAGTTCTAGGGGACTGATGACCTCAGATGTTAAGTCCCATAGTGCTCAGAGCCACTTGAACCCATTTTGAACGTCTCAGTCTATAGACGGTACGTTAATGTCGCTTGCAGCTAATATTTTGATGATGTGGGTACTTACGCGCTACTGACCGTAGACTATATTTCAATGACTCTAAAACTGTCACAGCGGAATCAGATAACCGCTAAAAACATCGGAAAATTAACCTGATTTGATCTAGATTTTACATGCGACCAAATAATTTCACGGTCACACTAAAAATTCGACCCGAGTAGGGACTACATTTTTGTCCAATGCAATGAACATTCTCCTATGGCGTCTAATCTGACTTTCCACGAATCGCTATCTCGGAGCTTCCTACTTTGTGTTTCAGCCAGCTCTCTGTCCCGAGATTAACTTGAGTGCGAGTAGCTTCATGAGGGTTAGTAAATTCGGATAAGTTCTCGCCAATACTTCGACAATTTAATCATAAAATTTCGACAGACGAAGTCTCTTTACTCCAAATGCGGTTCGATTTCGTTACCTTCGAGTCTTTCTATGGCAAGTGTTCATCACAGAACTTCCGCGTACGTCATAGCCTAAAAGTCTTCCATGTGCACACGCAGATACTCTATTAACAGAGTAGCTGCGTGAAACGTCCTGGCAGATTAAAACTGTGTGCCGGACCGACACTCTAACTAGGGGCCTTTGCCTTACGCGGGCAAGTGCTCTAGTTTCATATCAGCACACACTCAGCTGCAGAGTGAAAATCTCATTATGGAAACATCCCTCAGGCTGTGGCCAAGCCATGTCTCCGCAATACCCTTTCTTTCAGGAGTGCTGGTTCTGCAAGGTTCGCCGGAGAGCTTCTGTAAAGATTCGAAGGTAGGGGACGAGGTACTGGCAGAAGTAAACCTGTGAGGACGGGGCGTCAGTCGTGCTTGGATAGCTCAGATGGTAGAGCACTTGCCCGCGAAAGGCAATGGTCCCGAGTTCGAGTCTCGGTCCTGCACACACTGAGAGAAGATAGGGAGAAGTGAGATGAAATATTGTATGGGATGCGATGATATCTTGCATGAGGTCAGGTATGAGAACTACAAAATGGATTATATGAAATGGAAGAGGAGAATAAAGATAGAGGAGAGTGACAGTAAAATGAGGTAAAAGTAAAGTGCAGAGAAACTCAAATGGAAGAATATTTCTTGAAGCTGAAATTTTTAGTTTACCGCCTCATACTTTGATTTTTCCTTGTATAATGGTGTACATGAGAACGATACGTAGTTGAAGAAGGACTCGTCATTTGTATCACAGAATTAAATAATTCACTGTGTTATCCGTTAAGCTCGGCGACCTCCTTAGTGCCATTACAGAGGAGTAGTCCATATGCCGGGACTGGGTTTCACCCTTCCCTTTCACTTTAATCATAACCAAGCAAACCCAACACTAGAATGTACAAGCACTTATCACATTCACACACAGGATACTCGCTTGACTCTTGGTAACAGGCCGGAGGAAGACAACGGCAAACCACGTCTTGGAGGGCGATGCAGGATACCTGCATCTGCTCCCTTATGCTCCTTCCATGACTATGGGGCTCCTTTGACCTTGGCATTGTGAAATGTGGCTACACTGAGTCACAGCGCCAGAGATTGCGCCAAAGAGTATTATTCAGCCGCCTCCACTGGCAGTTCTTGTCGAGAAGTCGTCTGGAGTTCTTGTCGAGAAGCGGTGGTGGAGAGCGCCTGTGGAGATGTTGCAGTAGCGAGTCGTTGTTGAGAAGTTCCCATGGAGAGTGCTTGTTCAGATGTTATCATATTGTTTTGATGGGCTAGACAGCAGATGTTGTTCGAATGCAGATGTTGTAATGATCAGAGTGTACCTTTCGTCAATATATATGAAGGTAAAAAATTCCTTTTTTTTATTATTTCAATGTCTTAAACAATAATGCCTCTTGGTCACAGGTTCAGTCAACAAAGCATCTGGCTCGTGTTCTTGTATTAGACTATATTTGTGGTTTCTATGTGCAATTATAGTATTTCTGTTTTTTTTTAATTACTTCAGTATAAATGGTGTTTAAAATATCTGGTCTTATTGAGGAAGAACCGTGCCAGATGTGTACGTTGAATCACACTTCCACACACAGAACAGCTACACTTGTGTTTTGTTGTTTCGTAGGTTTTATAGTTGCTGGGGACTTAAGTAATTAATTGTGTTAACGGAAGTTTTCTTTCATTCTTTGTTGTTGTTCTATGCAGTCAGATTGCGTACAAATACTGGTCAGGGCCAACCGGTTACGAGACTGCGTAACCGGACAGACAGTAAAATTATTTGCATAATAAAAAAGTTAATTGAGCCCCCATGCAATTGTGTCACCACAAATTAACGCAGCACGGTAAAAACTGACTCTGCAAAAATCGAAAAGTGTACCTGTCCGTTACCTTTGAGCCATTACCTATAAAGGTCAATATCGTGGACGATATTACTACTAGAGCACAAAACGAAATGGACATATGCTTTGCTATATGTAATAAAATATAAGCATATTTCAAGAAATTCAAAGATACAACACAGTGCCAACATAGGCTTGCACATTAATCTCTTGCATATTAAAACAATTATCGAAAGTGGAGAAGCTAACGTCTTCGAAATAAATTTTTGAGGAAGATATTTGGCATTTGGTGAATTTCTAGACAAACCCACTGCAGAATTGAGAAAACTGACAAAAACATAAGTCTATGATTTATGATATGGCTGTGCATCATATCCAGAACTAAAGCCAGGAGCTTTTATGGATAGAAGTCTCCGCCAAGCGTACACAGAATAGAACATTATCAAGGTCAAAGCCGCTTAGAGCGCTTGGCCCATGTTTCTGTGACAACGTCAGTGATGATATGGAAATCGTTTGATTAAGGGGCTGGGGAAACCGAATGCTACGACGGAAGTGCGGCACCTAACAGAGAACTGCAAAATGAGCTACTGTCTTAGCTTATGAAATAAACACAATGAAACAAGTAGCAGACGAAAGGAACAAGAACTCTTCTTGTAATATACATAACAGTGTTTGGTAACAATGATACAGCATGGAGCAATCAACATTATTTGGCCGAATGTTGTTAAATATGTTGCAAGTACTCAGATAATTCCCGCTTCTTCCTAATTTTTTTTTCTTTGCCCCTATCTCAGAGACCATCATATTCTGGAGTGTTTTCCTTTTTTAATTATTGGGGGTAAAAATATTCTGCGGCACAGCCAGTGGTCCCCTATCATTCCCATTCTCTGTAAAATTTCGTCGTTTTCTGTAGTGGTTTTCTCGCATATCCAGAGAACATCACTTTTACGGAAGGAAAAATGTTAACAGTGTCAAAAGCGTTCTGAAAAGTTAGAAATACGGAATCAATTTGAAAAACCTTGTCACTAGCACTAAACACTTCGTGGAATAAAGATCTAGTTGTATTTCACAAGAACGACGTTTTCTGAATCTGTGTTGACTGTGTGTCAGTGGACCGTTGTCCTCGAGGCATTTCATAACGTTTGAATACAATATATGATTCAAACTCCTGTTACATATCGACGTTAATGATATGGGCCTGTAATTTAGTCGATTGTACCTCCTGTCTTTCACGAATATTGGTGTGACCTGTGCATCTTTCCAGTCTTTGGGCGTGCGAGTGGTCGTATATGATTGTTTAGTATGAAGCTGTTGCATCAGCATACTCTGGAATGAGCCTATTTAGTATACAGTCTGGACCGGAAGACTTTATTTTATTAAATGATTTAAGCTGCTTCACTATTCCGAGGATATCGACTGCCAACTTACTTATGTTGGCAACTGTTTCGAATTCTAGAAAATTTACTTCGTCTTCTTTGGTGAAGGAATTTGGGAGGGCTCTGGTTAGTAACTCTGCCTTAGTAGCATGTCGTCGATCGTATTTCCATTGCTATCGCGCAGAGAAGGCATCGGTTATGTCTTGGCGCTAACAAACTGTCCATACGACTAGAATCTCTTTGGATTTTCTGCCAGGTTTCGAGACAAAGTTTCGTTGTGGAAACTATTATA